>NC_056743.1:1518698021-1519443175 GCF_019279795.1 Protopterus annectens | reverse complement strand
TTTTGGGGATTCATTACAACCTCTGAATGTCAATATATAGAAAGCCTGGTAGCACAACACATCTCAAAGAAGGCAAGACATTTAACTATGTAAAAGTAATGTATAACCAACACATGGATACTCTTAAAAGTAATGTACAACCTATGCATGAATATTCTATATGTTGCTACAGAAGTATGACATAAGGCTTAACAAAACCATGCTCATCTGTTAATGTTTGTTATGCCAGCTAATAACTAGACAAGGTTGTGCAAGGCAGGCACACCTCAACCCCTTCTCTTTTCTCCTGATGACAATATGTGAGCAACAGTTATATCTGACAAGGTACAGCAAAACTCCAATCAGTGTTTCAGAACTAGTAACTCTAAAATTACATACACTCTTTTAACTATAGCAAATTGGCTATGAACAGTTTGAAAACCCTGTGTTGCTTCTGTCTGTAGTTTTTTTTTTTTTTTTTTTTGCTTAAACACTTCAGTTCTCACCATTTCTACAGGCTGTGGTACAAAATCTTCTCCCAAGGCTGCAAGGGTGAACTTCATGGCATTCCAGACTTTATTACAGAAGTGACGGGTGCTCAGAACAGCACCTATGTCCAGCTTAATGTCTTCTCCTGTATTAAAAAAATGTAGTTCAGTTCAGCACAACAACTTCATGCAGCCTCACTCTCAACTTCAGGCCAGTTCTTTCAAATGAGCACTTCCTGAAGAACAAAAACAGAGTAAACTTATCATTTGACACTCACTGATTGAAGCTAACTGCTGGAAAAAGGAGGCAATGGGAAGTTATTTATGAAAAAGGTTTGTAGATGACGTGTGTATTCTGAAATAAGGAAAAAAACAGTGTTACGTACTTACCATAACTTAGCATCTGTGCCATCCAGTGTCATTATTCATCACAAATGGGTCTGGGATCTGACCTCGGATCTGAGACGGCAACTGTCAGACATATCCTGAGTTCAAGATCCTTCCCTTCCCATAATCCCCTGCTACCTTCTAACCCTCAGATTGAGTTTGCTAAAGCAAAGGAAACAGAAGAAACTGTGCAAAGATCAAAACATTCCAAATACAATCCACTCCAGCTTGCCAGCACCCCCAGAAGGAACAGGGAAGGAGGGAACAGGGAAATAGGGTGGGAATGTGATGAATAATGACACTGGATAGCACAGATGCTAAGTTACGGTAAGTACACAACTACTTATCTGATGCTATCCGTGTCATTATTCATCACAAATGGGTAAGGGTCCTCAGCTACTACTACCCTGGGTGGCCTCAAGGAAGGATATGCCTGAGCATAGAGGAATCAAATGGGTCAGTGTCCTCAGCTACTACGTACCCTGGGTGGCCTCAAGGAAGGACATGCCGGAGCATAGAGGAACCAAAGGAAGCCCTGTTCTTAAACACCAAGTCCAATTTGTAGCGCAAAATTAAAGTGTGTAGACTAGACCAAGATGCAGCAGCACAAATCTCCTCCAGGGAGATTCACAAGTTGGTACTAGGCTATCGGCCCTAGGGCCTATACATGCCTAGCCATAACAATTCCCTGGCTATTTCTTCCCACACTATTTACTTCCCTGGACCCCTGTCTAGCAGGGCGACTGACGTGATTCCCCAGGGTGAATTTCCTTTCTCCCATCCAATCGTCAAGGTTCCTTTTGAAGAGGGCCAAAGAGGTGCTCTGCTTAACATGTATGGGCAGTCTATTTCAGAGTCTGGGGAGTCTCTGGGTCAGGAACCTATCCCTCCAACATGTTTTGTTTATTGTGATGACAAGATTTAGCTCCCTGGAGTGTGTGGCTCTGCGGGATTGGAGAGTCTAGCCAAGAAGGCCAAAGACATAGCAACAGACCTAGTGAAGTGGGCCTTAACTGGCCTGGACAATTCCAAATGCCTACTATCATAAATGTAGGAAATATAACTAGCAATCCACCTGGAAATAGTCACTTTGGAAACTGCCTGGCCTTTTCTGTTTTGAGAGAAGGCCACAAAGAGCTGGTCCAACTTCCAACATTCCTCAGTCCTTTTTAGATAAAAATGCAATTGCCTATGAATGTCTAGACAATGCAAGATATATTCTCCCTTATTAGAATAATTAGTGAAGAACACCTGTAGTTGAATCGATTGACTGAGGTTAGCCTTCAAAGCCACTTTGGGAAGAAAGGAAGGATTTGTTCTAACGGACATCCTGTCCTTATGAACATAGCCGGCCTTAGGCATAGGCCAACTAGGCGGCCGCCTAGGGCGCCGCTCTACTAGGGGCACTTTTCCAGTATTTATTTGGTGTAGGTAGACCAGGATGGGGGCAGCGGGTGATGTGGTGGGGGGCACCATGGAATCCTTTTGCCCAAGGTACCACTTGACCTAAGGCCGCTCCTGCTTATGAAAGATCATGAATGGAGGTTTAATGCTTAGGGCTTGAAGTTCTGAGACCCTTTTGGCAGAGGTATCAGCCACTAAAAAGGCCATCTGCCAAGCAAGGAATTTAAAGTCACAAGAAGCAGCCAATTCAAAAGGTTTGTGCGTCAGGGAATGCAGCACCAATGTCAAATCCCACGGTGGGGAAGGATCTTTAATAGGATGCCTAAGAAGAAAAATTCCTTTCAAAAATGCTTTGCACAGCTTATAAGAAAAGGTAGGCTCCTCATTCAGATGTAAATTAAAAACAGTCGCCAACTGGAGCTTAATGGTAGAAAAACTTGCCCCATCCTGAAAAAGGGAAGATAATTAGAGTAAAATATCAGGAATAGGGGCCAAAAACTAATCCAGATTATGCTGTCTAGCCCAAATAGAAAACCTTTTCCATTTACTGGAATAGACCATTGTAGATGGCTTTTGAGAAGCCAAGATAATGCTCTTCACTAGAGAAGGAAGCCTGGACTGTGAAAGGATTACTGGAAATGGAGAAACCATGCAGTTAGAAGGGTCTGGAGATTGGGAAGTGGAAGCCCCCAGATGGGATCCAGTATCCAAGGCGGACACTTTACATGAGACCTTAGGAAGGAGAACCACGTGTGGCGAGACCAGTAAGGGCAACAAGGATGAGAGGTGTCTTCAGGTGACAAGCTTTCTATAAAACTTTGGGTATTAGGGGAGTAGGATGGTAAGCGTAGAAGAGACCCAGAAGACAATCATGAATCACAGTGCCCCTGGGTGACTATCCCCACTGGAGGAATCAAGGCAAAATAATTGCTGCATTTGTGGTTGACTGGAGGAACAAAAAGATTGCAGCATGGATGAACCCAGTGGTTGATTCTTTGTCTTGCCACTGATGGATTCAGGGACCACTTGTGAGGACTCAAGACAGACCTGATGAGTTTGTTGGCCAGCAAATTGCAACTTCCGGAAATATCATCTACAAGAAGACAGCCCCTGGAAGACATTGCCCATTCCCACACTCTCATGACCTCTTTGCACAGAGGGCAAGACCGTGCTCCCCCTGCTTGTTGATATACCAGAACACCGCCATGTTGTCCATTTGAATTGCCATGGTCCCCAGTGGATGGCACATCTGAAAGGCTTGCAACATTAGGAGGACTGCCCTTATCTCCAGGACGTTTGTGTGTAATCTGGTCTCTGTGGAGGACAACGTGCCCTGAAAATGCCCCTCCCCCCACAGGGAGGTGTCTGTGGTCACTGTGGCCTTAGTCGGGGAAAGACAAAATGGCTTGCCTAGAAATAGGTCCTGAGACTGAAGCCACCAAGTGAGATGATTACTTCTGGGTTGAACCAGAACGGATCACTGAACTGCCAGGGTCCACTGAATAAGTTGCATGTGATATCTGGTGAGGGGAACCAACTGAATGGCAGCTGCCATCAAGCCTAACACCTGGTGAATCAAATGAACTGATGGGCACACTAGATCCAGTAAAAGAGAGATCCGACGTCAAATGAGTTGAATCCTGCAGGCAAGCAGTGCTGCAGTTTCTGATACCATGTCCAGCTGGACCTCAATGAACTCCAGGTTTTGGCATGGAACAAGACTTTACTTGGGTAGATTCACAGTGATGCCTAGATGTTGGAAAAGGCTGAGGATATACCTGGTGGCCATTGACAGATGATGTCTTGTGGGAGTCATGAGGAGCCAATCACCCAGGTATGGAAAGACCTGGGAACCTTGCAGTCGGAGATGAGCTGCCACCACTGCCATGCATTTGATAAACATCTGGGGGGCTGTGGTGAGTCCAAAGGGCAGGGTTATGAAGTGATAATGACTGGTCCCTAACCAAAAGTGCAAGTGTCTCCTGGAGATCTTTACATGATAGTACGCATCCTTGAGATCCACTGAGCACATCCAATCATCCTTGCACAGGAGAGGCAGAATGGACTGAATAGTGACCATCTGGAACTTGGACTTTTTGACAGATAGTTTTAGCTTGCTGAGGTCCAAAATCAGACACAGGTCTCCGGTCATCTTCAGCACCAAAATGAAGAGAGAGTAAGTTCCAGACCCGCATAGTCCCGTTGGGACCTTTGGATGGCTCTTTTTTGAAGAAAGTCTTGAACCTCGAGATAGGCCAACTCGCTCTGGCAGGGTGGAACATCCGGGAGGAATTTTCAAATTGGAGGGGGCTGAAAAAAGGGAATGGAGTAACCCCTGGAAATAATTTTTAGCAGCCACTGATCGGAGGTGAGACTTGTCCAGACTAGTGGGTGAAGGGAGAGTTGACCCCTGACTTCCTCCAGGGCAGGACAATCAAGCAGCATCTCAGAAACACTGAAAGGGCTTTTCCGAGACAGGCTCTTGAGAGTCCTGGTACTGTGGAACCCCACTGCTCCTAGGATGGCGTCTGCCATTAAATCCCCTGCCCCGGCTTGTGGAAGAGGATTCCTGGGGACTGTCCAGAAATGAAGACTGAGTCCTCTGGAACCAAAGTTTCTCACTTCCCCACTAAGTCTTAGAAAAAGACCATTGGGGAGTAGAAAACTTGATGCCTACCATGGAAAAAGTCTTTCCTTCCTGCTCACTGTGATTAAGGTGAAAGAAGGGGGCATCAGTGAAAAATGCTTTAAAGGGCATCACAACCCTACAAAGGTGAAGCCAGGCATGCCACTGAATGGCAATACTAGTGCCTGCCACTCAAGAGGTGGCCTCCGCTGAACTGGGGATCAACCTCATCAAATCATTAGCCAAGGAAGACAGAGTAGACACCCACAGAGAGACCAGCTTGAGACTCTCCAGAGGCAACAACTCTGTCAGGGAAGTGGTAAGCTCCGAAACCAAATCCCTCTGAAGCCATGTAAAATGTGGCAAACAATTAGCTGCTCTCAGTCCGAAAGCAGCTAACGCAAACACATGGTTTCCAAAGTGGTCTATCGCCCTGGACTACCTGTTTGGGGTATGGACCGAGGAGCTTTGCCCAACTAGCTCCTTCTTAGTAGCAGCGGCCACTATGATGGCATCGACATGAACACCTTTGCTCCAAAATGTTCGATCCTTGGGAGGACTGAGGAATTTGTTAGCTTTAATGGGTACAGGTTCCACAGTGTCCAGTTCCTTCCAAGCCGTGGTGGTCCACAAGCTTGTCAGCAGGAGGGAAAACCTAGGTAGAAGATGGGCCCATCTGAAAGGCCTTCAGGAACACGCACTCCTCTGAAAATGGGGTTGGGAAAAAAACAACCATCTCTTTGCTTGAGAACTTCGAGGTGTCCTCAAAGGACACTTACTCAGGCGGAAGGGCTGGGGGCACCATCTCTCTCCAAAAAAAATCTGTGTCCTCAGTTTGGTACCCTCTGGGGAAGTCCAATTGTCTCCTCTTACATGTTCTCTTCCGATGGGGTTCCTGCATGGTGGCCTCAGGGGAAGACTTGGAAGAGAAGGTACCCCAAGTGGGGAAGTGCCTGCTTGAAGGCACTCGCGGGAAGGTTGACCCAGGACAGATGATGATGCCTCAGAACCCAAAGCTGAGAAAGGCTGAGGAGGACCTAGTGAAGATGGAGAATGTCCTCTCTACTGGCTGGAAGGCCGATGGGCTGGACGTAGATCCTCCCGTGTCCCCCACAGCTGTGGCCACCTGGAAACGGAAAAGGGACCCAGACACAGCAGCGAAGTCCCCTGACGATATTGGCCCTGAGTTGTCCAATGCTGAAGCTCCCAAGGGGAGGGAATGGTCAAAAAAATCCAGACCCAAACCCACCACCAGCGAACAACCACCTACCCCCAAGAGTCAAGTAGCTTCCTGATCCGAGGGCAAAGGAACACAGTCATCCAGGGACCTTCCAAACAGTCGGCCTCTTACTGGAAATCCCCTAGTCCTGACATTCTAAAGAATGTGGGACTTGAAGAGGACAGTGGAGTCCTTTAGGTGGGAAGGGTCCTCTAGTCACCTAGGCAGGGGAAAGCAACAAGCCCAATTCAATTTGAGCCTTAAGAAAGCTCCTCATCATCCTATCCATGTCTAAGGGAAAGAGACTTCTGGAGGATCTGGATGAGACTGATGAGTGACCTCATCTTGCAGGGGATCCAACAATGAATCCCATAGCCTTATGGTCCCGGGAAGGGATTCTACTCTGACAAGTCGGATCTGATTTCCTGGAGGACCGAGAGGGGGAAGCTTTCAAGTATAATGGGATCCAAGAGAATGGTCAGATCCGGCAGCCTAGCTGGATCTGAGGTTTTGGATGGCGAGCCGGTCAGATCTGACAAACTGGCCAGATCTGGGGATGGCTTGCGCCTCCTCAGATTCGAAGGCCTCTGCTCTGTGGTGGCCTTGGATCCAAAAGTCTGATCCAACACTCTCTGAATGGCAGATCTCGGATCCGAAACTGAAGAGGCTGGACTCAGATCCGGGGATTTGCGATCCAAGAGCCTCAGTTTCTTAGAATGAGATGAGGAAAAAGAGGACCCCCCCCGAGGGAGGAGGAGGAGGAAGCCTCTTTTTAGCTTCCTGTGAGGGCTTGGAAGGGGAGTCCGAGGGCAGAGGACCACCATGAGCCAATCCCTTTAGAAGGAGCCTATTGCAGAACTCCGTTAGGGCCCTGGGGTTGAATGTGGCACAAATGTTGCATTCATCCTTCAGTTGCACCGACACTAAGCAACAGAGACACTCCTCGTGCGAGTCAGAACATGGAATCTTCCAACAGCATGAGGAGCATTTCTTAAACCCAGAGGATTTATCAGCCATCCCAGTACCACACACACACCAGTTATAAACACTACAGACAGGAAAAACAGATCTACCCTTTAACTAAAACTTATAAATTTTTTAAACTACCTTAACAGAAAAGGGCAAGAAGTAGGAAAACACCGCAAGGGGAAGGTAATCCTATCTAAATAACAAGCTTAGAGAACAGGAGGAAAGGTAATTAAACTAAATTACTAAAGATTAAATAAAAAAATAAACTATAAACTATAAACTGAAAAAGCCCCAAATCAGGATAGCACTTTTCTGAGCAGCTAGCCTGAACTCTGGGGATCACTTCCGAAGCATTTCAGCGGCAAACAAGATCTGAGGGTTAGAAGGTAGCAGGGGATTATGGGAAGGGGAGGAGCTTGAGCTATGGATCTGTCTGACAGTTGCTGGCTCGGATCCAAGACCCATTTGTGATGAATAATGACATGGACAGCATCAGATCTCTAATTTCAATTAATCACTTCTTTAAGGGACTGCAAAGCAGAGGGGAGTTAAACTAGCAGCCTAGAAGAACCAGGACCACAGAAGCAAAAAAGGGACTGAAGACAATTTGGAGAAGAGTACTGAGAAGACCTGTACTCTAGAAGTGAGCATACAACTGTCTCGTAAGATGCTGCAAAATCAAAGGTGTTGATACATGCCAGAAATGTATTTTGTTGTTCATGCAGCCCTAGTCACAATATTTCTGAAATGTGACTGATCTCAGAGGCTATTAAGACAGATTTATTTTGATCTTCAAGAAAGATGACAGATGATCTTGCGGTATGATGACACTGTTAACTGTGCACATTGAAACATTTCATATACTTCACAGTATAACTATGAATATTACAAATATGCTAAGTTGTTTTACACTATTGCATAACCACAATGAATAAGATAGGAAAAACACAATCTCAGCATCTCTGATGAGACAATATTTTTGAAATTGTACATCTTTCTATAATGCATAACTTTTCTGACTAGGTGATGTAAATTGACTTTATAACAATATTTCAAAATTGTAATAGTAATTTCAGAGTTATCTCTGCAACTGCACTTGAAGTGTGGTTGAAAAGAATTACTAGACACGTTTACTTACCTAGTCAACAAAGGAAAATAAATAAAATGACTGGAAAAAAATATAAGCTCAAATTGTCAAAACTTCCTTCTGCTGCAAAACTATTAATCCAAAACATGACCTTTACTACAGAAACAGGAGTGCAGAAAACCATAGGTACATACAGTGGATATAAAAAGTGTACACACCCCTGTTAAAATACCAGGTTTTATTGGTATAAAAATGAGACTACAATAAATCATTTCAAAACTTTTCCCACCTTTAATGGAAAGTACAGTTTTGTACCTACCATAAATGTAGATGTTCGAAGATCCACATTGCTGCAGTCCTAACACTTGGGGTAGTCCGCTGTCCCAGTCGGCCCGAATACCAAAGTATAAGGCTGACGTCGGTCAAGGCGCATTAGTCTGACATCAGGACGTCAGGGTACAAATGCGCATGACCGACGTCATATCCTCAGTCTTTTCTTGCCCCAGATGTCAGAAGACCCTAAAAAGATAAGGCCAAAACCAAAAAACACCAAACACTCCTGTACCAAAATAGGTACAATATATACAAATTTACAAAAGTACAACCCCACCCACACAACCACCCCTAAACACAGAGGGGAAGGAGGGAGGATTGACTGCAGCAATGTGGATCTTCGAACATCTACATTTATGGTAGGTACAAAACTGTACTATGTTCTTCATCTCACATTGCTGCAGTCCTAACACTTGGGTAGAATCCCAAAGCAGAGGTAAGGGAGGCTGGCAAATCATAAAGAAGCAGGAGCTGTCAACATGCCCTGCAAAATAGCCGTGGCAAAACCAGCCCTAGATTTAGAGTAGAGAGGAAGGTGGTAATGCTTAGAGAAAGTATGCACTGAACTCCAAGTAGCTGCCTCCAAAATATCCTTAGTTGCCACCCCCCCCCTTAGAAATGCTGTTGAAGTGGCAGTAGCCCTAGTGGAATGAGGCCTAATCCCAGCTGGAATCTCCTTGCCATGATGGGAATAACAGAATGCAATGCAAAACCCAATCCACTTAGAAATAGTCTGTTTTGACACAGGCTTGCCCTGAGAACTCAAAGCAAAAGAAACAAACAACTGCTGAGACTGCCTAAAATCCTTAGTCCTGCTTAAATAATAACGCAACTGCCTGTGTACATCTAAAGTGTGCAAAATCTTTTCCCCTTATTTTGGGGATCTGCATAAAAGTAGGCAAATGAATAGTTTGGTTTAAAGCCACACTAGAAACCACCTTAGGCATAAAGGAAGGATTAGTACGTAATGATACCCTATCCTTATGGAAAATCAAAAAAGGCTCAACCGCCATAAGGGCCTGCAATTCAGAAACCCTTCTTGCAGAAGTAATGGCCAACAAAAAAGCAGTCTTCCATGACAAGTATTTCAATTCAGCAGTAGCCGCAGGCTCAAAAGGTTGTAGAGTAAGTTTCTCCAACACAAAATTGAGGTCCCAAGCAGGAGTAGGAGCTCTACGTGGGGGTCTTATATTCTTTGCCCCTCTAAGGAATTGCTTGAACAAAGAATGAGAAAACAATGGTGGGTCACAATCATAGTGAGCTGAAATTGCTGCAGCATGAATCTTAATGGAAGAGAAAGACAAACCTTTGTCCAATAACTCGGTAAGATATTGAAGAGACACACTCAAATTAGGCTCAGAAACATCCAAATCCTTTGCTGCACTCCAAAATAAAAATCTCTTCCATTTTTCTGCGTACACTTTCCTTGTACTAGGTCTTCTGGCTTCCATAATCACATTCAAAACTTGTTGAGGAAGTTGAGACCTGCTGTGGTTCAAAACAGAATATGCCAGGCTGTTAGATGAAGAGAGTGAAGCTTGACATTGAGTAGATGACCGTCCCTTTGAGACAAAAGGTGTGGAATCAAAGGTAAAGGCCATGGAGGCTTCCTTACCAGACTCCTCAGTAATGGGTACCAGTGTTGCCGAGGCCAATCTGGAGCTATTAAAATCATCCTTGGCTTGTCTTGTCTGACCTTTAGGAGTACCTTTGGGAGGAGAGGCAGAGGTGGAAAGGCATACACATGAAGATTTTTCCAACTGAAAGAAAGAGCATCCACTTTCCAAGCTGTGAGATGAAACCTTTTCGTGCAAAACTTTGGCAGCTGGTGGTTTAGTGGAGAAGCGAACAGATCTATGTCTGGAGTTCCCCATGACACTGTCAATTTCGAAATACATGAAGATCCAGTTTCCACTGTGGGGATCCATGATTTGCCTGCTTAACACATCTGCTAAGGAGTTCTGTGCTCCCAGCAGAAACCTTGCCTGAAGATTTAGTTGCAAGCTGAGTGCAGTCTCCCACAAAATCATTGCTTGCCTGCATAGAGGATAAGAATGTGTTCCCCTTGTTTGTTGATGTACCACATGACAGTTGTGTTGTCTGTTAGAATCAACACCTGCCCTGGAAGAAGTAACTCCTTGAAAGCCATTAATGCAAACTGGACTGCTAACATCTCCTTCATGTTGATATGTAGATGCTGTAGTCTGGCAGGCCACTTGTCTTGTATCCACTTTCCATTCAGATGAGCACCCCAAGCTATGTCTAAGGCATCTGTCGTTAGAATCTGACTCGCCTCTGGCCGGGTCACAGAGAGTCCCTTGTTTAGGTGACATTCCTGAGCCCACCACAAAAATTCCTTTTGAATGCAAGGTATTATTTGAATGACAGTGTCCAAATCCTGGCAGTGCTGTGTCCATACATTTTTGAGAAACCATTGCAGCTTCCTCATATGCAGTTTGGCATTGGGAAGCACCAGAATACAAGATGCCATGAACCCTAAGGCTTGAAGGACTGTCCTTGCAGTCAGCCCGGACTGAAGAGATAGTTGATGGAAGTAAAGTGAAAGATTCTTTTGTTTGTCCGGGGTTAAAAAGGCCATCTGGGTTGCTGTATTCAGTCTCACACCCAGAAAGCACATGTCTTGAGAGGGTACTAGACTGGACTTTATTTCGCTCACAGAATACCCCAGGCATCTTAGCACTGCTATCACATATTCCAAATGCTGAAGAAGCTCGTCCTTTTCTTGAGCCAGAATCAGGCAGTCATCCAAGTAAGGATAGATTTGTATTCCTTTTAGCCTGAAGTAAGCTATCACTGGAGCCAGAACTTTTGTGAATACTCTGGGCGCAGTAGATAAGCCAAAGGGCAATGCAGAGAACTGATAATGGGAATTCCCAGCTCGAAAACGCAGATACTTCCTGCAACTTAGTCTGATAGGCACATGAAGGTAAGCCTCCTTGAGATCTAAAGTTACCATCCAGTGATCTTTGCCCAGCAGAGGTAAAAGCTGTTGTAACGTCAACATTTTGAACTTGGGAATGTCCAGATAAGTGTTGAGGATAGATAAATCCAAAATTGGTCTCCACGTGTTCCCCTTTTTGGTACTAGGAACAGGCGAGAATAAAATCCTAGGCCCCTTTCTGGCACAGGAACCGCTGAATGGCCCCTATTTGGAGTAACAGAGAAATTTGCTTGTGAGCCTCTTTTCTTTGTAGAGGAGGAATGTCTGGCATGCCTTTGAAAGGAGGCAAGGTATGGAAATAAAACCTGTAACCGTGGTGAATGATATCCAATACCCATCTGTCTTGGGTAATTAAACTCCAATTTTCTTTGAAAAGTGCCAGCCTTCCTCCCAAAGGTGCTGCCAGACCTAAAAGGCTCTGGCAGCTGAAAAGGCAGGTCATTGGGTCTGTTTATGAAAGGACTGACCCCTGCCCTCACCAGAAGACTGAGCAGGTGAACTCCTGTTCTAGGCCTAAAAGAACCTTGAGCTCTGCCCCTACCACGTCTAGACCTACCCCTAGACTGGGAATCATAAGAAGGATATGTCCACCCCTTAGTAGGCCAATTTCTACTAAACTTCGAGGCTGAACCTGCAAAAAATCTTTAACAGTCTGCATAGACTTAGCCTTGTCCTCCATTTTCTTTAAAACTGCTTCCACAGGCGAACCAAACAACACATCAGATTGTAAAGGAGCATCTAAAATCCTTGTCTTAACATGCTCAGCTAAATTCTGATCCCTCAGCCAGGCGTGCCTGCGAAGAACAGAACCAGTGGCAGCCACCCTCAAGAGGCCTGTACAGCATCAAAACCACATTGCAAGGAATGCTTACCCACCTGTTCAGAAACATGAACTAAATCCTGCAACTCTTTACACTCAATACCTTCCGCCAGAGCATCTACCTTAGACTTCAATTGTGAAAGGAGATAATTTTGGTATTTTAACATGTGAAACTGGCAATTCAAAGCCCTCATGGCTAAAGTGGAAGAAGTATACACCTTCTTTCCCCATCTATCCAAAGCCCTTGCCTCTTTATCAGGAGGAACAGGATTCTTAACAACAGAAGCCTTAACACCTTTAGGCCCCTGAGAAACAGTTTCTGGGTCTGCCCTAGGACTCTTAAAAAGATACTTATGAGCTTCAGGCACCCTATAATACCTATCCGGTTTAACTGGGGCAGGAGGCAAAGAATCAGGGTTCAGGGAAGCCGCTGCAAAAACATCTTCCACCACATCCAGAACAGGAGGTATAGCTAAAGGCCTATGCTGGGGTAGGAACAAAAATTCCCTAAGCCTTTTCCTGGAATCAGAGAAATCTTGACCTTCCCATTTAAAATGCTCCCTCATGGAATGAAGAGTCTCTGAAAAAGAAAAATCCTCAGGAGGAGAAGCCAAAGGAGTAGAATCATCTACATCAGAATCAGAATAAGGAGGATACTCCTGTAAGTCTTCAGCCGAAGACTCAGAAGCCTCCGAACACTGCTCAAAACTCTCAAGCTCAGGTTCCACCCTAGGCCTCTTATCAGGAGGGGACATAGAACCTCTAATCATAGTAATCAAATCTTCTGCCATTTTAAGCATATGTTTCTTAGGCAGAGACCCTGAAGAACTAGGGGAGACACCCACTGAAGTTAAACCTGGCCTGCCTCTCGAAGAAGCCTTGGAAACAGAAGGGGAGGGCCTAACCAACTTAGGAAGGGAGGGGAGAACAGCTACCTGAGAAGCCCCTTCAGCCTGGCCTACCTCCTGAGAGGACACATCTTGTAACAGTAAAGTCTCTCCCTGAGACTCCAAAGAAACTTCTGGCAGAACCACCGGCTCCACCGAGCCCTCTAAAGAACCGACGTCCGAGACAGACGGTTCTTCCAACCTAGGCTTTGCTGCTTTGTCCTTGCGCTTTTTAGACGAAGCGTCGGAGCATCCGACGGCATTTTATAATTACAACGCTTCCCAAAAACTAACCTGGCACAATCTAATCTTCTCTTTATAGTGCGTTTGTTAAATCTAGCACAAGAGCGACATCCAACAATGTCGTGCTCAGGCCCTAAGCAAGGTATACACAAGGTATGGTAATCCCTATGAGGTATCTGTTTCCCACAAGAAATACAGTTATTCACTTTTTCTGACATCCGGTTAAATACTGAGGCAAGAAAAAACCAAAATATTCCCCAACGGGGTACTTAGCCAACTTTGATTCGGTCTGAAACTCCGACTTCAGAAAATTTCAGAACGCCAACCTGCACTCGCAATACTGCTTCTGCATCGGACCATGCGGCAAAAAAGACTGAGGATATGACGTCGGTCATGCGCATTTGTACCCTGACGTCCTGACGTCAGACTAATGCGCCTTGACCGACGTCAGCCTTATACTTTGGTATTCGGGCCGACTGGGACAGCGGACTACCCCAAGTGTTAGGACTGCAGCAATGTGAGATGAAGAACATCCTATAACCTGTACAATTCAATTGAAAAACAAACAAATCTGTTAGGGGAAAAATACAAAAATAAAAAACGTACAATGAGCTGGCTGCATAAGTGTGCTCATCCTTAAACAAATACTTTGTTGAAGCACCTTTTGATTTAATTACAGCATTCAGTCATCTTGGGTAGGAGTCTATCAGCATGGCACATCTTGACTTGGCAATATTTGCCACTCTTCCTTACAAAATCGCTACAAATCTGTCAGATTGCAAGGGTATCTCTTGTGCACAGCCCTCTTCAGGGCACCCCACAGATTTTCTATTGGATTTAGGTCTGGGCTCTGGCTGGGCCATTCCAAAACTTTAATTTTCTTCTGCTGAAGCCATTTTTTGCTGATTGTCATGTTGAATGGTGAAATTCCTCTTCATCTTCAGCTTCCTAGCAGACACCTGAAGGTTTTCGGCCAAAAGTGACTGGTATTTGGAACTGTTCATAATTCCCTTCACCTTGACTAAAGCCCCAGTTCCAGCTGAAGAAAAGCAACCCCAAAGCATGACACTGCCACCATCATGCTTCACCATGGGGATGGTGTTCTTTTGGTGATGTGAAGTTTTGTTTTTGCACCAAACGTACCTTTTGGAATTGTGGCCAGAAAGTTCAACCTTTGTCTCATCAGACCATAATACATTTTCCCACATGCTTTTGGGAGACTTGATGTATTGTTTTGCAAATTTTAGCTGAGCCTGGATGTTTTTCTGTGTAAGCCTACCCCATAGTCCAGACATATGGAGAATATGGAAGTTTGTTGTCACATGTAGAACACAACCAGTACTTGCCAGAAATTCTTGCAGCTCCTTCAGTGTTGCTGTAGGTCTCTTGGCAGCTTCCCTGACGAGTTTATGTCTTGTCTTTTCATCAGTTTTGGAGGGACGTCCAGTCCTTTGTAATGTCACTGTTGTCCCATATTTTCTCTACATTTTGATGACTGTCTTCACTGTGTTCCATGGTATATCCAATGCTGTGGAAATTTTTTTGTACCCTTCTCCTGAATTATACCTTTCAACAATGATATCCCTTTGATGCTTTGTAAGCTCTCTGAATCAAGGCTTTTGCTGTAGCAGGCAAACTGAATAAATGTCAGGAAAATCCTACTAGGACATCTGAACTTTATTTGGGGTTAATCAGAGTCTCTAATTGATGGGAGTTGTGTACCCAAGAAGACTGAATGTTGTAATTAAATCAAAAGGTGCTTCAACAAAGTATTAGTTTAAGGGTGTGCACACACAACAAAGTATTAGTTTAAGGGTGTGCACACTTATGCAACCAGCGTACTTTACGTTTTTTATTTTTTATATTTTTTCCCCTAACAGATTTGTTTGTTTTTCAATTGAATTGTACAGGTTATAAGTCACATTAAAGGTGGGAAAAGTTTTGAAATGATTTATTGTGGTCTCATTTTTTTATATCACAAAAACTGGCATTTTAACAGGGGTGTGTACACTTTTTATACCCATTGTGTAAGCACAGCATGATATTGCAAGGTGCAGTTTATAGGCCATTAAGAGCATTTTTCAGGTCTAGATTTGCGCATAGGGTATGCTCTTTAAAGACATAGTTGGCATAAAGATTATGGTTTCTACCTCCCATGCACAAGGTACAAGGTTTGATCCTGACTTCTGGCCAGTTCCTGTGTGGACAGCAAGCAAAGGTAGTTCCAGTGAGCAAAGGTCGAGAGAGTACAAAAACACAATGTGAACAGCATTAAACAAACTAAAGTCTAGGAAATCAAAAATAATGAAGTCATTGTTTGTTTCTTACATTAGAGCCAAACTTGAGTATGGAATAACAATATGGAAACCCTACAAGAAAACAAGCATGAGTAAACTGAAAAGAGTGCAACAGAAATATACCAAGGGTATCCATAGATATGAAAATTTAAGTTATTACGAAAGACTAAAATATCTAAACTTGTACAGTGTTCTCTTACAGATATCTAAGAGATCTTATTCAGGTATATAGGGCATTTAATGACAACTACCTCTGGGAATGTTTGGGATTAACAAAAAGTACAAGAGAATCATCAGACAATCTATGTAGGAGATTATATAGGAATGAGAAGTGCACTAATTGGTTCTCTGACAGAGTAGCTGATGCATGGAACAGACTACCAAATTACTTTAAAGCAAGTACTAGTTTAGACATTTTTAAGAACAGCCTGCATACTTATTATGGGAACAAGTGTTTTGCTATATTGGCAAGCTAGAAGGGCATTAACGCCCATGCTTGAAATATTTGTATGTATGTATGTATGTAAACTCCACCACCACGGCTGGAATATGCAAAGTTTTTAATATAAAAACAATAAAAGAAGGTAAGTGCTTTCATGGTTGACAGTTGCTTCTTCAGACCATAAGACAACAATGAAAGTGCTTCAGTACTTAAAATACAAACTGACCAATCAAAAAACAAAAGTCACGTCTCCTACTACAGCTAAGGTAACCTGAGGTCATTCATAGAACTCCATTCATAAAAACTTAATTAAGACGTAACCAATAAAATCAATGCCTCAAGCCAAGTGCTCGCAAGACTGGTTTGATAGATAAAAGTGTCATTCAAACCAATAGGCAAATCAGCTTTACGTAAAATGAACCATCTGAGCTCAGTACCCCAGTGGTTCGTTTAATAATCTCTAAAACAGTAAATTTAAATCAATGTGCAGGGCCAAAGTCAACAGCATATCTAGATAAAGCATGGATGGATTAATTATTACGAGTATCACCTATGTGTTCTAGAACCCTCCATTTCAACATCTGATTGTGTTTTCCAACATAAAAGCTACTGCAGGCTTGGCACTTAGCATTTACAATCAGCATAAAAATCAAAACAAATACAATAATTCAGAGAAGGGTGTTCAGTGGCACTCATAACCCAAACAAATTTATATGCTTGACAGGATTGGCATGGAAAAGTGTCAGTGCAATCAGAGTGGACAGATCTGACACATTTAGATCTTTTGTAACATAACTCTCATTTTAATGATTTTTTGTTAGGAAAAGAAAACTTGGGTACAGGTCCCATTGCCTTCTTGATCATATCATCAGTCATAAGCATTGGCCAAGTCTTCTTTATGATCTCACATATCACTCCTACATTACTGGAATATGTAAACACATTGCTAGGAGTGGCAGTATATCTAACTGATGAAAAAGATACAGCTTCATTATGTTCTTTGAAGTACAGCTGTGCAGTGGTTTCCCTCATCAGACATACCTCAGTAGCCACTTTGAATACTTCTGTATGTGAATAACCTCTTGACATAAAACAATCAGACATCCGAACCAAAGCTTCATCAGCACTACCATCCTTGTTGTGAAGCCTCGATGTTCTAAGAAGTGTCCCCTCAATACATTCCGAGTTACATATTTAGGATGCATTATTACTGGCCTTGTGTAAGATGTTATTCCACTTACATGGCTTTTTGTAAATCTTAGTCTCTACCCTGCAAATGCATCCTTTACAACAGTGACATCTAAGAATTCAAGAGAGTCCTTAGAACAGTGATGAGTAAATCTTAAAAAAGTTGTTGTGGTTTGTAAATACTCAACGAAGGAGAAGAGGTTATTGGACGTACCTCTCCATACTAAAAAGATGTCATCCACAAAATGTCTGCAGTAAAGAATAGTTACACAAAATCTTACTATAACCATAGATGTCGTTCTCTTCCATGTTGCAGTATTCTTCTTGTGGGATCCTCTGCCTCAGGCGTCCCAAATGTCGAATCCTATGCAAAAGCTTAAGCCTAGTCGCTGCCAGGTGCATGGGATGTCACACAGAGCCATAAACCAGGGGCCTTAAATGTGACATCTGCACGCACAGACCTCAGAACTGACAGCCCAGCTGGACAATAGTCTAAGCAGTACCAAATGATGCCATCTAGACAGGATAAATGTAGAGAAAGAGGATAGGTGGGTGGGAAGGAATACTGCAACAAGGAAGAGAAGGACATCTATGGTTATGACAGATGTTACACAACTATTCTATGTCCTTCTATTCCCATGCTGCAGTATTCTTACTTTGGGAGTGTGTCACAGCTCAAGTAGGAGTAAGGGTGGTGGAAGAAGCTGCAGATTCCAGGAATCCATGCAGGACTGCCCTTGCAGATCCTGCTCTGGCTCTGAAGACATGGTCCAATTGGTAATGTTTGGTGAGGGTATGCACAGAGGACCACATGCCTGCCTCAAGAATGGTAGATGTGTCCAGGCCTTTGAGGAAGGCCCCAGAAGAAGCCACAGCTCTTGTTGAGTGTGCCTTGACCCCATGAGGCAAGTGTTGCCATGGTAGGAATAACAGAAGAAGATAGTTTCCCTTATCCAGCAGGTGATTTTTGTTTGGATACCACCTTCCCCAGGGGTGGAAGGATACAAAGAGCTGATTGGACTTTCTGATAGCTCTGTTTTTGTCTAACTAGAACCTTAATTGTCTGGGACATCAAGGGAGTGGAGTATTCTCTCATTGTTATTCTGTGGGGAAGGAAAGAAGGTGGGTAAGTGAAGAGACTGATTGAGGAACAGCTCATTTATCACTTTGGGCATGAAGGAGGGGTTGGTGTGCAGGGTCACCCTATCTTTGTGGAAGATTGCGTAGGGTGGGGATGCCATTAGTGCCTGTAATTCCGAAATCCTTCTGGCTGAGGTAAGGGCTACTAGTAGGACAGTCTTCCATGTGCACATATGCAGAGAAGCAGAGCTAGCTGGCTCAAAGGGAGCAATTGTGAGTTTTTCTAGTGCATTGTTTAGGTCCCAATGTGAAGGAATATGTTTCTTTGGTAGCCTAAGGTGGAGAACCCCTTTTAAAAATAGTCTGACATCCAATCTGGAAATCAGAGGTGGGCCCAGGGGTAAACAGGCAGAAATGGCAGACAAGTGGACCTTCACTGATGAATATGAAAGGTCTGATTTTTATGAGCTGACCTACAAAGGCGAAGACTAGAGGAACATCTGCTTGGAAGGGGTCCCTTTGCCTTTGGAGACACAATTTGGAAACATAAGAGCTCCTGGTATTGGGTTTCCTGGCCTCCTGCAGGATAGATAGCACATCCTCTGTGTAGCAGTGTCTGAGGGGGATCAAAGGTTTATCACCCACAGGGTGAAGCAGAGCATCTCCAGGTGTGGACGAATGAGAGATTCTTTCTGTTATGTGAGCAGGTCCATCTTGTGAGGCAACTTGTGGTGATTGCCCTTAGCAAGAGATTGAAGAAGCTGAACCAATGCTGCCTTAGCCAATAGGGAGTCACCAGGAAGATTCTTGGCTTGTCTCTCCTGATTTATTAGGAGTATTTTCTGAATGAGTGGAAAGGGAGGGAAAGTATAGAAGAACATTCCTTTCCAAGAGAAGGCATCATTCTCCAGGCTAGTGGGAAGGGATCCTTGGAGCAGAAAAGCTGCAATTGTCTGTTCTGGGGGGAGACAAATGTATCTATTTGATATATACCCCACTGGTGGGCAATGTCTAAAAACACATCTTTGTGCAACATCCACTCGTGATGCAGAGAGAATGTTCTGCTGAAGGCATCCACTTGATGGCTGTCCTGGGATGGAGTATAGACTGCCTGCAGTGATATGTTGTTCTGAAAGGCTAACTCCCATGCCTGTATTGCTAGCTGCATAGCAGGTAAGACTTGGTTTCCCACTGTCTGTTGATGTACCACATCACAGTTGTGTTGTCTGTGAAGATTTGTAGGGGTCCTGGTTGCATTAGAGGGAGAAAGACATGCAGGGCTAGGTGGACCCCTGTCACCTCCCTTATGCTGATATGCTTTTTGTGGAGGGAGGGCTGCTATAGGGCCTGCACCTTGAGGCCGTTCATAGCTGCACCCCACCCTAGATCGGAGTCATCATTGTGCATGGATTGTATTGGACTGGTGAGTTGCAGGGGTAGATCTGGGTTCTGTTGTTCTTGTTGGATCCACCTCCTCAGTTCTGTCTTCAGGCATGGTAAGAAAGGTACCTGAAAAGCCCGGGGGGTGGCTGTAACCATACATTTTTCAGGTACAACTGGAACTTCCTCATGTACAGCCTGGCAAGTGGCAGAATATGAATTGTGTCCGCCATGTGGCCTAGGAAGTGCATGAACTGCCTGGCTGAGAGGTGGGTGACCAGGAGGTGGTCCTGGAAGTGGGTGACTAGGGAGGATAAATTGTCCTGAAGAAGGAAGGCCTTCATCAAGTCGGTCCTTACTCTGCAGCCCAGGAAAGTTTTGCCCTGTGCTAGAGTGAGGGATGATTTTGCTAGGTTGAGGGTGAATCCCAATCTCTGGAGCATGGACACAGAGAATAGAAATTGATTCCTGAGGGTGACTTCCTCTTCTGCTAGAATGAGGATGTCATCTATATAGGGGTAGATTTGAATGCCCTTTGTTCTGCGGTAGGCTATTACTGGGGCTAGGCACTTTGCGTAGACCCTTGGTGCAGTGGATAAACCAAAGGGCAAGGCAGTAAATTGAAAGTGTGAAGAGGGTCCAGCAAAACACAAATACTTCCTGTAGTTTGGGTGGATGGGAATATGGAAGTATGCCTCCTTCAGGTCCAAAGTGGCAATAAAAGCTTTGAGTGGCAGTAGTGGAAGAAGGCTTTGAAGTGATACCATTCTGAAGGAAGGGACCTTCAGAAAGAGGTTTAGGAAGGATAGATCTAGGATGGGACTCCAAGGGCAGTCCTTTTTTGGCAACAAGAATAACCTGGAGTAAACACCATCTCCCTTCTTGCCCTGGGGGAATGGTTTTGACGGTCCCCTGGATGAGTAGTTCCTGGATAACTTGAAGGATTAGGTGAAACTGTTTTTTGGGAGGGAGGGGGTTGCCTTATGGCATGGGTTTTTGCTACCAGGACATGAAATATCCTTTTTCCACTGCTGTCAGAACCCATCAATCTGAAGTGACTTTTTTTCCACAGGGGAAGACAGTGACAGAGGCAGGGTGAGAGGGGAAGATGGCTGAGCCAGTTACACATTATTGTTTCTGTCTTGTAAGGGCTGCCTGGTGTGAGGCTGAGGAGGAGCTGTCCTTGGGGAGGGTGTCTTCCTGGGCCCTCTTCTGTCCCTGGAAGTGGAGGAGGAGGCTGGAGCACGGGCTTTTCTGACAAAGGAAATTTTTTCAGGGTAATTCCGGTAATATTTAGAAATTGGGAGACCAGTAAATGTTATAGGTCCTGGAGCTCCTTACTTTTATCCTGCAGACTTTTGAACAGTTCACCAGACTGTTTGCCGAATAGGAATTTGTTGTCCAGAGGTGCGTCCAATATCTTGGTTTTAAAATCTTCAGGCAGGGGCTGTAGCCTAAGCCAGGAGTACCTACGCAAAACAGAAGCTGAAGCTGCAGGCCTAGTGGAGGCTTCAGCTGCATCATAGGTTCATAGGTTCATACTAGGCTATCGGCCCTAGGGCATTTATAAGCCTAGCCAGAGTGTGTTTGGCTTTTGCCACCCATTTTAAATTAATTTTGCTATGCCCTTTTTCGAGGTTAGTATACTGTGCCTCTGTCGAACAGTGACACAGAAGTGATGCCTGGGGTAAACCTATGATCTCCCATCCACTCATCAAGATTCCTCTTGAAGAGAGTCAATGAGGGACTCTGCCTAACCTGGACTGGGATTTTATTCCAGAGTGAAGGGAGCCTCTGGGTTATGAATCGTCCCTCCAGCATGTCCTATTTATTTCAGTGCTGAGGTTCAAGTCTCTCGAGCGCGTAGCTCGATGGAATTTAGATTTTCTGAGGTGCAGTATGTCCATTACTTCCGGGTTGGACATGGCTTTATATGTCAGGCACAGATCGCCTCTGAGCAGACGGTATACCACTAAGTAGAGCTGGAGTTTCTTTAACCGGGCAGCATATGGCATCTGTTTGAGCCCTTTGATCCTCTTGGTGAGGTACTTTTGGGGTCTTTCCAGTTGCTGCAGGTGTCTGGTAAGGTACATCCCAAAAGGGGCATTGTACTCAATTATAGGTCCGACGAGGGATGAGTAAAGAGGCACGATGACCTCCCCTGATATAGATGTGAATCCCTTCATGATTAGGTAGGCTATATAAAATGTTTTTCTAACCACTTTGGCCACGTGGTTGTCAAATGAGAGATTGCTATCAACTTGGGTCCCCAGGTCCCTAATTATTTCTTCTGTACTTAATGGATTACCACCTATGTGGTAATTTGTGGGCACTTTGTTTTTGCCAAAGGGGATGACTATACACTTTTTGGCATTTAGCTTGAGGCCATGGCTCTGGCACCAGTTGTCTGTTTCTATGAGGTCCTTTTGGAGGATGCTTGTGTCGGCTGGAGAGTCGATTATGGCACCCAGTTTGCAGTCATCTGCGAACTTGGTCAGCCACAGTCCTTCCGTGTTGGCCTGTACCTCCGAGAAATATATACCGAACAAGAGAGGTCCCAGGACTGAGCCTTGTGGGACACCACTTGTAACTGGTTTGGAGTCTGACATGGCTCCAGCAATTCTAACCATGTGGGTTCTGTCCTTGAGCCAGTTTGCAACCCATCTAGTGACATAGGAGTTTATATTTAAGCTGGTGAGCTTATCTATAATGCCTGAGTGGGGTATTGTATCGAAGACTTTTGCGAGGTCCAGGTAGGCTGTGTGGACCACCTTCCCCTCGTCAATGGCCTTGGTGACTGTTTCAAAGAAATCGACCAGGTTTAAGAGGCAGGATCTGCCCTTAAAGCCGAACTAGGTAGGATCCAGTGTCTGTAGGTCCCCAATATCTTTATTTATGAGGTCCATGATAATCCTTTCCATAGCTTTGCAGACTAAGCTAGTCAGGGTTATGGGGCGATAGTTTCCAGGATACGTTGGGGCACCACCTTTGTGGAGAGGGACCACTGCTGCTGTACGCCACTCTCTGGGTACATATCCTGTAGTAAGGCTGAGATTGAACAGTAGTTTTATGTTTGGGTTTAGCTCTTCTTGGAGTTCATGTAGGACGCAGCCCGGGACACCGTCTGGTCCCATTGATGCTGTGTTTTTTGCTTTGGAGAGGGCGGCTCTTACCTGAGCATCTGAGATGTCAGGGGGGCAGCACTCTGCTGGGATAGATATTTGCCCTTTTGGTGGGGAGGGGGGGGGAGTTTGTGCTGAAACTGTCAGCTAGGATGTTGGCAATGTCTGTGGGTTCTATGTATTTTTTGGCATTTTGGAGTAATTCTGAGCATATCTGGGAATTCCCACCCAGGTTCCTAACATAACTAAAGAAAGCCTTGTAATTATCCTTAGTGTCCTGTGCAATTTTTCTCTCGAAGCTGGCCTTAGACGATTTTATGAGTGCCCGTAGTTTTTTGCTAATACTGTTCAGAGATGCCTTCCCTTTTTGGGATTTTGCTCTATCATGTAGTAGCTTCCTCCTTCTATTGTATAGTTTGTTTATGGCTGGGGTCCACCAGACAGGACGTCTGCCTTTGGAGGACTGGGTCTTCATTTTATTTGGGATTGCATGATCCATGCATTCCTGAAGGTGTTCATAGAATGCGTTTATAAAGGATTCTGCGGTCTGGGCCGTATTTTCCACAGGCTTGGGGGCTTTGAAGGATTCCACCTCGGTTTTGAGGAGGGTGAAATTTGCTTTAGAGAAGTTTTTCACTGTGGTTTTCTGGGCGGGGGGTGGGGTCAGGATGTGAATATCCAGTGAGATTAGTTTATGGTCTGATCTTACCAGTGAGGGATACACTTCTGGTCTGGAGCATAGAGTCCCCATGTTGGTGATGATCAGGTCCAGTATGTTTTCCCCTCTTGTGGGAGTGGTAACAAGTTGTTCCATAGCATTTGAGTTTATAAATTCTAGGAACCTTTGGGCTAGGGTGTTGGAGCTAGAGTAATGCTCCCAGTCTATGTTTGGGTAGTTGAAGTCGCCCAATATAATGGTGTTTGGAGAGACCTTCATATTTTCCAGTGTTCTCAGGAAGGCCAAGTGGGGTTCCTGGGTTTGGGAGGGTGGTCTGTAGCAGGCTATAAACTGGAAGGCAGTTTTACCCACTGTTATGTGCACATGGATAGTCTCTGATGCTTCGTGCTGTGCCACCAACCTGGAGGTGTGGGTATCTTTGACGAATATTGATACTCCCCCTCCTTTTGTGGTTCAGTCCAAGTTTTGGGGCCAAAAAGCATGGTATGAGGTATAACCTGGTAGTGCTGGGGTGTTCTCGGGAGCCTTGAACCAAGTTTCTGTTACTGCACAGATATCGATGTTCTCCATGCTAAGGAAAGTTTTGAGTGCGTGCATCTTGAGGTTTAGACTTCTGGCGTTGAGTAGCATTATTCTTAGTTTCTTATCCCTTGTGATACCTATGGAGGTGGGTTTGTCTCTTGAGCTTTGCCTAAAAAAGGCACTATGGGGGAAGCAAGAGCCCTCACCAATATCCGAAAGCCCAGGGTTGACAGGTGCAAGCTGTCCCTAGCGAAGCATTGTGGCTTGTCGAACATGTCATCCCAGGCCGACAGGCACTGGATCCCCTTCGAATGACACCAATACTTAAGCCAACTGTTGAAATTGATCATCTTGTCTTCATATTGTGGCATCATTCTTGGTGAGGGTAAGATGCTACTCAAGGTCAGGGTCATACCGGCCTGGGCTACATGCTCAGAGAGATCCTCTATGTCTCTTTTCATGTAGTCAAGGGAGGTACATCTCAGGTCATTCACACCGGCATGGACAATGATCGAGTCATATTTGTACTTGCCTTGGAGTGACCTGAGTGCTTGTGTTATGTGGCGGATCCTAGCGCCCGACAGGCAGCTCACCATGACCTTCTCCTTGTTCAGCCTGGTGAGCGGCACATCAGTGTACCTGATGATAGAGTCACCTATTACAAGTGTATCAGGTGTGTTGTTTAGCCTTAAGGGCTGTGACTGTTCGGCACACTGGCTTTGTGAGCTATGTGTTGCACGTGTTTTGTTTTGGGGTAGCGGTTGCTTGGGTGTCTGCTTTGGAGGTCTCTGCTGCTTAGGCAGATTTTTATTTAGAGCCTCCGAGTATGTTTTTGTGTGCTTATGTGTTTGGTTTGCTGTCGTGGTAGGTCTATGTGAGACTGGAATTGTAGTGAGTGTGGTTTCCTTCTCCTCCTGAATGGTTAAGCCAGTACTGAGTTGAGAGAGCTTAGCCTCCAGTTTGGCTATATGGTTGCATCTCTCACGTGTTGCAATTTGTTGGGAGGAGGAAAGGGTTGTCTGTGTACATGAGGCAGTTGTAACATTGCCTCAAGATTCCCAGATTCACCAGCTGGACCGGAGAGGAGATTGACAACCGACCTTTGGACATGCTAGAATAGTATTGGGAATTCCTTTATAATTGAAAAAAAGGGCCAATGGGGAACAAGGTACTCAAGGGGAGTTTGTGAGGGTGTAGTGCTTTTAATTTTTTAGTGCTGACTTATATAATTGCTTTAGTGAGCAAGTGCCAGGTAACTTAAATGCAATGTATTACAGGTAACTTAAATGCAAAAATGACAAACAGCAACTTTCTTTCAAGTGAAACAAGGAAATAAGTACAGTAAGCAATACAGATATCACTAGGGATCCACAGAAGCGCTGAAAAGCCGTGTTTTAGGTGGAATTAGCGTTTCAGAGAAATAACAAGCAAACAAACAACAAGCATACAAACAAAGCTAGATTCAGCAGGCCTGGATCTAGTCTATGCTACAGCAAACAATGTGCACCAATTTCAGTAAGAAACAGTTCAAATATGCAGGCACTATAAGCCTTTAACCAGAAATTCCCAGCTCAGAAGGGCAGAGTCCTGCCTCTCCTCCCACAAGAGTGCAGACCACAAACCTTCTTAATGTAAAATAACTGGCCTGAAGCCCAAGTGCTTAAACCAAAACTAATACACTTTTAGAATAGCAGACACTGAGCCCTCAATCAGCAGTTCCCAACTTAGAAGGATGTAAGCTACATGTCCTGCCACCACAGTGCAGGTCACAAACCTTCCTAATGTAAAACAACTGGTCTGAAGCCCAAGTGCTTAATCCAAAAGACTTAGAATGATAGCTACACTTTAATCAAGTTACTACCAAGCAGTAATAAATACAATTGAATACTTTAAAGAATGCCTGGATTAGTGCTCAAGTTATACAAACAAAGCTAGATTCAGCAGGCCTGGATCTAGTCTATGCTACAGCAAACAAGGTGTACCAATTTCAGTAAGAAGCAGTTTAAATATGCAGGCACTATATGCCACTCATAGCTGCACTTTATGCAGTATCTGGCAACCTGAGATGCCAGGGACAGCTAAGATCTACCTGAGATTTGTTGGGAGAGTCAGGCATGGAGGAGAGCAAGATGGAGGCCTGTGAGACCAGATCTAGGGCATATTTGACCATATGGGTCTGGTAATTGATAGCCCTAAAGGCTAGTGTAGAAGAGGTATATATCATTTTACTCAGTCTGTCCATGACCTTGCTGTCCTTGTTTGATGGTAAAAGGGAGGCAAAAGATACGAGTCTGGACGGTTTGTCAGGGGCCACTGCAATGACTGCAGGATCTGCCAATGGTGGCTTTATGAAGAAATTGTGATCATCAGGGACCTTATAAAAGCGGTCAGGTCTTTTGGGAGCTGACGGTTGTGATTCTGGCATCCTTGATGCTGATTCAAAAGCATCCAGGTAGGCTGGAATGACAGGAGGGATAGCTAAGGGGGAGGGTGATTCCACCTGGAGTAACTCAAAATACCTTTTTTGGACTTCTGTCATCTGAGTAGCATCCCACTTGAAGTACTCCCTCATTTTACTTATTGTTCCCCCAAAGGTAATGTCTTCAGGGGGAGTCTCCCCCTAGGGAGTCCTCATCTGGGGAATAGTAGTCCAAGGGGGAAGCTATCTGACAGGAGTATGTGACCGACTCAGAGGAGAAAGAGGAGTCTTCCTCCTGGGTGTGAGTAGGAGGGATGGAAGCAGCTGAGGCTGGCCTTAGGCTGAGGACAGGCAATGTGGCAGCTGTGGATGCTGAAGGCCTAAGAGCCATAAAGGCCTGCAGCAAAGACTGGGAGAAAGAGTGCCAGTATGGTTGCTCCTCAGAGGAAGCAGATAGTTGCTTAGTTTTTTTATTCCTTTTCAGAGGAGTTGATTTAGCGGAGAGAGAGGACCTAGTTTCAGGGATCTCGCCTGTGGGTAAGAATTCGGATTCCTAGACCATGAATGGGCGCCTGGTTCCCCCTTGACCTTGGCTGAAACCGACATCAGAACTACCTCCGAGGACATGCCTACCAGTGCTTATGTGGTGGCTTACCCAAGAGTAGTCGCTGAAAACGCTGGTTCCAGTGGAAAATCCTCAACCCTTAAATCGGTGGCTGGTGGGATGTCTGATAACAGAGGAGCAGAAGTGGTAGGCCTTGCAACTCTGGCCTTCTTTTTAGGCATCTCTGCCTTGACAGCAGACCGGATCCATACATAGGGATAAGCGCTTTAACCTCTGGTTCTTGAAGGTAAAGTTTTAGGGCTGCTAGACAACTACGGAGAGTTTTCAGTATGAATGACTGGCAGATGCTACAGGTGGTGTGGTTGTGCTCCTAGCCTAAGCAGAACAAAGTTCATGGGTATCTTTGTGCGGAATCTGACATCTGCACCTACATTTCCCCTTTCTAGCGGACATCGGGTAAAAAATAACAGCAACAACCAAAGCTCAAGCAAAAATAAAGGATTTTTCCCCAACAGGGTACGTATTTTTAGATGTCTTGAAAACAGCAGAGCAAAGCGATCAATCTAACATTCGACTGCGGCAGAGAAGTTCTGAGGGCTGTGCGTGCAGACGTCACATTTAAGACCCACTGGTTTATGGCCCTGTGTGTGACATCCCATGCACCTGGCAGCAACCAGGCTTAAGCTTTTGCATAGGAGCCGACATTCAGGTTGCCTGAGGTGGAGGATCCCACAGTAAGAATACTGCAACATGGGAATGGAAGGACATCTAATGTTATCAATAAAGGGATTTGTAAAATAAATATTCTTGTATTCCCATTATGCTAAAACTATATTTGCATAGTAGTTGGTGCAAACCATGCCCACTGCTACCACACACACTGCTGATAAAACTCAGCATCAAAAATAAACACATTATAATCCAGAATAAGTTCAAGAAGCATACATGTCAGCATCACTTTGTTTGTGGAGAAATCACTGCTTCCAGACAAAAATGTTCTAACACATTCAATACCAAAATCATTTGGTATAACACTAATAATGAATTTATGTCACGGTAACAAGAAGCAATTGTTCAATATCCTCCAAGTCTCTATACCATGCATATAGGTCTCATAAAAAAACTTTTCTTGTCCTTCAGGACACCGGTACACCATCCAGAATAAGGCGTAGTGTTCATTCCACAAAAACAGATAATGAGTCAGTCAGCCAGCTTCTACTCGAGACAACTGGCCACATGGGGGGAGGTCATTCAAATGTTTATGTACCTTAGATAAACCATATAAAATAGGTACAACTAGATGCTCAAAAGTAAAATACTTGTATATATCTAAATAGATTAACCCAGTTTTATGTAAGTCAGGCATAAAATTCAACTTTATTAATCATACCTTTCACTTGGTGTCTCAAGAGTATATATATATATATATATATATATATATATATATATATATATATATATATATAGTGGCATCCTCTAACATTTGACACATTTTAGTTAAGTAATGTTGTTTGTCCACAAGTACAATACTCCACCTTTGTCTGCTGGGCAAATTTCTATACATGGATTCTCACACAATGCCCTTAATGCATCGTATTTTCCTAGAGTCTTATTAAAAAAGAGGCTTTGTTCTCATGTGCAAAACCTTGATATAAGCCATTCTCACAAAGACTGGTGAATACATCAATCAAAGGGTGTGTATTTGGTATAAAAAACTCTGTTTCTTAAAGGAATTCAGTGTAAGGGCTTCTTGCTGAGGAAACACTAAGCTTAACATTTTGAACAATTTCATATTAATGATCATATCAGTAGTGTTGGACTTCTTAGCTGGTATAAACGATAAGCCTTTTGTTTAATACACTTGTTTGGTCACAGGTCAAATCAAAAGATAAAATATTTATAATCAAATTACTTGACTCCTGTTTCTTGTGTTCATCCTGGGTGCTCTGCTGCTCTGATTCAGGGAGTGAATACATCCCATTCTGGGTCAACTTTGGGATTACCCCCTCCAGTAATTAGCCTCTATTGGTAAAGATTCCATCAGGGAAAAATGAGGAGTGGCAGAAGGAGCATTGAGCAGAGTTGCATCAAGTGGTTGTATAGGAGCAGAATTATTACTACTGACTTCTTCACCTGTATCATGCACCTGTGTGGTGTTATCAGAAAATGTAACCTCATCTTCAGCTTGGGAGTCAGCAGGCATATCTGCATTATTTGTTCTTTCTTGAGGGCAAGAAAACACATTGCCCTTACTAAAATTAAGGAAGTCCCTTTGTAGCTTCTTCCTTTTAGTCATCTGCAATCTTAACTCATATGCTAAAACATTGTCAAACAAGGTCATCCAAACAGGCCTTGTGATGATCAGAGGTGAACTTGCTCTTAACCCAGTTTGTAGTCTCTTAATCACACTTAACAATTCTTCCTCTGGTTTAAAGAAGTTCACCAAAAGCTTCATGTAATCAAAGCCTACCTGGAGATTAACTGATTGCCAGTGTTTCAGAAGTTCAGGGTAACTTGTACCATAAGCTGGCATCTTCAGAACACGTAGCCCCTGTGATACAACTTTATGACAGAGTGCAGCTTCTAAATGAAGGCGTTGCCATTGAAGATGCTTGTACTTAAACAATAAACTCCTTTGAAGCAACCAAAAATGCATCATGCATATTAGAATCAATTCTTGGACCGGTAGATGGAACATTGATGGGCATATAAAGCAGCAGACTAGCTTCCAACGACAGCAAACATTGTAAACGATCCATAGCAGAAGTAAAGGTTCTCCCAGGACTTCATCCAAGCTCCAAATCATGCCCTTCTACCATGGCAAAATCATGCCCTTCTGCCATGGCTCACAGGTAAACCAAACAATCAAAATGAACAGCAAGCACAGGTAGTCCTAGTCAGCAAGGGTCAAGAGAGTACAAAAACACAATGTGAACAGCACAAAAACTCGACCACCACGGCTGGAACATGCAAAACTTTTAACATAAAAATAATAAAAGCCAATAAAAGAAGGTATTATGTGCTTTCACGGCTGATAGCCACTTCTTCAGACCATAAAACAGCAATGAAAGTGTTTCAATACCCATCAAAAAAACAAAACAAGTCACATGCTCCTACTACAGATGAGGTAACCTGAGCTCATTCATAGAACTCCAGTCAGAAAAACCAATAAAATCAATGCCTCAAGCCATGTGCTTACAAGACTAGTTTGATAAAGTGTTATTCAATCCAGGAGGCAAATCAGTTTTACATAAAATTATCCCATCTGAGCTCAGTGGAGTTTGCATTTTGTCTCTGTAGGGTTCCTGCACCTCAAACTCACCCAAAAATGGAATTATGGGCAGCGGTATAGACCAATCTCTTTATACATCAACAGTGGAGTGCAGTTCCCTACAGACAGGAGATTACAGGCTGCACAGAGTCTATATTATATCCTTGAATGCTTAAAAAAAGCGAACGCTGATTGATCGAACTTATTTTCGTGAAACTGCAAAATATCGAGGCAGCAGAAACTTGAATTTTTTCCTAGGGAAAGAATTCAGTTGTCCGTTTCTGTTGCTTCGGTATTTTCAGTGTTATGGTGGAAAGTTACCGGTCGGATTCAGGTAAGTGTGCGATTGTGTGGATGTGAGTGTTAGGGTGATTTAGGTGAGTTAGGGTTAGGGCTCAGGTTAGGTGTGTGTGCGATTGAGTGGACATGAGGTTTAGGGCAGATTTAAGTGAGTTAGGGTTAGGGAGCAGGTGAGGTGAGTGTGCGATATTGATGGACCTTAGGGTTAGGGTTTGGGTTAAGGCAAGTGGGTAGTTAGTGGTGTGTGCAAAGTTTAGTGTAGGGTTAGGTATCAGATTTTAGGTGTATGTGTGTGGATTTCTGTTTGTTTGGTGTGCTTGTGTTGCGTGTATGTGTTTTGGATCAGCAATTTTTTTCCCTGGGAAAAAAATCGCTGATCTGACAGTTCGAGATTGTAAGCTTTCCCTTAAATTAGGTCGATCAATCAGCGTTCGCTTTTTTAAGCGTTCAATGATATAATATAGACCCGGCTGCACACTGTGTCAGGGTTAGGTGGACATAAAACCAATCAACCTGTCAAACATGGATTGCAACACTTAGTATAGCTTCACTGACAGAAGCCTGAAAGTGGGTGACATGATGGTACGGCTTTATATGCTCTGTATCCAGCAGGCAAGATAGAAGGGCAGTGCAGCAAAGTCACTTGACTTGGGATCCAGAGTCTACTTTTCAGGTGGAAGACTGCCTGGGTCTACAAGGTGGGGGCAACAGAAATAAAGTAGGAAAGGCTATTCTAAACTTCTACTTCTGGAAAACAGATTGATGGTGGACAACACATGATACCACAAGAGAAAATGTCACAAGATCATATACAAGTATGGCCAACATACAACTCAAGTAGACCTCTTTGTAGTAAAGAAAGGGAATTGGGATAGAATTGCAAAGTCATCCCCATTAAAACCAACAGCATAAACCACTAGTTGCCACAAACAGCTGCAAGCAGAGTTCAGGGAAGTCTCAAAGGTCAACAGAGACTAGGCTGAAGACCTCGAAGTTAACTGGACAGAAAGCACAAGAGTTCAAGGAATTATTCAGAGTTCTAGCACCACAGAAAGAAAATAGGTGTAGATGAAGAATGGTGACGCCTCAGAACAGAATGTGTGAGTAAGAATAGTTGTGTAAAATCTTACCATAACCATAGATATCCTTCTCTTCTATGTTGCAGTATTCTTTACATATGGGTTGCATTCCGCCCATCGACCAGACATCTGGCCTGTATACACAAAAGCTTATTGTCACTGCCAGTACGTGGGATGTTGCATGTAGGTACTGACAATGTTAGCCGTAAAAGGGATGTCCACACGTACCATCCTCAGAATACGTTAGGCCCATGATGACTATCTTAAGGCCAAAGAAGAAGTCATCCTAGGAAGAAAAGTTGCAGGGGGAAAGGCAGGTGCGACAGAATACTGCAACACTAAAGATAAGAACATCTATGGTTATGGTAAGATTTCACACAACTACTATATGTCCTTCTATTGAATGTTGCAGTATTCTTTACATATGGGAGAGTGCAAAAGCTCAAAAGGAACCAAGGGAGGAAGACGGAGTACGGCATACCTCTCAACTGTACCTAATTTATTGGTATTTACCAGTTTTGAAGTCCAAATAATGGGGTGCCACGAATTCCTGAGTGGTCCCCTGAATTCCTGAATTTTGAAATTTTTTTTGCAATTCTGCTGATGTCATCAAATGCAGGGGCACGCACGATGATGTCAGCTTTATGAGCAGCCTGCCAGCCTGTCGGAATTCGGCTGAGGGCTCGAGGGGGTGTGACTTACTGTACTGATTATGTTTACACAGTCCGCATGTGCAGCAGCACAGCAGCTGGTTCAGTTCAGAAGTTCAGAGAGGGGGAGAGCAGCTCAGCTAGCTAACAACACTGGGTTGTTTTTGTTTTTAATTAATCTGGATAGACTAGAGGCTTTAGTAGTTTAGACAGAGGAAGGCATGGCAAACCCGTCCCCTAGCTGTTCATTCATTTTACTGTGTCATAGTGCAGCAGCAGTCTCATCGGATGATGAGGAAATATATCACTTTTCATGTACAAGTTCTACTTCTTCCACTGGCTCCTCCTCCAGATACAATAAAGAAAAAAAGAAAATGAATGAGTGAGTCGTGATCATGAAGTGCAGTGTGTGCCATTATTAGAGATAGCAAATGTACTGCGAATTTGTGAAAGCATACAACCATTGCTGGCATTTGGTTGTTGCTAAGCATAGAAGCACTAGCAGACGGCCAGACACAGTATTTTTATTTTAAAACTTGACTGTCGTGCACTTAAATATTGTCCATGGACCGGTTCATACAGAAGGTTTTGAACAATTTGCATAACTGGATCAGCTGGCAACATAGTTCCTGTACGCTGCAATGTTTTTAGCAGTAGGTATCCAGAACAAATCTGTATTGCCAGTTTGTTTTAATAAGAAGGTAGCGGGATGGAGCTGATTTCTTGATTCTAGAAAAATGGATTATGTAAAGAGTGCTAGTCAGATAGCAATGGCAAAAAAGGAACTGTTCTTAACGTCAACACATCTAGGGCAGGTAACAAAATCAGAGTTCTGTACATATGGTGCAGTTTGCACATAGATGTAGATACAGTTTTTAAATGCCGTGTTAAGCAGCCATAGCTCAGTGCTTTGGCAAGGAACATTTGCAGTAATGTGCGTCATTTAAATACAGGCTTCTGTTAGACTAGCTAGATCAGTCCTTATAAAACTAATAATGTTGCTGCTGTGCTAGAGTGTGGTATAAAAGTTTGAACAGGTAGTAAAGGTGCAGTACAGCATGCACTGGGTGAAAAGATGTACTAATTAACATTTCCAAATGCAGACATTTGTGGGGCAATATTGTTTTTTGTGTGTCAACATTAACAATAATATAATAAAGTTGTACATGGTCTACTGGGCAGTTGATTGGAAAATGCTATCTGCCAGAAGCTAAACATGTTTGGTTTTTCATTGCCTTCTTATCAACAATTTTCTTAGTAGTTTTCTGGTAAGAGTCATGCTAGCGGAACATCTTAACTCCTTAGTGTATTGAGTAACTTCATGAAGGGTGTTTAACTGTGATCCAAACTAGTGAAGAAGTGTGGGGGGGGTAGTCTGCTTCCTGTAGTAAATACTTTACAGTCACTTTTATGGTAGTAATACATAAGTAAATTAAAAAAAAAGTCTGAAAGACTGAAAGTTGCTTTGTAGTTAAAATGTTTACATTTAAATGCTGACAGGCTTCTATTGCTGTGTAATTGCTCTAGGCCAGGCTTGTATAGATAAGCTCAGCAGTGAGAATATTATGCAACTTCAAATTGCAAGAAATCATAAATATATGTAGTCTGCAGTTTAAGTGTATTTAATGTTCTATTCTCCCTATGTCCCTACCCCCACCCTTTCGCTACATGTCATACACTCTATTAAATGTCCCTGCATTCCCTATTTACCACCCATTCCACATATCTACAGCCTTTTTGATTTCCTCAATTTAATGGAGCTACAGCCTTCTCTGTGAAGTACTTTAGGAGATCTAAAAGGCCCCTTCAGAATTAGACCCTGGTGGCAGAACACAGTGTGATTGACAGATTTGAGTTGTAGCTTAGTTGTGTAAATGATACAGTACCCTGAGCATCTCCATTCTTCTTGGGACTGTGGTTGGGCTGGCGACTAGCGTGTGTTCTTGTGGTCCAACAATTTGACAAAATCATGGTGAGGATGATATATACTGCTGCACTGTGATCTAGATTTTGGAGGATAAAGTGTCATTGTTGTACCTAAGTTTTTACTTGGTTCTGATGAAATTTGTTCAGCATGAGCTACACTTGAAGCTCAATTTCCAGCTTCTAAACTTCGTTTTATTTGTTAATTTTCTTTTTTTTTTTTAAATTAAATTTCTTGCAACGTATTACAATTTGCAATCAGTATGTTTAATAACGGTATAAATCAAAGCTTCCCCCTTCCAACCCTACTTTCCTACTGAGAGAGAATGTGTGTGTGTGTGTGTGTGTGTGTGTGTGTGTGTGTGTGTGTGTGTGTGTGTGTGTGTACTCCTAAATATCCTAAAAAATCTGTTTTCAGACTTCTCATTCATGGGAAAAAAAAAAACTTATAAATGCATTCCACCAGTCTTGTACAGGAAACAAGGGTGTGATTGCAAGTGCATTTCATTTAGGTAATATTAGCATTTTGGTTGCAATACTCATCAGTACTACAGACAAACCTCTTTTTAAGCAGGTAATCAGGTTTTTCATAAGATACATGTAGAATATGACCATTGAATATGTGCAGAGGTTATTACAAAAGATAAATTGCCTTACTCCACTAAGGATATATAAATGGACATGACCACCATTTGTGGTACCAGGATTTCATTAAACCACATGCATGGGTTAGTGGTTGGTATAATGGTTGAGGTGTTTACCTTATAGACAGAAGGTGCAGGGTTTGATTCTCAAATGGGATAATTGGTTAGCTTAAGATGGCCCCTAAGGATATTTAGCTTAGTACTGACCCATCTACTAGAAATAAAACAGTTTTCTTCTGTTTTATATTTTATTTAATATTAATAAAGAAGGCTGAAGCGTAGCTGCAGTTAATTTTATGTTTATAAAAGAAAATTGTATTTTAGTTTTGCACAAGTTAAAATATTAATATAAATAAAACACTACTGCTCTTCTGCTTATTTTGTGTTTCATGATTGTATTTCGGTTGTCTGTTATTCAGTTTACATTTAAAAGTCTGCATTCCACAACTCCATTGGAGTGGGCAGAGTTACACAATTATGCATGCAATTTTTATGTTAATCAGCACACAGATTTCTACCTATTTTTAATGGTCCTTTCTCCAGATTTTTGATGTTTACAGGTTGAGATGTACGGAGTAGAGGAATAAAGTGAAGAGACATTTTCTATAAATCCATGAAGACTTGATCTAGCAAACCCTCCCCTGGATCTAAAGATATTGCCCAACTTGTAATGTTTTGTATAAGTATGAACAGATGAGCAAGTAGCAGCTTCCAAAATGGAATGGGCATCTAGACCTTTAAAGAAGGCCCTTGATTAGGCAACAGATCTGGTGGAATGGGCTCTCACAGAAGAGATTTTCCATTTTCCTATGAAGGTCACAACAAAACAAAATAGCTTCAGAAATCCAGGAAGAAATAGTTTGTTTGGAAACAGATAAACCCAGAGTCCTGGTATGAAAGGACACAGAGTTGGTCAGACTTCCTAACGGATTTTAAAAATACAGGAAAAACACAGAGCAGGCAAACATACGACCGCAAACCACTAGTAAAATACAAAAACCAAAATAACAAAATGTTCGTAAGACATACAATTTATTTCACAAAATGAGGTAAGAGCTTTCACCACCTTCATGGTGGCTTCCTCAGACCATTATAATAGTAGCAACACAATATAAGAGTTAAATACACATTAGATTACACACATTAAACAGATTAGTTGCACTTGTTGCTTGCAATATCACTTCCTGGTTAATTAACCACATGCTCCCTTATACAACACATGTCATCCAGCTATCAAACTGCAAACAATCCTTACGGATTTTGTTTTGTCCAGGTAAAATCTGAGTTGTTATGCTCATCTATGGAATGTGGAATCCTTTCACTAGAGGACGGTATTGAATGGAAAAAGGTGGACAAATGAATGGACTGATTAAGAGACAATTCATTCACCAGTTTAGGCATGAAAGATGGATTAGTTCTCAGAGATACTCCATCCTTCCGGAGAAACAACAAAGGAGGAGAAGCCATCAAAGCCTGAACCTCAGAGACCCTTCTAACAGAAGTCAAGGCTACCAGAAGCACTGCTTTCCAAGTGCAAAATTTTAGAGAAGCAGGGCCCACTGGCTCAAAGGGGGCTGGGTAAGCTTCTCTAAGACATAGTTGAGATCTCAAGGAGGTGGTAATGGTTTCCTGGGAGGTTTCATGTGTAGGTCGCCTTTGAGGAAAAGTTTAACCTCCAGTCTGGAAGCCAAGGGAAGTGTCAATGGCAAACAAGCAGACAGAGCAGAGCAGCGGACTTTCACTGAAGAATAAGAGAGGCCACTGTTAAGCAACTCACACAGGTAAGAAAGCACTAAAGGAATATCCATAGAAAGGGGGTTTTGATTTATTTTATGGCACCAGACAGAAAATCTTTTCCCCTTGGAAATATAAGATTTCCAAGTATTGGGTTTCCTAGCCTCCTGCAAAACCCTAAACACATTCTGTGCCTGAAAGGGATCAGAAGTTGATCACCCACAAGGTCAGAGCTAACACATGTGGATGGATCAAGGATCCCTTGTCCTGTGTCAGTAGGTCCAACCAATGAGGCAACTTGTAATGATGGCCCCTGGCTAGTTGCAGAAGAAGAGGGAAGCAGTTCTGTCTTAGTCAAAAGGGGATCACTAGCAAGATTTTTGGTTTGTCATGTAGAATATTCAGCAGGACTTTCTGAGTGACAGGGAAGGGGGGATGCATAAAGAAACATCTCCTTCCATGAAAAAGAGAGGGAGTTCACCTTCCAGGCCTGACAGTGAGGGACCCTGGCACAAAAGAGAGGAAGTTGTCTGTTCTGAGGGGAGGCAAAGAGGTCCATATCTGGAGTACTCCACCAGTGAACTAGATCCAGGAAGATATCCCTGTGAAGCATCCAGTTGTGGGATTGTGTCAAGGATCTGCTTAATGCATCTACCAGTGAGTTCTGAGCTGAGGGGAGGTATACAACATGCAGTGTTACCTTGTACTGGATAGCCAATTCTCATGCCTTGAGGGCTACACAACAATGGAGGTAAGACTTTGTCCCCCCTTGCTTGTTTATGCACCAGAGGACAGTGGTATTGTCTGTTAGGATCTTCAGAGGTCCTGGTAAGAAAAGAGGATGAAAGGTTTGCACGGCCAGAATCATAGCCCTCATCTCTCGGATGTTGATGTGCTCCCTCTGTTGAGAGGGGGATCAAAGACCTTGTACCTTCCTAGAAGCAAAAATTGTTCCCCAGCCTAAATCTGAGGCGCCTGTAAAGAGCTGCTGAGCAGGTTGGGATGTCTGAAGAGGAAGGCCTGAGTTCTGATAGAGCTGCTGGATCCACCAAAGGAGCTCTGTTTTCAAGTAAGGGAGAAGAGGAACCAAGACATCTAGATGATGAGCATGCTGAGACCAAACTGTATTTAGAAACCACTGAAACTTTCTCGTGTGTAGCTTTGCAAAGGGCAGCAAGGGGATCATGAAAGCCATGAAACCAAGCAGTCTCAAATTCCCTGGCCAAGATGGAAGGAAGAGGCAGAAGGGCCTCCATGTAGCCTATAAGAGAGAGAGAACCTTGTCTGCAGGGAGGTAGTCGATCATTAAATCTGTTCTGAACCTGCACCCTAAGAAAATAAGGTCCTGAGTAGGGGTAAAATTGGATTTTTTTAAATTTATTGTAAACCCTAGGCACTGAAGAAAAAGAACAGCTTGTCTAAGATTTAGTTTTAGCTGATACCGACTGCTGGCTAGAAAGAGAAGGTCATCTAAATAGGGGTAAACCTGAATCCCTCGGACCCTTAGGACGGCAATGGCTGGAGCTAGGCACTTTGTGAACACCCTTAGAGTAGTGGAAATAGCAAAAGGCAAGGCAGAGAACTGAAAGTGAAAAGAACCCACTGAGAAATGTAAGAATTTCCTGAACTAAGGATGAATTGGGATATGCAGGTAGCCATCCTTGAAACCCAGGGAAGACAGGAAGGAGTGAGGAGGGACCAGGGTAAGAAGAGTTTGCAGAGACAGCATCTGAAAGGAAGGCACTTTTAGGAAAGTGTTTAAGAGGGAGAGATCTAGGATAGGCCTCCAAGGACCATCTTTCATTGGGACAAGTTAACATCCTGGAGTAAAACCCCTTTCCTTGTTGATCTGGAGGAATAGACTGATAGTGCCTTGATGAAGAAGCGGACCCTACCTCCAAACGTGTCACCGAGTCTTCACTGACCTCAAGGGGAACGCTGGAGGGAACAGGAGCAGCTAAAGAGAATTCAGGTCTTTATGTACTTACCTTCCTCTTCAAACTCGGTTCAACCAAAAGACTCCTGGAACCATCCATCTCATCCCTAGCCAGACATTTGAGTCTTTGATTCTCAAGGTAAAGATTTAAGGCTGATAGATAGCTATGCAACATCTTTGGCACAAAGGCCTGGCAAATAGAACGGGAACGGTGGTTGTGACTAGGCCTTAAACAAAACAGACAAAGCTCGTGACTATCCTTAGGTGGAATTTGCCTACCATACCTATTCTTGCCCTTCCTGGATGACATGAACCAGAGCAAGAAGCAGTAGCAATAAAATAAATCCCCAACAGGGTACTTATCTGATGTGGAAGTGAAACAAACTGATTCTGACTGCAGACCGTACATAAGTCAACCTTTCTGAATGGCGGCGAAAAAGTTGATGATGTTACGTGCGGACATCTCTTTTATGGCTGACATTGTCAGTACCAACGTGCGAAGATCCACGTACTGGCAGTGGCAATAAGCTTTTGTATAAAGGCCAGATGTTGTGTCGATGGGTGGAATACAAGCCATATGTAAAGAATACTACAACACTGAATAGAAGGACATCTATAGAACAGACAAAGCCAAGTCAGGTATGGAAATAAGGTATACAAACAAGGAAATCAGGTGGTGTAATACAGTACTTCATGAAGCCATCCAGGAAGTGCAGGCAAAAGTGGTATACAGAAAAGACGGGTCTATATTAAATGAACGAACGCTTAAAAGGTCGAATATAGTATTACCAACACCTTTTAAGCAAATGTTCAGTTTAGTGAAAGCTCATATGTCTATATTCAGAGTTTTGAAAAGTTATAGTTGGTCATCTCTCAGGAAACTCCTGGCTGACGTCAAAGCATTCACTCTGTGAGTAGCTGTATGACAGCTTTGTAAATATAAATACTTCTTTAAGTACTGTGTTCTGTAAACAGTATGAATGAATAATATATTGAAATTGTAAAGTGTTGTACAACTCAGAAATTTAAAAGTAAATGTGCAAATCGCAGCATTTTATTTCCTATCAGCATTATATAAAACACAGCCAGTTACTGCAGAAGCTATGTTATTCAAGTTAGCCGTTATCAGGAATTGCCCTTTTTCCCAACATAGAGTGATCTCGGAGTTGGTATATTTAGTTGGGGAGTCAGGGGCACAGCCCCCCCCCCCCCCACTTGATTAAGGTACTGAAGTTGTGTTTGTTTGTGTATGACCCCGTGACATACAGCACTAGGGAATGGTGTTGGCCAAACAATATTTTTCGAATACATGACTTTCGAGTATGTGAGTGTTTGCGTAAATGAACGTTCACTTAAAAGATGTCGATAATACCGTATTCAACCTTTGAAGCTTTCGTTCATTTAATATAGACCTGAAAAGACAAACCAGATTAAGAAGAAATACTGGTTGCCTAACAAACAGGCAAAGGACAGCAGTTGCAGCGGCAAAGAACAAGGTAGCAGAGGCACTTCACCATCTTCTAGAAAGTGAAGGAGCAGATGGCACAAAGAAACTATATTGAGCTGCAAGGCAAAGACAGAAAGATAAAGAAGATAGTCAGATGCCCTTCATATGGGATGGCAGCAACAACCTCTTACTAGACCACAGGACATCAAAGTCAGATGGAAGGAGTACTTCCAGCAGCTTCTGAATGAAGAAAATCCCCCAGAAGATGTACTGCCCTAGACACAGCCTACGATGAAGGAAGAAGAGAAGCCTACCACAGAAGTAAGACCAGCACTAAGTAAAGTGAAGTCAGGGAAAGCAGCAGGCTTACATGAGGATGCAGAAGATCTGATCAAGATGTTGGATGAGTTAGCAGAGAAATGGCTTCAGAGAGTACTCATAGCAGTATGGAGAAAAAGGCGCATCACAGTTGACTTAAGAATAAGCATTCTAGTGCCAGCAAACAGGAACAAAGGGGTCATTCATAACTATGGATAGTACAGAAGTATCAAACTCCTGTCACACTGCATGAACATTCCGGAAAAGGTGATTGATAACTAAATATGACGAATAGCAGAAAGTAAAATGTGAGATGGGCAGTTCAGATTAAAATCAAGATGCATCATAACTGACCCACTGTTTTTCAGTGAGACAGACATTTGAGTAGAAACTAGATACGAGAAGAGTCTCCAACTGGGCATTTTTAGACTTGGAGAAAGCGTATGATAAGGTTCCAAGAAAACTGACTAGGGCAGTCCTGCACTGGCTGAAAGTCCCAGAAACATTGGTAATGCAAGCTATGAACAAGAGATCAATGACAAAAGTACAAACAGTGTTCGAACTGACAGAGGGGTTCCCAGTAGGAGTGGGTGTGCTGAGCCCATTGTTGTTCATACTGGTGATGGACTACACTAGCAAACAGGTATGAGGGGAACAGATCAACAAAGCTGATGTATACAAACTATGCATCACTACAGGTGGACTCTGAATAAGAACTTCAGCAAATGACAGGGGAATGAAATGCAAAACTGAAGGCAAATATGATGAAGCTGAATACAAGTAAGACAGTTGTACTGGCAGCAAATTAAGGAATCTGGAAGATGAAAACTGAGATAGAAGGGAAAAACAGTGGAACAGGTTAAGGGTTTCAAGTATCTGAGAGGGTTGGCTGAGGAGAAGAGAAATCTGAATGAGGAGGTCAAAGCTAGAATCAGAGGGGCTGTAGAGGGCACAGATAGTCAGGGGCAGTGTGTGACAGAAGAATAGCAAAGAAGCTGATAAGTAAGGTGTACATAACAGTGGTGCACCCAATACTACTGCATGGTACAGAAACCTTAGGAGTGAAGACAGAGGAAATGAGAAAGCTAGAGGTGCACTAGACAGGTGGTAGGATGCACATAATGGGACAGATGAAGAAATGAGGGCATCAAGGCAGAAGCCCAAGTAGCTCCAATTGCTGATAACCTGAAAGAGAACAGATTATGGTGATTTAGGCACATGTGTATTATAGCAGAAGACAATCTGGTGGAGATGATTTGAGACAGACAGGAAGATGGCAAGAGGAAACAAATGTATCCTGCAAAGAGATGGATGGATTATGTGAAAAAAGACCTGTAACAGTCCGATATGACTGTTAAATAAGGTAGCAGAGTGGCACTGAAAAGAAAGAGATGGCAATAGTTGATGTGATGCTACCCATCCTCACACAGAAAATTGGGAAAAGGGAGGTTGATGATGATGATATGGTCTTCAAGCCACATATCACATAATGTGATACCAAATCAGATTAGATACTGAAAGAGGAGATAACGGATAGAAAGTACAGTTGTATATACTTACCATAAATGTAGATGTTCAAGTGTATTCACTGTTGCAGTCATCACCTGTGGGTTATCCCTGCTGTCGTAGCCCTCGACTGGCCTGAATACCAGAGTCAATGTTTTTTTTGCATCAGCTGTCGTCGCCCGTAGTCTGACGTCAGGTCGTCAGTGCTATAAAGCAAGATAGCCAACGTCATTACATCAGTTTTTCTTGTCCTAACCTGTCAGAAGCACAAGAAAATAAGGAAAAGTGGTCCTGGTGTCTAAAAGCCACCGTGGGAAGCTTATGTCCCCCTAGGGGAAGATGCTATATGGGGATGGAGAGAGGGAAACCAGGACTGAAACAGTGAATACACTCGAACATCTACATTTATGATAAGTGTACACAACTGTACTATGTTCTTCATGTTTCACTGCTGCAGTCATCACCTGTGGGAGGATTCCCAAAGCTCAGGAGAGGGGTGGAAGGATAGGTTGGAGTCCTAGGTGCGAGTCAGTAGGCCCTGCATAACTGCTGAGGCAAACCCTGCCCTAGACTTAAATAAAGAGGTAGGTGGTAATGCTTTGTAAAGGTATGGACAGAGGTCCAAGTGGCAGCTTCCAAGATGTCCCTGGTGGGGACTCCTCTGAGAAAGGCTGTGGAACTGGACACTGCCCTAGTGGAATGGGTACGGATATACTTGGAGGGGGGAGGTTCCCATGTAGTCTGTAGCAGAAATGGATATAGTGTGATGTTTGTTTGGAAATGGGCTTCCCCTCTGCCCCAGGGGCAAAGCTGACAAGTAGTTGGCCTGTTTTTCTGAATGGTTTAGTACGGTCCAGACAGTATCTGAGTTGTCTGTGCACATCTAGCGAGTGTAGAATACTTTCCCCCTTGTTTTGAGGATTGGGAAAGAAGGTGGGTAGGTGTATGGCCTGGTTGAGGGTCACATCAGATACCACCTTGGACATAAAGGAGGGGTTAGTCCTCAGGAGACCCTGTCTGCATGGAAAATGATGAAGGGCTCAACAGCCATGACAGCCTAAAGTTCTGATACCCTTCTGTCTGAGGTGATGGCTAGTAGGAAGGCAGTCTTCCAGGAGAGGTATTTCAATTCTGTAGAAGCAGCAGGTGCGAAAGGAGGTAAGGTTAGTTTTTCTAGAACATAATTCAGGTCTCAGGGTGGCGTGGGAGGCCTTCTGGGAGATCTGACATTAGAAGCCCCTTTGAGGAATTGCTTAATCAAAGGATGAGAGAAGAGGGGTGGGTCTGAATCGTAAAGTGCATAAATGGCTGAGGAATGGATTTTAATAGAGGAAAAACAGAGGCCACTACTGAACAACTCGGCTAGGTAATCCAAGATAAGAGGTATTGAAGGGTGGGAGGTACTGGCCCCTTTGGACTGGTTCTAGAAGCAGAATCTTTTCCATTTCCCTGCGTATGATTTTCTGGTGCTGGGCCTTCTGGCCTCTGTGATGATGTCTAGGACCTGTTTGTTTAACAGGGACTCCTTGTTGGCTTTTAAGGTATAAGCCATGCTGAAAGACTGACAGTCTGCAAGTCTGTGTGCAGTATCTTCCACCTCACCTGGGTCAAGAGGTCTGAGATCAGGGGAGGCTGCTTGGGGGCTGTAAGGTCAAGCTGCGCAGTAAAGGTCTGGGCCAATCTGGACCAATGAGGACGGCCTTTGGTCTCTCCTCCCTTATTCTGATCAGTAACTTGAGAACAAGTTGCAGAGGAGGGAATGTGTACACAAACAGGGAGTTCCAGGTGAAGGTCAAGGGATCCACCTTCCACGCTAGGAGGTGATACTCCCAGGTACAGAACTTTTGCAGCTGTTGGTTGAGGTGCGAGGCAAAGAGATCCACTTCTGGAGTCCCCCACTCCTGAGTGATTTGCAAAATGATTTCCCTGTGGAGCTGCCATTCATGGGGGTCCAGTAAGTTTCTGCTTAGGTGGTCTGCCAGGGTGCTGTTGACCCCTGGTAGGTATTGGGCAATTAGGTGTAGACCCATGGGGGCGGCTGTAATCCAGAGGCTCATGGCTAACCTGCGCAGGGGGCAAGACTGGGTCCCCCCGTTTATTGATATACCACAGTACTGTGGTGTCTGTTTTTATAAGGAGAACCCCTGGCCTGAGATGGGGTTTGAAAGATGTCAGAGCCTTTTGTACTGCCATAATTTCTTTCTGACTGATGTGCAAGAGAAGTTGCTGGGCATCCCAAAGACCTTGGGTGCGCCTGCCTGCTAGGTGAGTGCCCCAAGCAATGCATGACGCGTCGGTGATGATGGTCTGGCCAGAAGGGCAGAGGATGAAGGGAAGACCCTTGGTTCCTGGCACAGGCCTCTGCCCACCAGAGAAACTCGGCCCTTATGCATGGGATCGGAGGGAGAGAGATCTCTAGGGACAGAGTGCTGGCACCAAAGATGCTTTAAATACCACTGAAGTTTTCTCATGTGAAGCCTGGCCAGAGGAATTAGAAGGATGCAAGATGCCATGTATCCCAGGGCTTGCAGGAGCTTTTTCACAGTGAGCTGACTTATGGAAGCCAGCTAGGTAAAGTAGACAGGCAGGAAGCTCTGCTTTTCTGGGGCTAGGAAGGCTATTTGTGATGCTGTGACTAGCACAACTTCCAAGAAAATGACCTTCCTGGTGGGGTTTTCATTGATTTTTCTCATTTTTGGTGAACCCTTGGGAAGTTAGGAATGATTTGACAAAGAGGTCCCGGAGCAGCTTTTCTTTGCACTCTGCCTGAATGAGGCAGTCATCCAGGTAAGGGTAAATCTATAAACTTCTCTGTCTGCAGAATGCTATGGCTGGGGCCAAACATTTGGTGAATACTCTAGGAGCAGTAGATAAGCCAAAGGGCAGTGCAGAGAAGTGAAAATGTTGTGAGCCTGCTCTGAAGCGCAGGAATTTCCTGCACGATTCCCTGATGGGGATGTGGAGGTAGGCATCTTTTAAGTCTAGGATCACTAGCCAGGCATTTTGTGTTAGCATAAGCAGCAGCTGCTGCAAAGTTAGCATTTTGAATCTGGGGACCACCAGGGAGGTGTTCAGAATGGATAGATCCACGATGCGGCACCAAGTGACCTCTTTTCTGGGAACAAGGAATAGTCGGGAATAAAAGCCTTTACCTGTTTGATCTGAGGGGACAGATTCCACTGCCCCCTGGGATATGAGAGTTTGGACCGGTTTCAATGCCTCTGGCAACTGATTTGGAGGTAAGTCTGGGTATCCTCTTGCAATTGGGAGTTCGCCAAATTTGTATCCCTGAAAAATGATCTTTAAGACCCACTGGTCCTTTGTTACAGAAAATTGTCTTTGAAAAGGGAGAGCCTTTCTCCTAGTTTTTGATGAGTGAAGGGAGGGCAGAGGGGGGAGGGGGAGTCATTGTGAGTGTTTGCCATAGAAGGTTGGCTTAGAGCTCCCCGCCTCAGAGACGGAAGTGGTCCATTGCTTGCTTCTCTGCTGGCCCTGGGATAGGGGCCTGGATGGTCTGTCCCTGCGGGGTTTACCTTGGCCCTGTCTGCTAGGTGCAGGGAAGGCCCAGTGCTTAGAGGGAAAGTTCCTGCTGAATCTGGGAGGATGAACCTAAAAGAAATCTTATACTGTTTGCATAGATTTTGCTTTGTCTTCCATCTTTTTAAGCACCTGTTCTGCTTTTTCCTCAGACACGCGCTCCTTATCTAGGGGTGCATCAATAAGTTTAGACTTGAGATGATCAGGAAGAAGTTATTCCTTCAGCCATGCATGTCTCCTAGTAACAGATCCTGCCACTGCTGCCCTGCTAGAGGCTTCTAGGGTGTCACATCCACATTGTAATGAGTGTTTGGCCACTTGACAGAGTGCAGTAAATCTGCTAACTCTTTTGAAATGGCACAGTCAGAAAAGGTAGCAATCCTCTGTTTTAATAGTTCCAAAGTGTGTTGTTGATATTTGAACATATGGAATTGACAATTGAGTGCTCTGATGGCTAAGGTTGCAGAGGTGTATACTTTTTTTAACCCATCTGTCCAGAGTTCTGGAGTCCTTGTCAGAAGGAAGAGGATTCTTGGCAGAACTAGTCTTAGCTCCTTTAGGTCCCTGTGTAATGACCTCTGGGTCTACAGCAGTATGTAAAGGTATTTGTGAGAATCCGGTACTCTGCAGTACCTGCCAGGTTTACTGGGAGCAAGAGGGAGGCATCAAGGGCTAAGCTGGATTCATGGAAAACATCATCCACCACTTCTAAAATAGGGGGATGGCCAGGGGTCTGTGCTGGGGGGCAGGTCCAGAAAGTCTCTAAGTCTTTTCTTAGACAGTGGGAAGTCCTGAGATTCCCATTGGAAATGTTTCCTGAGGGAGTGAAGGGTTTCCCCAAAGGAAAAGTCAAATGGAGGGGAGGCCGAAGGGATGGATTCCTCTGCATCTGCATCCTCATAAGCAGTTAAGGGATGCTGTTCCTCTTCAAAAACCAAATAGTCAGATTTTTCAGAAACCTATTCTATCAAAATTTCTGGAGAAGGGTGCCTTTCCAAGGAGATGAGATCCTCCGCCATTTTAAGCATTTGTGCTTGGGGTGGTGGAGCAGTGGCAAGATGGTGGCTAGGAGTGGCCTGGCTTCTAGGCCTGAGATAATCCGTCAGTCTGGGAGAAATGGTAGTCGGATGTGAAGATTTTTTTTGTCTAGATTCGGTAGTGCAAAAGGTCTACTCGGAAGCTGGTGCTTGTGTCGCAGCTCCGGACCCAAATGAGGCAGAGACAGCCAAAGTCTTGAAAGGCGAAGATTTCTGTGGCATACTGGACTCCAAAAGGGTCTCGGTACAGACTGCATAGATATTGAATCGGGCATCAGGGGCTGCGAAAGCACCTCACTGAATTCCGGAGAACTGACGACCTGCTTAGCGGTAGCGTCATCAGAATGCTTAGCCTTGTGTAGTTTGTCTCTATCTCTATGTTTTTTCAGAATGTCCACAGATTGTTGGCTGATGAACACCATATCGGAATGCGGAGACGGAACACGAAAAAAAGAAGTTATGTCCTTACCATAACGTTCCATGTAGAGTGTTCATCTCGCCTTTGTTCTTACACACGGGTTCGGAGCCGATCCTCGGCTCTGAGTCGGCCGAATTGCAAAGCTCTGAATCTCAGAGAAGCTCGAGACCAGCCCATATCCCACAATCCTCCCTGCCATTACTCAAATCTAGTTTGCAAGCAAACCAGACAAAAGGATCCAACACCTGCGGTGCTAGAAGCATACACTCTCTTCATCCATTCAGAGACACTCTCTCTCCAAAGGAATAACTAATGGTCTAAGCATATATCCCATGACACATGGGACTATATACCCCGCAAAGGGTCAAGACACGTCGATCAGACTCTAATCCTACCAGTTCTTCCAAACACATGGGAGGGAAAAGGGAGGGAATGTAAGAACAAAGGCAAGATGAACACTCTACATGGAACGTTATGGTAAGGACATAACTTCTTTATGTAAGAGTGTTCAATCTCGCCGTTTGTTCTTACACACGGGTAGCGTCCCTAGCTCCGTGACCCCGAGTGACTCATGGAAGAACGTTCCTAAGCACAGTGGAACCAAATGATGTCCTATCCTTGGAGACCTTGTCCACTCTATAATGAGTGATGAAAGTATGTGGTTTAGACCACGTGGCTGCTGCACAAATAGTGTCCAAAGGCAAGCAAGCCGCATGAGCTAAGGAGGTAGAAACGGATCTGGTAGAATGGGCCTTAGGTTTGTTTGGTAAGGATTCGTTTTATTTAGCGTATACAAATGTTATACAGTCAGCAAGCCATTTAGATAGTGTACGTTTAGTAATTGCCATGCCCTTTTTATTGTCTGCAAAGGCGACGAAGAGTTGATCTGTTTTTCTGAAAGCTTTGGTCCTGTCTAAATAAAATCTTAGCTGCCTGTGGACATCTAACTTGTGCAGCATATACTCCAGTTTGTTAGTATGGTTTTTGAAAAAGGTAGGGAGTTCTATAGACTGGTTAATATTCGTAACTGAACATACTTTTGGAAGGAAAGATGGATTTGTACGCAAAAAGACCCTGTCTGGGTGGAAAATTAGGTAAGGTGGTCTGACCGATAATGCCTGCAGTTCTGAGACTCTACGAGCTGAGGTCACGGCGACGAGAAATAGTGTTTTCCATGACAAGAACTTTAGGAGGCATGACGAAGCAAGTTCAAAAGGTGGCAACATGAGTTGCGACAGTAGTAAATTCAGGCTCCATGGAAAGAAAGGTTTTCTGACAGGCGGTCTAAGATGGAAGGTTCCTTTCAAAAAGGCTTTACAAAGCCTGTGAGACATAATGGAAGAACTTCCCTCACCAATATGGAATATGGCCGCCAACTGTACTCTTAGAGTGGAAGTAGAAGCTCCTTCGTGAAAATGGATGGATAAGAATTCTAAAATTTTATGTAAAGGAGCTACCAAGGGATCTAAGTTTTGACTAGATGCCCAATATACAAAGCATTTCCACTTACTCATATAGAGCTTAGTAGTAGAGGCTTTATGAGAAGCAACTAGGATGTGTTGAACTGACGGAGGGAGTAGATGAGACCTGGCTAAGCAGGGAAGTGGAGCAGCCAAGCTGCTAGTTTGAGGGACTGTAGAGACGGGTGAGGAACTCCCGACGAGTGTGTCAGCAGGTCTGGCACTGGGTCCAGAATCCACGGTTCCTCTATTTGATGAGCTCGAAGAAAGGGAAACCATATTTGACGTGGCCAGAATGGGGCTATGAGTATTATAGTCCTTTCCAGGCTCCTGGATTTCTGTAGAAATCTGGGAATTAATGGAGTGGGTGGGAATGCATATAGGAGACCCGGGGGCCAATCGTGTATCAGTGCATCCCTGGGGACATCCCCCAGAGGAGATAGAAGGGCAAAGTAGCTTCTGCATTTTGCATTCAATGGGGAAGCAAACAGATCGCAGCAAGGCTGGCCCCATTTGCGGAAGATCTTTTCCGCCGTCTGTGAATTCAGGGACCACTCGTGAGGTAACAGGATGGCTCTGCTCAACCTGTCCGCAATGACGTTGGATGACCCCGGGATGTGCGTTGCTATCAGAAAGCGACCGGTGGACTCTGCCTATTGCCAAATTCTCATGGCCTCTCTGCATAACGGGTAAGACCTGGTTCCCCCTTGCTTGTTTATGTACCAGACTACAGACATGTTGTCTGTCTGAACTGCTACTATCCCTAGAGGTAAGAGGGCTTGGAAGTGTTGCAATGCTAGGAACACCACCCTCAACTCCAGAACATTTATATGTAGAGTGTACTCCATGCTGGACCATTCTCCTTGGACTGTTCTTCCCTGAAAAAGGCCCCCCCACCCTATCAGGGAAGCGTCCGTGGTTATTGTGGCTGTTGGAATGGGTAGAATGAACGGACGACCCATAGTGAGGTTCTGGTCACGCACCCACCATGAGAGGTCCCGTCTGCAAGATTCTGTTATCCTGATCTCGTGAGTTAGGGGTAGGTGTTGGAACGACCACTGCGCAAAGAGCAGCCATTGAAGAATCCTCATGTGTAACCTTCCCATAGGGACTGCAATTAATGCGGCTGCTATCAGTCCCAACACTTTTAACACCAGTTTGGCCGGAGCTTTCTTGCTGACTAGAAGAAGTAAGACCTGCTGTTTGAGCGTTGAAGCTCTTACTGGGGGGAGTTTTAGTAGTGTTGATCGTGTATTTAGATCTGCTCCGATGAAGGAAATACATTGTGAGGGCGATAAACAAGACTTTTCGAAGTTTATGGATATCCCTAAGTGGGAACAAAGGCCGATTGTGTAATCTCTGGCTTGCAGTAGTCGACGCTCGGTGGTGGCGGTGAGGAGCCAGTCGTCCAGATAGGGAAACACCCGGAATCCTTGTCGTCTCAAGTGAGCCGCAACTACTGCCACGCATTTGGTGAACACCCTGGGGGCTGAGGTAAGTCCAAAGGGCAGAGCTCGAAACTGAAAGTGACTGTCCCCCAGCCGGAAGCGCAGGTGATCTCTGGACGGTCTGACCATTTTGATGTGGTAGTACGCGTCTTTGAGATCTATAGAGCACATCCAATCGTCCTTCTGTAAGAATGGAAGGATCGACTGAAGCGTGACCATCCGGAACTTTTCCTTCTTCACGAAGTTGTTTAGACGGCTGAGATCTAAAATCGGTCTCCAGTCCCCTGTCTTTTTTGGAACTAAAAAGAACCTTGAGTAAGTTCCGAATCCTCTTTGGTCTGCCGGGACTGGTTGGATGACTCTGTTTTCGAGCAGCTTTGAAATTTCTACAGCTGCTAGTTTTCGCAGACGGGGTGGCACGTCTGGAAATTTTCTTTGTAGAGGTGGTGTTGAAAGGAAGGGGATTTTGTATCCTCTGGTTATAATGCTTTTTACCCAAGAATCTGAAGTAATGTTTAGCCAGGCCAGTGGGTATAAAGCTAAGCGACCCCCGACTGCCTCCAGAGCAGGACAGCTGGGCCTCCATTCAGGAGTGCTGGAAAGGTTTCCCAGGGACAGAATCCCTGTCGCCTTGGTTATGCGGACCCCCTCTGCCGCCGGGGCGGCGTCTTCCAATTCTGCCCCCTCCTCTGCCTCTGGAGGGGGTATCACTGTGTGGTCTGGAAAGATCCCCGATTCTTACGGAACCACATTTTTCCGCCTCGTTGTCCTTTGGGATACGGTCTAGCAGGAGCGGAAAAACGGCCCCCGACAGCAGACAGGGTCTTTCCCTCTTGCTCACACCGAGTGAGAGTCTCCTTAACCTTGGGCCCGAAAAGTGTGGCACCATCAAAAGGGGCATTGGCAAAGGAAGACTTGAAGGCTTCCGCAAAGGAGCACAGCCGCATCCATGATTGTCTTCGAAGAGCAATCGCTGAAGCTGCAGCTCTACTCGATCCCTCGGCAGCATACGAGATGAGCCTCATGGATGAGTTTACTATGGATGTGAGGGTGTTAAGTTGTGCTGTTATCTTATCTGAAACAGCAGCATCTGTGTTACCCTGGAGGGTATCTGTCAGCTCCTTGATGAGATCCCTCTGCAAACGTGTGAAATGGGTCAGGTAGTTTAGCGAACGCATGGAAAAAGTCGCTGAACTAAAAATGCGCTTCCCATATCTGTCCATAGTCCTAGAATCCTTATTCGGAGGATGAACAGAAGAGGAAGACTCAGACATCTCCTTTTTCGTGGCTGCCGCCACCACCATAGCGTCGACAGGAACTCCCTTGGTGAGATAAGATTTATCTTGGGGGGCAGTGATGAACTTGTTTGGTTTCCTGGGTACTGGTTCCACTGTGTCAGGTGTCTCCCACGCCCTTTGAGCAATCAAATCCATTAATTCATCGAAGGGTGGGGTCACCCAGGAGGTAGAACGTTGAGCCCCAAAAGCCTTCAGCAGCACCGACTCGTCCTCAGAGGGGGCTAGGGACTGCCAATCACCCCTCTGTTTCAAGATCTCCAGGATGTCTGCAAATGACACATCCTCCGAGGGTGATTTGGGGGACCCCTCTGCCTCATCCAAGTCGGTGTCCGATGTTAGAGATTCCTGTGGGGAATCTATGTGCCTCCTCTTGCACAACCGTTTCCTTGGGACTTCATCAGAGGGGACTTCTGATGAGGCCTCCAAGGAACAGGGGGAACCCTCTGTGGGTGGCTGAGGCAATTGGGCTCGACGCTTGGGATGGATCGTGGGTGCAGAAACAGAAAGTGGCCCTTTTGGGGAAGGAGAAGATTCCCCTGATGATGTGGTTGTCTGTGCAGACAATACCTTCCTCATAAGGTCAAAGGCCCTCGAATCCCTGACTAAGGGCTCCCCCGGTTCCAAAGAACATGGAAGCATCCCAGAACCAGGTGCCGTGGGGTCCGACCCCGAGGACGGAGCCGAACCAGTCTGTGCCGAAGCCCCGAGAGGGAGGGTTGGCACCGACAGGTCGGTACGACTCTCGGTCCCGGAACCGAGCAAAGACCGTCGGCTCCGCGACTCCCCTAACGGTTCCGAAGGAGTCGAAGTCAAAGGTGCCGACCGTGCAATGGACGGTTTCAGCACCGAGGGCTCCACTATCACCAGGTCATCTTCTCCCGGCTCCGAGCTCTGGATGGGTCTCGAAGGAGGACCCGTTGGAGATATGGGGAGGCCTTCTAGTTTCGACACTAACTGGGAGGAAACTGCAATTAACCTGGAAAGGGCCGTGTTCTCCATGAGTTTTTGCACGACACGATCCACATCTGTGTCAGACAAGGGTCTGGAAGAACGGGTCGAAGGAGCCGAAGATGGCACCGACCGAAGAATGGACGGTGGTGGCAGTTCCGACACTGGTTCCAAGATCTGGGGCTCAGTAAAAGATAAATGTTCGGCACTCGGTCCTGAGATCTGTGGAACCGGCGAACGAACCCGAGAAGATGAACTCGGAGCCGATGACATGGGCTCCGACATCTTCGACCCCTTAGAGGATTTAGAAGCCAGATCAGACTTGTCCAAGGCCTCTTGAAAGGCCGGCTTCAACAATCCTCTGTCAATAAGCTTCCTGCGTCTATCTGTCATGACCCTCCCACTAAAGGAATGACAAATAGAGCAATCCTCTTGGAGATGGAGAGGGCCAAGACAGTAGACACAGGAAGCATGATTGTCAGTAATGGACATTTTCTGCCCACACTGACATCTTTTAAAACCAGGTTTGGCTTTTTCTGACATTGTAAGTTACAATGACAATAACTATAATAACAGGAAAACAATTACTAATCCTAGCAATATTAAAGTTCAACTAGTAATATATATATATATATATATATATATATATATATATATATATATATATATATATATATATATATAAAACTTTTCACAAAAAAAACACACCCAAGAAAAAAAGATTAGGCCACAAGGGTGCGTGAAGACGAAAAATGGGTGTATGTATATATATATATATATATATATATATATATATATATATATCACACACACACAGCACTTCTACAATAACTACTAACTATAAGGAAGTATCAACAAGAAAAAAATTTGAATTCTTATCTGAAGAAATCTACAATAACTCAAGTTTCTATCTGGTCCGAGCTCTAGTCGATCCGATCTGTTGCAGCGGCAAACTAGATCTGAGTATTGGCAGGGAGGATTGTGGGATATGGGCTGGTCTCGAGCTTCTCTGAGATTCAGAGCTTTGCAATTCGGCCGACTCGGAGCTGAGGATCGGCTCCGAACCCGTGTGTAAGAACAAACGGCAAGATTGAACACTCTTACATTAACTGTTTACAAAAACAGCTCTATGGCGAATGGTTCTCACATTAAAGAAGGCACAGATCCGGCAATGGGGGACGTCGTGGTCTGGGCCTAAACAAGTGACGCAGTAATAATTGAAGTCTTGGCTTGGAATCTGCTTTCCACAGGTGAGACAATTGTTAACTTTTTCAGACATCGGTTAGTGCAAGAAAAAAGGATCCCCAATGGGGTACTTAGCTTTAGACATTTTCAGCTGAACTTCAACTTCTGGTGGCGACCGACCGGCACTCGTGTGAACTGCTTCTGCTACAGGCTCCACTGCAAGAAAGACTGATGTAATGACGTCAGCTGCCTTGCTTTATAGCACTGATGACCTGACGTCAAACTACAGGCAACAGCAGCCGACGCAAAAAAAAACATTGACTGGTATTCGGGCAGGCCGAGGGCTACCACAGCAGGGATAACCCACAGGTGATGACTGCAACATGAAACATGAAGAACATCAAGAACAATTTAAAATATGAGAAAAATTCAGTATCTACCTTTTGGCACAGAAATCAAGAGTACACAGACTCAAATCAGGAAAGAAAAAGTAGTAGTGTAACTGACACAGCAACACTGCTACAACAGTTTTAACAGTTTTGACATTTAATAGTGGTATCAGTCGACTGATACTGTAGAGCCATGCCATCATAAAACACATTACTTTCAAAATTAAAAATAAAAATAACTTCTAATGGTTCAAAAAACTAGGCTGCCACAGGGAAGTGAAGCACCAACTCCAGGTACCACTGGATCTTTTTCATACGTAGTCTTGGAGGAGGAATCATGTAGATGGACACGGTCATGAACCTCAAAGTCCTGACAATTGCTCTTGCTGAGTAGTACTGAAGATGCAGTAGGGACTGAAAGTACATGGACAGGGAAAATGACCTTCTCTTGTGGCAGAAAAAAAACAGTATGAAGAATGATCTAGCCTGCAGCCCAGAAAAATCAAGCCTGAGTAGGGGTTAACAAGACATTTTTTAGATTTATCATAAACCCCAGACTTTGCAGAAGGGATAAAGTATAGTTGAGACGCTTTAACAGAACTTCCTGAGAGGATGCCTGTATTAACAGGTCACTGAGATATGGGAGTATTTGAATTCCCTAAGTCTGCAACAACAGATAGGGGACAGACATTTAGTGAAGACCCAGAAGGGGGGTTAGTAGACAATCCAAAGGGTAAAGCAAAGAACGAAAGTGTGATGAACAAGCAGAAAAACGTGGAAACTTCCTGGAAGATGGCTGAATGGGAATGTGGAGATGAACAAAGGTTCATAGATAAGTAATAAGCAATCAGTCTGCAGACCATTTCAAACCTAGCCAAAAAACCCTATTCCAAATTTCCCTCTAGCCTCAAGAAGGGAAAGACAAGCTACACCTGGACAGAATTTGAGGATGCTCATCTAATTATATAGGTTTACCTTGAAGGTGGCAAGGGTGCCATTCTTGGAAGTTTACTCCAGAGGTGAGGGATATGTTGGGTTATGAATCTCTCACACCAATGCGTCTTATGTATTTGCTGATGAAGATTTAGGTCCATTAATTGAGTATTTGATGAACTATTAGTTCTGCAAATGAATAGGAGAGCATTCTTCAATTCCAGGGAAACCAGAAAGGTCTGTGGAAGGATGTAAGGAAGGAGTCTCAATGAAAGCATTTTGAAAGAGAGCACCTTCAGAAAAGTGTTGAAATGAAACAAGTCTAGAACGAGTCTCTGTTCTCATTCTTTTCTGGGTAGCAGAAAAACTCCAGAATAGAACCTTTTTCCTAGCTGCTGTGGGGACACAGACTCTACTGTGCCTTGTTTGTGAAGACTATACAAGACAGGAAGTAAAAGATGCATTTGGTTGTGAGGAGGTGGTGGGATACGTCTGAACCCTGGAACATCTTTCCAAGTCATTTTGTAGCCTTGATGAATAATGGACAGGACCCATCTGTCTGACGTTATAAACTGCCAAACCAAAAGGAATGAGGTTAGTCTTTTTTGACAGAGGGAGGGGTGAACTGAGGGGAACAGGAGGTAGCAGAAAATCGTCAGGCTGATTTGTCTGGAAAGGGAGGATTCACAAACTTGTAGACTCAAGCAGATTTCTCTTGAAATCTTCTCATCATTTTTCTAGCTTTTTGTTCAGGCCTAGGCTCCAAGCAAGACAAGAAAGCTGGCATAGCTGGATAGTTTTTCTGATAACTGGGAACAGAGATAAATATTTGCTTAAAATCTGGTATAATTTAGTTTGCTTTTGTAATGATTTAAAAAAGTCTGTAGCCTCAGAAACAAATAACAGAGCCTTACAGAGTGTGGAATCCAAAAATTTTGCTTTAATATTCTCAGGTGGGGACTGAGAATTAAGTCACTAAAATCTGCTGCTGATAAAACCAATTACAGCTGCTCCGGAAGAAGCATACATTGCATCGTAACTACACTTTAAAAAATGTCTTACCACATGGGTAGCTTGACTCACCCTGGAAATAGTCTGATGATTTTTCACACACTTCAAAGTTAGACATGGTTTTGTTGAAATCACTCAATATGGACAACAGATACTTAGTCATTTGTGTTTGGTAATTCACTGCTTTGAAGGCCAGAGTGGCAGAGGCATAAACCTTCTCTCCAAATCTATCCATGACCCTACTACCTCTGGGCATTAGCAGCAGGTAAAATTTTGGAAAGTCTTGTCTATGGAAATGGAAAAGGCTAAGGGATCTGCCAAAGGATTTTTATACAGGAATTAAAGGTTTTTCAGGCAATTTATATTGTCTGTCAGGTCTCTTTGGAGGAATAAGTTGAGAGTCAGGGGAATCAGAAGTGGATGCAAATGCATCCAGAAAAGCATCTAAAACTGGGGGAACAGCTGCAGGGGTCCCATCCTCCAATAAACTGCAATATCTCTTCTCCACATCAGACAATTCAGGGAATTCAGAGGATAAGGTATCATCATCAAAAGTCATTTGGGCAGTAGAGTGAATCTGAGATGAGTAAGCCAAGGAATGTTCATGTGTGTCAGAAACTGACTCGCCTTCCTCTGAAGAATACTCAAGTTGTCCCTCCTGAGATAAAGGAGAAGGTGCAGAAGAAAGGAGGAGGAGGTCTGAAAGCCAAAATGGCCTTAAACAGGCCTTGAAAAAAATTCCTTCCACTCTTTTTCCAGTGATGTCTGAGACGGAGAAACATTTTTTGTCTTCTGTTTTCTTCTTCTTCTTACAAGTGACATCTGCTTTAATGAAACATGGATGATCCGAACCTTGTTGTACTTCTAGCAAGGACCCAGGCACCTCTTTCTAAACTAAGATTTGAGGAATGCCCTCTGGTCCTTCTAAAATTATAAGTCTAGGTTCCCCCTTTTCCACCATGTTGGCTAGGTCAGTTGCATTGGACGTGCGAGAGTCGGGCACGATACTTGTCTCTGTTGTGGTCAGTGTAGTGGAAGTCTGAGAAATGGTCAAATGTACTGCAGGTTCTTGTAAGGCCTCAACGGGTATGTTCGAGTCTGACTGAGCACACGATGGTTCATACTTAGGCCAGTTGAATTTCTTTTTTGGAATAAGCAGGATATCAAATACCAGGGTTCCATCATCTTAGATTGGGACAGGTGCTTCAAACACTGGGTCTCGAAGTATTAATACAGGAAAGACATGCACATAGGTTTTAGGTAAAAATGACTGAGATAGATTTGCAAATTATTATAGCTGTGTTCAACTTCAAGACAAAGATCCTTATAAAGAATCTGCCTATAACGATCACACTTCTCTCTCTTTGCTGATATTTAATTTATTTAACAAATTAAAACACCAAATTATAATAAAACAAGGCAGGTTCCCTAATGAGGCACTTACTTGACTAAGAGAAGAGAAGGATGATACCAACAACCACATGTAGAACAAACAGACAGTTGCTAGACCTGTGTTCAGACTGGTGGCAAGACAGTCTGAGGACTTCACATTTATGTACCCTTATGCCAACAGACTTTCGTCATACATTGGACGTATGGCTCAATGGAAGGTTTTGGCTTTGGTACCCTGACTGGATGTTCAAGTTATTTGAAGAGATAACCCAAAAGTATTGGAATACTGCTGCAGTGGTCTAAGGAAGGGCATCTACTAAAAAGATATCTATAGAGGATATTTCTGTAAAAAGGAGAGTGGTGAGACAGTCATGGCATTCAAACACATAAAAGAAAAAGTACAGCTGTGTACACTTACCATAAATGTAGATGTTCGAGTGTATTCACTGTTGCAGTCATCACGTTTGGGTTATCTGCCTGCAGGTAGCCCTCTGCCGGCCTGACTACAACAGTCTTCAGATTTCTGCGTCGGATGCTGTTGCTTCTTCCATGACGTCAGATCATCAGGGGTATAAAACATGCAGCCAACGCCATTACTTCAGTTTTTCTTGCCCCAGATGTCAGGTGCCCCCACAATGGGAAGCAATTATATGGTATGGAACACCCCCAGCAAAAAGCAAACACACATATACCAAACAAAAAGGAAGGGTAGAGCCAAGAGAAGTCTGGGGGTTGGAGGGAGGGTAAAGTACAGTTGTGTACACTTACCATAAATGTAGATGTTCGAGTGTATTCACTGTTGCAGTCATTACATTTGGGTAATCTGCTAGCAGGTTGCCCTCAGTTGGCCTGAATAACAAAGTCTTGGGTCCTGCGTCAGTTGCTGTCTCCTCTTCCATGACGTCAGGTCCTCAGGGGTATAAAACATGCAGCCAACACCATTTTAATCAGTTTTTCTTGCCCCAGATGTCAGGTGGCCCCCAAATGGGGAGCAAAAATATATATATAAATAAACTGTAAATATATAAATGCACCTTAGAAACATAAAATTTACCTTCAACTGAAAGCAAATACACCACAAAGGCTTTTGAGTATAGTGAAGGAAAGAAAAGGTATAGAATGGGGGTGGCGGGTGGGTAACCTGGACTGCAACAGTGAATACACTCGAACATCTACATTTATGGTAAGTGTACACAACTGTACTATGTTCTTCGTGATTCACTGTTGCAGTCATTATGGGTGCAATCCCAAAGCTATGGATGGGAGGATGGAACTAAACAACATTAGGAGCAGCTATAAGGACCTGCAGGACTGCAGTGGCAAAGCCTGCCCTGGATTTAGAGAAGAGAGGTAAATTATAATGCTTTGTGAATGTATGAACAGAGATCCATGTAGCAGCTTCTAGAATGTCTCTGGTTGGGACCCCTCTGAGAAAAGCTGCTGAAGTAGAGGCAGCCCTGGCTGAATGGGATCAGACCCTTGGGCACAGGTTTACCATGGTGCAAATAGCAGAAACAAATGCAGTGGCTTATCCATTTGGAAATGGTCTGCTTTGATATAGCCTTCCCCTCTGATCCTGCAGTAAATGCTACCAGTAGTTGCTCAGACTTTCTTAGAGATTTTGTCCTGTTTAAGTAGAATCATAGTTGTTTGTGTACATCCAATGAATGCAGAATCCGCTCCCCCTTGTTCTGCGGATTTGGGAAAAATGTTGGCAGGTGAATGGTCTGGTTAAGAGCCACACTGGATACCACCTTAGGCATGAAAGAAGGATTGATCCTGAGGGCCACCCTGTCTGGGTAAAATATAATGAAAGGCTCCACTGCCATGAGAGCCTGTAGTTCTGAAACCCTTCTTGCTGAAATGATTGCCAAAAGAAAAGCCGTTTTCCAGGATAGAAAGTTTATATCCACAGTAGCTGCTGGTTCAAAAGGAGGCAGGGTGAGTTTTTCCAGCACAAAATTGAGGTCCCATGCAGGAGTTGGTGTTCTCCTGGGAGGTCTTAAGTTTTTGGCCCCTCTGAAATACTGTTTACGCAGTGGATGAGAAAAGAGGGGAGGCTCTGTGTTGTAATGAGCTGAGATGGCAGAGGCATGGATTTTTATTGAAGAAAAAGATAGGCCCTTTTCAAGCATCTCAGTTAAGTACTGTAAAATCTGTGGAATATTGGGCTTTGCTGTATCTATTCCTTGTGCTTGGTTCCAAGCACAGAATCTCTTCCATTTATCAGCATAAGATTTTCTAGTACTAGGTCTTCTGGCTTTCAAAATGACATCCATCACAGATTTACTGAGAGATGTGGTTTGAATAATTAGATGACTAGCCATGCTGCATGATTCAGAGTTTGGAGCTGAGTGTGCAGAATCTGATAGTTCTGCTGAGACAGTAGATGAGGTGTCTGAGGCAAGTACCATGGAGAAAGGTGTGACATACTCCTTAGAAGTGGCGAGGCCAGTCCGGAGCAATTAGGATCATTTTTGGTTTTTCCTGTCTGACTTTTAGTAAGACCTTGGACAGTAGAGGCAGAGGGGGAAAGGCATAGCTGAAGGATAGAGCATCCACTTTCCATGCTTTTTTGTGATGAGTTCTTGTGCCAAATTTGTCCAACTGATAGTTTTGGGGAGAGGCAAATAGATCTATGTCTGGGCTCCCCCATTTCTGTGTTAACATGCTGAAGATTTGTGGATCCAGTTTCCATTTGTGCGGGTGCATAAGGTTTCTGCTTAGGTTGTCTGCCAGAGTATTTTGCTTTCCGGCAGGAAATGAGCTTGAAGATGTATTTGGCAAGTCAAGGCTGTGTTCCACAAGGCCATGGCTAGTCTGCAAAGGGGGTAGGAATGTGTACCCCCCTGCTTGTTTATGTACCGCATAACTGTGGTGTTGTCCGTCTTTATCAGTAATTGTCCTGGATGAAGTAAGTCCTTGAAGGCTGTCAGAGCATTCTGAACAACTAGCATTTCTTTCTGGTAGATATGCAGATGCAGTTGGTTTGGGCTCCATTTGCCCTGAATGCATCTCCCTGCCAGGTGGGCCCCCCAAGCATAGTCTGATGTGTCTGTAGTTAAGGTTTGGGTGGCAGGGGGTAGAGTGAATGACAGTCTCTTGTTTTGGTGACATGTCTCTGCCCACCACAGAAACTCCTGTTGTAGGCAGGGAATGAGAGGAATCATTGTTTCCAGGCTGTAACAATGTTGATGCCATAAACTTTTTAGGTACCACTGAAGTTTTCTCATATGCACTCTCGCATATGGAATTAGTAGAATGCAGGATGCCATGAACCCCAAAGCCTGCAGAATTTGTCTTGCAGATAACTGGGTTTTTATTGCCATTTGTTTGAAATATGTTGTCAATTGCCTTTGTTTGTCTGGCGTGAGGGAAGCCATCTGGGCAGTTGTATTCAAGCTTGCACCCAGGAATGTAATTTGACAGGGTACCAGTTGTGATTTCTTTTCGTTTATGATGTACCCTAGGCATGCTAGAAGCCTTTTTACAAACACCAGATTTTGAAGAAGAGTGTCCTTGTCCTCTGCTTGAATGAGACAATAGTCCATATAAGGATAAATTTGAATGTTTCTTTGTCTGCAGAATGCAATTACTGGTGTCAGGCACTTTGCAAAGACCCTGGGCGCAGTAGATAAGCCAAAGGGCAGTGCAGAGAATTGGTAATGCAAAAAACCTGCTTTGAACCGGAGGTATCTTCTGCATGATTCCCTTATTGGGATATGCAGATATGCCTCTTAAGTCTTGAGTTACTAACCAAGCATTCTTGCCTAGCACAGGCAGTAGTTGTTGTAAAGTCATCATTTTGAATTTTAGAATGTCCAGGAATGTGTTTAGAATCGATAAGTCCAGTACTGGATGCCATGAATTGTCTTTTCTGGGTACCAGGAAAAGTCTTGAATAAAATCCTTGTCCTTTTTCCTTTTCTGGTACCGGCTGAATAGCCCCAATATCCATGAGGGACATGACTTGCTTCTGGGCCTCTGCCCACTGGTTTTGTGGAAGATCCAGCCATCCATTTGGAATTGGCAAAGTATGGAAATGAAATCTATACCCCTGGGATACTATGTTTAATACCCACTTGTCCTGGGTAATTAACTGCCAATTTTGAGCATGAAGTGCTAGTTTTCCCCCCCAAGGGGGCTGCCAAAAGATAAGTGCTTGGAGATGGTAGAGGAAAGTCATTGATACTGCTTATTGTAGGGTTGTGCTTTATGTCCTCCAGATTTGGAGGTGGAGGCACCCCATTGCTTTGACCTGTAAGAACCCTATGACTGATATCTGGAGCCTTTTGAGCGCCTGGGTTTGCCCTGAGTGGCTCTGTTGGACACAGGAAAGGACCAATTTTTAGTAGGCCAGTGTCTACTGAACCTGGGTGGCTGCACTTGCAAGAAATCTTTTACAGTTTGCATATATTTAGCTTTGTCTTCCATTTTCTTTAAAACCTCTTCTGCCTTATTACCAAACAGAGTATCATGCTGCAAAGGGGCATCCAACAATTTAGCTTTAACATGATCAGGCAGGTTTTGCTCCTTGAGCCAGGCATGCCTTCTAATCACAGATCCAGTAATGGTGGCCCTACAAGAGGCCTCCAAAGAATCAAAACCACATATGCTTTCCAACCTGTTCTGCTGAATGCAATAAATCCTCTAACTCTTATTTTCCACACAATCAGAAATCAACATAATTTTCTCTTTCAGTAAGCCCATAACATGCTGTTGATATTTAAGCATATGAAACTGGCAGTTTAAAGCCCTGATTGCCAAGGTTGCAGACGTATAAACCTTCTTACCCCATCTATCTAGCACCCTGGAATCTCTATCAGAAGGGGTAGGATTTTTGGCTGTAGAAGCCTTAACACCCTTGGGACCCTGAAAAATAGTTTCAGGATCAGCAGCAGGATTTTTGAAAAGAAAATTTGTGGGAGTCAGGAACCCTGTAATAGCTATATATAACCACAAACTAAGAATAAGAAAATAAAATACGACCAGCCACAGATACCGCAATAAATTTATTATTACAGACAAAAACTTTTTTCTCTGACGTCTCGGCTGAAAAAGCCTTCAAGGAGTAAAAAAGGCATCTAAAAAACTTAGTGAAATACTATAAAACATAACACAACTGAATAATTAAACAATTAAAACAACAACCTCTAATTTAACTCTTCATTTAGCCCACCTGGGTAAAGCGTGTTAAACTTAAGAATATATACTGCTTCCTTAAACTGAAGCAGTTATTTAAGATTATTATTGTCATATACTGACACATTTATTTTCTCTAAAATAGTACCCTGTAACTCATTATTGCTATTATGAAATTCATAAAAATGTGTTGCATAGAACTCTCTAGTTTGCGATTGTAAATATCTCTTGCATGCTCCAACAGTCTGTCTTTAAAGGCCCTCTGTTTCTCCTATATAAAATAGGTTGCAAGGGTACTTAAGAGCATACACCACACCCACAGTATCACAAGAAAAATTATTCCAAGTTTGAAATGGAATATTATTTATAGTAGAAAAACTTTTAACTATAAATTGCAACAATATTGCAACAAGTAGTTCCTACCAAATAAAAATTACGTAATATATTATTAGTTGGCAAAGAGAATCTACCTTTAACTAAAAAATTATGAATATTTCTCCCCGTCTATAGGAAATACCTAAATTAGCATTTAACCAGGGAACAACATTTTTCAACGAACATAAATATTTCCAATGATATTTTACCTGTTCTATGACTACATCACTAAAACATCCATAAATAGTCACAAAATAAATCATCTCTTTACCATCTCTATTCCCAAAAGTTAAAGGGGCTGCAGCATATCTGTCACTACAATGATGCCCTGTAGTTAAAACATTGCATAATTTATTCCAACACTTTTCCAATAGGATATAATTATAACCCCTACTATTAAACATACTTACAGTAGTTCCTATTTCCCATTTAAAATCATCAATATTGTTGCCTAATCTAGCAATCCTAAGCATCTCCCCAAACGGGAGTGCCGAAATAGTATGGGAAGGGTGACAACTATCACCATGTACATACTGTGTACCACAACTAAATTTTCTGTATACAGAAGTGGATAATTCAGTACCATGATTGATGCTAAGCACCACATCCAAAAAAGGAATACATGTCCCCATCTTAAAGCCATCAAATTGTAAACCAAATCTATTGCTGTGTAACATATCAATAAAACAAGATACCAATTCTCAGCCACCTTCACATATAAAAATTATCATCAATGTATCGAAAATATCTAATAACACAGTCATGAAAAAATTGATTTCTATAGATATATTAATTCTCAAAGAGACCCATGCATAAACTGGCATACATGGGGGCAAAGGCAGCCCCCATAGCTGTTCCTTTTATTTTGCTTATAAAGGTCATTATTAAATTCAAAAAAATTATGGGTCAAACAAAAATAGACCAACTCAATTATATATTCTGTAACAGGTGAACTACCTAAAAAAAAATCTCAAGGCTTCCAGGCCAGAATTATGATTTAAATTCGTATAAAGACTTTTAACATCAATCGAGAAAAAATACATATTCTTATTCCATTTAATATCACTTATTTTTGCCAAAAAAATCAAATACATCACGAATATAAGAGGGCAAAGTATAGACCACAGGGGCTAAATAATTATGTAAAAAATGAGCCCAACCTGTGAGTAAAATACTCAACCTGAAACTATTGGTCTTCCAGGAGGCTTCAGAGAAGTCCTGACTCTCCCAGTGAAAATGTTCCCTTAAAGTATGCAAAGTCTCTCCAAAAGAGTAATCCTCAGGAGGAGATGCAGATGGGATGGATTCCTCTGCATCAGAATCCTCATAGGGTGGAATAGAAAATTCCTGATCAGAAGAGGAATCAGAAGAAATGGAAACCTGATCTGAAAATTCATAGTCAGTGCTTTGCCTAGGCCTCTTAGCAGGGGGGGGGGGGGGGGGGGCCTGATCAAGGTAATTAAATCCTCAGCCATTTTGATCATTTGTTTTTTAAGCATAGGGGCCTGAGCATGTGGCTCATGCGTCAGTTTTCTAGACATAGAAGTTATTTTTCACCTTGGCTTTGTTGCTGGCATCGGTTTAATGTAAAAATGTTGAGGCCTGAAAACACCCTCAGAAGCTGGTGCCTGCTCAGCGGCTCTGGACCCATCCAAGGGAGAGACATTCACAGGTTCAATACTTTGCGAATCTCGTGGCATACTGGACTCCGAATGGGTCTCGGTAGAGGCGTGCAACTCAAAAGTAGCGGGTATCCGGGGCTGCGAAAGCGCCTCACTGAGTACCGGCGAACCAGCTTAGGAGAAGCTTCGTCATCGGTTTTGGACCTCGATGGTCTGTCTCTGTCTTTTTCCTTGCGTTTTTTGTGAACTCCGGTAGTCGGATTGTTAACCAACGACATTTCAGGGTAGTTAAATCTTGAACCAAAATATTTAGAAGCAAAAATATACCGACGCTTAATAGTGTGTTGGTTAAATTTAGCACAAAACCGACAGCAAGGCACGTTGTGATCAGGGCCTGGGCAAGGAACACAGTACAAATGCAAATCCTTATGAGGTATTTGGTTCCCACAAGTAATGTAATTATTAATTTTTACCGACATCAGTAAAGAGCAAGAAAAAGTTTCCCCAACGAGGTACTTAGCTTTAGTTTGAAGACTTCGGTTCTGAAACTCGAATACGAAGAGTCGGCTGACCGACACTTGCAAACTGCTTCAGCTTTGGGCACCGAGCGGCAAGAAAGACGGATTAAAATGGCGTTGGCTGCATGTTTTATACCCCTGACGACCTGACATCATGGAAGAGGAGACAGCAACCAACGCAGGACCCAAGACTTTGTTATTCAGGCCGACTGAGGACAACCTGCCAGCAGATTACCCAAATGTAATGACTGCAACAGTGAAACATGAAGAACATCCAAGACTGCAACAGTGAATACACTCGAACATCTACATTTATGGTAAGTGTACACAACTGTATTATGTTCTTCATGTTTCACTGTTGCAGTCATCACATTTGGGTTGATTCCCAAAGCCAAGGAAGGGTGGAGGCAGTTAAATAGCATTTGGGGCTAGCAATCAGGCCTTGTAAGACTGCTGTGGCAAATCCAGCTCTGGATTTAGAAAAGACAGGCAGGTGGTAATGCTTGGTGAAAGTATGTACAGAGCTCCACGTGGCAGCTTCCCGGATGTCCCTGGTAGGGACTCCTCTGAGAAATGCTGTAGAGGTAGATGCAGCCCTGATGGAATATGATCTTATCCCCTGTGGGGCACGTTTTCCACGGTGCTTGTAGCAGAAATGGATGCAATGGGCTATCCATTTGGAAATGGTTTGCTTTGAAATGGCCTTCCCCTCTGCCCCTGCAGCAAAACTAACTAGCAGCTGGTCCGACTTTCTGAGAGGCTTAGTTCGGTCCTTCTAGAATGTAAGCTGTCTGTGCACACCCAGAGAATGCAATATCCTTTCCCCCTTATTTTGAGGATTAGGGGAAAAAGTGGGCAAACGAATGGACTGGTTTAGAGCCACACTAGAGACCACCTTGGGCATAAAGGATGGATTAGTCCTGAGGGAAAGCCTGTCCGCATGGAAGATAATGAAGGGATCCACTGCCATGAGGGCCGGCAGTTCAGACACTCTTCTTGCTGAAGTGATGGCTAGAAGGAAGTCTGTTTTCCAGGAAAGGAATTTCAGTTCTGCTGTAGCAGCTGGTTCGAAGGGTGGAAGAGTGAATTTTTCCAATACAAAGTTAAGGTCCCAGGCTGGAGTGGGAGCTCTCCTAGGGGCCCTTACATTTTAGGTCCCTCTAAGGAATTGTTTTAGCAGGGGATGAGAGAAGAGGGGTTGCTCAGTATTATAATGAGCTGAAATGGCAGAAGCATGAATTTTAATTGAAGAGAAAGATAGGCCCTTGTGCAGCGTTTCTGTTAAATAATCTAGAATATGGGGTAAGCTGGGCACTGTTGTACCCCTCCCCTGAGCCTGGCTCCAGGAACAATATGTTTTCCACTTTTCTGAATAGGATTTTCTAGTACTAGGCCTCCTTGCCTTAAGAATGACATTCAGCACCTGCTTGCTGAGGGTTGCTAAGGGTGAGCTCAGGGAATTAGCCAGGCTGCAAGGTTCAGGGTTTGAAGCCGAGGGTGCAGAATCTGGCCCACCTGCTGGGGACAGCAGGCAGGGGGTCCGTGGCAGGTGCCATGGTTGTAGCCTTGTCAGACTGCGCAAAAGGGGATACCAGTGATGGCATGGCCAGTCTGGGGCAATCAGTATTGTCCTCAGCTTGTGCTGTTTGATCTTTAGCAGAACCTGAGAGAGAGGGGGAAAGGCATAAATTGAGAGGCTTTCCCAGGAAAAAGACAGGGCATCCACTTTTCAAGCTTGACTGTGGGGAGCTCTGGTGCAGAATTTGTTCAAATGGTAGTTCTGAGGGGAGGCAAACAGGTCTACCTCTGCTGACCCGCAATCATTCCTCAAGAGCTTGAATATTTTGGGTTCCAGTTTCCATTCATGTGGGTCTATGAGATTTTTGCTTAAATTGTCTGCCAGTGAATTTAGTTCGTCTGGCAGGAATTGAGCTTGCAGGTTCACTTGGAAGTTCAAGGCTGTGTTCCACAGAGCCATGGTTAGTCTGCAGAGTGGGTAGCAATGGGTCCCCCCCTGCTTGCTTATGTACCACATAACTGTTGTGTTGTCTGTCTTTACTAGTAGTTGTCTAGGAAGAATAAGGTCTTTGAAGGCTGTCAGAGAATTCTGTACAGCTAACATTTCTTTTTGATTGTTATGTAGGTGCATCTGTTTTGGGGTCCATTTGCCCTGAATGCACTGCCCTGCCATGTGAGCCCCCCATGCATAGTCTGATGCATCTGTTGTCAGGGTTTGGGCGGCAGGGGGTAGAGTGAAAGGGAGTCCCTTGTTGTGGTAGCAGACCTCTGCCCACCAAAGAAACTCTGTCGTTAGACAAGGAATGATAGGAATCATTGTTTCTAGGTCCTAAGAATGTTGACACCATAGACTTTTCAGATACCACTGAAGTTTCCTCATATGCAGTCTTGCATATGGAATTAACAGAATGTAAGAGGCCATGAATCCCAGGACTTGCAGGATCTTCTTTGCAGAGAGCTAGGTTTTTGTGGCCAGTAGGCTGAAGTAGGTTGTCAAATAAACTTGTTTCTCCGGAGTGAGGAATGCCATCTGGGAAGTTGTGTTCAAGCTCAAGCTTGCTCCCAGGAATACAATCTGTTGGCAGGGTACTAGGTGTGATTTCTTCTCGTTGATGGTGTACCCCAGTGAGGTTAGAAGTCTCTTTACAAATGCCAGGTGTTGTAATAGCAAGTCCTGACTTTCTGCCTGAATCAGGCAATCGTCCTATGGGTAAATCTGAATATTTCTCTGTCTGCAAAATGCAATGGCTGGAGCTAGGCACTTGTGAATGCCCTGGGCGCAGTAGATAAACCAAAGGGAAGTGCAGAGAACTGATAGGGCATGGAGTCCGCCCTGAAATGTAGGTATTGTCTGTAGGATTCCCTTATTGGGATGTGCAGGTAAGCTTCCTTTAAGTCTAGGGTTGCCAGCCAGGCATTCTTGGCTAGCAATAGAAAGAAGCTGCTGAAGAGTTAGCAATTTGAATTTTGGAACCACCAGAAAGGTTTTGAGAATATATTTTGGAACCACCAGTAAGGTTTTGGGAATAGACAGGCCCAGGACAGGACGCCAGGAGTTTTCTTTTCTGGGAACCAGGAACAGTCTTGAATAAAAACCTTGTCCCTTTTGTTCTGCTGGAACAGGTTGAATAGCCCTGATACTGAGGAGAGAAAGAGCACTTGTTTTTGGGCCTCAGCCCACTGATTGGGGGGAGGTCTGGCCATCCACTTGTGGTTGGTAATGAGTGGAAGTGGAACCTGTATCCTAGGGAAACTATGTTTAAAACCCATTTGTCCTGGGTAATGAGTTCCCAGTTTTTTGCATGCAGGGAGAGCTTTCCTCCTAAGGGAGCCAGTAGTTGAACAGGGATTGGAAGAGCTAAGGATTAGTCATTGTGCCATTTTTCCAAAGGGGGGAGGCTTACTACTCCCTGCTTTGGAAGTGGGAGCTCCCTCACTGCTTAGATCTCTGCATAGCCTGAGACTGAAGTCTTAGCTGTCTGCTGCTCCTGGGTTTGGACTGAGAATGCCTGGAAGGGGCTGGAAAAGACCAGTACTTTGAAGGCCAATGCCTACTGAATCCAGGAAGCTGTACTTGTAAGAAATCTTTAACAGTTTGCATAGATTTAGCTTTTTCCTCCATCCTTTTGAGGACTTCTGCTTTGTTGCCAAAAAGGCAGTCTTGGTTTAAGGGTGCATCCAGTAATTTAGCTTTAACATGAACTGTCAAGTTTTGTTCCTTAAGCCAAGCATGTCTTCTAAGTACAGACCCAGTGACAGCAGCCTTGCAAGATGCTTCCAAAGCATCAAAACCACATTGCAAAGTATGTTTACCAACTTGTTCAACAGAATGCATTAACTCTTGCAACTCTTTGTGTTCAGCACAGTCAGGAATCAACATAATTTTCTGTTTTAATAGTCCCATAATATGCTGCTGATACTTTAACATATGAAACTGGCAATTTAAAGCCCTAATGGCCAAAGTAGCAGAAGTGTATACTTTCTTACCCCATCTGCCTAAAGCTCTAGAGTCCCTATCAGAAGGGGTAGGATTTTTGGCAGTAGTAGCCTTAATGCCTTTTGGTCTTTGGGAAATGGTCTCTGGATCCGCAGAGGAATTTGTGAGAGTCAGGTACTGTGTAGTACCTGTCAGGTTTCCTGAGAGCTGGAGGCAACGTGTCTGGGGTAAGGCTGGATTCCAAGAAAACATCATCTACAATCTCCAGAACAGGAGGGATAGCCAGAGGCCTGTGTTGTGGCATGAGTAAAAATTCCCTAAGTCTCTTTTTGGACTTAGAATAGCCTTGGTTTTCCCAGCAGAAATGCTCCCTAAGGGTATGCAAGGGTTCACCAAAATAAAAATCTTCTGGAGGAGAAGCAGAGGGAATGGAATCCTCTGCATCAGAATCCTCATAAGTAGATAGGGGTAAAACCTGGTAGTCAGAAGGAACAGAGATATCAGATTCCTGATCACAAGAGTCAGAAGGAAAATCAGTTTTAAGTCTCTTAGAGGGGGAAGGCTGACTTCCCCTAATTAAGGTAATAAGGTCTTCAGCCATTATAATCATTTGTTTTTGAGGCATATGGGCCTGAGTATGCGGTTTGGTCATCGGTTTTCTAGGCATAGTGCAAGCTTTAGGCCTGAGGAATTTGGTATTTCGAGCTTGAAACGAAGTTGTCAGTTTAATATGAAAGTCGGTAGGCCTGAATACACCCTCAGAAGCCGGTACCTGCACAGCGGCTCCGGACCCATCCAAGGTAGAGACATCCACAGCTTCCATAGTCGAAGAAGCATCTTGTGGCATACCGGACTCTGAATGGGTCTCAGTAGAGGCCTGTGAATCTGTAGTAGTGGGCATTAGAGGCTATGAAAGTGCATTACTGAGTACCAGCGGACTGGTGACTAGCTTAATAGAAGCGTCGTCGGCAGTTTTGGACCTATGCGGTCTGTCTCTGTCTTTATCCTTATGTTTTTTTGGAAGATCAGTAGTCGGATGGCTTAATGAAGTCATTTCGGAGTACAGAGACCGAGAACGAAAGTACTTGGCTACAAAAATAGCCTGATGAATAGTTTTGGGCATTGAACAAGGCACAAAACCAACAGCGAGGGACGTTGTGGTCAGGGCCTAGACAGGTGACGCAGTAAGAATGAAAATCTCTAGGAGGTATTTGCTTTCCACAGGCAAGACAATTGTTAATTTTTTCTGACATCAGTTAGAACAAGAAAAAAGGATCCCCAACGGGGTACTTATCTTTTTGAAGACTTCAGGTCTGAAACTCGAAAATGAAAATTTCAGGAGTCGGATGACCGGCACTTGAGAACTGCTTCTGCTTCGGGTACTGCACGGCAAGAAAGACTGATGTAATGGCATCGGCTGCATGTTTTATACCTCTGACGACCTGATGTCATAGAAGAAGTGACAACATCTGAAGCAGTAATCCAAAGACTCTGGTATTCAGGCCGGCTGAGGGCTACCTGCAGGCAGATAACCCAAATGTGATGACTGCAACAGTGAAATTATTACTGATACGTTGGTTAACAAGGCTCTTTCTAAAGCTAAAAGCACTGCCTCCATGGGACCAGATGGTGTAGGCTGTGTCATACGCGAGCTCCAAAAGGAATTAACCCCACATCTTAATACCCTGTTCAGTCTCAGCCTCTCCACAGGATATGTGCCCACAGAATGGCGCATGGCAATGGTGGTCCCGCTACACAAGGGTGGGGCCACAACTGACCCTGGGAACTACCGACCAATAAGCCTGACCAGTCTGATCTGTAAGGCTATGGAGCAAATTATTATGGAATTCATAAATAGAGAGATTGGGAACCTCCAGTCGCTGGACCCCACACAGTTCGGCTTCGTCAAGGGCAGATCATGCCTCCTGAACCTGGTGGATTTCTTTGAAACAGTTACTCAGGCTATAGACAAGGGAAAGGAGGTACACACGGCTTACCGTGACCTTGCTAAAGCATTTGACACCATTTCCCATTCAGGTATTATTGATAAGCTCACCAGCCTGGGCATACGTCACAAGATGGATCGCAAACTGGCTCTCAGACAGATCCCATAAAGTAAGAGTAGTGGGATCTATGTCAGAATCCAGACCAGTAACGAGTGGTGTGCCTCAGGGCTCTGTCCTGGGGCCCCTCCTGTTTGGCGTATACTTCTCAGAAGTACAGGCAAGCACGGAAGGGCTGTGGCTGACTACGTTTGCGGACGACTGCAAACTGGGTGCTACAACAGAGTTTCCGGCCGACATGGAGATCCTCCAGAAGGGCCTAAATGCGACTGATGCATGGTGTCAAAGCCATGGTCTCAAGCTAAATGCAAAAAAATGCGTAGTAATCCCCTTTGGAAAAAACAGAGTACCCGCAAACTACAACACAGGAGGTAATCCCCTGAAATCTGAAGAAGAAATAAGGGCTCTAGGGACCCAAGTAGACAGTCAGCTTTCCTTTGATAACCATGTTGCCAAAGTGGTTAGAAAATACTTTACTTCTATGTGACCCATCTGATCACGAAAGGGTACGCATCAAGATCTAAGGATGTAATGGTGCCCCTCTACTCTTCCCTCATCGGACCCATTATTGAGTACAATGCACCAATTGGAATGTACCTGGCTAGACATCTCCAGCAGCTAGAGAGACCACAGAGGTACCTAACCAAGAGGATTACTGGCCTCAAACAGTTGCCCTATGCAGCACGACTGAAAAAGCTAAGACTGTTCTCTGTTGCATACCGCTTTCTCAGAGGCGATCTCTGTCTAATGTACAGAGCCATGTCCAATCCAGAATTGCTGAACATGCTCGATCCTAGCAAAACCAAATCTACTCGAGCTACACGCTCTAGGGATATAAACCTCAACACAACAATGAATAGAACATGCTGGAGGGACAGATTCCCTTCGCAGAAACTTCCCTTACTATGGAACAGGGTCCCGATCTACATAAGACAGAGCCCTTCACTATCACTGTTCAAGAGGAACCTTGATGAGTGGATGGGTAACAGAAAGTTCACACTGGGGATCACGCCAACAGCACTACTAGATAGGGGCCAAGGGTACTAGCTGCTAGTACAAGGGTCTAGGGAACTACTAAAGGGGTGGTGAATACCGCACAACGTGGCTGGGCTAATATATGCCTTCGGGCAGATAGCCCAGTACCAACCTATGAACCTATGAAACATGAAGTTCATCAAAATAATCATCCTGATTAACAAAAAACAACCAAATAAAAGAGTTTGTCCACAGTGACATGAGCATGGGAGGAAAACAAGCACATGGGATGTCCAAACCCTTCAACATGCTGATGTTATTCTCATACCTAGCTACCAGCTTGTCATGTCTTTAATATCCTCCTAGTACTATTAACTTCCTATTCATTCGGATCACCACAATTCTACTAACTCTCAATACAGAATTCTCTACCTCTACACTTTCTTATTCTCTCTCTCCATTTCCCTCCACCAATTAATCTATTCACTCTGTATCACCTTCAACCAGAATGTAAATTGTAGGTTTAATTATTGCGGGTAAAGTCCTGTTAATTCCTGCATCTAGAATTTTTTATCCAACTATGTATTTTTTATAATCTATGTATTTTGTATAATCTATGTAATTTTTTTACCACATGTAATTTCTCACTGTTTATTGTCCTGTATTTAATTTTTTTCTCTGTCTGTCTTTGTGTGGAGCTTTTCTCACCAGGCCTCTGCTGAAAATGGGTAATCTCTACCCAGTCAGACTTTCCGGGTTACCAAATGTCAAATAAATAAACAAACAAAATAAATAAAACACACGGACAAAATTAAGTGTTTGCCCTTAGATTTTGGTTCTGGGCATGGGGACTAAGTGGCATTTTTGCTATTTAACCTATCCTGAAAGAGGAAGGGTTTTCCGTTCATGGCTGCAGTCCTTGGGGAGACTAGGAACTGCAGTATTCTGGTGCAAACTGAGCACTTGAAAAATCCACACACTCACTGTGTGGCAGGAGAGTGAATGTGTTAAACTATAAAGCTGTCAGGATTGTGCAGTACAAAATTTGATTTACTGTCTACCTACTGCCAAACACTTAAACAGAAACTCCCCATTTTGTGAAGCCCTAGTATGTATAAGGTAAAATGGACATGTGTTGAGGATACTGGACTGGAATATCGAGGAAGAACTATGGGACACAGCTGATGGCAGGAGGCTGCAGGAGTGGGACAAATAAACAATCGCATAGATAAATAAGGATTTACTATCAAAACTCCGAAGTGCACGTGTGCGTTTATTCATTTCGCTAAACCATATTGCCAAAATTGAAAACTATTTCACGTCTCCATTTTGAACCATGTTAATGCCAATGGTTTGAAATTCATTGTTATGAAAATGTGACCGTTGAATTTCATTTACTGTTCGGTGTTCGTTGATGCAGGTTCTCCATGTTTAAGTTTACATTCGATTTTCAGCCCCTTTGAAACTGTACTTCGATGTACCACTAGTCAATGAAGTGCACTTCAGGATTATGACAGTAAACCATAAGTGCTTGTATCTGTCAATGATGTCTGGCATTTAGGAAAGACACTTGAAGCTACGAACTGCTAATCAGCATCCTGTACTTCTGTGTATGATTAAAATTTCACTTGCAAACACTGCAATTCTTACTTCACTTAACCAGATGGTGCTTCAGCAACACCCCCTACAAAAATCTAACTGCAGCTATTTTACTTACCTGGTTAGTAAACAAAGGAGAAGGGGAGAGAAAGCTGGCACTCTGCAAATTTAACACAAAATAACAACCAAAGATAATTCAAGAAATGCTTTTTTCCGATGACAAGTTTTAAGCCAAGGTGGGATTCTTACTGACACATTTATATGCTTAGTCTTGGGATGCTGCTAGTGGTGTAAACAAGACACACAAATGGTGTTCTGGGTGCCTAAAGGACAGCTAACTTCTGCAAATGAATGCATCTTGTGCTTTCACTCTACAAGTGAACACAATCTGAAAGCTGCTCTTGCAACCATTCCTTACAATGCCTTTTCCAATACCGTTCCTCCTTGTGAATACTTTACCAGTATCACAAACCAATTTTATGACCTGAACTGTTGGAAGTTTAATCATTTGTAAAATTTAAGCTGTAGAAAAGACAATCAGAACATATGGCCCACCAGTCATACAATAACACTTTTGCAATTTTCTTCTCAGGCACAAAACATACTTCCGCATTTTAGATACCACTTACCCTGACTGCTGAAGGAGCAGAGGGCAAACCTCAAGGCATCTGTACCACACTCTGGAATACCCATAGGAAAGTCCTTCTTCTATAAAAACAAACAAAAAAAAAGTCAAAATGAGCAATAATATAACATTTCTAGCATTAAAAGGTGCAGTGGTATGAACAAAGAACATAAACCAAATTAAAACACACAAAATGAAAAAAGTTTTAAAACTCAGTGAGGTACATTTTGAACAAGTGTGTGTGTGTGTGTGTGTGTGTGTGTTTCCAAGTGCACATATACACACTACTGTAGTACCATGATGCTACGAGGGTAACTCTTAACGATAATTTATTTATTTATTTTACTTTTGTTTACTGGGAGAGACCATTTTTAGAGGAGGCTCAGGGAAAAAAGCTCCAGAGAAAAATTACAGAAAATTATAGAAAAAGGAATTTCAATTTAAAAAACATATTAACAGTTTCTATCAATTTAAATGAGCACAGAAATATAACATGATGTAGGATACATACAATAATTAAATGACAACATTAACATACAGAATTTTCTAACAAATTTTAAAGGATTGACACAAATAGAACATAAAATAACAGCTTCTAGCAAATTTTAAAGGACAGACACAAACATAACAGGACACAAGATATGTACACTGCAATTTGAAAAGAAACCTATAAGTATGCACAGTCATAAAGTACACTCAACAGGAGGTATACAAGGTCATAAAATACACACAACAGAGAAAAGTTTGTTTGCCACGTATAACAGTTGCAGGAACGAACCAATGATATACGGGGTCATACAATACCCGCAAAAGGGAATACTTTCATTCCAGAGTGTTATAGATGTGAGGTAAAACATACTTAATTCAATGTATAAAGATGAAAATAGAGTTGTGAATAAATAAGAAGCCTGCTATAGTGGGAAATGTGTGGTTAGAAAGATGAATTACTACTTAGTAGGATATAGAGTGTGGAATTATAGGCACTATAGAAAGGAGGGTGGGTGGAAGTTGAAGAAGACAACAAAGATGGGGCACAGAATGATAGATGAGCTGGAGAAATGCAAGAAATGTGTGATGAGGTGACTAGGTGAGAGGAAAATTAATGTGTGGTAGTAGCAGTATGGTACAAGATATGAAGTAGAAGGGAAAGTTTTAGATAAATGGCAGTGACATGGATAGGCTACAGAACTAGGTGCAGGAGTAAGAAATAGGTGCAGTTGCTAAATTAACCAGGAGTAGTACAAGAGCAAAGCCAATTGTTATGGAGGAAGCCTTTTAGAAGTTTTTTTAAAGTGAGATGAGTTGAAAGTGGTTAGGACTGTTTAGGACTGGTTGGGGGATGGTATTCCATATCTTTAAGATGTAGTTTAAGTAGAGGGAGTCACCAGCTGTATTGCTGGATTTACTGACTTGTGGTAAAGATTTGTTAAGAGGATCGGAGAAGCCTAGTGTTAGTATAAGGTTGGAGCAGAATTTGAAGGATAAGGATTTTATCAGAGTGATGTACTTTTCTGTGAGCAGAGGTTAGTTGTGTACAAGTCAGGTGGGTTGGGAAGTTCTAGCCAGCTTAGTTGATGTAAGGCAGTGCAGTGGTGAGACCTATGTGGTGTCCAGGTGGTGCATTTTGCAATCTTATTATAGCAGCTTTCTAATTTGCAAAGGTCAGTTTTACTTAAGTAAAGATGGGAGAGGCATATAATAGGGTGGAGAGTAGAAAGTATGTGCTACCTCCTGTCTAGTGTTGTTAGTTAAGAAGGACCTAACGCTACACAGTGAGCCAGGTTTTGTGTGTGTTTTCTTAACGGACTGTGATAGATGTAAATCGAATTTCAGACTGTCAATTACTATACCCTGTAGTTTTGTTTGTTGGTGTGGTTGGAGGAGTGCATTTGGATTGGGGTGGGGGAGGGATTGCGTGATTTGCTGGGGTGAAATAGCATCAGCTTAGTCTTAGAGGGGTTCATAATTAGTTGAGCTGCTGAGATACATGATTCAACAGCATTGAAGGATTGCTGGGTTGTGGAAATTGGTGAAAATATTAAATAGTAGGGCCCTAGAATAGCATCTTGGAGAACGCCCAGGTTGACAGGAAGTAGGGAGGACAGCCTCTGGTGCCATTTGGTGGCTTGCTGCCATCCAGATAAGTAGCTATGGAAGCACATGAGAGAAGAGCAGCTGAGTTTTGGGGTAGCAAGTTCATCAAGTAATTTCTGATGGGAGTCCGTATGAAAGACTTTGGCGAGATCTAAAACGATAGAGGAGACTAGCTGTCCATTATTTCTGTGCTGATGAATGGTATTTGTGAAGCTTAGGAGGGCAGTTGTGCTATGGTGTGGGCAGAATCTGTGCCGAGTATGAGATAAAAGATTATTGGTTAGTAGATAGTTTAGAAGCTGAAAGTGGATGCATTTTTCTAGAATTTTGGACACAGGTGATAAGATAGCAATGGGCCTGTAATTTGAGATCTTGGTAGAGTTACCCCCTTTGTGCTGTTGGATGATACAGGATATTTTCCAATTTAAGGGACATCGTGTTCTGAGACAGATCAATATATTGACAGGATAGTCAACAGTGTCAGCTGCTATTTTTAGGAAATCTGTAGGTAGATTATCTGCAGTTAGGGTAGTGGGTTTAAGTTTAGACAGAAGGTTTTTTTTTATAGTGACAGTAGGAACAGATTTTAAGGTGAATGTGTCACTGGTATTACGAGACAGTGATGGAATAGCTGGAGGAGAGTTCAGTTAGTGTTTGGTGAGTGACTGTATGGAATCTGTAAAGTAAGTGTTAAACTATGTGGCTATGCTGTTGGTGTTGGTAGTGGTAATGGGGCTGAGGGTGGCTGTATTGCCAAGGTGAAGGAGTTTATTTAAGGTGCTCTAGAATTTCTTGGGTTGTTGCTGTGCAGCAGAACAGTAAGTCTTTTTGTCAAGTTTAAATTGGGATTTTGCTTTGTTCCTAAGTTTATATTTTTCTAGGTTAGTTTGATTTTCGTTGGTGTGCCAGAGAGTCCAGGCACAGTCTTTTGGTGTCACTTGTTACCCATGGAGCATAGCATGATGTTATTCTAGCAGTTCTACAGGGTGCTAGCCTATTTAAAATATCAAGGAAAGCGGTGTTAAAGAAGTGTACAGCAGAGTCTAGGGGAAGAGTTTTGAGAGCATCTAATCACAGTTTTGTAAAAGTGAGAGAAATATTTGTGGGCTAAATTTATTTTTGTTACGGATTAGGCAAAAACAACCTTCCCTGTGGAGGTTAAGATGGCATCTATTCAAACAGGTGGGGAGATGGTCACTTAAGCTATTGAGGAGGCAACTGGATTGAAAGGTTAGTAAAAGTTTGTTGGTGAGGATCCAAATCCAGTATTAATTCCCTTTTGGAAGTATTGTCAGTTTTAGTTGGGGTTTGAATAATCTGGGCAAATCCATAAAGACTGATGAAGTTATAGGGATCATCAGTATCGTAAGAAAAACAATCAGTATTGAGGTCGCCCATTAGGATGATTTCTTGTGTACAAGTTGAGGAAATCTAATGTAGCATTTCCTCAACAGTATTGGAGTTATACCCTGGTGGGATATACATGGGTCTTATGATTAGATGTTTATTAGTGTTGATGTTTGAGTTTGATAAATAGTATTTCTGAATTATTAAAGTTGGGATTATTGGGGTGAATAAGTTCTAGTTTTAAGTTTTGCTTATACATTATGGCTATGCTCCCTCCACACTTTGTTTAGCTATTGCATCTATGAATGTTACACCTGGGAGGGAGAATTTCACTGTTTGTGATTTCAGGTTTGAAGAGTCAATGGAATGTGTACATGTAAGGATTGCAGATTTCAATTACAGACATTACAGGACTCTCCTATGGTTTTCATACAAAGTACTGATAATTTAACAGCAGTTTATCTACACAATGCCATCAAAAAAGACTGTAGCTAAACAAATACATTTCTGGAAACTGAGAGTTCCAGTATATGACATCAGCATAAAGGTACATTCTCTGTTTATCTCAACTGTCTCTTGAAAAACAGCTAAAAAAAAAGAAGTTATGTCTTACTATAACGTTCTATCTATGTTGTTCATCTTCTTTCATTCATCACTGATGGGGTTCGGTTCCAAGCCCACGGAACCGAGTCGGCCTATTACCAAGCTCGTGACAGCCAAAAAAACTCTTGACCCAAGTCTCTACCCAGAATGCCCTTCTCCCTGTTACCTCAGATCAAGTTTGCTAAGAAAGGAAGTAAAGCCAAAGCCACTTCTAAGCAAGTACTCTAGTGCACCACTTAGACCCAAAGCATCTCCCAGGAGCCTTTGGAGGGGGAAGGAGGGTGGGAAGTGATGAATAAAAGAAGATTAACAACACAGATGGAACGTTATGGTAAGACGTAACTTCTTTATCTGATGTTGTTAATCTTCTATCCATTCATCAATGATGGGACGGATTCCCATGCTACCTTGAGGTCCATGGGCGGCCCTTATGGAAGAACATTCCGGAGTACCATTGAGCCGAAAGCAGCTCTCCCCCTGGAGAGCAGGTCCAATTTGTAATGATTGATAAAGGTATGAGGCTTAGCTCAAGTAGCTGCTGCACAGATGTCATCCATGGATGCTCTGGAATGGAATGCTATAGAAGTTGCCATAGATCTAGTGGAGCGGGCTTTAACTTGTGGCTTGGATTCATTATGGAATGAATAAGTGACACATATGCAGTCCCTTAGTCATTTTGATAATGTAACCTTGGAAACAGCCTCTCCCATTTTGGGTCCCGAAAAGGAGATGAAAAGCTGTTCAGGTTTATGGATAGGTTTGGTCCTGTCTAGGTAAAACCTTAATTGTCTCTGTACGTCAAAGGTGTGAAGGCAATACTCTCCTCTATTGGCAAAATTCAGAAAGAACACTGGTAGATCAATGGACTGGTTAATAGAGAATTCAGAAACAACTTTGGGAAGAAAGGATGGGTTCATTCGAAGTGACACTGTCTTTATGAAAGACCAGGTAGGGCCTTTTGACACACAATGCCTGCAGCTCCGACACTCTTCTGGCAGAGGTAATGGCTACCAGGAACAAAGATTTCCAAGACAAAAGCTTTAGGTCACACTTAGCCACAGGCTCAAAGGGCTTTATAGTCAAAGACTAGAGGACTAAAGTGAGGTTCCATGGTACTACGGGCTGTCTGAGAGGAGGCCTGAGATGAGAGGTCCCTCTGAGGAAAGCCTTGCAAAGGCGTAACGAAATAAGAGGGGTGCCATCTACACCATTGTGGAAGTTGGAAATTGTTGCCAGATGTACATGAACTGTACAGGCAGAGGCTCCGTTATCAAAAAACTTAGCCAAATATTGAAGCACTGCAGTAACTGGAGCCAAATACGGGTCTAGCATGTTATCCTTGAACCAAATGGAAAACCTTTTCCATTTATCCTGATATAGTCTTCTGGTGGATGGTTTGTGAGAGGCCAGAATGATGTCTCGAACAGGTGAGGAGAGGTTAGCCTGCCTGGCAACTAGTGGAAGTGGAGAAACCAAGCTGTCAGCTTGACAGTGGACAGGTTTGGGTGACTCAACCCTTGGAGGTGAGTGATCAGATATGGTAGAGGGTACAGAATCCACGGCGGGAATACTAGGTGAGGCCGAAGAAAGGGAACCCAAACTTGTCGAGGCCAGAATGGGGCTATGAGGATCACCTTGCATCTCAACCAAAGAGCTTTCTTTAGAAATTGTGGGATCAGAGGAATAGGAGGACAGACATAGAGAAGTCCTGTGGGCCATTTGTGGATCAAAGCATCCCTCGGTGACTCCCCCTGTGGGGTAAGTAGGGCGAAGTAGCTGCTGCATTTGGTGTTTGATGGGGAGGCGAAAAGATCGCAACAAGGCTGTCCCCAGTGGCTAAAGATTACAGACGCCACCCTCAGGGTTGAGGGACTACTCGTGGAGCATGTGGATGCATCTGCTCAGTTTGTCTGCAATCATGCTGGAGCTTCCCAGGATATGTGTTGCTATCAGAAAGCGGTTGGAAGCTATCGCTCACTGCCAGATTCTCATGGCTTCTCGACAAAGGGGGTACGACTTGGTTCCTCCTTGCTTGTTGATGTACCAGACCACTGACATATTGTCTGACTGGACTGCAATTATCTTGGAGGGGAGAGCTGTATGGAATGCCTGCAACGCTAGCAGCAAGGCCCTCAGTTCTAGGAAGCTGATATGCAGGTAGGCCTCTGAGGTTGACCATATGCCTTGGAGAGTCTTTCCCTGAAAGTCACCCCCCCACCCGATCAGGGAAGCATCCGTGGTCACAATGGCTGTGGGCTGGAAGGTCTGAAAAGGTCGGCTCCAAAGATCTTCGTCTGGCCTCAGCCACCAAAGCAGGTCCTGCTTGCAAGAGTTGGTTATTCGAATCTTGTAATCCAGGGGATGACAATTTGGGAACCATCGACACAGAAGGTGCCATTGCAGAATTCGCATATTTAAATTTGCTAGAGTCACTATTGGAACTGACGCAGCTATAGAACCCAGAGCTTGGAGAACTTGTCTTCCAAGGACTGATGTTTGAGAAAGAATCACTCGGATTTGAAGCCTCAGTCGGTGGAGTCTGTGAAGAGGGAGTGATACCGGACAGGACTGAGTATTGAACACTGCTCTAATGAACTCTATTTGTTGTGCAGAGATAAGACTTGATTTCTTCCAATGTATCGTTATTCCCAACAATTTTGCCAGAGAGAGTATGTTGTAGGGCAGTTACCAGAAAATGCTTGGTGGGGGCGGTAAGGAGTCAGTCGTCTAGATATGGAAACACCCAGAATCCTTTTCGTCTCAAGTGAGCTGTTACCACTGTCATGCATTTTGTGAACACTCTAGGGGCTGTAGAGAGATCGAACGGCAAGGCACGGAATTGGTAATGACTGGCTCCTAGCCGGAAGCAAAGCAGACTCCTGGAGCATTTGTCCATCTTGATGAAGTAAAGGGGTAAATATGCATCCCCAAGATCTATACAGCATATCCAATCATCTTCTCTTAAAAAGGGAAGGATGGACTGAACCATGACCATCCGGAATTTGGTTTGGGTGACAGACTTGTTTAAGCTGCTGAGATTCAAAATGGGTCTCCAGTCCTCTGCCTTTTTTGGCACCAAAAAAAATCTCAAGTAAAATCCAGATCCGCGCTGGTCTGGTGGGACTGGCTGGATGACTCTTTTGAGACAGCTTTATAATCTCTTAGGTTGCTGCTTCCCTTTGACTGGGTGGAACATCGGGAAGTTTTCTTGGAAATTTTGTTTGACAAGAAAGGGAAATGGTGTAACCTCTGGTGATAATATTCTGCACCCAACGATATGTGGTGATAAGAGTGCCAGGCAGCTTGGCGCAGAGAGAAACAACCCCGACTGCTTCCAGAGGTAAGCATCGGGCCGCCCCTCAGGAGCGCTGATAAGGCTGTCCAGAGAAAGAGTCCCTGGAGCCTTGGTTGTGAGGACCCCTTCTGCCTCTATACGGGAGTCTTCCAGAATTGTTACCCCCTCTGCCTCTGGGAGTATCACCACCACGTGTGGCATGGAAAGGACCCTGAGATTTCTTATGCCACATTTTCCCACTCCTCTGATTCCTGGAGAAAGTACATTGAGGGATGGAAAACCGTAGGCCTACGGCAGACAGGGTTTTTCCATCTTGCTCACACCTGGCTAGTATGTCCTTCACTTTGGAGCCAAAGAGGGATGAAGCTCCGATGGGAGCATTCAGAAAGGAAGACTTGAAGGGATCCGCGAGGTCACAGATGCGCATCCAGGCATGATGTCTCATAACAATGCCCAAACCCGCTGCTCTAGCCTCCCCTTCGGTCGCATGTGAGAGCAACCTCATGAACGAGTTCACGTGCTTCCTCTTGCACTTTTTCTTTCAAGGGGGCTCCTCGGTAGGGGTCTCTGACTCAGAAGAGTGGGTACCCTGAACAGGGGTGTCCTACGGCTTTTCTCTGTCCGGTGTCCCAGCTGGGGAGGTCTGTGACAACTACAGCTCAGGGGGCAAAAACTGGGATTTTTACATCATAGGAGTGCTACCAGAAGCAAGAGCCCTCTCCATCACGTGGAAGGCGGCCCGTCCGAAGAGGGATGGGAGCTTGGAACCAAAAAAGACAACCTCAGGACCGGGGTCACACCCTGCTTCGACAGACCTGCCCCCACGGGTGCAACCTCAAGCAAGATCGGTGTGGACGCAGCCATCGGCATCAAGTAGGGAACCAAGGAGAAAGTCGGCACCATAACCTGGGCCGACGTGCCCGTCCCCCAATCCCCAGATTAAGGAAGGACTGGTTTGGTGGGAACTGAAGACCAAAGGAACAAACTCGGAGCCGGAGTGAGGTGCACAGTAGGTGCAGAGGTGGTGGGTTCCAAGAAGAATGAAGGAACAGAAGGCTTCAGAACCGAGATGGTCAAAGGAGGAGTGTAAGACGTAGTCCGTGGATAAGGCAACCCAAGTCCAGCAGGTGGATGGGTTTTAGAAGGTGATGGAATCTGCCTGGCTACCAACAGCTGGTCCAAAAGATGCACCACGTTGTCTTCCGAAAGACTTCTGGTGGATCTAGTGGAAATACCAGACGGGGTGTCAGGACGTTCGAGAAATGGGCTGTTCGCTTGGCCCAGAAACGAGTCTACTGAGGGAGAGTATTGGGTCCGTGGTACAAGGTCTGCTGGCACTTAAGTCTCTAGTTTCGAGACCGGAAGCAAAGGGATCAAATCCAGTGAGGTCGGTACAACGCTCAGTGCCGAAGTGGCACTCTGAGCCAAAACGGTCAGCTCCGAAATGGAAACTGAAGTCGAAGTTGAAGGTGTGCCTTGAGCCGAAGTAGCTACAGGTGCCAAAGTCGAAATAGGTGTAGTAAGATCTATGATCGGTGCTGGAGGCAGGGTCTGTGCCAATACAGGCATCAGTATCAAAGGTTTTGAGACGGTCAGAGCCGAAGAGGCAGATTTATGCTCCGACGATAACTTTTGGACCTTAGATTTCCCGGATTTGCTCTGATCACCAGATAGTGAAGAAGGAACAGAATGGGATCTCTTTTTGTCCTTAGAGGGAGGGATTGAGACCTCCATCACAGAAATGGCCTCTGAGAAGGGAGACTTGAGTAACCCCCTCAGAATGAGTTTATTTTTGTGCTCATTAAGACTGCATTGGCTGAAACTTTGACAAATATCACATGGAGGCTGCACCAAAAGGTGGGCCACTCCCAAACAGTATACACAGTCATCATGCAAGTCAGTGTTAGGTAACTTGCCCTTACAAGAAGTACAATGCTTAAAGCCAGAGGTACCTTTCTTATCTGACATTTTAATAGAAAGGACACCACAACTAACAGTATAATCCAACAATAATGAAGTCACTCAGTTCAAAAAACACAAGAAATCGCAAGAAAAATACCAATATTACAACACACTGTAAGAAGAAAGGGAAACACCTGAATAGAAATAAAAGCCAACAGGTTAAGCAAGAGAAAGCAATACCAGCTATGGTATTGAAGAAATACCACAAGAGTAAGGGAAAAGGCCGTACCCACAATGCTACTTAAGTTTACCAACAGTAACAATGGGTAGAGTGGAGAATATACAGTTGGATCGAAGAAAGGACACTAGAAAATACTCGAGGTTTAGTAAAATATGAAGATATCCAAAAATGTTTACACAAATATCAAAAAAGATTTTACTTAGCTGAGAGCTCGGCTGAAACGCAGCTTTATGGCTACGAAGCAAACAAGATCTGGGGTAACAGGGAGAAGGGAATTCTGGGTAGAGACTTAGCTCCAGAGTTGCTTTGGCTGGCACGAGCTTGGTAATAGGCCGAATCAGTTCTGAGGGCTTGGAACCGAACCCCATCAGTAATGAATGGAAAGAAGATTAAAAACATCAGATCTCTTATTTTTAGGGGTGAGATCTACTGCACAACACACAACTTTGACTGGATTCTGAACCAGTTGCACAACACAGCCACACCTTTTGCACAAAGAACTTTTACTGAGGAAATGTACATACAATGCATGTACCTACAGCATATTTGTACTCACTTAAACATCATGAAAACTAACAGCTACTGCATTAATGTAGAACAAAATAAAACTTTAAACCACAAACAAAAACAAAACATTGCAAAGACAAAAGGCCAACTCACTGCAGCTTTTCCATAAGCACTAAGAATAAAAGTATACTTTCATCAGACATATTTTTGTTAAAGGCCGCCTGCTATAACTCCAGGAACTAAAGGAGAAACTGTTAGTGTTAATAGATGTGGGAAGTCTGAATGTTTATGCACCCTAACATCTCTGCAGTCACCTGTCAATAAGGTATCACTTGTTCATATAAGCAACAAGCCCTACAGAAATCCTACCTCCAATGAGTGTATGATACTCCTCATTAAGTCCCCAGACTTAACCAGAGATCTAACAGTGCAGTGTAACCGCCATCCTCTTTCACATCACCCACTCCTTTTTTCCACCATCAAGGGATAGGAAAGATGACAAGACTGAGCCTTGTCATTTCTCTTCATTCCAAACTAATTCACGCACCTAAAATGGTAGTCAAACTCGAGTCACTTGTGGTGTGGGTGATGGTCGTGTCCATGAATCACTTGATTGGCTTACTTCAAATTTAATCCTTACACCAAAAGAAAGTACAGTTCTGTAAGGCACCTACAGTGGCTTTAGCTTTTCAAGACGACATCATGTTAACAGTAAATTATCACATTTTGGTTCATCTATCATCTTTATCACATTTTGGTTTATCTGCCATCAGAGGTGACAACATATTGGACCTGGTCATCACCAACATGGGCGACTGGTATTTCACACCGGAGGTCAACCCCTCGCTGGTTAGATCTGACCATAAACTAATCACGCTGGATATCCAATTTCCGCCACCACCCCTGGTCAAAGAAACCACCGTGAAAAACTTTTCAAAAGTAAATTTCACGTTACTTAAGACAAGGGTGGGAAGTTTCAAAGCCCCCATGCTAAAGGATAACGCTGTCCAAACTGCAAAATCCTTTACTTATGCACTCTATGGGCACCTACAAGAATGCATGGATCGTGCTATCCCAAACAAAACCAAGATTCACTCCTCCAAGAAAAGGAAACCAGTCTGGTGAACCCTTGCCATAAACAAGCTATACAATAGAAGGAGGAAACTAGTAAGGAAAATAGTAAAATCCCAGGAAGGGAAGACATCCCTGATCAGTATCAGCAAAAAACTATGTTCCCTCATAAAATCATCCAAGGCTAGCTTCGAAAGAAAAATTGCCATGGACTCCAAAGATAACCACAAGGCATTCTTTAGCTATGTCAAGAATCTAAGTGGCAATTCTCAGATCTGCACAGAGTTAGTGCAGAATGGCATGAAATACACTGAACTGACCAATATAGTCAACATCCTGGCAGACTGGTTCAGTGGAAACTTCAACCCCCTCTCACCCCCAAAAGGGCCCATAGCTATACGAGAAAAATGTAGTTCCCCTGAAATCACAGACACTCATATTAAAACAGCTCTCTCCAAAGCCAAAAACACAGCATCAATGGGACAATACGGTGTCCCAGGCTGCGTTCTACACGAGCTCAAAGATGAACTAACCCCTCACCTAAACACACTGTTTAAACTCAGCCTCTCCACATGCTACGTGCCCACAGAGTGGCGTACAGCAATGGTTATTCCGCTCCACAAAGGTAGAGCCACAACGGACCCCGGGAACTGTCACCCTATAAGCCTGACTAGCTTGGTCTGCAAAGCTATGAGGAAATTACAAGAAATCTTTGGATAACCACTGGAGTGAACCACCTCTGTCCTTAAGACACTAAAACCAACATACAATGAATGTTTTGTAAGCATGTAGCTGAGAGTCACCTGTCCCCTACCTTGAATCTCTAAAGGGCAGTTCGTAAACACCCTCTCTAAGACCAAAAACACAGCATCAGTGGGACCTGATAACATCCCAGGCTGCGTCCTACATGGGTTAAAACAAGAATTAGCATCACCATTGGCTACTCTTTTCAATCACAGTCTAAGCACCAGCATCATCCCAGCTGAATTGAAAACAGCCACCGTTACTCCCTTTGCACAAAGGCGGCGCTTCTACTGACCCCAGGAACTACAGACCTATTAGCCAGACTAGCCTTATCTACAAGCCCATGGAGAGAATCATCAACCTTATCAACAAAGAAAGATATAGGTAATCTCCAAACACTACATCCTACCTAATTTAGATTTGTCAAGGGGGGATCATGCTTGTTAAACCTGGAGGACTTCAAGACAGTTGGAAGGGCCCTGGATGAGGGGAAATCTGTGCATACAGCCTACCTAGACCTGGCCAAGGCATTTGACACTACCCCTCACTCAGGCATCATTGATAAACTCTCCCAGCTAGACATCAACCCTTATACTGTAAGGTGGGTTTCGAACTGACTCTCTTAATAGAACCCATACAGTCAAACTCCACTTAAACAGCAGACCCGTTCCACAGGGACTGGTCTGGGACCTTTACTGTTTGGAATCTATTTCTCCGAAGTACAAGCTAAAACTAAGGGACTGTGGCTGACAAAGTTTGCTGTTGACTGCAAACTAGGTGCGGTCATAGAATCTCCAAATTATGTCAACATCCTTCAAGAAGGTCTTACACAAACAAATGATTATTGCCAAAGACATGGCCTCAAACTGAACTATAAAATAATGTATTATCATCCCTTTTGGCAAGATCAATGTTCCTGCAAATTATCACAACAACGGCAATACCCTAAGTACGTACTCAGTGGTGAGAGATCTAGGCACTTAGGTTTACAGCAACTTTGCCATTGATCAGTATGTCTTCATAGTGGTAAGAAGGGCATTCTATATGGCTCACCTAATAAGTAAGGGCATTGTCCCGAGAAAAAGTGAAGTTATCACCTGCCTGTACTCTTCACTCATTAGGCCAATAATTGAATACAATGCCCCTTTTGGCATGTACCTTTCAAAGCACCTGCAACAACTGGAGAGACCACAAAGGTTCTTCACAAAGAAAATTTGAAGTCTTCATTAGCTATACTAAATGGATCAGCTGAAATCACTGTCACTTTATTTTGCTTCATACAGACTACTCAGAGGCGATCTCTGCCTTGCATATAAGGTGATGTGTGACCCTGTTTTATTGGAAATGCTGCACATCTGCAAGTCAAATGGCACATGGGTTACTCGCAATCTATACACCTAAATCTATTATGTTACATCAAAAGAACCTGCTGGAGGGACAGATTTGTCTCTCAGAGGTTACCACACCTTTGGAATAGACTCCCACGTCACATCAAACAGAGCACCTCATTGGCCCTCTTCAAACACAATCTGGACGGGTAACTGTAAATTCACCCCAGGGATTCCACCTATGTCCCTCTTGGACAGAGGCAATAGGTGCTGATCATGGTAACAAAGGTAAAATTTGGCTAGGTTTGTATGGGCCCTCAGGCCATTAGCCTAGTAACTTCTTATGATCCTATGATCCAATGACAGAGCAAAATAGAGGACTAGCCTAAAGTCTCTGTGTCAATAGTACTTAAGGGTAGAACCAATGGAGCAGGTGCCTGTTCATGCTGGAAGATCGTAGAAGTAGCTGGTTCAATTAGTGCCCTGGGCCGGTACTATGAACCAGTGCCCCACACCCTCAGATGTTCAAGTAAAGAGCAGAAAAAAAAGTTCACTGTAATAAGCCAAAAGTGATCAGCTTATTACAGTTAGATCTATGCACCCCTCCTCCACACACACAAAAAAAATAGACATTCCTTCTACTGGTAGACGAATCAGGTGGTCAGATGCATAACACACTCCTGTCCTCTCCCCTCTCCTGCCCCAGCCATTTAGGTCCCATTTCTGTGCCCTGCTACCAACCTTCCTTTAACACATTTTATCATTAAAAAAATCTTCATTTAAACTGTAGCAAACTGCTTGATACAAATATAGCAACAGGTGCTACAGTTTGTACATGAATGCACTGGGCTCTACAGCCCTCAGGTTTTAGAATTTTTTTTTTAACTTTTAAACTGTAGCAAGCAGTTGCTACAGTTTAAAACACATATGGAGTACTACAGTGCTCAGGTTTGACTGCAAATGTAATACTGGCTTTTCAAAGTAGGTAATGCATTAAAGAGTGATCAGGATCAGCTGACCATGCCCCCCCTCCAACACTTTGCACCCAAGGCATTTGCCGCTCTCACCAAACCCTTGCTATGTTACTGGACAATCGGGGTGAATCTCTGTGATGAACCTTTTGCAAATGCACCTGGGGCTAAAACCATCAATGCCAAACACACTGGTGCCAGTGCCAAAGGGGGAAAAACATTGGCATTGACCAGTGGTACCAATGACTCTGGTGTGACACAACCATTGAGGACTTCAGCACTAAAGAATCAAATGCCAAAAACTTTGACATTACAAATGGTCCTCAAAAAGATTTGACCAGAGTTGGCAGCAAGATCTTGGAGGATAGCAATGTTGAGGAACTAAAATTCTTGGGAGGAAAGAACACTGGCACAGAATCTTTCACCAGTTCTGATACTCACTCTGCTGAAACTGGGCCTGGGTAAGAAAACCAATGAATGGGGTTTGGGTATCCTTCCTGTTCCACCACAGACCACTTAGGGAACTGAGAGTGCAGTTGTGTAAAATCTTACCATAACAGTAGCTGTCCTTCTAATCACAGCTGGCATATGCCACTCTGGTGCCGCTCTGGCAAGGGAGCTTTTCCATTATTCTTTTTTTTTTGCAGTAAAGAAATGGTTTATTTAAAATATGTCAAATGAATACATGAAAAACTGAAGAGTAAGACAAACTGTGAGAAAAAGAAAGAATGTAATCTGAATGGTGAGGAAGACCAGGATAGGGGCACCAGGTGGTGGTGGGGTCCAGTGGAACCCTTTTGCCTAGGAAAACTTTTGACCAAAGACCAGCCCTGCTTCTAATCACTGTTGCAGTACTCTTTGCATATGGGATTCTCCGCCAAAGGCAGCCCAGCGTCCGGCCAGTATACCAAAGCCTTAGGAAAATACAGACGTACATCACATGTATGCTCCCCAAGGCACAGGGCATAAAGTGACATCTGGACATATATAGTGCAGAACTGAAAAGCCCCAGGAGTAGCATGTGCATCCAGAAAAAGAAAGAGGAAAAAGAATTCCAGGCCAGGAAGACAGAAGGAATAAAGTACATCAGAAGCGGGAGGAAGGAGGAAACAAACACTGTAACAATGAAGTGAACAACATTTACTCTTATGGCAAGATTTTACACAACTGTACTATATACTTCCATATCACTGTTGCAGTATTCTTTACATAAGGGAGAGTACAAAAGCTTAAAAGGACACTTGAAGGGAGGAAAGCATAGAGGAAATCTCTGGAAACCCATGCATTACAGCTTTGGTAAGACCAGCCCTTGCTATAGAAATAACATCCAACTTATAATGCTTAGTGAAAGTTTGGATTGAAGTCCAAGTAGGAGCCTCATGGATGGAATTGGTGTCTAATCCTTTGAAAAGAGCACCAGAGGAAACAGCTTTAGTAGAATGAGTCTTAACAGAAGCAGAAAGACATTTACTATAAAATGAATAACACAAATAAATGGCCTTAGAGATCCAGGAGAATATGGTTTTCTTAGAAACAGCCAAAACCTAGAGACCTGGATGAAGGGAAACAAAAAGTTGCTCAAATTTGTGAATAGCCGTAGTCTTATCCAAATAATATCTGAGCTGTCTATGCAAATCCGAAGTGTGAAGAACTATCAGACTGTAAAGAAGGAAAAAGGGAGGGCAAATTAATACACTGATTAGGAGACAATCCATTAACCGCCTTGGGATTAAAAGAAGGATTAGTGCAAAGAGACACCCTGTCCTATGAAAAATCAAAAAAAGGAGAAACAGCCATTAGAGCCTAGAGTTCAGTGACTCTCTTAGCTGAAAGTAAGGGCCAAAAGAACAGTCTTCCAAGTACAATGTGCCAAGGAAGCTGAAACTGCAGGCTCAAAGAAGGCTGAGTCAATTTCTCAAGTAAAAACAATTAAGTTCCCAGGAGGGTGGAATAGGCTTCCTGCGGGGCCTGATATAAAGAACATATTTAAGAAATTGTTTGACCTCAAATCTAGAGACAAAAGGTGAAGTCAAGGATGAGCAGAAATAGCTGAAAGGTGAGCTTTACACCGATGAATATGCTAACCAAGCATGGAAAAATTCTCACAAATAAGACAGAACCAGAGGGATTTCCCAGGAAATGGATCCGGGTTATGAAAAAGACACCATCCAGGAAACATCTCCCATTTGGACAAATATGATTTCCTGGTAGTGAGTTTCCTGGATGTAAGGACATCCTCAGAAAAAAAGGTGCCTAAAAGGGATCAAAACCCTATCACCCACAGTGCCAGTTGAGGAATGGACAAGTGAGGATGGATTAGAGACCCCTTGCCCTGTTTGAGAGGGTACACCCTGTGAGGTAAATTGTTGTGACTGCCCCTGGCTAGGTGAAAAAGAAGGGGGAACCAATGTTATCTGGGCCAAAGGAAAGTCACCAGCAAGATTCTGGGGGAGTCCTGCTTGAGCAGGACTCTCAGAATCATAGGAAGGGGAGGGAAGGTAAAAAAAAACATCCACTTCCAAGAAAAAGAGAGGGTGTTCACCTTCCAAGCCAACAGACTTGGGACTCTTGCATGAAAAAGAATAAGCTGTCTGTGCAAAGGGGAGGCAAAAATATCTACTAGTGGAGTACCCGACTGACAGACAATGTCCAGAAACACATCTCAGTGAAGCCTCCATTCGGGAGCCTGTGTACTGGACCTGCTCAGAGAGTCTGCCGCCATATTTTACTCTGATGGAATGCAGACACCCTAAAGAATTACTTAGTACTGGACAGCTAGGTCCCAGACTCGAGGGGAGAGTCTGCAAAGAAGGCAGGACCATGCCCCCACTTGCTTGCTGCTATACCATATCACTGTGGTGTTGTCTGTGAATATTTTGAGAGGCCCTGGAATAAAGAGGGAATGAAAAACCTGAAGAGCTAAAAGGAGAACTCTCATCTTCTTTACGTTGATGTGGTCTGACCTGTGAGGAGGAAGCCAGAGATTCTGGACCTTGAGGGAAGAGAAAGAAGCTCCTCACCCCCTGTCCGAGGCACCTGAAAAAAGTTCCTGAGATGGGAATGGGGGATGAAAAGGAAATCTTGGGTTCAGCAAAAGATGATGCATCCACCACTGAAGCTTGAGTATGAGGCATGGAAGGAAAGGAACTAGAAAAAATAGTTAATGATAGCGTAGAAGCCACACTGACTTCAGCAACCATTGTAGTTTTCTCATATGGAGTCTGGCTAGAGGTAGCATAGGAATGGTGAATGTCATGAATCCTAGAACCCTGTGAAATTCCCTGAACGTTAACTGATTACAGAAGACAACGAGACAAAAAAAGGTGATTAGAGAGATAGCCTTGGGAGGAGGCAGGGATGCCAGCATGGGAATGGTCTGGATCCTGCAACCTAGAAAAACAAGATACTGAGAAGGAACCATGACAGATTTCTGAAAGTTTATGGTAAACCCTAGTCTTTGTAAGAAACAGACTGTAAATTGGAGGTACTGAAGCAAAACCTCAGGAGATGAATCCTGAACGTGCAGGTAATCTAGACAGAGAAAGATGCTAACTCCTCTCCTCCTGTTAACAGTCAAAGACAGGAGCGAGGCATTTGGTGCATACCTTTGGAGCAGTAAAAAGGCCAAAGGGCAAAGCAGTGAACTGAAAATGTAAGGAGGGACAGACAAATGTAAAAATTCCTGAAAAGGGGATGAATTGGAATGTGAAGATAAGAATCCTTGAGGTCTAGGGATACTAAGAAAGCCTGGGGAAGAAGAAAAGGGAACAGGGTGTGAAGTGATGACATCTGAAAGGAAGGGACCTTCAGAAAGGTGTTGAGCTGAGAAGAATCCAGAGTGGGTCACTGCCTTCCTTCCTGGGGAACAGAAACATCCTGGAATAAAACCCCTTCCCTACCTGGGCAGGGGACACAGCTTTGATAGTACCTTTTGCCAAAAGGTCCTGAAGCAATCCTGGAAAGAAAGGAAGCTGTTTATACGGAGGGTGAGGGATGCCCAGAAAAGGATGAAGAGATTTCCACACCATGAAGTATCCTTGGTGAATGACGGACAGAATCCAAGAGTCTTGATTGACCTTTAACCAACTGGGAAAGGTCAGGGAAAGATGAAGGGATAAGGAAATCCAACCAAAGGAAAGGGGATGCAAACTGTCAGAGAGAACCTTGTTTGTCTTGAAAAGGAGTCTTCTGACATGTAAGAGTCTGAGTAGACTTAGCAGGAGGTAGATGCCTACTACCATTCCTACCTTTAGAAAGAAGGTGAGGCTGTCTGTGTACAAAAGCAGATTTGGAGGGATAATTCCTCTGGAAATTAGGTGTGGAGGACATAAAAATACGTCTGAAATCCTACAAGGCTGTGCCTTTATCCTGAAGGGACTTAAAAACCTCATCAGCAGCAGAACAAAAAAGGTACTTATTATCAAGAGGAACATTCAATAATTTAACCTTACTATTATCAGGTAAGGGCTGGAGATAAAGCTAAGAATAATCAGCTGCATCATAATTACATTTAATACAGTGGTGAGTCATTTCAGAAGTAGAAACCAGTAGAGAAAGGGCTAAGACCTTCTCTTCTGAATCAGGCAGGTCAGAGATAGCCTGCGAAGCTTGAGAAAGGAAGACTAAAACATACCTAGTCATACGGGTCTGGCAATTAATAGCTCAAAAAGCCAGGGTGGCAGCAGCATACACATCATTGCCTAAACATTCCATAGCTTTACTGTCCTTGTCGGAAGGAAGTAGTTCAGTAGAAGGCAAAAGTTTAGAAGGTCTGTCGGATGAGACAGACACTATAGAAGGATATGCAGTAGGACATTTGTATAACAGCTTATAATCATCATGTACCTTGTAAAATCTATCAGATTGCTTTAGGGCTGGAGGTTGAGAATCAGGGCCTAAAGAGGCTGCTGAAAAGTATCTAGAAGGGCAGCCAAGACTGGAGGTAGAGCAGAGGACTTAGGAAATCCCATCTGGAGGAATTCATAATACCTCTCTTGAATATCAGAAACCTGAGAACAGTCCCATTTGAAAAATTCCACCATGTGAGTGTGTCCTCAAAGGAGAGTTCTTCCAAGGGTCTAGACTAATATAATCTTTGTCCTCAGATCCATAATTCAAAGGAGAAGTGATTTAAGAGGAACATGCCAAAGACTCTTCCTCAGAATCCAGATCATCTTCATAGGATTCCTGCTCTTTGGGCCTCTTAAGGGAAGTAGAAGACCAAGGAGGAGCAGGTACAGAAACTCTTTGGGGAGTCTAAGGCTATTAAAGCATTAAGCAACCTTTGGGTAAAATCTTGTCATTCACACTGGAGATCTTTAGAAGCAGGGGAAACATGCTTATTTTTTTGCTTTTGAGGGACGTCTGTCCTAAAAACCCTAGGAGGTTGGTTACACTCAACCAACATAGTAGAAATCTCCTCCCGAACTAAGATTTGTGGTATCCCCTCATTTCCTCCAGAAATAATCAGCCGAGGTTCCCTCTTAGCATCCAGACAGGACGTCTTCAGAGCCTCAGAGGACATGCCAGAAGTCCGATCCAAGCCATCCTCCGAGATGGTCACAGGCAAAGGAATCACAGACAACAACCGGGCGATCATCTGGGCTTTCATCAACCTCAAGAGAGATGTCTGGGGGAGGTAAGACAGCAGCCAAATCAGAGTTGAATTTTTTGGTCTTTTTCTTAGCAGGCAGCTGACCTTTGGGACAGGAAGATTCTGTCATAGCACCTTGTGCAACACTTAAAGTACAGTTGTGTACACTTACCATAAATGTAGATGTTTGAGTGTATTCACTGTTGCAGTCATCACAATTGGGTTATCCCTGTCATGGTAGCCCTCAGTCAGCCCAAATACTAGAGGCTTAGGATTTCTATGTCTGTTGCCGTCACTGCAGGACTGACATCAGGTCGTCAGTAGTATAAAATATGGCAGCCGACGCCATTACATCAGTTTTTCTTGCCCTGTCAGGAGCCCCCAAGAGGGAGCTAGGTTATGGTGGAAGAACACCACCAGTAGAAAGTAAATACCAAAAGCTCCTTGTAGGGAGAGTGAGAGAGAGAGAGAGACAGAGATACAAGGGGGATGGAGGGGGGGAACCAGGACTGCAACAGTGAATACACTCGAACAGCTACATTTATGGTAAGTGTACACAACTGTACTATGTTCTTCGTGTTTCACTGTTGTAGTCATCACATTTGGGTTGCTTTCCAAAGCTGAAGAAAGGGTGGAGGCAGTCAAGAAGACTGGGGGCTGGCTAGGATGCTTGCAGGACTGCAATGGCAAAGCCTGCCCTGGATTTGGAGAAGATAGCAGGTGGTAATGCTTGGTGAAGTATGAACTGATGTCCATGTTGCAGCCTCTAGGATGTCCCTGGTGGGGACCCCTCTGAGGAAAGATGCAGAGGTGGAGGTTGCTCTGGTAGAATGTGTCCTGACACCCCTTGGGGAAGGTTTCCCACGTTGCTTGTAGCAAAAATGGATGCAGTGTGCTATCCATTTGGAAATGGATTGTTTGGATATAGCTTTGCCCTCTGCTCCTGCAGCAAAACTGACTAACAATTGATCAGTCTTCCTAAATGATTTAGTCCTGTCTGCAAAAAGCAATGGCGGGATCCACACATTTTGTGAAAACTATGGGAGCAGCGGATAAGCCAAAGGGAAGCACAGAGAACTGAAAGTGCAGTGATCCTGCTCTGAAACGTAGATATTTTCTGCATGATTCCCTGATTGGGATATGTAGGTAGGCGTCTTTTAGGTCTAGGGTGGCAAACCAAGTATTCTTGGAGAGCATAGGTAGTAGCTGCTGGAGGGTAAGCGTTCTGAATTTTGGTATCACCAGAAATGTGTTTAGAATGGATGGATCGAGGATAGGGCGCCAGGTGCCCGCTTTTCTGGGTACAAGGAAGAGTCTGGAATAGAAACCTTGGCCTATCTATTCTGCAGGAACGGGCTCTATTGCCCTCATGGAGAGCAGGGAAAGGACTTGTTTTTTGGCCTCTGCCCACTGGTTTGGGGGGAGATCTGGGAACCCTTCTGAGGTTGGTAGAGTGTGGAAATAAAATCTGTATCCCTGGGTCACTATGTTGAGGACCCACTGGTCGTTGGTAATTTTGGCCCAGGTGCTTGCATGGAAGGAGAGTTTTCCTCCTAGAGGCAAGTGCAGGTGGGCAGAGGTTGGGGGTGGAAGTGGAAAGTCATTGTGAGTTCTTACCATGAGAGGATGGCTTAGCACTCCCTGGTTTTGAAGAGGAGGAACTTCATTGCTTAGATCTCTACATTCCCTAGGGCTGCTGTCTGGGGGAGCCATTTCCCCGGGGTCTGGGCTGTGCTGACCTGGAGTGGGCAGGAAAGGACCAGTGCTTGGAGGGGCAATGCCTACTGAACCTGGGTGGTTGGACCTGCAGGAAGTCCTTAACTGTCTGCATAGATTTAGCTTTTTCTTCCATCTTTTTTAAGACTTCCTCTGCCTTTGTGCCAAATAAGTTGTTTTTGTGCAAGGGTGCATCCAATAATGGATTTGACATGGTCTGGCAAGGGCTGTTCCTTAAGCTAAGCATGCCTTCTAAGTACAGGACAAGAGATTGCTGCCCTGCAAGATGTTTCTAGGGCGTCAAAACCACATTGTAAGGTGTGCTTAGTTACTTGACTTGCAGAATGCATTAACTCTGGTAATTATTTTCTGCACAAGCAGGAAAAGTTGACATTTTTTGTTTGAGGAGTTCCATTGTATGTTGCTGAAATTTTAGCATATGGAACTGACAATTTAGTGCTCTAAGAGCAAGAGTAGCAGAGGTGTATATTTTTTACCCCATCTGTCTAAGGCTCGAGAATCTCTATCTGAGGGGGGTGGGAATCATACCTCTCAACTGCCCCTGATTTTCAGGGACGTCCCAGATTTTTACTCAAATTTTAGCCCTGTCCCTCAATCCCTCCTAAAACTGGTGACTTTGGGGGAAGATGTAGTGAATTATACTTAATAAATAATGACATCACTTAGAGCTACAGACTTCATTTACTTCAGAAACTGTTTAGTAATTCACATTCTCATTCTGCCAAGGTCTCAAGTTAATAACACTAATATTTTAAATATGTCCCTGATTATTTTTGGATTTGTCCCGGATTCTGTTGATATTTGTCCCTGATTGGTTGAGAGCTAAGGGTGGGATTCTTACCAGAAGTTGCTTTAATTCCTTCAGGCCCTTGAGAAATAACCTCAGGGTCAGCAGTAGGATTTTTGAAAAGTAATTTGTGAGAGTCAGGGACTCTATAGTACCTGTCATGTTTCCTGGGTACAGGAGGGAGGGTGTCAGGAGTCAGACTAGATTCCATAAAAACATCATCCATAACATCCAGGACAGGAGGAATGGCCAGACATTTGTGCTGTGGAAGATCTAAGAATTCCCTGAGTCTCTTCTTTGACTGAGGATAGTCCTGACATTTATCAAAAGTGCCAAAGTACTGCAAGCAGACAATCCAAAAGGAAAAACCACTTTAATGACAAAACACAGCAGAGCTTTCGGACATAATCCTTCTTCAATACTACAAACTTATAAAATTTCTTTCATCTTATATACAGGCCCAAAGTAGTCATGTGGTTAGCAGCCCAAAAATCACATGACCATAAGTATCACTCAATAAGGCAAAGTTAAAACAACACAGATAGCAATGATTCTATAGTACATAACAAAAATTTAAATAATTTAAAATTCAGCTTGCTAATATGATTAATAATCAAAGTTACTTTAGATACTTATGGTCATGTGATTTTTGGGCTGCTAACCACATGACTACTTTGGGCCTGTATATAAGATGAAAGAAATTTTATAAGTTTGTAGTATTGAAGAAGGATTATGTCCGAAAGCTCTGCTGTGTTTTGTCATTAAAGTGGTTTTTCCTTTTGGATTGTCTGCTGGTAGTCCTGACATTCCCATTGGAAATGTTCCCTTAACGTATGTAGGTTTCCTCAAAAGGAAAAGTCCCCGAGTGGAGAGGCTGAAGGAATGGATTCCTCTGCATCAGAATCTTCATAAGCAGAGAAGGGTTGCATGTCTTCATATTCAGATGCATCAGAGTCATCGGACTCCTATTCAGATAAAACTACTGGGGACAATTCTCTTTTTCTTTTGGAAGGGGTAGCTTGTCTTCCCCTGATAAGCATTATAAGGTCTTCCACCATTTTAAGCATTTGAGACTGAGGCAAGGAAGCAGGTGCCTGAGATTGGGTCGTTGGTTTCTTGGGGTGTGGTTCATGCCCCAGGCCTTAGAAACTTGGTAGTTTTCGAAAAAGAATGGTATACGCGAAAGAGGTCGTCGGTCTGTGTCGAGAAATAGTAGTGTGAAGTACTTCCCCGGAAGCTGGTGCCTGCTCAGTGGCTCTGGACCCATCCAAGGTAGAGACATCCGCAGGATCCTTAGTTGATGAAGAGTCTCCCGGCATACCGGACTCCAAAAGGGTCACGGTAGCGGCCTGCGAATCCACAGAAGCAGGCATCAGGGGCTGCAAAGGCATCTCACTGAGGACCAGAGAACTGACGACTAGCTTAACAGAAGTGTCGTCGGTACGTTTGGACCTGTGCGGTCTGTCTCTGTCTTTATCCTTATGTTTTTTTTCAGATCATCTGCTGTTGGATGGTTTCCCGAAGCCATATCGGAATTAGAGGACTAACAGTGAAAATATCTAGCTGCAATAAGGGCGCAACAACGCATAGTTCTGGTGTTGAACAAAACACAAAAACGACAGCGGGGGACATTGTGGTCTGGGCCTAAGCAAGTGACCCAGTAAGAATGAAAGTTTCGGTGTGGTATTTGCTTTCCACAGGCAAGACAATTGTTAACTTTTTCTGACATCGGTTAGAGTAAGAAAAAAGAATCACCAATGGGATACTTAACTTTAGAAGATTTCAACTTCAATTCGGAAAACAAAAAACGCAGGTAGCGGCCAACCGGCACTGGTGCAAACTGCTTCTGCTTCAGGCTCCTCAGCAAGAAAGACGGGTGTAATGGCGTCAGCTGCCATATTTTATACTACTGATGACCTGACGTCAGTCCTGGAGCGATGGCAACCAACGCAGAAATACTAAGCCACTGGTATTCGGGCCGACTAAGGGCTACCCTGGCAGGGATAACCCAAATGTGATGACTGCAACAGTGAAACACGAAGAACATCATTGGTTCTCCAGGTAAATTAACAAGGAGGAGAAATGACTACATAGGGCCTTAGGGACAAATGCTTGGCAGACAGAACACTGTGTATGGTCATGAAAAGCACCCAAACAGAAGAGACACTGCTTGTGATGATCTTTTTGGGGAATCTGCCTCCCGCACGGATATCTTTCTTTTCTGGATGACATGTAAGCTCACAGAAATAAAGGTGAAAATAGATAAGAAGGAATCCTAATGGGGCACTTATCTGAAAGACAGCTTGATAATCAGCACAGAAGAAGCATTCAAATTGATGATCAATGATGGCATTCAGACTGGTGGCAAAGAAGTTCTGAGGCATGTACATCCATACATCACCTGTATGCCGTATACCTTGAGCGGGGAGCATACATGTGATGTATGCCATCTATATTTTCCTAAGACTTTGGTACACTGGCAGGACATTGGGCTGTCCTTGACAGGGAATCCCATACGTAAAGAATACTGCAACAGTGATAGGGAAGGGCATCATCAAAGTGATGCAAAGCTTTCACAAATGCAGACATCATCTTGTCCCAGTTCAACTGTGTCGGATTCCAGCAGGACCTAGAGGAGCAGGAGGACACAGCTGCACTGAGATATGGAAATCTGGATAGCTCCTGCTCCAAGAATATGATTCCAGTTCTTCCCCCTCACAATGGTGTCTGTCAGTCCTGATGAATCAAGTGTTGGAGAAGAAACATGGGGTAACTATTTGCAATATCAGGACTTGCTAGAGTGAGTCCCAAAACACACAGGCAGAATGGCCGAAAAATGGACTTACATAGACTAAGTCTGAGAAAGCCATTTCTCGGAATACTCCCTTTTCTCCAAGGTAAGGTGATCTTGGAGTTGGCATATATAAGTTCATGGAGTGCGAGGGGCTAGCACACCTGCAAAAAAGAATTTTAAAGCAGAAAAGTGATCTTTGCGATTCACTCCTTTATTGAGTTTTCGGTATTTTTTTTTTCAGCTTGTCACTACAAGTAATGACATTTCAACAGGAAGCCAAACAGGGAGCAAAGTAGCAGTCATGGAGGTAAAGAAAAGACCACTTTCTCTGGAACCTTTGCTGGGGAAAAATTCAACAAAACTGAAGTATCTTTCTCTTCCAAGCTTATTCTTTTTTTTCTGGACAAATCATTTCATCCCTGTTGCTGGTCTTGTCTTTCTTTCTCCTTCTACTTCTCTTTTGTGGAATCATCCTTAAGGAGACTTTTTAGGACCAGCTTATTTCTCCTGTCAAACAGACTCAAATGTTTTTACATGTTGGAGACACCCAAACCAAAGACGAACTATACAAAGCTAACATGGGTCTTGGCAAGGGATACTGTAACCATACTTTTGCATTTTTTTTTATTCACGGGTCTTACTGTCCTTATTTATGTTGACAAAACAAATGTCTCAAAAATACAGTACTAGACACTAAACAACAGTAAAGTACCACTAAAATCCAGTAATCAATAAAATGCCATTATAATCCAATAATTAGCATAAAAAAGGAAGATACCTAGAACAGATTTTTTTTTTAGAACATTTTTTTTTAAAACTAAAGATGAGAAGGATAATGACAGAGGAACTGACCGGTATAAGAAATGAAGAAAAAGTTTAAGAAAATTCATTACAGACTGCTAGTAACAGCTGATTGATATTTGAATCCAAACAAGTAGGGATTTAAGAAAAACAAAAGTTATTTGCTTACCCTAATTCTAGATCTGTGTTGTCCTCTTCTACTGTACCCATATAGATCCGACATTGGCAGTTCTTAGACTATGGATCAAAGGCTCAGGCTCCTCTCCCTACCTATAATTCCCCTCCATCAACTGAATCCCTCAGATCAAGCTTGCCTGACTAATACAGAAAAAAAAATGGTATCCAAATCAAAAATATACAACAGGAATGTAGACCACTGCTGTAACATAAGGCTCCAAATTGGTACAGTGCAGTCAACTGCAGCCAAAAGACAAAGTGACAATTTGGCAGGGTGATGATGGGATTTACTGAACCACTGCTTCTTTCTCCCTTTCTAGTTCTTGAAGAAGGTCCTTTGAGAGATAGAAAAGTGAATCCCAATGGCAGACAAGATCTTGCCATCCTGCTCACTTGCAAACAGCATCTTTTTCATCTTGATTCCAAAATGAGTGTGGACCCATCATAGGGGGCACTGATGAGGAATGTCTTAAAGTGTTCTGTGAAGTCACAGAGGGTTGCATCCAGCCATGTTGCCAGTGCCTGCTGCTCTCATCATGCCATGCACTGCTATGGAAATTAGAGACATGGGCAGATTTGAGAGGTAGCCAGATGTACATATACCATATTGTGGGTTTCTGCAGGTAAGGACCCTATGACAGACTTGGAAAGCTCCTTTGTCAAGTCACTCTGAAAAATGCATTAAATGAGCCATGTAGTTCAGTGTCCTTAAAGCAAAGGTGGCTGATGCATACACCCACTTTCTAAATCTGTCCAACACCATGGACTCCGTGCTAGGGGGACACACATTACAGTTCTCCTCTGTGAGCTCATTCTTACTGGCCACTGCTGCCACCATGGAATCTAATGTGGGACCATTGCTCCAGAAAAGCATGTCATTAGGAGAGACTAAGATTTTATCAGGTTTACAGGAACTGGTTCGATCATGTTCATCATGTTCGATCATGATCAAAAAAATCTTGCTTTTTTCCCACTTTCTGAAAGTTAAGAAAGTTCAGTTACAGATTTGCTGTTCTGAACTGTTTGGAAGTTTCTAGAAGGCCAGTGCTTGCTTGGGCTAAAGGAAAGTCTCTGTGTTCACCAGTGGGAGTGGTTAACACTGAACAGCCTGCCTGTCCCTGGAGGAGTGGTTACTACCTAGAAGCTGTAGTTTTATTGGCCAATTTGGGTCAGTTCTAAACTCCTTGATCTCTCTCTCTTAAAACCAGGCTGCCTCGTGGTTTTGGCATCTTTTCAGGCTTGCTAGTTGTTGCTGAAGCACCTACCAAGAGGTGAAAATGCGGAGAGAAGAAAAGGAGCCACTTTTGTGATTTTAAGTATTTTCTTCTGACTGCTTTGTCGCCTACTTTTTGGCATTTTCCAGCTTGCTAAAGTTTATATCTGTAACAGTAACAGTACTTGGAACACATCTAGAGCCTGTTTACTGCATTTCCTGTGTTGCACTTAATTTAAAATCGTTTTTCTCTAAAACTGCATTTTACCTGATTTTGGCCTAGCACTCAAGTGTGGGGTCATTTATTGCACTGTTGTGATTATTTTGCTGCTTGTGTATCTCTGCTACCTTTAAACTAAATTAAAAAGAAAAAAAAAAACAAAAAAATCTTGCTTTTTTCCCCACTTTCTGAAAGTTAAGAAAGTACAGTTACAGATTTGCTGTTCTGTACTGTTTGGGAGTTTCTAGTAGGCCAGTGCTTGCTTGGGCTAAAGGGAAGTCTCTGTGTTCACCAGTGGGAGTGGTTAACACTGAACAGCCTGCCTGTCCCTGGAGGAGTGGTTACTACCTAGAAGATGTAGTTTTATTGGCCATTTTTGGTCAATTCTAAACTCCTTGATCTCTCTCTCTTAAAACCCTACAACTCTCTTTTTGCGCGGTTTTGCGCACTGAGCAGCGTTAGGCAGCTCCGCCTAAACAGGTTTAAACTATTCCAGGCTCCACAAAGTCTGCTCTTCACTTTTTCCCTTAGAACTGTTCAAACTCTCAAAGTAATCACTCTATTCTCTTTCTAAAGCCCTGCACGCGCTCAGCTCTTATAAGGAAGCACTAACTAACTAAAGCACTACACCCCTCCTTGACTTCTCATAAGTATTAGACTCCCGATTGGTCCTTCCTGATCAAGTGAAAAATCAGTTCCCTTCCCTAATCTGATCAGTAAAATAAACAGTTCCCTATACTAATCTGGTATGTCCAAGGGTCAGTTTCAAGGTTACTCTCCAGTCCAGCTGGTGAATCTGGGAATTTTGAGGCAATGTTACAATTGCCTTATGTACACAGACAACCCTCTCCTCCTTCCAACAAACTCTAATACATGTGAGAGATGCAGTTACACAGCCAAACTGGAGGCAGAGCTCTCTCAACCCAAGACTGGCACAGTCAGTCAGGAGGAAATGGTAACCACCCACACCACAAATCCAGTCTCACACAGACCTATTGCATCTGCATACCCAACACACAAACACACAAAAACATACTCGGAGGCTCTAAATAAAAATCTGCCTAAACAGCAAAGACCTCCTAAGCAGATATCCAAGCAACAACCACCCCTCAGCAATACCCACAAATCACATATCTCACAAAATCAGTGTGCCTCACAGTCACAGCCCATAAGGCCAAACAACACACCAAATACACTTGTTATAGGGGACTCTATTGTCCGGCACACTGACGTCCCACTCACCAGACTGAACAAGGAGAAGGTCACTGTAAGCTGCCTGTCAGGTGCCAGGATCCGCCACATAATGCAAGCACTCAGGTCACTCCAAAGCAAGTACAAGTATGACTCCGTCATTGTCCATGCTGGTGTGAATGACCTGAGACATACCTCCCTGGACTACATGAAAAGAGACAGAGGAGCTCTCTGACCATGTAGCCCAGGCTGGTATGTCCCTGACCATGAGTAGCATCTTGCCCTCACCAAGAATGATGCCACATTATAAAGACAAAATGATCAGTTCCAACAATTGGCTAAAGTATTGGTGTCATTCAAAGGGGATCCAGTGTCTGTCAGCCTGGGATGACATGCTCGACAAGCCACGTTGCTTCGCTAGGGATGGCTTGCACGTCACCCTTAGGCTTTCGTATACTGGCCAAGGCTCTTGCCACCCCCATAGTGCCTTTTTTAGGCAAGGCTCAAAGGACAAACCCACCTCCATAGACAACCCAAAGATAAAAAAACTAAAGGTAATGCTACTCAATGCCAGAAGTCTAAACCTCAAGATGCACGCTCTTGAGACACTCCTCAGTATGGACAAAATCGATGTCTGTGCAGTAACAGAAACTTGGTTCAAGGCTCCTGAGAGCACTCCAGCACTACCAGGTTATAACCCATACCATGCGTTTCGGCCTCAAAACTCGGGCCGAAGCACAAAAGGAGGGGGAGTATCTATATTCATCAAAGATACCTACACCTCCAGGTTAGTGGCATTGCACGAAGCATCAGAAACCATCCATGTGCAACTAACAGCGGGCAAAACTGCCTTTGAGTTTGTAGCCTGCTACAAAACACCCTCCCTATTCAGGAACCCCACTCGGCATTCCTGAGAACACTGGAGAATATGAAGGCCTCTCCAAACACTATGTTATTGGGTGACTTCAACTACCCAAACATTGACTGGGAAAACTACTCAAGCCCAAACACCCTCGCCCCAACGGTTCCTTGAATTTATAAACTCTAACGCAATGAAACAACTGGTCACCACTCCCACAAGAGGGAACATATTGTACCCGGTCATCACCAACATGGGTACTCTATGTTCCACACCAGAGGTAAACCTCTCATTAGTAAGATCAGACCATAAACAAATTTCCCTGGACATCCATATCCCGTCCCCACCCCCAGTCAAGGAAATCACTGTAAAGAATTTCTCCAAAGCCAACTTTTCACTTCTCAAGACTGAGGTGGAATCCTTCAAAGCCCCTGGGCCAGAGGATAAATACAGCCCAATCCGCAGAATCCTTTACAAAGGCATTCTATGAGCACCTGCAGGAATGCATGGATTGTGCTATCTCAAATAAAACCAAGACTCACTCATCCAAAAACAGGAGACCGGTCTGGTGGACCCCAGCCATAAATAAGCTATACAACAAAAGGAGGAAGCTACTACATGACAGAGCAAAATCCCAAAAAGAGAAGGCATCTCTGATCAGTATTAGCAAGAAACTTCGATCCCTCATAAAATCATCAAAGGCCAGTTTCGAAAGAAAAATTGCCCTAGACACTAAAGATAATCACAAGGCCTTCTTTAGTTATGTCAGAAACATGGGCGGAAACTCCCAGATATGCTCTGAATTGTTGCATAACGGTACAAAATATACCGAACCTACAGACATAGCCAACATCCTGGCAGACAGATTCAGCGCAAACCTCTCCCCCCCTTCCCCCCAAAGGAGCAAACGCCTATCCCAACTGAATGTAACCTCCCTGACATCACAGGTGCACAAGTGAAAGCTGCCCTCTCCAAAGCAAAAAATACAGCATCTATGGGACCGGACGGTGTCCCAGGCTGTGTCTTACACGAGCTCCAAGAAGAACTGAACCCTCACATTAAGTCACTGTTCAAACTTAGCCTTACTACAGGATATGTACCCAAAGAATGGCGTACAGCTACAGTGGTCCCACTCCACAAAGGTGGTGCCACAATGGACCCCGGAAACTATCGCCCCATAAGCCTGACTAGTCTGGTCTGTAAAGCTATGGAGCGTATTATCATGGAACTCATAAACAAAGACATTGGGAGCCTCCAGACACTGGACCCTACCCAATTCGGCTTTAAGGGCAGATCTTGCCTCTTAAACCTAGTTGATTTCTTTGAAACAGTTACCAAAGCCATAGATGAGGGCAAGGTAGTCCACACAGCCTACCTGGACCTCGCAAAAGACTTCGACACAATACCCCACTCGGGCATCATAAATAAGCTTACCAGCTTAAATATCAACCCCTATATCACAAGATGGGTTGCAAACTGGCTCAGAGATAGAACCCACATGGTCAGAATCGCAGGTGCCATGTCCGAATCCAAACCAGTTATAAGTGGCATCCTACAGGGCTCAGTTCTGGGACCTCTCTTGTTTGGTATATACTTCTCTGAGGTTCAGGCTAACACGGGGGGATTATGGCTGACAAAGTTCCCAGATGACTGCAAACTGGTGGCCATAATCGAATCTCCAGCTGACACAAGCATCCTCCAAAAGGGTCTCACAGAGACAGATGCTTGGTGCCAGAGCCACGGCCTCAAGCTAAATGCTAAAAAGTGCATAGTCATTCCCTTTGGGAAAAACAAGGTGCCCACAAATTACCACATAGGTGGTAATCCATTAAGTACGGAAGAAGTAATTAGAGATTTGGAGACCAACGTAGATAGTAATCTCTCCTTTGATAATCACGTTGCCAAAGTGGTTAGAAAGACCTTCTATATAGCCCACCTTATCACGAAAGGGTTCGCATCTAGATCAAGAGAGGTCATTGTACCCCTCTACTCGTCACTCATCAGGCCCATAATTGAATACAATGCCCCTTTTGGGATGTACCTTGCCCGACACCTGCAGAAACTGGAGAGACCCCAAAAGTACCTCACCAAGAGGATAATGGGCTACAAACAGATGTCCTATGCAGCTCGACTAAAGAAGCTCCAGCTCTACTCAGTTGCTTACCGCCTACTCAGAGGCGATCTATGCCTGACGTACAAAGCCATGTCAAACCCAGAATTAATGGACATGCTCCACCTCAAAAAATCCAAGTCCCTTAGAGCTACACGCTCCAGGGACCTAAACCTCAGCACAAAAATAAATAGGACATACTGGAGGGACAGATTCATTTCCCAGAGGCTCCCCTCACTCTGGAATAGAATCCCAATTCATGTTAGACATAGCCCCTCGCTGACCCTCTTCAAGCAAAATTTGGACGCGTGGATGGGAAATCGCAAATTCACCCCTGGGATCTCTCCTGTGTCCCTGCTACACAGAGGCACAGTAAACTAATCTTAAAAGGGTACCTTCTGTGACCTACTTTACAGAGGCACAGTAGGCTAATCTAATAGGGAGGCGGAAGCCAAATACACTCTGGCTAAGCTTATAAATGGCCTAGCGCAGATAGCCTAGTATCTACCTATGAACCTATGATTCCTTCCAAGCCCACTTCAAAACCAAACATATCAGTCTGTCAGTGAAAGGGATCACTTAAAAAGTAGATTGGCAACCCCAAAAGGTTTTGAGGAATACTGCTTCCTCCTGGGAGGTGGTGTTTCGTGGACCATTCTCCTCCCTTCTGTCTTAATTCTAGTATCTCATCAAAGAACACATTTTCTGTCGCTCATCTTGTACATATTAAGAAGATGATGAGGCTTGGGTGTTCGTTTAAGTAGTTTATTACATACAAGCACATCAGGAAGGATGGCAGGAACATTAAACTTAAACACTACTACAGACATGTATTCTCTCACTCTGGCTGCTGACTCAAAATGGCACTCTTGCTTGCATGTGTCCACTGACTGGAATGCTTCTTAAAGATATATCACACACACTGATCTACATTCCTCCCTCCTTACTGAGCTGTCTCATACAGGCAATGACATATCAACAGGCCTGCAATTTATACATACACTAATAAAGAAAACAACAGTCATGTCCAGGTTGTCATGTATCAGGAACTAGGTGTTGAGATCTGACCTGATAGTTAGGACTGTGTTTAGCAACAGGGACAGTCACCGGGGAATGTTCTACTTCAGGACTCCCAGGGATTTTCTCAGGAACAGGAATTGCTGATGGAATGTCCTATGGAACAGGAACATTGGTCAAGTTGCTCTGAGAATTACAGTCTTTGTCACAGGCAAGATGCTGTAAACACTGGTTCGGTCACTGGTAATAAATGTTTCAAATTTCATCTGAATTCCATTCCTTCAGATTCCAAAATGTATGATCTAGGTGTTGACACAGACTTTGCATACATTCAATGCGATCAAAACCTTTTGACGTCTGCATCCTCACTATCTCCTCTTTTTTTCAATGAACTGAGTAATTTGCTGGTCTTATCATAGCAGGACTTCTGGGACGAACACTTTTCTAAAAGTTGGGCTTTCACTGCTTTGTTGTTTTTAGCATATAGAACCAATAAATTACTTGAATGTTGTCTGGAGCTGGCGTCTCGAGAAGTGCTGTTTGCTTGGAAGGATCTGGTCATAAACCTGAACTGGTAAACAAAAGACCAACATAAGTAACTTTTCGTAGCCTGAATTTGCACTTCTGAGACTTTAGCTTAAGATTTAGTTCACATGCTCTTTCCAGAACTTTCTTGAGGTTTCTATCATGCTCGACTTCACCACTGCCTCCTACTAGAATACCATCTGCTACAACAGCACATGGATAGTCAGAAAAAAATGTTCTCCATTGCACGCTGAAAGACTTTACTGGCAGAATTTACTTCAAATGGCATTTTCAGACCTCTGTACCTCCCCAGTGGTGTATCAAATGTGGTTAGCAGTGAAGATTTTTGGTGAAGTGAAATTTGCCAAAATGAACTCTTTGCATCTAAGGCAGAAAAAAACAGTGGCATTTGGCATGAAGTCAGCAACCACCTTGACTGTGCACATAGGATGATGAGGTCTTCTTAATGCTTTGTTCAAGTCTCTTGGATCAATACATATTCTGATATAATCTGATGTTTTCTTATAAGCTACTACCAAGGAAGATACCTATTCAGTTGCTTCTTCTACTGGACAAATTACTCCTAGCTGCACCATTTTGTCTAACTCGGCTTTGAATCTTGTTTTGCATAGCTACAGGAACTTTCCATGCTAGTCTGATAACTGGGCTAACCTCTGGGTCTAACTTCATGGAGTACACAACTGTTAGTTTGCCTATTTTGTCTGTGAAAATATCAGCATACTCAGAAAAAATAGTTTGGGCGAAATTTGAGATGTTCTCATTCAGGCTTATATGGTGAACTGCTTCATTAAGTGAAAAGGAGTCCCATTTTTAAACTGTCTCTGAGGCCTAATAATGACTGCACATGTCTCTTGACTATGTAAAACTGCAAGTCATAGCTGTTCCCATGAAAGTACTACTGAGCCTTCAGTTTGAATCTCTTCACCACCATAAGCAACAAGATTCGTACACTTTGTCAAATCAAGTTGTTCTGCAGCTTGTACTCTAGCAAATGTTTCTGCTGACATAACATTGCACGCTGAGCCAGTATCTACTTTGAGCTCTACAGGTCTCACATTAATCCAAACAGTACAAAAGATTTCATTCTCTGCCCATAAATCTACTGCACTGACTGTTTCACCAAGCACAGACATGCCATCAACATAAAAAGTAGGGCCGCAGCTTTCTAATTGATGAACTTGCCTCTTTGTATGCCCTTTCTTAATAAAAGAATGTGCCTCATTTGATTTACAAAACCTTTTGAAATGATTCCACTTATTGCAAAAATGCTGACCAAAAACTAAACACTTTTCTCATTTGGGTTTGTGATTACCACCACAATGACGACAGTTGATCAAGATGCTTGCTATGGGTTTTGCTGAGTCACCCCTGTGCTTTGCTGCGTACACCTTAGGCCTTACTGAAGTTGCTCTGGATTTTGCTGAAGTTGCCATGTGTTTTGCTAGGGAGGCCCAGGGCGTGGTCCGACCCACAGGCCTGCATCTGTTAACCTCATGCGACATAATATCCACATTAGCTGAGGAAGGTACTGGAAAGCTTGCTTTCTCATTTGTAAGCATACTTGTACACCTTTCTGTAAGCTCGTATATCTGACAAATCTCAATGGCCTTGTTTAATGTTAAATCACTATCTCAAAACAAAATCTTTCTCACTGTGTCATTATTAATACCACACACAAGTCTGTCTTTTATCAACTCATCTCCTAAATCACCAGATCTGCATGTTTTACCCTTACTTCTCAAGTTGTTTATATATGCTGCAAGAGTTTCACCAGGCTTTTGATCTCTAGGGTAAAATAAGTGCCCTTCCATTGTAATATTCGTTTGGAGGTTACACAGATCTCTAAATTTACATTTTAAGCGTTTAGGATCGTCAGGCATCTCAGCCTGTACCACAATTGGCGGTCTTCCCCCTTCCCTGCAAACACAGCTTGTGCATACACAAATGAATGCTCTCTTTCAATGGCTTCTGACCCAGCTAAATTAAGCAGAATAAATGCGTTTGTATGTGCATCTTTGTCAGAAAAAGCAGCCTGTATGAAAATATTGTATTCCTGCTCAAACGCTCTCCAATTTTCTGCAGTAATGTTATCAAACACAAGTGGTGTGGGTCTGTGAAATCCTACTGCCACACCCACAAATTACAGTAAAACACAATGTAATCTTGGCCCTTGTAATTATGCACGAACATTCACACACAAGGTATTTGTAATATTCAAATGCACAAAAAACTCTTTGAAAGACTGTACTTTGTGAAATATTCTGTGAATTTACTGTACTTTGTAAAATAACTGTACTGTAATGCTGCACACACTTGCCAACAGTTTGCACACTTCGGATAGTTTGAATAGCTTTAGTTAATGTGAAAAAGTTGCACACAGCAAAAAAATACGGTCTCCTTCCCTTTTTTATACATTGTATGCAATTCAGATATTGTTTCAAACATTTTCATAATTACTTTGAATATTTTTATCAATATGTTGCAGTTTCGGACACTTCATTTAATAAGAAATTTGTTTTCAACATTCTGATTGCTTCATTATACATTTGTAGTGAAAGAATCATTTGAGTTTTAGCACCTGGAATCTGTTTCTGACCTGTTTGCGAGTTGTTTGAGCAGTTGGGATGATCCACTCATGTATATTCCTCCATTTCTCTGTGTGAAAGATTTTAAATTCATATATATCTAGTTAATCACTGTATATTAATAACATTAAATAATGGTAGTAGAAATAGCCAACTTAAAATCATCCTAAGTAAAAAAATAATAAAAAATACCACTTGAAATATTATACATAATTACTAAGTATTCAAAAGTAATCCAAGCAGCATAGATAGTCTGTTTCCAGTTGAAAATCCTTTACTAACCACACAGATAAGTGATCCAAGTAAAACAAAAAAATAACAGAATAATAGTTTCATCACAAAATTTCTAACTATATATATATATATATATATATATATATATATATATATATATATATACTTTTTATCTGGTAAGGGACTGGTTTATTATAAAATTAATAATGATGTGGTACCTCTTATTAACCAGATTATTAAGTCTCTGACTTTATCCAAGACAATAAACTACATGTTGGAAATATATAAACCTTAGACCATTTGGCAATCTAAAAAAAAAAAAAAAAAAAAAAAAAAAAATATATATATAAATATATACATGTACATGTACATTTTGCATGCAAAAATCCATTGTGCAAACCATACTCTATTTCCATAACCTATTGTTAACAAAGACCATTTTCACCCTTCTAGACTTCTTCAGGTCTTTGTACAAGAACCCTAAAAAACTATCTACAAAAAAATATTGTATAATTAGCTAGTATTGTTATTACACATCAATTCGAGTCAAGTGGAAAAAAGAAAAAATGTGTGATGATAGAAACAAAACATACACACCTATTAAAATTTATTTATCACATTATTTTAAACCAACTAGAAGAATAACATTAAATAAAATTTGTCATGTAAACAATGTGGCAATTTTCTAAGTTCCAGTACACTTTTAACTGAAAAGTAGTAGTTTAGTCCAGGCTACCTGAAAGAGTTCAGTTTCAGTTGCCACCAGTTCACGTTCTTCCAGCATATTCAAGATGTCTCCTTTAAGATCACCTATGTCTATGCGATCCAGTATCTGGAACTTAAAACCTGTGTGTCTTATGCTGAGCAAGGTGTTTGGCTGGTGCATTATTTCTACATCCAGAGTGGATTTCTGCCACATGACATGAAATTCTATGTTTACGCTTATTTACAGTCTTGCCCAAATGAAATTCATCATATTTGTTGCACTGTGCTCTGTAAACTACTTTTGTAGTGTTACTGTCACCCCCTGCATTGGTCTTAATGGTTTTCTTTAAATAAGGGCAATAAAAACTATCACCTTGCTGTATAAATATACAAAATGTACAATTAGCTTCACATCTTTTAGTGTTTTTCTCACAGTCCAAGTTTAAATCCAACAAAACTTCTAATGTTCCTGGCTTTCCTGTAAACAAAGGATGGGGCTTCACCTAATATGTTAATCAGATTAGGGTTTCCTGTGACAATGGCCCAGTTTTCTTTAAAAACATTTTGATACTGTGATAATCTAGTGTATGTCAGGATGCAGCTATTTCTGTATTTGTTATTCTTCGGGGAATTTCTTAACATTCTCCTACTGGGGAGGTTGAGTGAATGTGCTTCAGTCCTTTTCAGTTCTGTAATGGACTCCAGGATGTCTTTTAACACCTGACTTTCATAGCCTCTCACTAGGAAATCATTCTCTAAGTTGTTCAGGTTTCTCAAAAATGGTTCCAGCTATGTAGTAATTCTAGCTAATCTATAGCCCTCGGACTTCACCACATTATTCTTTTTTTTTTTGCAGGATGCAGACTTTTACTGTGGAGTAATAAGTTAACCATTATTGGTTTTCTGAATAGATCAGTGGTGATTCTGTTATTGTTGATCTCCCTGGAACTCTACACATCTAAGAAAGTGGTTGAAGTATAGCTATGGTAAGAGGTAAACTTCAGGAAGGGGTTAGTTTTTTTTTCAAGTGATAAAATCTCCAAGCTGCAAGGTGTCACCTTACCACACAATAAAAATATCATCAATAAAATGCAAATAGCATGCAATATGCTGCATGTAGTCTGTGCTGTTTAACACAAAGTCCTCCTCAATGATAGGTCTGATGAATGCTGGATACAATGGAACAATGAACTCCTTGGACTTAGATGCCATATGTTTGTTTATAAATTGCACAACACAGAATGACTTCCTCACTACTGTAAATATGAGGTGGTCAAAGGCTAGATTAGTCTCTATGTGTGTTCTCAAGTCCCTGACTACTGGATCGACTCTTAGGAGTGTGTTGTCAATATGATAGTTCTTGGAATGGATGACTTCCCGAAGGATACTGTTATTCATGTATTGTCATTTGGTTTTAGTCAATGGCTCTGACACAAGTTATTTGTCTGTGTCAGCCCTTCTTGGGGACAGTACAATTGTGTAAAATCTTACCATAACAATAGATGTAAGGAATACTGCAACATTGACGGGAAGGATTAAAGGGATCCCCTGACAGTGGTAGCCCTACATCCAGCCATTATACCAAAGCCTTAGGTTTTTTTTTTTTTTTTTTTTTTTTTTTTTTTAGCAGTCACACACATGCTTCCTGATTATGGCATAGGGCATAAAGATGATCATAAAGGTGATGTACTGATGTACGTACCTCAGAAATGAAAAGTCCCAGCAGGAACAACAGTCCAAGAAGTAAAAAAGAGGAAAATGTGTATCCAGAAAATCCAAGGTGTGAAGAACCTTCTCATTGGCAGACTGCGAAGAAGGGAAAAAAGTGGGCAAATTAGCAGACTGATTAAGAGACAATTCATTAACTGCCTTCAGCATAAAAAAAAAGGATTAGTAAGAAGCGACACCTTATCCCTATGAAAAAATAAAAAAGAAGGGACAGCCATAAGGGCCTGAAGCTCAGACACCCTTCTAGCTGAAGTAAGGGCAAAAAGAACAGTCTTCCATGTACAGTGCTGCAAAGAAGTTGAAGATGAAGGCTCAAAAGGAGACTTAGTCACTTTTTTAAGAACAAAATTAAGGTCCGAGGAAGGAGGAAAAAACTTCCTAGGAGGCCTAACATGAAGGATGCTTGTAAGAAATTGTTTGACCTCAAACCTAGAAGCCAAAGAAGGAGTCAAGGCAGACATGCAGAATGAGCTGAAAGGTGAGCTTTAAATGAAGAGTACGCCAACCTGGCATGGAGCAATTCACACCAATGAGACAGAACAAAAGGAACTTCTACAGAAAGTGGATCCTGGTTACCAGCAAGACAGCTTTCATTTGGATAAATAAGATTTCCTGGTAGTGGGTTTCCTGCCCTCCTGTAGAAACCGAAGCACATCATCAGGAAAAAAGGTGCCTAAAAGGAATCAAAACCCTATGACATATAGTGTCAGTTGAAGAGTGGACAAATGACAGTGGTTGAGAGACCCCTTGGTTTTTGTGAATAGATCCATCCTGTGAAGTAACTTGTGGTGATTGCCCCTGGCTAGCTGAAGAAGCAGAGGGAACCAATTCTGTCCGAGCCAAAAGTTAGTCACTAGCAAGATTTTGGGAGAGTCCTGTTCTATCTTGAACAGGACCCTCGGAATGACAAGAAGTGGGAAGGCATACAGAGGTTGCCTACCTTCCATACCAGAGGACCTGGGACTCTATTGCAAAAGAGAGGAAGTTGTCTGTTCAGAGGGAAGGCAAAAAGATCTACCCAGGAGCGGCCTTAGGTCAACTGGTGCCCTAGGCAAAAGGGATCTATGGCGCCCCCCACCACACCACCTGGTGCCCCATCCTGATCTACCTACACAAGGAGTACCACACTGGTGGACAATGTCCACAAACACATCTCTGTGAAGTATCCACTCATGAGTGTGTGTTATGGACCTGCTTAGAGAGTCTGCCACAAGGTTCAGTTCTGAAGGAAAATTAACAGCCTGAAAAGTCACCCGATACTGGACAGCCGGATCCTAAACCTGAAGGGCTAGTCTGCACAGGAGGTAAGACCATGTCCCCTTGCTTGCTGACGTTATACAAAACTGTGGCACTGTCTGTACAGATCATGACAGGCCCTGGAAGGAACAGAGTATGGAAGGCCTGAAGAACAAGAAGGAGACTGATGCTGATATGATCTGCCCTCTGACAAATGAACCAAAGGCCCTGAACCTTTACAGGGTCGAAAGAAAAACCCCATCCTGTGTCTGAGTTATCCAAAATAAACCTCTTTAAAGGGAAATGGGGTCTGAAAAAAAAGTCCTGGGTTAACAGCTGACAAATCCATCAATGAATCTCTAGCCTGAGGCATGGAAGAAGAGGAACTAGAAAGTCCAAAGGATGAGAATGTTGAAGCCATACTGACTTTAGGAACCACTGTAGCTTTCTCATATGGAGTCTGCCTAGAAGAAGCACATGAATGATGGTAGCTATGTAACCCAGAGCTCTCAGAGACTCCCTCGCTGTAACCAAGACCTGCAGAAGAAGGTACTGAAAATAGGCAATTAGAGTCAGAGCCTTGGAGGATGGCAGGGATAACTGCATAGGAATGGTCTTGGGCCTGCACCTGAGAAAAACATGATCCTGAGAAGGAGTCGTGAAGGATTTCTGGAAAATTACTGCAAACCGTAGGATCTGCCAAGAGGCAAATAGCACAGTGGAGGTGCTGAAGTAGGGTCTCTGGAGAGAAAGCCTGATTGAGCAGGTCATCCAGGTAAGGAAAGATTTGTATCCCCCTCATCCTGCAAAAGAAATCACAGGAGCGAGGCATTTGGTGAAGACCCTTAGGGCAGTAGAGGCCAAACGGCAAAGCAGAAAACTGGAAAAGCAAGGAAGAAACAGAGAAATGCAAACATTTCCTGAAGTGGGGATGAACAGGGATATGAAGATAAGCATCCTTGAGATCCAGAGAGTCTAGGAAAGTCTGAGGTAGAAGAGGAAACAGGGCCTGAAGAGACAGCATTTGAAAGGAAGGAATCTTCAGAAAGGTGTTGAGCTAAGAAAGATCCAAAATGGGCCTCCAGGTGCCTTCTTTCCTGGGAACCAAAAACATTCAAGAATAAAACCCCTTTCCTCTTTGAGGAGCAGAAACTGCTTGGATGCTGTCTTGAGACAAAAGGCTCAGAAGTACATCCAGAAAAAAGGGCTGCAGTTCCTGAGGAGGGTGAGGAATGCCTAGAAAAGGAGGAAGGGATTTCCGCACCATTAAATACCCTTGATGAATGATGGACAGAACCCAAAAATCCCAAGTGATCCTTAACCAACTGTGAAGTGACAGAGAAAGAAGAAGAGATAAAGGAACCTGACTTATGAGCAAGGGAATAAGAGAGAAAATAGAGACAACCTGGCATGTTTGGAAATTGTGGGCTCTGAGTAGTGGGGAGCTGAGTAGACGTAGCAGAAGGAACCCTTCTAGAACCTTTTTTACTTCTGGCTGAAAAGCAAGGTTGTCTACGTACACAAAGGCAGGCTTGGAAGGATAATTCCTCTGAAATTTAGGAACAGGGGAAGCAAAAATATGTTTCAATTCCTGCAAGGCCTTGCTCTTCTCCTGTAGAGACTTAAAAAGCTCAACATCTGCAGAATCAAAGAGTGTTTTATTGTCAAGAGGAGCATCCATCAATGAATATATCAGTTTAAAACCCTTCTTAATTATGAGATAAGAGTAGATAGTGTTCTTATAAGTAATGAACATCATTGTAATTAATAACAAATTAATATATTATATACAATTTTCATAAATATATATATAGTAATTGTATATCATGAAATGTGTAGTGTATTTTTAAAAACTTTTAAAAAAAACGCCTTTTAAAATGTGTTGTTATAGTATGTGTAATATGTGTTTATGTCTATGTGTAGTTTATTATTATATATATTTTTTCATTAAGCACTTTATTAGAGCATTTACAGAAATTCTAGGAGACATGCAATTAATCATAGCATCTAATTTTGTAATTGATAGTTTTGGCGCCAAAATCTTGGTATAAATGTACCTATTTTTAGGTGCTTATTGGTTCTGATGAAGTCTGTAACAGTCAGATGAAAGCGCTTAACCTGAATTTTTATTTTCTCGTCTAACTTGTGACACGCTGTGTTTTTTCGTTGGAATAAAATCATTGTGATATAGACAATTGTCTCCAGCTCTCTGTTCGAGCTACGTGGTTTTGGGTTTGCAAGTTGCATCCATCAATTTAGCCTTAATATCATCAGGCAAAGTTTGGAGGTGAAGCCAAGAATAACATCTTAACACAGAACTAAAGGAAGCAGCTCTAGAAGAGGAATCAGCTGCATCACAACTACATTTAATATAATGACAGGCCACTTGGGAAGTAAAGACCAACAAAGATGGGGACAAAACCTTCCCCTCAGAATCAGGAAGGTCAGAAACAACCTGATAAGCCTGAGAGAGAAGAGCTAAAACATACCTGGTCATATGGGTCTGGTAGTTAATAGCCTGAAAGGCCAGGGTAGCAGCAGTAAACACCTTTTTACCCAGCCTTTCTATGGCCCTACTGTACTTGTCAGAAGGAAGCAATCTAGTAGAAGGCAACAATTTGGACGGTTTGTCAGAAGATACAAAAAGAACTGAGGGATCAGCAGGAGGATATTTTTAAAGAAACTTACAATCATCAGGCACCTTATAAAACTGGTCATTAACATAACATTACTTAAAGACCTGAGTGCCAAACCATTAGGCTGATGCATCTTTTCAGCAAATGCTTCATAAAGTTTAGCAATAGCAGGATAAGAAAGATCTAACAACAACAATCTCTCTCCATCGTCTGATACCTCTATGCAACCCTTAGCAAGATTGGAAAGTACAAGTCTCAAACAGTTTTCAATCTCTAAATCATGTATGATAGCTTTCAACACCTTTAAAACCTTTACAAAGAAAGTACAGTTGTGTAAAATCTTATCAAAACAGTAGATGTCCTTCACTTCAATGCAGCAGTATTCTTTACCTATAGGATCTCCTGCCAAAGATAACCCAACATCTGGCCAACATACCAAAGGTTTTAGTTCTCATAGGCACTGTATGCCACATGTATGCTCCCTGTGCAAGGCATTGGGCAGAAAGCTGACGTATGGACACACAATCAGAAATGAAAAAGCCCCAAGAGGAACAGAATGCTAATAGGGAAAAGGAAAGCATGTGCATCCAGGAGTAAAGGGAAGAAGATGATGCACTCCTCCCCTAGAAGAAAAAGAAGAAGAAGAAGAAGAAAAGAACATGGCAAGAGTTACAACACATGGGGTAGGAGGGAGGGAATGGATGCTATAACAGTGATGAGAAGGACATCTACTGCTACAATAAGATTTTACAGAACTGTACTATGTCCTTCCTATCACTGTTGCAGTATTCTTTACCTAACGGAGAGTACAAGAGCTCAAGAAGAAGCCTGGGTGCAGGAAGGCACAGAAGAGCATTCTACAAAGCCGTGCAGGATAGTCCTGGCAAAGACTGCCCTAGCCCTGGAAATAACATCCAACTTGTAATGCTTAGTGAAAGTATGAACAAAGGACCAAGTAGCAGCCTCAAGCATGGAATTGGTATCCATACCATTGAAAAAAGCACCAGAGGAAGCAACTTCCCTAGCAGAATGTGCCTTTACTGACAAGGAAAGTAATTTTCAATGAAAAGAATAACAAAAAGAAATGGCCTCTGAAATCCAGGAGGAGATAGTTTGCTTAGAAATAACCGAACCCAAAGTCCGGGATGAAAGGAAAGAAAAAGCTGCTCAGATTTGCAAATAAGTTAAGTATTATCCAAATAATATCTGAGCTATCTTTGCAAATCCAAGGTGTGAAGAATCTTCACACTGGCAGCCTGTGGAGAAGGAAAAAAGGAAGGAAGATGAATAGACTGATTAAGGGACAACCACCTTGAGCATAAAAGAAGGATTAGTACAAAGAGACACCATGTCTCTGGAAAACTAGGAAGGGAGGGATGGCCATGAGAACCTGAAGTTCAGACACTCTCTTGGTTGAAGTGAGAGCAAAAGAACAACAATCTTCCAAGCACAATGTTGTAAGGAAACAAAAGAAGCAGGTTTGAAAGGAACCAGAATCAATTTTTCAAGTACAAAACTGAGGTCCCAGGAAGGTGGAATAGGCTTCCTTGGAGGCCTAATATGAAGAACATCTTTAAGAAACTGCTTTACTTCAAATCTAGAGCCACAGAAGGAGACAAGGGCAGACAAGCAGAAATTGCTGACAGATGAGCTTTAACTGAATATGCCAACCCAACATGGAACAGATCACACAAATAAAAAAGAACCAGAGGAATTTCCAAAGACAGGGGATCCTGATGGTGAGAGAGGCACCAGACAGAAAATCACTTGAACATATATGACTTTCTGGTACTGGATTTCCTGGCCTCCTGCAGAACCTGAAGCACGTCCTCAGAAAAGAGGTGCCTGTAAGGGATCCCAGCATCACTTGAAGAGTGGACAAGTGAGGAATGATAACAGAGCCCTTGTTTTGTGTGAAAAGATCCACTCATTGAGATAACTTGTGGTGACTGCCTCTGACCAAGTGAGAAAGAAGGGGTACCAATTCTGTCTGGGCTAAAAGGAAGTCACTAGCAAGATTCTGGAAGAGTTTTTATCTTACATAAGACTCGGGGTAACAAAGGAAGGAGTGGGAACATGTACCAAAACATTCCCTTCCAAGAAAAAGACATGGCATCCACTTTCAAAGCCAGAGAACTTGGGACTATGGAACAGAACAGAGTAAGTTGTCTGTTCAGAACCCAGGCAAAAAGACATAACTGAGTTGGGTTCCTATTAGAACACCGAAAACTCAAAATAGTGAATGACCTAAAGGTCGGAAATATCGGACCTCAATTTGCTTTCTGTGAGATCGCTGTATAGTGAAGATTGAAATATTTGCCCTTTCCTCACTGCAGTGCAATCTCAGAGTTGATATATATATTTAGTGGGGGGTGCAGCCCCCCACAATAGCAAGTTTGAGGTCCTGCATTTTTGACCTTTAGGTCATTCACTATTTTGGATTTTTGTTGTTCTGATATAGACCCACTAAGGAATACCCCACCGAAGGAAAATGCCCAGGAACACAACTCTGTGAAGCATTCATTTGTGAGCTTGTGATCTGGACCTGCTCAAGAAGTCTGCTATTATATTATGTTCCAAAAGAATGTAAACTGCCTGAAGAGCTGCTTGACACTAGATAGCTAGTTCCCAAACCTGAAGAGCTAGTCTGCAAAAAAGACAGGGCCTTGTGCCCCCGTGCTTGTTGACATACCATATCATTATGGTACAGTCTGTGAACACTTTGAGAGGCTCGGAATGAACAGCCTGAATAGCCAAAAGCAGAGCCTTCATCCATCTCCTTTATATTGATGTGGTCTGACCTCTGACAAGAAGGCCAGAGGAGATGCCCCACCCCTTGTCTGAGGGATATGTAAAAAGCTCCGGAGTTGGAACTGGAGCTTGAAAAGGAAGCCCTGGGTTGAGTGAAAGGTGATAAATCCACAGCTGATGCTTGAGCTTGGGACAGGGAAGGAAGGGTACTGGGAAGTCCAGGGGGTGGCAATGCTGAAGCCACAATGACTTGAGGTACCACTAAAGCTTCCTCATATGAAGCTTGGTGAAAGGGAGCATAGGAATGGTGGAAGCCATGAACTCAAAAACCCTGAGACATTCCCTGGCTGTGGTAGATGCCAGAGGAAAATGGGACTGGAAAAGGCAATCTGAGAAAGAGCCTTGGGGGAGGCTGAGATTCCAGCATGTAAACTGTTTGAAGTCTACAGCCGAGAAAAATATGATCCTGGGAAGATATCAGAACTAATTTCTGAAAGTTTATGGTGAACACCAGACTCTGTAACAGGGAAGTAGTATATTGGAGATCCTGAAGCACAGTACTAGGGGAAGAAGCTTGAATAAGCAAATTGTCTGGATAGGGAAAGATCTGACTTCCTTGCATTCTGCAAAAAGCAATGACAGGAGCAGGTATTTGGTGAATACCCTTGGAGCAACAGAGAGGCCAAAGGGCAAAGCAGAGAACTGAAAATGCAAGGCACAGACAGAGAAACAAAAACATTTCTTAAGGACAGGATGAATGGGGATGTGAACGTATGCATCCTTGAGATCCAGAGATGCTAGAAAGGCCTGGGGTAAAAGAAGAGGAAATAATGTCTGCAGAGATAACATCCAAAAGGAAGGAAATGAAAGGTGTCCAGCCAGGAAAGTTCCAAAACTGGTCTCCAAGTGCCCTCCTCCCGAGGGACAAGAAAAACTCTGAAGTAAAATCCCTTCCCTACCTGGGCATGACGCACGTCTTGAACAGTTGGGCCCTGAGCCAGAACAGAACAAAGAACCTCTGGAAAAAGAGAAATCTGTTCCTGATGAAGTTGAGGAATGCCTGAAAAGGGAAGAAGAGACTTCCAAACTATGAAATATCCCTGACAGATAATGGACAGAACCCAAGAGCCTGAAGTGATCAGTAGCCAATTTGGAATAGACAGGGACAGACCAAGGGGCAAAGGAACCTGGCTGATGGCAGGAGAAGGCAAACTGCCAAACAGAACCCAGCTTGTCCAGGAAATCAGGCTTTGGGTGGCAGGACTCTGAGCAGACTTAGCAGGAGGCACATGCCTTCTTGCCCTTAAGAGGAAGGTGAGACTGCCTATGAACAAAGACTTACAGAGATAATACCTCTGAAATTCGGGATTAGGAGAAACAAAAATATGTTTCAGCTCCTGCAGATGCATGAAAAGTTCAGCTGTAGCAGATTCAGAAAGATTTTTATTATCCAAAGGAACATCCAAAACTTTGCTCCTAATGTCATTAGGCAAAGCCTGAAGATGAAGCCAAGAGTAACGCCTCAAAACTGAATCAAAAGCAGCAGCCCTGGAAGAGTATCAGCTGCATTTAACTGAGTGGTGGACAACTTGAGAAGTACAGCCCAGAAGGGAAAGGGCTGAAACTTTCCCCTCACAGTCAGGAAGGTCAGAAACCACCTTAGAAACCTGAGAAAGTAGGGCCAAAACATAACTGATCATAGGAGTCTGGCAGCTGGTGCCCCTAAAGCATAAAGTGGCAGCAGTGTAAACTTTTTTGCCCAGCATTTCCATAGCCCTGCTATCCTTATTAGAAGTCAACAGCTTGGTAGAGGACAATAACTTGGATGGCTTGTCAGAGGAGACTGACACTACAGAAGGGTCATCAGAAGGGCATTTATAAAGAAATGTGCATTTCTCAGGCATTTTATAAAATCTATCTGGCTTCTTAGGTGCAGGGGGCTGAGAGTCAGGTACTACACATGCTGCTGACAAAGCATCCAGAAGGGCAGCCAGAACAGAAGGAACAGCAGATGGCTTAACAGACTCATCTGTAAGAGCTCATAGTATCTTTTCTTAATATCAGTGACTTGAGAACTACCCCACTTAAAATACTCCATCATAAGAGCAATGGTATCCCCAAGGAGAGTTCCTACAGGGGGGATCTGGACTTATGGAGTCCTCCTACTCTGAACCATAGGTCAAGGGACAGGAATTTGAAAAGAGTAAGCCCAAGACTCTTCCCTGGAGTCCAGGTCCTCATCTGAGGAATCCAATTCCTTAAGCCTCTTTGTGGAGTGGAAGACCACAGAGGAACAGGCACAGAGACTCCTTGATGAGGCTTTAAGGCTATCACAGTATTAAATAAGCCATGAGTGAAATCCTGCAATTCATGTTGGGGATCCTTAACAAGAGGAGAAATATGCTTTGCTTTTTTTTCTTTTTCTGAGGGACATCAGCATGCAACACTCTCGGAGGGTCAGACCCCTGGCGAGACTCAATAATAGTAGTAGTAATCTCCTCCTTAAGCTCTAAGGAAGCCACTTCAGTCCTTCAGATGTAATCATTACAGCTTCCCCCCTTCAATGTCAGATACATATGTCTGAAAAGCTTCCAAGGACTTGTGAGAAGCCAGATCCATGCCAGCCTCCAACAGGGCTGCAGAACAGGAATTCAAAGTAATCACAAGACAGTCTTCTGGGCTTTCACCAGCCTTGAGAGAGTCATCTGGGGGAGGCTGGACAGCAGCTGGATCAGACCTAACTTTTTTTAGTCTTCTTCTTGGCAGAAGGCTGGCCTACAGGATAGGGGGATTCTGCCAACAACTTAAAATGCTGGTTCTCCATATATATGGACAAGGAGAAGAGTGGACTATGAACAGTCGTTGGCACAAATGCCTGGCAGATACAGCATTGCATATAACAGTGGGATGCACCGAAACAGAAAAGACACTGGTCATGACAGTCCTCATGGGAAATCTACCTCCCACACTAATATTTTGCCTTCTGGATAACATGAACACAAGGTGTCACTTATCTGAAAACATGGCTTGGTAACCAGCACAGCAGAAGGGCATTCAGACCAACACTCAACAGTGGCATTTGGACTGGTTGCAAAGAAGTTCTGCGTGTGTGCAGCCTTGAATGAGGAGTATGTGTGTGATGTACAGTGCCTATAAGAACTAAAGGCTTTGGTACACTAACTGGACATTGGGCTATCCTTGGCAGGAGACCCCTTGTGTAAAGGATACTGCAACAGTGATACAGAAGGATATCACCTGACATAGTAGTTCAGCAATCCTAGCACCTGGCACTTAGGGTTAGGAGAAACATAAAACAATACATCTTAAAAAGTTGAGAAGCTCTTATTATAACTTTTGGTGCTACAAAAACAAAGGAACTCAAATAAGTAAACAAGTGATATAATATCCAGCTTGACCACTGCTAGCCCTCTTAGAAAAAAGAAAACAGATGTCCTGCATGACATTTAAATCTCACATGAAAAGAAATGAGCAAGCTAATAAAATTATTACTATAAATAATGCCTTCTAAAATGCAGACTAGAACATGCAGCAAACACCTGAGATCATCTGTTTCAGTGAATTAAATTATCTTTGTATGTAAATTTATATAACTACTACTTCAATGTGTGCCTTTTCAGTCCAGCATCATTACTTTAAGATCACATTCTCTCTCTTTTTTTTATTTCTTTATTTTTTTTTTTAATTTTCAATCAACACATTCCAACTACTTCAGTGAAGCAGCATATGATGGCAAACTGATCATCCCTGAATGATGTGCCAGCATCTGGAATCTCTCTCGCTCTCTCTGGGCTCCCCCCCAAGGAAGTCTTGAATAAGCTATTTCCCTCCAAACTGTCCAAATAAATATCGCTGATTGAAGGTCATAGCACCAGTTTTAAGTGTTGAATAAGACAGTTGCTAATTAACTAGTAGATCTGGGAAAGCAAGCCAAGGGGATCAAAAGAGGATGCTTATTAACTGGTATCATCTGACCCACTGCATTTGTAATCATCCTGTGCTGAACCGGCTGAACCGGCAAAACCACCATGGAAAGAAGATCTAACCATCACTAAAGTTTTTACTCGTGTTCTTCCAGTTTATCACCTTAGTTTGACAAATGAGCTTAAATAGGCTATATCAAGAAAAGTTGACTATTTTCCCGATAAACTATTGAATCAGCAACTTGACAGAGGTTGTGATCTGATACAAAAAAAAATCAGCATCTTAGCAACCTCTTTTATCAACAAAGTCTGCTAACTCTTTTTAAATAATCACCTTGTACTTCCAGATGAAGTTTATATTACATGAAATTTATTCTTCACAACTTTATCCATAGCACAAAGCAATATACCCATTAGCTGGTATTCAGTGAAGTACAGACTTGTTTTACATCAGAATTAATCCATACCATATCCCCAAGAATGATCTAGAATACACTGCTTCCACTAACGGGACATACCAAGTTTAGCAGTATCAGTTCATGGTTAACTGCCAACCCTAAGTCAGATCTACTGGCACACAGGTACAAAGCTTTACTTATAACCAAAATGACAAGTTTGAATAGCAGCTTGGAAGTTTGTTGGCCCCAGCATGGAAAGGACGGGTGCCTCTAGCCTTGGGAAGGGAGGGTGGACCACGATTATCCAATGTCATTAACCCTCAGAGGAGGGGAAGAGAAACAAAAGAATAACCTCTGGATGACAGTATGGAGCACCAAGTCACACATGTGGTAGCTTTCAACAGCAGGTGGCCTAGAGTGTGCATTCTCATGAGAAAGGCATAGTAGCCCCTGTGACAATGTGGGTCACATATCCCCTTACTCAGGGCAGTGGTTAGGGTCACAGAAATGGCTTAACGGCTGGGATGCCAACATGGACACGAACAACTCTCGTGGCTACCTAAATGATCACCCCTTTGGATGTCTCTCACCCCGTGGTTCTGGAAGACCTCTATCATGACGGAATGAATGGGCTTGATGGTTAACAGATGAAGGGTCAAAAAAGTACCCACAGAAAAGTAATTAACCATCAGATCAGATTATCAGTACATAAGGTATATGTGATATCTACAAATGAAAATAAATATAAAATGCCATTGGATGCAAACTCTGTGTAGAAAGCGCATCCAAATAAATATCACAGCTAAACTTCTTGTATTTTCCTATTATATGTTGCTATTTTACCTTTAAGCAGGTTACTAAAACATGAAAAATCTAGCAAATGAAAACAGAGCATGAATAAGATAATGAAGAGTATTCAGCATTCATTTTTCAGTTCTTACCATCACTATTTAATAAGACAATTCACCAAAAAACTGATTAAAAAAAAAACATTTCATTGTACCTGCCCCTCTTGTGCTATAAGCATCTCCTGGGGATCCAAGTTACCCTCTTGCAGTTTCTCATGAAGTCGCTAAAAGAAAAAAAAATAGTCTAATTAACATAAGTGTATTTTGGATCATCCAATTTCGATCACAAAACAGCATGCGGATGCGCCCTGCCTTTAATAATAAAGACACTAACATACCACCTATGCAAATACTGAAAAATCACATCATGTTATGAAAATGTTCTTACCAAATGTACTGCTGTTACTTTTAAGCTAACCAAAAAATACTGCTTTTAGTATGGTTTAGTGCAGTTTTTTTCCTACCAGAGCTGCCCTGAAACAAAATGTCAACTACAAGTGAAAACAACAAAGAAATAAGTTATCAGTGCTTCTGTTTGTTTACATATAACACACAGAAAACATTAGTACACACAGGCAAAATGAGATCAACTGAAGTAACAGTAAGTCAGGAAATTAAATATGGTTGTAACATATTTTGACAATGAATAAGCTGAGACAAACTTGCATAAATAAAAAAGCAATTTAAATGAGACCATGCTGGAAGTGGGTACCACTTCTATCTCATTTTAGTGCTGCAGAAAAACACAACACTGTATGCCATCAGATCTGTTCAACATCAAAATGCAAAGCAGAGATACTGATGGATAAAAAAATAGTAATTGACTACTTTGGGCAAAATCTTCTAGCAACAGACCCAGTAGCTCATGCAGAAATTCAGAGACCATGGTATTTAGGCATGGTTTGTATAAGGTAAACTACTGTCAGATGTAAAAGATAAGTATGCAAGTTAATACCTGTAGGGTGATGCCTGAAATGACATCCAGAGGGTCAATAACATTTCCTAGGGACTTGCTCATCTTCCTTCCATGTGCATCTCGCACCATGGAGTGAAAATATACCTGCAAGAAAAAGCACTAGAATGAAACACAAATACTGTTGCAGAAGCACTGCTGTGAGATAACATTCATCTATTTCTCAGAAAGCTGTTCACTGCCAATCCAGCACAACCCAAAAATAGTATCAAAATCAACAGCTTCAGTATCAACTAAAAAAATGCAGTGACAAAAACTGCAAGAACATGACAGCTTGTAAGGAAATGGTGTCAACCAAAAAAGAATTGACAACAGTTGCAGGAACATGACAGCCTGCAAGGAAATTGTGTGAACTCCCCAAAAAATGCATTGGCAACAGTTTCAAGAACCTGACAGCCAGTAAAGAAAATGCGAACATGTTTTATTTCAAAAGGCAAAAAGCAATGGAAGTCTGACTGAAATTCAGAAGTCTGCATTTTCAGGTATACTTATCCCAGATCATCATCCCCTTTCTGATGAAGGTCATAACTACAATGTGAGCAAGAGGAAACACCTACAGCACACAACTTTGAGCATACAGCATCAGCTGCTGTCAAAGTACTATTAACTGCTGAATCCATCAGCATATATAAACCCAGCACTCAAATGCCGGTTTAACAGGGTTAATGCAAAAAAAATAAACTTGCTTCCAGTCTTTCCCAAAAAATCCCGATGACAATTCAAACGCTGTCACAAGCTTTCACCAAAGATGGTGTTGCACTTTCACCCCAGGTAATACACATGCATTTACATATAACACATACCGATGGGAGTTTTTCCGATCACATCTTGCTTTACTTGCTGCTTGAATTCAAAGGCTAGCTCAATGGATCATGTCAGGTTCAATGTACATGTACTTCACACACATGCATTTAGACATAATACACAGATGGGAGCTCTAGTGAACATGTTTTGCTTTACTTCCTATACAAATACAAAGGCTCACTCAAAGGATCATATAGGTTCAATGTACACATACTTTAAGGGCATACATAATTTCCATTTGCATCAATTCCTAGGAAGATGAACATATGAGAAAAGTCATGTCAAGAGTTGAAGGAGGCAGAAGGTGCAAATATCAGTTTTAATGAATTAGTCACTTAAAGAATGAGAAAGAAAAAATGCCATTAATTCATGACCAAGCACAAATACTTCTATACAATGCTCATTTGCAGAGTTACAAAGTACATTTCTTAACAATAAATGGAACATGCACTTCTCTTACCAACATACTCTCTTTCATTGGCCTTTCTGCCAAGCTTAAGGCAGCATCTTTGGAAATTAAGTGCCTCTGTTGCACTTGGGATAGCATCTTTGCAGTTTCTAAGGAATGAGTGTTACAATCAAGGCAGGGTCTCTAATAGACCCCACAGTATGAAAAACTCTGCTTTACCGACAACAGAACATAGATGATAATAGAACATGTTGATAGTGTATGCAGCTGGACCCCACATGGACCCTCAGATCAGTGTCTTTTAGAAAATCCGGTGTCTCCATTCCATCCTCGTTTGTGGACTGGTCTACACTGCTGGTCTGCCTCAATGCCTGGAAAAGTACTTTTGTCAATCTTAGGTCAAGTTCACCGATCCTTTTGTAGTCACGGTACAAATTATCCTACCTTCCCTACAGTAAGCAGCCACATGGCTAACTGCACAAGGCTATTAGGTTGCTAGCATGCCAGATTCGATTAACATACCTCCTTCACACAATTTGTCCAATGTGTACTAAAACCCATCAACAATATGGCCCAATGCCATTTATAATTTCAGAAGTCACTAGAAAAACATAGAAATCTGTGTCAAAACATCAGAAAGGTCTGTAATGCATACTTTGAAACTGACCACAATTAACATACCTCTACATACATAAGCTTCAATAAGTCCACACAATCATGGTCCCAAGCCTATTTTCGGAAGCAATATGGCAATCTTACCATCATGGGTGGCTCTGGGGGGGCACATGCCCCCCCCCCCATGTGAAGCTTAACTATGGCTGTAGTTTCCTTAATTTTTTGCTTGTTGGTGTTATGGATGGTATGGTATTCATGATTATCCAAGCTTGCACTTACCTGTATTGTTTGATAGCATGATGCTGACTGGAGACTAATGTATTTTTTTTTTGGTTTGGGGAAGGGGTTTGGCTTGGCTTGTCCACCTGGGGCCTAGGACCTTTACAACTTGAATGGTTTCTCCAGAGAGTCTTGAATAGCTGAAGAAATGAGTATTAAAACAAGTACAAAATAACATTTTAACCATGATGTGAGCTCCCTCTCCTGTAAATGTTCCACAACTTGCCATTTCGTTCCACTTTACAAGAGGTAGTGTTCCCTATTTTGATGATGGAAAGTTGACTGTAGCTGCAGTTTCTTTAATTCTTTTGCTTCCTGATTTTATGTAAGTTATGACAATGTCAAACCAAACTAAACTGTCTGGAAATGAAGAAGCACCAGCCTTAGAATTCAAGGGTCTATAGTTTTAATTATCCCAGTCATTAAAACTATAATTTCTTAAATTCTTCTGCTGAGACTTGTTCGGAGACTGGTTTAATAGCATTCAGAAAATCATAACTGTATCATTTAAAATCTGGCACATCATTGTAAAGTGATCTTGGAAGGGTTTTTTTCCAGAATCCACTTCATACCCCCTTTACATGAGCCATGCTGGATGTAATTTTTTAACTTGCATGTAAATAGAATGGCAGCAGTGTGAGTTACAAGCATCTTGCACAGGTTCTGGAATCTATTTTCAAGTTCACTTTTTTGCTTGAATTACCCTGATCTGTATTATCAGAGTAGCTCTTACCTCTTTAACTGTTCTTCTTCTTCTTTCGGCCTTTTCCCGGTTAGGGGTCGCCACAGCAGATCACCTGTCTGCTCATGATTGGCAATGGAGTTTTACAGTATCGAGTTGCCAGCCCGGTGCCCAACCTTCCACAGAAGGCACACACATGCACGCACGCACGTCTAGGGCCAATTTAGAATGTCCAATCCACCTACAGCATGTCTTTGGGATGTGGGAGGAAACCGGAGCACCTGGAGGAAACCCACGTGACCACAAGGAGGACATGCAGACTCCGCACAGAAGGCACCCCAGTCGAGGATCAAACCGGAGAACCCCTTGCTGTGAGGCGGCAACGCCAACCATTGCAGCTGCCCTCTTACCTCTTTAACTGTAGTTGTAATTAATCAACAAAATAAGCTGAACTGCATGTTTTAAGGTTTCCAATTCTCTTACCTTTTTAACTGTAGTTGTAATTAATCAACAAAATAAGCTGAACTGCATGTTTTAAGGCTTCCAATTCTTAGTCCAACTGCAGACAGAACCTCTCCCACATTCTTCCTCGAGTTATCAAACTATCACTGTAATTAATCCAGGAACTGTTAACCGACCACTCTTGCTCCTACTTCAAAGAACTTTAAGCAGACGTTTAAACTACTTTGCTCTTCACCGGTACTTGCAGTGAGAAGATGGGTGGTTCACCTTGAATGTTGGTAAAATGTGCTGTATTTGTTTAAAGATGTTTTCCTAACAATTAGGCAAAGAACACAAGTCTGACTGTCTATTCCTAAATTTGTGTTGATATATATTTTTTTTCTTTCTACTGAGCAAAAATGTCTTTGTGTGTGACATGTACATTTATAATACTGGTAGCTTCCCTCTTGACCTGTTATACTATAGCACACCAACACTTCATCTAAATCATAATCCTTTAGCATGACAAATTTGTAGGTTTTTCTGTGTAGTGAACATTGCCAGGATTAGTAAGACTATGGCATTCATTGTTTTTTTTTGTAGGGAAATGGTCTTTCATTTTTAACAGTGGATTATGGATGAGTTGTTACCATGAATCATGGTAACTGTACTTTATTAGTATGGTGTTCTGATTTTTTTTTTCATTTGCCCTATGTGCCCCCAGCAGCTAGCTGCTGTGCCCCAGCAAGAAAAGGAACCTGAAGCCGCCACTGCTTATCATTGATTGCTTTTATATCGTGCACTGCCATGGCTTCTTCATCTGGGCTTCTAGGTTTCACTGTCTTTTAAAAAGAATGAATGAATCCCTTTGCTACCTGGCTGGTGACTGTATGATGGGATGCAAAATTAAATGCCTTATGCTATTCTGTTTCATGAAGCTTTAAGTGTCTTGATAAAAGGTTTGTTCAGGCAACTCATTTTTTTGTCACAGGAAAGCAAAGCTGTTTGTGGGTACTCGCTGTATGTATAGATGTTTGAATAAAAAGATCACTGCTGCAGTTCATCCATAATAAAAACAGGATAAGCTGGAGGGTGTTTACCTCTTCAGGTCAGATTTGAAGAATAGTTATTTGGCTCCAGGTGCTGAGAGGTACATCCAAAACACTTGCTGCCTGCAGGAAGCTCAGCAGTAAATAACCCATGCCATTTTGATTCTTTTTTGGCAGCTGACTACTATAAAGGGCAATAAGTACAATGAATAGAAACCACTGTTGGAAAATGTCAAGCTATGAGGTTATCAAACCACACCACCGTGAAGCCACAGCCACACACTAGTTTAAGCACACAACTATACAAGGAATAAAGGTATCAGCCTGATTTTACTGATGATATTTATTTTTGCACACTACTGGATTGATGCCACTAGGCCTCCTTTCATAGGATATTCAAGGTGGCATTTATATTGACATGGTGAAATATGGCTAGCTCACCAGTAAACTTCCCCTGTTTACCGATAAGTGCTATGGGAACTTTTATACTCACCTGGAGCAACCACCAAATGAGGGATATGAGACCTCAGCTGTCATCTCATCCAAAGGACAGCACACTCAGGAGTGTAGCACCTGCCTTATGCCTCACTGCAGTGTCAGTATAGAAAAATTAATGCACGTACCTACCTAGTGTGAGAATAGAACCCATAGTCTTCTGACATTCCAGAACCAATGGCAAATGTGCTACCCATTGAATTATTAAAACTACCAATGAAACTTCTATTTGAGTATCCACAGTTACAGTCAGTACTCTCATACAACAGTAAGAACATTAACTCTATCCGCATGCCCATTATTGCACTGAGCATCCTCCCACACCTGTACTATGTTGTGGGAAGGTGCTCTCACAACTGTACTATGATCATTACAAGGATCACTGCTGCACTACATTCATAATGTGAATGCAAGAGTATCAAGTATTACAGGGTCCTGGCCATGGATACAGGAACGTGTCCCGCAACACTACGGAGGCAAACCTAACTCTGTTTCTAGTATAGGCATCTAAGCTATAATGTCTAAAGAATGTTTAAATGGAAGTTCAGGTGTCACCTTCAGAAATCCTCTAAGCCAACATTGTAGAAGCTGTTGTAGTGGAATGTGCCTTCACCTACCAGTCAAAGTCTTGCCATATTTGTTGTACCAAAAGGTGATGCAGTCAGACAACGATACAGAGAGTGTCTGCTTATGGACTGGTTGGCCATGTTTGTCTATCATGAAGGACATAGATAACTGATCTATCTGCTGAAGACCTTGTATCGGTCATTATAATAAAGCAGTTGTCTATGTACATATTTGTTTGAATTGATGAAAAACTGACAAGTGCCAGTCTGATTAAAACACAACACTGACTACGCTGGGCACAAAAGAGGGTTTGCTTCAAGGATACACTGCCCCTGTAAACTATAGTACAAGACTCACTGTACATTAGGGATTGCAATTCTAAGATCTTTCTGGCTGAAGTAATAGCTATAAGAGCTAGCGTCTTCCAAGGTAAGCATTTAGCACATTTACTGGCAGGTTAAGAAGGAAGCAGAGTGACCTTCTTTACATCAAAGTGGAATTCCTATGCTGGAAATGTTCTTAATAGGATGGTTCCCTTAAAATAATAAGTTATCTACAGTCTTATATGAAACTGATGGATTTGAAAGTATTCAGGCAGAAATCAATGAGGAAGCCCCCTAGTCGCAAAGTAAGAAAGGTACTTTAATAAAACAACTCTAAAAGGTATTGTAAAATCAGAAGCATGGAACAATAGGTAGGCACTACTGCTTTACTTTCATATAAAGGAGAAAATCCTAGCCTGGCTAGATAAATAAGACTTTCTGGTATTAGGGCTCTTTCTTAGAGGAAAAGTGGTCTGCATGGAAAACCTGGCATCTTCCATGCTGTGAACTTGATACTTCATAAGCTGGGGGGAGGGCAGTATTCCAGCCTGCTAAGTAATCTACAAAGAAAAAGTATCATCTGATGTCCTCCATTCACTGCTGCAGTATTCTTAAAGATATGGGATTCCCTGCTGCTGAAGTCCAACGTGCAGCCAGTCTTCTAAAGACCTTTGAATTTAAAAGATATGCCGAACATCACCATATGCTCCCTGCGTAATGTAAGGCATAAAGGTGACGTTCAGACTTATCAAAAACAGAACTTATCTGTTACACCTTTGGTCTGGTTACCTGCATCCGTTTTCTGCCAGCTGAATGTATTTTCGTTCTCCAGTGACTTCCTACACCTGTTTGCTGTTTTTGTGAGATAAGTGCCTCATTGGGGATTTTGATTTTTCTCACTATTTTGTGTTCTTTGAGGTTAATGTCATCCAGGAAGTGTAAATGCCAGTGTGGGACACAGATTCCCCATAGACACAGCCACAATGTGTGTCGTTTTTGCTTAGGTGCTTCTCATGACCATACACCTTGTTTTATTTCCCAGGTACTTCTTCAAAAAAATCTTTGCAGTAGATTTTCTTCTCTGCCTTGTATCTTGAGAACCAGAATCTTAAGCTACTCACCAAAGACACTATGGAAGGAACGTCCCATCCAAAGAATCAGCCATTAGGGAAGAAGAAATTGAAAAAGGTATGACTGGAATCTTCTGCTGTCCAGCCTCTGTCGGGTGTTTCTCCCGAAGTCGTTACGAACCCGGAGGCTCACCTGGCTGTGCTGTTGGGTTTCTCTGCCGCAACCGTGTTGGAGGCCAGTGAGGATGCAGCTGGCAGCACGTCTGAAGAGGCTTTGCAGGTCTCCATCTTGGACATTCAGTGGAAACTACTGTTGAATTTTTAATGAGGTGCCTAGGGGAGTTCCTCAGATTTTAGTTGGGGAAGAAGTTCCTCTTATGGTTCTCGACTGTCATCCTGTATCTGAGACTTCTCAGGACGTTCCCTTAAAAAAGGAACAAAAAAAATTAAACACGTTTCTTCTGCTTCTAGGGATCCACACAGTCAGTGGCAGGCTTTTACTCGGATTATTTTCTGCCTTAAAGCCACCACGTGAAGTTTCAGTTCCTGCTTCTCCTTGGTCCTCTACTCCTCTTAAAAGGCCTAGAGAACACGATTCTTCTGAGGATGAGTCGGATTCTGTTGAAGAACCCCCTTACTTATTCTACTGAAATTCCTTCTCCCTTTGTACTATGGGTCAGAGGAGGCGGAATCTATTAGTCCTAATGTTCCTTTGGGGATACACTCTCTAGGACGTTAGATTTTTTTTTTTTTTTTTAAGTGGGATTGTACTCAGGTCTCTGATATCCATAAGAGGTACTATGAGTTGTTTCAGTTGGACTCTCTTAAACCGACGTCTATTCCTCCTGTCTTGGCTGCTTTACTGGATGCTTTCTCCAATGTCTCTCAGGCACCTGATTCTCTCTCCCCCCTACTCCCAAGAAGCCTGATAGGTTTTACAGGGATCCTGAGGATTGTTCTTTTTATATAAATGTCCTACTGCTCACCCCTCAGTAGTGTCTATAGCTTCTGATAAACAATCTCAATTGCTTCCTTCACCCAAGTTATTGCTTTTTGACAAGGACAGCAGAACTATGGACAGGCTGTTAAAAAGGTTTACATTTCTGCTACCCTAACTTTTAGGGCCATTAATTATCTTACCCATATGTCTAGGCATATGTTGGCTCTTCTTTCTCAGGCCTGTCAACTTATTTCTAATTTTCCAGACTCTGAGTTAAAACTTCTGTTCTTTCCTTGCTAGGGACCTCCTCTCAAGTATTTCGTCATTCTATAAAATGTAGTTATGATGCATCGGATGCCTCTTCTAGGGCTGCTGATTTTGGTTCAGGTATGAGGAGGTATTCTTGGCTTAGGCTTCAACCTCTACCTGATGGTATTAAAGCTAAATTGTTGGATGCTCCTCTGGATTTTAAACTTTTGTTTGGGAAGCTGCTGCTGGTTTGTTTAAGTCCCCTCAGGATAAGGGTAAGACCTTATGGGAACTTAAATATGTGTTTGTTTCTCCTGTGCCTAAATGTCAAAGAAATTATCCCATTAAGCTCCCCTATGTTTGTAGGCAATCTTGTCCTACAAAAGGTAAGAACAGTGGCAAATGGACTCCTGCTAAGGCTACTCAATTTCCAGGGACTCCAAAGCCTTCCTTTCTGGATAAACCTGGTGCTGTGTAACTATCCAGTCCTTCCCTAGACACATTCCTCTTTCTCTTCGCCTTTCTCTTTCTCTTCTGGTTTGACTTCAGATCACTCAAGATTCTTGGGTTCTGTTGATCATTTGTCAAGGGTACTTCATGGTGTGGAAATCCAGTCCTCCTTTTATGGGCATTCCTCAGCTTCCTCAGGAACATCTTCGCTTTTTACCAGAGGTTTTTCAAGATTTCTTGTCTCTGGGTACTATTTAAAAGGTGTCTGTGTCCCAAAGGGGGAAAGGAGTGTATCTAGTGCCCAGAAAAGAGGGCACTTGGAGACCTACTCCAGACTTCTCTCATCTAAACACTTTTTGAAAGGTACCTTCCTTCTGGATGTTGTCCCTTCAGATTCTGTTTCCTCTCTTGCTTCCTCAGGCTTATATGGTGTCTCTGGATCTCAAGTATGCTTATCTCCATATTCCGATCCATCCTCTTTTCAGGAAGTTTCTGCATTTCTCTGTTGCTTCCTGGCATTTTCAGTTCTCTGCTTTCCCCTTTGACCTTTCTACTGCCCGAAGGGTGTTCACCAAACGCCTTGCCCCTGTGATTGCCTTTTGCAGACTTCAAGGGATCCAAATATTTCTTTATTTGGATGACCTGTCAATTCAGGCATCCTCTCCAAAGACCCTTTTGGAAAATCTTCATTTTGCCATATCCCTTCTTCAGAGCCTGGGGTTCAATATAAATTTCAAAAGGTCTTCTCTTACTCTTTCTCAGGATAATGTTTTTCTGGGTTGCAGGATTCAGACGGTGCCAGTGCCTGCATCTCTGCCCCCTACAAAGGCCTTAATTCTCATTTGTTTCTTTCATACTCTTCTTCCTCTGGCTTCTATTACCTCCAGGGAGTTTCTGAGAGTTTTGGATTTCATGGCATCCACCATTCCGACGCTCCCTCTGGCCAAACTTCATATGAGAAAGTTTTAGTGGTTTCTGAAGTCAGTGTGGCTTCAACATGTTCATACTCTAGAATTTTTAGTTCCTCTTCTTCCTTGCCTCAGACAGGAACTTCTCTGGTGGATTAACAGGTTGCCTATGAATCCAGGGATCCCTTTTCATCCCCCTCTTCCCTCTCAGGAATTGTTTACAGACACCTCAGACATGGGATGGGAGTGAATTTTGACTTCCTAAAAATACGGGGGGGGGGGGGTATGGTCACCTCGTCAGCAGAAGGAGCACATCAATGTGAATGAGCTGATACCTCTTCTGCTGGCTCTTCAAGCCTTTCACTCTCTCCTTTCTCAAGGTATTCACAGACAATACCACATTGTTGTGTATCAACAAGCAGGGATCAACGAGATCTTATTTTTTTTGCCAGCTGGCACTTTTGGCATGGGATCTTGCTGTCAAATGACTCTTCAAGCAGTTTATATTCCCTCCAGTCAGAACACTTTGGCAGACACTCTGAGCAGGTCCTTAACTCAGTCCCACGTATGGATGCTTCACAGAGATGTGTTAGTGGGGTACTCCTCAATAGGATCTTTTTTGCCTCCCCTCTGAACAGACAACTTCCTCTGTTTTGTGCCAGAGTCCCAGGTCTTCTGGTATGGAAGGTAGACGCCCTCTCCTTCTCTTGGAAGGGGATGTTTCTTTATGCATTCCCTCTCCTTCCTCTCATTCCGAAATTCCTGTTCAAAATTCAACAGGATGCTCACAAAAGCTTGTTGGTAACTCCCGTTTGGCCGCAACAACACTGGTTCTCTCTTCTTCTGCATCTAACCAAGGGCAATCATCACAAGTTACCTCACAGGGTAGATCTACTCACACAAGACAAGGGATCTCTCATCCATCCCCACATGTCCATGCTTCAACTGATATTGTGGGTGATAGGATTCTGATTCCTCATAGACACGTTTTTTTTTCTGATGATATGCTGCAAGTCCTGCAGGAGGCCAGGAAACATATGACTAGTAAATCCTACTTATCCAAATGGAAGACCTTTTCTTTTTGGCGTCTCTCTCATAACATTAACCCACTTACTGTGGATGCTCCTTTGGTTCTCTCTTATTTGTGACAGTTGCTCAATGCTGGTTTGGCCTATTTTTTTTTTATTAAGGCCCACCTGTCAGCTACCACTGCTTGTCTGCCTTTTTCTCCTCCTTTTGCTAATAGATTTGAGGTGAGACAATTTCTTAAAGGCATCCGTAATATTAGACCTCCCAGGAAGCCTGTTCCTCCTCCTCCCTGGGATCTTATCTTTGTTTTGGAGAAGTTGACTCGGGCTCCTTTTGAGCCTGCTCCTTCAGCTTCCTTGCAACATTGTTCCTGGAAGACTTTTCTTTTGTTAGCGCTTACTTCTGCCAGATGAGTGTCTGAGTTGCAAGCCCTTATGGCTTATCCTCCTTTTTTGATTTTTCATCAGGACAGAGTATCCCTGCGCACTAACCCTTCTTTTATGTCGAAGGTAGTTAATGAGCTATCACTTAATCAGTCTATTAACCTGCCTACTTTTTTTTCTCTCCATAAACTGACAGTGGGAGGCAGCTGTATACTTTGGACATGCATAGGCAACTTAAAATGTATCTGGACATGACTAAGGCTATCAGAAAATCTAATCAGTTATTTGCTTCTTTTCATGCTACATCTTTGGGGCTTGCTGTATCCAAGCAAACTATTTTTTTTTTGGATTTCTAAGCCTATTTCCTTTTGTTACGCTTTTCATGAGAAGAGCCTTCCTTTTTCAATTAAGACTCATTCTACTAGAGCTGTGGCTTCTTCTGGTGCTTTTTTCAAAGGCTTAGATACTAATTCTATTCTTGAAGCAGCTACCTGGACTTCTGTGCATACCTCTACCAAGCACTACAAGTTGAATGGTATCTCGACAGCTAGGACTAGTTTTGCTAGTTTAGTTCTTCATTGTTTTAGGGGACTTTTCTGCCCTTTTCTCCCCCCAAATTTCCTCTTGAGTTTTGGCACTCTCCCGTATCGTTAAGAATACTGCAGCACTTAGGGTTACCAGCTGTCCCACTTTGCGAGGGGTTTTGGGCTGTTGTGTCCTGCTAAAAAGTTGTAAAAATGGGAAATGTCCTGAGATTTTAGGACAAAATTATTTCCTATATTTTATGTAATAGTTACATAAAACAGTTATTCTGTATCTGAAACACCTAAATGTTATAAGAAACAGAAAAAGCAAATGCTACAAGAATAAGCTTTTATTTAGGCATAAAAGGGAAGTTCTGTCCTTTGTACTGGCCATGGCTGTGTTTTGGCCTGCAAAATCTGATGTTTGTACCAAAAATGTCCCACTCTGGGCATTTGAAAAGGTGGCAACCCTAGCAGCACTGAATGTGAGGACATAGTGTACTTGAGTAAAATCTTATCATAACAGTAGACATTGTTGCAGTATTCCCTCCCTCCCTCCATCCCCCCTAGTTCTTTACCTTCCTGGATGTACACGTTACCTCTTTTTATCCTTGGACTGGTGTTCCTCCTGGGGCAAACAGTTCTGTTTTTGGTAAGCCTGAACGTCACCTTTATGCCCTACATTATATGCAGGGACGTATGGTGATGTTCAGCATATCTTTTAAATTCAGAAGTCTTTAGAAGAAGGGCCGAACGTCATACTTACAGCAGAGAATCCCATATCGATAAGAATAATGCAGCAGTGAAGCAAAGGACATCTACCATTATGGTAAGAGTTTACACAACTGTATTCTTCTCTGATGCCACCTGCATTATCTACAAGACTTGGCCACACTGGAGTTATTAGAGAGACAGTTTGCTATTTCCAACTTTTAGAATTAGTGAAAATCAATGGAAAACATACAGAAGACCCCTGATCCCACCTGAATAATAATACATTTGCAGTTAAGACTCCTCTGCAAGGTGTCCTCAAACAAAGTATAGTTAACTGATAATTCATTTGACATGAGAAGTGATCCATTCCCCACTTTACGATGGACTATGAAGCATTTTATACTGTCGCTTAGTAGGCTGTAGCTAGCTTTGGTAAAGTTTTTTTATAGTTTTTGCTCCTATGAGGATGTCAGTTTCAACAGTTACTTCAAGCAGGACAGATTTGTAGCCTGACCTAACCAAGGAGGGCATTATGCATAGGGAGGTACAGTGACCTCCTATGTTGATGAGTACTCTGTCCAGAACATTACAGCTCCTAGTGGGGGTGCAGACTGTTTCAGAGCATTTGTGTTAAAGTCCAGGAACCTTTAGGTGAGTGTGTTTTTGCTCATGTATGTCCCCCAGCCAATGGAAGGAGAGATGAAATCTCCCATGACTAATGTGTTGGGCTGTATGGTGAGGGATTCCAGTAAATCGAGGTAGGGGGTGAGCTCATCCTGGTTCATGGTGCGGGATCTACAGCTAGCAATGATGTGTTATGGTACTTTCTCAATAGTTAATTGGACATGGAGTAGTTTGAGAGTCACGCTGTTTGACCAGTCTCGAAGTGCATTTGGTTTTGAAGAAGATGGATACACCTTCAATCTCATTTTGAGGTATGAATGAGTGGAAGGCATTGTACCCTTGCACAGCCTGGGTGCCCTCAGCGGCTTTGAACCACATCTTGGTAACTGCACAGACATCAGCATCCTTTAAGGTGAGGAGTGCTTCCAGGGAGTGCAGTTTCATGTTTAAACTCCTATCACTAAGAAGCACAACCCTGAGTTTGTCTTGATTAGATTTTGTTAAGTTGGAAAATTTGTTATTTTGACATTGCCTAAAAAAGGCACTATGGGGGAGGTAAGGGTCTTTTGCCAGTATCCAAAAACCTAGACAGGGAAATGTGCAAGACCATCTCTAGCAATGCAGTGAGGTCCATCATATCCTCCAAGGCTGACAGATACTGGATCCCCTGGACTGACACCAGAAGCTGAACCAATTATTGAAGTCAATCATTTTTTGTTTAGATTATGGCATCATCCTGGGTGAGGGTATGATACTGCTTAGGGCCAAGAACACACCTGTCTGGGACACATAATCAGAGAGTTGTCATGTCTTTCTTCATATAGTCCAGAGAGGTACGTCTCAAGTCACTCACTCCAACATGGATTATGTCCGAGTCATAACTATTTGTTGTTGAGTGACTTGAGTGCATGTGTGACTTACTGGATCCCGGCACCTGACAGGCAACTGATCGTGACCTTCTCCTTGTCCAGTCTGGTGAGGGGGACATCTGTGTGTTTCACTATGGAGTTGCCTATGACTAAGACATTTGATGTGGTTTGGCTTAGAGGCTTATTTGTTGAGACACTGGTGTGTGTGTTAATATGTGTAGATGAGTGTGGGTGGTGTGTGTTTGGAGGTCACTGTTCTTTTAATAGGCTTTTAGTGAGAATCTTAGCGTATGTGGGTTTATGTGTCATGACCTTATTTTGTGTGAGAGGTAAGGTTTGTGTGAGAAGCACGTGTGCTGACAACCTGTTTGATGTCTATAGTTTGTTTTTACGTGAGAGAACGGACTCCAATTCCACAGTGTATTTGCATCTCTCACATAGGGTGCTAGTTTGCTTTAGGAGTAAATGGTTGTCAGTATACATGAAGCAATTGCTACGTTGTCTCAAGATGCCCATATCAATCAAGTTGGCAGGAAAATGATGGGAAACTGCCCGTCCATTGTGGCAGGATTTTTCTGAATGTGGTATTTGGGAAGGAAGTGGGCTAGCTGGACTTGATCACAAACAGCAAAAATGAAGCAGTAATTCAATTACAGTTAAAGTGCAGTGCTGACTTAAAATACACTTACTTTTCATTTTTTTCAGTGGATGCCTTGGATTACAATGCAGATGCACTCCAGACCTCTGGCTACATTTTCCAAACATTTAGCAGCTCAAGTAAACTGACAGCAAACCTGCACAAAGGCGATGCTTGCATATAGGCAAATTTAAACAGCTTTAGCACAACTACCAATAAGAAAGCCCTAAAATGAGCCTTTCTCCACCAATCCCTAACTCGGATGGGTCCTGAGCTACACAATTCTATCATAAGGGTGCAGGGAGACCCTCTTAATTAATGGGCGGCACAGTGGTGCAGCGGTTAACGTTGTCACCTCACAGCAAGAGGTTCTCCGGTTCGATTCTCGGCTGGGGTGCCTTCTGTGTGGAGTTTGCATGTTCTCCCTGTGTTCGCGTGGGTTTCCTCCGGGTACTCCGGTTTCCTCCCACATTCCAAAGACATGCATCTGGAGCATTTCTCCCCGGGCCTCCGCTGAAAACAGGCTCTGTGGAACCTAGTCGGACAATCCCGGTCAACAAATGTTAAATAAAAATAAATAAAATAAAATAAATAAGATGACTGGTTTAAGAGCACAGAGATACCAAACAGTCCAGATTCAGCAGGTCTGAATCTAGCCTATGCTATGTAAGACAAGGCAACAATTTTTGAATGGGAAAGAGTAATGGAGAGTCATTTACAGGTCAAAGTGAGAGTTTAGTGGTATACTAATAGATGACTAGCAGTGGTACCACTTTCTGCACAAACTGGCAGCTCTTTGAGCTGCTGTGAACAGTGGGAGATTATGGAGAGTGTTTCCTATAGAGGATTTTAAACCGGAGAGGTTTGCTTATATGCAAGCATGGGCAACTGTGTTTGCACAAGGCTTTTTTATACCAGCAGGATGAAAGACACAAAGTTAAACCCTCAGGCTAAACATGTAAAAACACAATACGGTATCCAGCAGTAGTTCCTATCTTGGAGGGGTGAATTTAGGTCTTTGCTCCCACCAGAGTGAAACAGAACCCTCCCAATGTAAAACAAAACTGGCTGTGAACTTAAGTGCAGTAACAAATGCTTTAAAACCGAAGTAAGAATTCTTGCAATATCAGGAATTCTTGGAAAGAAGTTCACTAACCTTGAGAAATGTTCACAACACACAAAAACTTTGCAAAACTTAGAAATATTTTGGCAGACTGCAGAGAACTTTGGCAAACTCAAAACAGCTTTTGCAGAATACTGTTAAAATAACCTAAGAGCAGTACAGTAACAAACAGATGGAGTTTCTTTAACAAAGCGCAGGCTGAAAAACAGCAATAAATTCAGCCAAACAAATAAATGTAGCACATAAGTGCTAAATATCACTGAAACAGTTACAGCAAGTGCAAAAAATGCACCTCACAGAAAAAGCAATCTTTAACAGGTAAAGTAATGCTTGCCCCCCACACACACTTTTTCTAAAAGAAAAATTAATTCAAACCGCCCAAAATTTGTAATAAATTGGCATATAAAAACCTGATCTACAGAGACCTAAGAAGAAACTATGAGAGCATGTTTTGGTAGCAATATAGTTTTGTCTTTTTTTCACCGTTGTGTGACCTCACTGCAAGTAAATATACATGTTTTGGAAGGGTGCACCATATGGGAGGTGGAGGGGGGCATCCCACAGTGAAAAAACAAATCGGTGAGGTTCACAAAAATTTGTCTTGCAGTTTTTTTTTTTGTTTTGTTTTGTTTTTAACTGGCATTTGACTGAACCACTACTGATGGATCAACATGATTCCAAAAAGATGAGCATGAAAACTTCAACATGTATGAATCAGGCTCTGATATTCTGTTCAAGTGCCTGTATGCCCACATAACAGCTCTATTATATAACAGGCAGTGTGCATTGCAGCTGATCTTTTGATGTAAAAACTTGCCTATGAAAGGTGGAAGCTGACAATTCTGTGGTGTAGTCTGTGGCTACAATCTTCCTTACCTGTTTGCCTGAGGTCACATGAAACCACCTCTTTGTGAAGAGGGAAAATCCCACCCAGAAAAGTCTAGAGTGGGAGAGGAGTATGAGGGAAGAGAATATATGCAATTAACAGTGTTCCAGCTGTTACTAGAGTACTGTAGAAGTCTCTTTCCCTGGAACTGTGTAGCCTGGACTTTTTTTCCTCCCTTGAGGGCTCCTACTTCTTGTAGAATTGCCTGTACTACTTTGCATTGCTCATAAAAAAATCTAGTTTGGGAAGGGTACTTCCTATAACACCTGGGAACTGAGAGGATGAAACAGCTGCTTGCAGACTGTATTGTTTTACCCTTCTCCTCCAATGATTTGAAACATCTCTTGGGCCTTAATAAAGTTATTCTTATCTAGTGGAACTATTTAGCAGCTAACCATTATCATCATGGGAGAGCTGGACTCGCATTTAGACATGCTCATGGCAACAGTAAAGCATGCATGCACAGTGTCATAATCAGTTTACCAGTGTTTTACAACCAGATGGTTTAGTGGTTAAGGTCTTTGCCTCCCATGCACAAGGTACAAAGTTCGATCCCGACCTCCGACCAATGCCTGTTTGGAGTTTGCATCTTCTCCCTGTGTCTCCGTGGGGTTTCTCCCATGTCCGAAAAACATGCTGAGTGTTTCCATCTCAAACTCACCAGTGAATGGAGCTGTGGGCAGCAGCGCAGACTCTACATGGCGCCCTATGGGGGAAGAGTTGCACAGACCAACTGCTTTGGGCATCTACTGAGGTGCGCAGTCTTCTCAAGATAGGAGAATGCGAATCACAGATGTCACCAAAAATGGGCAAGGGCGGTTACCGGTGATAAATGGGTTGAGGACCCAGCCTACTCTGATCCACACCTGGGACCTGTGCTAATGGTGGGAGTGGTGTATGTGCCCTTACTGGTCAGTGTGTGCCCGCCATAAAGCCCAGCAGCCCTGGGTCAATAAGCTACTGGCTGGCCTGTGTCTAGTTGCCCAGCCTGGGTTACCTGGGATAGCTCTACTGGACGTAAAACCAATCAATCTGCCAAACATGAACTGAGAATTGCTACACTTAATGTAGGTTCACTGACAGGACACAGCTTGGAAGTAGATGACATGATGACACGGAGGAGGCTGGACATCCTATGCCTCCAGGATATGAGATGGAAAGGCAGTGCAGCAAAGTCACTTGGCTTGGGATCCAGAGTCTACTACTCAGGTGGAGGGCAGGCTAGAAATGGCGTAGAAATTGTGGTGAGTAAGAGGTTTCAAAAGGCAGTAAGGGGTATCATCAAAATTAATGACAGACTCATGGCAGTCAGACTCCAGTGTAATGAGAGGGCAGTATTCATAATTTCAGCCTATGCTCTACAACAGAGTTGTGATAGTGAGGAAAAGAGTGCATTCAGACAGCAGTTGCAGGACCTACTAGATAAAGCAGGACAACATGAATTGGTGTTGATAATGGGTGACTTGAATGCACATATCGGGACAGACAGAACAGGATATGAGAACTGCCTGGGTCCACATGGGTGGGGCAACAGGAATAAAGAAGGAGAAGCCATTCTAGACTTCTCTCTGGCAAATGGCTTGATAGTAGCTAATACATGGTTCAGAAAGAGAGACATTCACAAGATCACATACAAGAGTAGTCAACATGCAACTCAAGTAGATTTCCTCCTAGTAAGGAAAAGGCACTGGGGCAGAATCCATGATTGCAAAGTCATCCCCAGTGAAACAGTCGGCCCACAGCATAAACCGCTAGTTGCCACCATCAGCTGCAAGCAGTGGTCAGAGAAGGCTCTAAGGTTGACAGAGACCTGGAAGTTGACTGGAGAGAAAGTACAACAGTGCAAGGAATTACTCAGGGCTCTAGCAGCCCAAGAAGAGGAGGAAATAGGTGGAGTTGAAGAGGAATGGCAGCGCCTAAAACAGCATGTGTTAGGACTACAGAAAAGATATGTGGCCAAGCCAGGTATGGAAATAAGGTGCATAAGGAAAGGTGGCGGTGGAATGCAGAAGTCATCAAAAGAAAAAAGGAGTGCAGGAAGAAGTGGAAGACAGCAAAGACTGACCAGGCTAAGAAGGACTACTGGTTGGCTAACAAAGAAGCTAAGAAAGAAGTTGCAACAGCAAAGAATAGGGCATCAGAGGCACTGTGCCAGCTTCTGGAAAGTGACTCAGTAAGGGGCACAAAGAAACTGCACCCGGTTGCAAGGCAAAGACAGAGAGATAAAGAAGATAGTCAGACACCTTTCATAAGGGATGCCAGCAACAACCTGCTCACCAGCCCAGAGGACATCTAAGGCAGATGGAAGGCGTATTTCCAGCAGCTTCTGAATGAAGAAAACCCCACAGAAGCTGTACTGCCCCAGAAACAGCCTATGATGAGAAAAGAAGAGGAGCCCACCCTAGAAGAAGTAAGAACAGCACTACGGAAGATGAAGTCAGGGAAAGCAGCAGGCTCAGATGAGATCACAGCAGATATGATAAAGATGCTGGGTGAGACAGGGGAAAAATATCTCCTGAGGGTACTAATAACAGTGTGGAGAAAAAGGCATATCCCAGATGACTGGAGAATAAGCATACTCATACCAGTGTACAAGAACAAAGGGGACATCCACAACTGTGGGCAGTACAGAGGCATCAAACTCTTATCACATTGACCCTCTCCAGAACTTTCATGCAATGATAAATGGATATGCAGAGTAGTAGAATGTAAAATGAGAGATGAGCAGTTTGGATTCAGATCAGGATGCAGCACAATTGACCTGATGTTTGCATTGAGACAGATACTTGAGAAGAAGCTAGAGATGAGGAGAGCGTCCAAATGGGCATTCCTAGACTTCGAGAAAGCATATGACAAGGTCCCAAGAAAGCTGATCTGGGCAGTACTGCGGTGGTTTGAAGTCCCAGAAACACTGGTAGAATTAGTGCAGGCTCTGTACAAGGACCCAATGACTCAAGTACGAACAGAGTTCAGCCTCACAGAGGGGTTCCCAGTGGGTGTGGGTGTACATCAGGGTTCAGCTCTGAGCCCACTGCTGTTCATACTGGTGATGGACTACATTAGCAAACAAGTTGAAGGGGACAGATCAACAAAGCTGCTGTATGCCGACGATGTGGCAGTACAGGCAAACTCAGAGCTAGAACGTCAGCAAAGGATAGGAGACTGAAATGCAAATCTGAAGGCGTATGGGATGCAACTAAGCACAGATAAGATGGTGGTAATGGCAGCAAATTGGGGAAATCAGAAGAAGCTGAGAACAGAGATGGAAGGGAAGATAGTGGAACAGGAAAACAGCTTCAAGTATCTGGGAGGAGTAGTTGAGGAAAAGGGTAGTCAGATTGAAGAGGTCAAAGCTACAATCAGAGGGGCTGCAGCCAACTGGCATAGAGTATCAGGTGTAGTCTATGACAGAAGAATGCCAAAGAAGCTGAAAATTAAGGTGTACAAGACAGTGGTGCGACCAGTACTACTGTATGGTACAGAAACCTGGGCAGTAAAGGCAGAACAGTTGAAGAAGCTAGAGATGATGGAAATGAAGTGCCTGAGAAAGGTGATAGGATGCACACTGTGGGACAGACGAAGAAATGAGGACATTAGAGCAGAAGTCAAGGTGGCTCCAATTGCAGAAAAGATCAAAGAGAAAAGATTACGGTGGTTTGGGCACATGTGTAGAAAAGCAGAAGACAATCTGGTGAGGAAGATTTGGGACAGACAGGAAGAAGGTAAGAGGAAGTGAGGACATCCAGCAAAGAGGTTGATGGACTGTGTGTAAGATCTGCGAAAGTCAGACACGAGTGTTGAAGAAGGCAGGAGTGTGGCAATGAATCTAGAGAGTTGGCGACAGTTAACAGGTACCCTGACCTCATGTAGAAAAAAATGGGAAAAAGGGGGCTGATGATGAATACAACCTTCTATGCACTCTGGGGTAACTTCAAGATCTTCAGCCTACTGAAAGACATGCAATGTCCTGACCTGCCTCTTCAGTTTCCCTGAAGTTGCAGCACAAGACCTTGATCACCAGAGAAGCAGAAGCACACACTTTCTTGCCAAATATATTAAGGATTCAAGTCCACTATTAGTCATCAGTGTTAACTCCTGGTAACCACCTTGGACCTCTAACCACTTCCATGAAAACTGCTAGCTAGATCTGGAATAGGTTTTCAAACAAACTGAAATTGTTACTGGAGCCAAAAGAACCAGAAAAAAAATGAAAACTCAGCCAAACTACTAATGCTGATCAAAACATTAATAAAATAACATTGGTGTGAGCTGTCAGATCCCAGAGGATCCTTTTGCAACGAAAACATTGCTGAATGAAACTAAAAATGTTGTAAGCTACATGCCTACATGTAAATGTAAAAATCAATGTACCTTCTTTTTTTGTCAAATGTATTTACCTTGTGGAGTGTTTCTCCCTGGACCTCTGCTGAAAATGGGTTCTTGACCCAGTCGGACTTTCCCGGTTAATAAATGTCAAACAACAACAAATAAAAAATAACTAAGTTGGTTGAAATAAATAAAACTGAAATACAGGGTGATTAAAACTGATTACTGCAGATAAATGATAAAAAGCCAAGTCAAAACATTATTCTTGAGGACCTGCTTAAAACTAATGAAAGTGAGAATTCTGTAAGCCACCAAGATAGGTTTTAAAAGTTTGGAACCTGGTAGGCATCCAAACAAATGTCAGACAACTCAAGCCTTGGAATTAGTAGCAATTCCAAGACGGCACAGTGTGGAGTACCCAGTCAAATTACATGGTGCAAGCAGCTCCTTCAGAAAGTACAGTTGTGTACACCTACCATAAATGTAGATGTTCGAGTGTCTTCACTGTTGCAGTCATAACTGTAGGGTGATCCTGCCGGCAGGCAGCCCGAGGTCGGCCAGAATCACAAAGTCTGGGTCCGGCGTCAGCTGTACAAGCTAGTACCCCGACGTCAGTACACTCTGGTACATAGCCCTCAGCCGACGCCATCTTCTCCAGCCTTTCTTGCCCCAGATGTCAGAAATCCCCAATAAACCAAAAAATGAGTCCCACAAGGAAACACAAACACACCATAAAGTGAAAAAAGAGGGGATAGGAGGGAGGGAAACACCGACTGCAACAGTGAAGACACTCGAACATCTACATTTATGGTAGGTGTACACAACTGTACTATGTTCTTCGTGTTTCACTGTTGCAGTCATAACTGTAGGGTGGAATCCCAAAGCAGTGAAGAAAGGGAGGAGGCTTAGATAGAAGAAGGGGCAGCAAGAAGGCCCTGCAAAACAGGAGAGGCAAAACCTGCCCTGGTCTTAGAGTACAAAGGGAGATTGTAGTGCTTGGAAAAGGTATGCACAGAACTCCAAGTGGCAGCTTCCAAGATATCCTTGGTAGGGACTCCTCTGAGAAAAGCAGTAGAAGTGGCAGCAGCTCTAGTAGAATGACTTCTCACAGTACCTGGAAACTGTTTCCCATGATGAGTGTAACAAAATCTTATTCCATAGGCAATCCATTTGGAAATAGTTTGTTTGGAAATAGCCTTTCCAAGAGAACTGGAGGCAAAAGAAACAAACAATTGGTTAGATTTTCTGAATTCTTTAGTCATGTCCAAGTAAAAACGTAACTGTCTGTGTACGTCCATTGAATGCAAAATCCTTTACCCTTTATTTTGAGGATTAGGAAAGAAGGTAGGAAGGTGAATAGTCTGATTTAAAGCAACTTTCGAAATCACCTTAGGCATGAAAGTAGGATTGGTCCCTCAAGGATACTCTGTCAAGATGGAAAATTAGGTATGGCTCCACAGCCATAAGAGCTTGCAACTCTGAAACCCTTCTGGCAGAAGTCAATGCTAACAAAAGAACTGTCTTCCAGGATAAAAATTTAATATCAGAAGCCGCAGCAGGCTCAAAAGGAGGCAAAGTGAGTTTTTCCAAAACATAGTTAAGATCCCAGGCAGGGACAGGAGGGGTCCTAGGAGGCCTCAAATTCTTAGCTCCTCTCAAGAATTGTCTCACCAATGGATGAGAAAAAACAGGAGGGTCAGTATTAAAATGAGCAGATATAGCAGAAGCATGAATCTTAATGGAAGAAAAGGAAAGGCCTTTAGACAAAAGGTCTGAAAGGTAAAGCAAAATAGACGAGAGATCAGGCAGAAAAGGGTTAGAGCCACGGTCCTGCATCCAAATACAAAACCTTTTCCATTTAGAGGCATAGGATTTCCTAGTGCTAGGCCATCTGGCTTCTAGAAGAACATCCAAAACTTGTTTGGGGAGCTTAGAAAAAAATCAAAGTTCCTTGAAGAGCCAAGCTGCCAGGCAAAGGGTCTTGAGATGAGGGTGTAGCATCTGACCCTGATGCTGGGACAGAAGAGAAGGGTACAGAGGAAGGATCCAAGGAGGTTCCAAGCAGAGATGTTGTAAGGTTGGATACCAAAACTGTCGAGGCCAATTTGGAGCAATCAAGATGATGAACTTGGGCTTGTCTTGTTTTATCTTCAGTAATATCTGGGGAAGAAGAGGAAGAGGAGGGAAGGCATATCCCGAAACGTTCCTCCAACTGAATGACAGGGCATCCACTTTCCAAGCTGTTTTGTGGAAGGACCTGGTGCAAAAAAGAGGCAGCTGATGGTTGAGATGGGATGCAAACAGATCTATCTGGGGACACCCCCAAACTGCAGTTATCCTGTTGAATAAGTTGGTGTCTAGCATCCATTCGTGAGGATCCAAAATGTTTCTGCTTAGGCTGTCTGCTAAGAGATTCTGCTTTCCTGGAATGAATTGAGCCTGAAGATGCAGATTCAGACTTAGAGCTATGTCCCATAAAGCCATAGCTAGTCTGCAAAGGGGGTATGAATGAGAGCCCCCCTGCTTGTTTATGTACCACATGACTGTGGTGTTGTCTGTACGAATTAGAAGAGGCCCTGGTTGCAAAAGGTTCTTGAAGGCTAGAAGAGCATTTTGAACTGCCAACATTTCCTTCAGATTGATGTGCCAGTGAAGGTGATTCTTCGTCCAGGTCCCCTGCTGGCAATTGTTTAGAAAATGTGCTCCCCAAGCATAATCCGAGGCGTCCGTGGTTATGATTTGAGAAGGTTGAGGTAGACGAAAAGGCTTCCCTTCGTTTAAAGCGCACACCCTGGACCACCAAAGGAACTCCTTCTGGAGGCAGGGGATCAGAGGAATCAAAGTGTCCAGATCTTGGTAATGCTGAGACCATACACTTTTCAGGTACCATTGAAGCTTTCTCATATGAAGCCTTGCATTTGGAATTAACAGAATGCATGAAGCCATATAGCCCAGTGCCTGCAGGAATTGCCTTGCAGTGAGCTGAGTTAAGGTTGCCAAGGTTTTGAAAATTGAAGCCAGCTGTATTTGTTTTTCTGGCATAAGGAAAGCCCTTTGTAAGGTTGTATTTAGGAGGGCTCCCAAAAATATCATTTGTTGAGAAGGAACCAATTGGGACTTTTTTATGTTCACTGAAAATCCCAGGAGGAGGAAGAGACGTTGAACAAAATCCAGATGTTGAAGTAAAAGGTCCTTGCTGTCTGCCTGGATAAGGCAGTCGTCCAAATAGGGGTAAATCTGAATCCCCTGAAGTCTGCAATAAGCCACTACTGGGGCCAGGCACTTGGTAAAAACCCTGGGCAGTAGATAAACCAAAGGGCAGTACAGAGAATTGAAAGTGCCTCGAGCCTGCTTTGAATCTGAGGAATTTCCTGCGTTCCTGCCTGATGGGAATGTGTAAGTAGGCCTCCTTGAGGTCCAATGTCACCATCCAAGCGTCCTGGGAGAGTACTGGAAGCAGTTGTTGTAGAGTAAGCATTTTGAATTTTGGAATTTCCAAAAAAGTGTTTAACACCGAAAGGTCCAGAATAGGTCTCCATGAGTTTTGTTTTCTTGGAACCAGAAATAGTCTTGAGTAAAAGCCTTTTCCCTTTTCTGAGAGAGGAACAGGCTCTATGGCTCTCATGGCCAGTAGAGCATCCACTTGATTTAAGGCCTCTGCCCATTGATGTTTTGGCAGATCTGGCCAACCGATAACCCTTGGCAGAGTATGAAAATGGAACTTGTAGCCTCTTAAAATCACGCCCAATACCCATTTGTCCTGGGTAATATGAGCCCAATTCCTGTAAAAGAGAAAGCTTTCCTCCGAGAGGGGCATCCAGGTAAGGGGTCCTGAAGCCCAACCGAGAGAGTCATTGAGTCTGCTTCCTTTGAGATTGGGATCTGTCTTCTCCTTCTAGGTGAAGAAGCAGTCCATTGTCTGGATCTGTAAGAGGCCTGAGCTTGACCACGACCTGTGGAGCGCCTATATCTTCCCCTTTGAGGCCTGTCAGACGTGGGAAAGGACCAATTTTTGGAGGGCCAATTCCTGGAAAATCTAGGAGGCTGAACTTGTAAGAAATCTTTCACAGTCTGCATAGATTTTGCCTTTTCTTCCATCTTTTAATAACCTCCTCAGCCTTGGATCCAAATAAAACATCATGCTGAACAGGGGCATCTAAAAGTTTAGCCTTAACCTGTTCCGCAAAGTTTGTTCTCGAAGCCAGGCATGTCTCCTAATAACAGTACCAGAGGCTGCGGCCCTGCAAGAAGCTTCCAAAGCATCAAAACCACAATGCAAACTATGCTTGTTCACTTGTTCAGTTGCATGCAATACATCCTGCAATTCCTTATCCTCTGCACATGCCGGAGAGGTAGCAAGCTTTGCTTCAAAACAGACAAAAGAAATTGCTGATACTTAAACATATGAAACTGGCAATTTAAAGCCCTAATAGCAAGGGTAGCAGAAGTATATACCTTTTACCCCACCTGTCTAAGGCACGAGAATCCTTCTCGAGGGAATAGGATTTTGGAAGAAGCAACCTTAGCAGCCTTAGAACCCTGAGAAATAGTTTCAGGATCCGCAGAAGGGTTCTTGAATAAGAATAAATGAGAATCAGGGACCCTGTAAAATCTATCAGGCTTAGAAGGAGCAGGGGGCATGGAATCAGGATTCAAAATAGCCTCAGAAAAAGCATCATCCACAATATCAAGAACAGGAGGAATAGCTAAAGGCCTGTGTTGAGGAAGAAGAAGGAATTCCCTAAGCCTCTTCTTGGAAGCAGAATAATCCTGACCTTCCCAATGAAAATGTTCCCTCATCTCATGTAAGGTCTCCCCAAAAGAGAAATCCTCAGGCGGAGAAGCAGAGGGCAGGGGAATCCTCTGCATCCGAATCCTCATAAGGAGGAAAGGAATATTCCTGATCAGAGGAAGAAACAGAAGACACAGAAGCCTGGTCAGAGGAATCCAAAGGAACATCCTGTCGAGGCCTTTTCTCTGGAGGGGGGTGAGAACCCCTAATCATTGTAAGCAAATCCTCAGCCATCCTTAGCAATTGCTTCTGTGTCTTGGGAGTAGCTTCAGAAGTAGCTGGAGCAGAAACTTTAGGTTTAACTGGAGTCTTGGACTTTGCCTTTGTCTTTGAAATGGTGATGTGAGTAGGCCTGAATACCCCCTCAGAAGCCGGTACCTGCACAGTGGTTCCGGACCCATCTAAGGGAGCGACGTTCGAAGGTCCTGCAGCAGATAAAACAATAGGCCTTGATGGCTCCCCATGGGAGTCCGTATCGGCCATCGGTTCAGAAGTGGTGGACGACAGGGGCTGCAAAAGCACCTCACTGACGACAGCCGAACCGGACGCTGGCTCCAGCTGCGACGAATCCTGTTTGGACCTCGGAGGCCTGTCCTTGTCTTTGCGCTTCTTTTGAGGAGTCCCTACCAAGGACATTCTATAATTGAAGCGTCTACCAAAGTAATTTAAAGCCCAGTCGTACCGACGCTTAATAGTGCGAGAATTGAACCTGGCACAGAACCGACAACAAGAAACGTCGTGATCAGGGCCTAAGCAAGGTAGACAGTAAGAGTGAAAATCTTTATGAGGTATCTGTTTTCCACACGCTATACAATTATTAACTTTTTCTGACATCGGAGGAACAAGAAAAAGATTCCCCAACGGGGTACTTAGCTTTGAGAAGAGAAGTAAGAACTTCGGACCGACAGCAATCAAATGCGTAGATCGAAAATCGCCAACAAACGACTTGCGAACTGCTTTCCACCGCACGGCAAGAAAGACTGGAGAAGATGGCGTCGGCTGAGGGCTATGTACCAGAGCGTACTGACGTCAGGGTACTAGATTGTACAGCCGACGCCGGACCCAGACTTTGTGATTCTGGCCAACCTCGGGCTGCCTGCCGGCAGGATCACCCTACAGTTATGACTGCAACAGTGAAACACGAAGAACATCGGGCTGACCCATGTCACACAGTGCTAGACAAACCAAGACCACAATTTTGAAAGTGATACGAGATCAAACAAGCACAGTCAGTGAAGACTCAAAGCACCACTGTAATATGAGGGTAATGAAGGGCATTAGTTAGTTACCAGGCAATGGAGTCTTCACTAATTGCAGGCAATCAGGCTAAAAGGTTAGCAACCCCAGGTACAGAAAGTTACAATAACCAAGGTATGGAGACAGTCCATCCCAGATGGATGATAGTGATAAGTGAGGACAATATTTATTGGATGTAAACATGAGGACTTTTGTGACAGCTGACTTTTGTGCCTTTTCTCCAAGAAAGATGTAACAGATGTTGCCATTCATGCCACTCAACTTCAAGCAAGACTTCTGCATCCTTGGAGCGGCATTAATGTCTAACTCACTTTTGGCTTCAGGGCATCTTGATGTGCTCACGTCATCAGAAAATGCGGATATAGAAACTGCTAGAAGCCTAGTAAACACATCTTCCTTACCTGACTCCTTCCTCTCCCTCTTCCTTTCAATCTACTGCTTAAGCATTTCATGGGCCTTCTTGTGTGTCTCCAAAGTTTTTGAGATACCATAAGTAAATTTTAGTACCCCAGTGACTTTTTTGGCAGTCTACAGGTCCCAATCTTGTATCAAATCTAAGAGAAATAAAAGTAATACCAGAGCCACTGTAGCATCAGAGAAGAAAATTAGGTGATGCTGGGATATGTATAAACTGTAAATTGCAAAAGGTGAAACTTCAGAGGCACAATACCTTTGTGCAGTGATTGCAAGAATTACAGCTGTAGGAAATAACTGTCTATCAACAATAAGTCTTTTTGACCATTCTATTGAAATGTGAAAGCTAAAAACAAAAAATAATGGTATGCTTTCATAGAAAATATATAAATACATTAGAAAACAGTGTCAATGGATGTGAAATTCATTCTAAAACATTTCAGACAACTCTGTATCAGCACTATATGCATACAAGAATATACAGACACACACACATTTATAAATATATATATATATATATATATATATATATATATATATATACACACATATATATACACACACACACACATATATATACATACATGGTCCTACTTCATTTGGTAGACTTACCATAATGTCGAATATCAGACCATAACGTTAAAAACTCAGAACACTGAAAAGTTATAACATCAACTCCCAAAACACCGAATTTCTCAAAGCATACATTACAATGCAATACATCCAGCTTAAAGATTACCACACATAAACACATACTCCAATAAACGATTCTGCAGGAAGGCAAGCCCCCCTGCACCCCCCCATATGGGGGGCTGTTCCCCTCACAGCCCCTGCAACTTAAATATACCAACTCCAAGATCACACTACAGTGGAGGAAAGGTACATACAACATATCAAAATAGTTACTGAAATAAGCACCTGTCCCTTTGGAAAACACACAAACTACCAACACAAACATGTCCACTACTAGTTACTTTTCCAGAACCACAAAGCACACACTCACAATCTCTTTTATAAAATTAATCCTGCCAGAAACAAATCTTACTAACCCTTTTCTTTAAAACTTGTACTGCAAAAACCCTGACAAATTCTGTTCAACATAAAATGTAATGTCCACACTTCTCTTTACCACAATTCACAACTTCTTAAAGCAATACTGCAGTATTTATACCAGACAAGAAATGTTACCATTTGCAATGGTTTGGGAGTCGATGTTATAGCTTTTCAGTGTTCTGAGATTTTGACATTACAGTATCGACGTTTTGATATTTGACATTATGGTAAGTCAATCAAATGAAGTAGAACCGTGTGTGTGAGTATATACGTATACATATATATATATATATATATATATATATATATATATATATATATATATATATATATATATATATATATATATATATATATATATATATATATATATATATATATATATATATATATGTATATACAGTGGATATAAAAAGTGTACACACCCCTGTTAAAATGCCAGGTTTTTGTGATAAAAAAATGAGACCACAATAAATCATTTCAAAACTTGTCCCACCTTTAACGTGACCTATAACCTGTACAATTCAATTGAAAAACAAATTTATTAGGGGAAAAATATAAAAAATAAAAAATGTACAATACGTTATTTGCATAAGTGTGCACACCCTTAAACTAATACTTTGTTGAAGGGCCTTTTGGTTTAATTACAGCATTCAGTCTTCTTGGGTACACACCTGCCATCAATTAAAGAGACTCTGATTAACCCCAAATAAATTTCAGCTGTCCTAGTAGGATTTTCCTGACATTTACTCAGTTGCCTGCTACAGCAAAAGCCATGGTTCGCAGAGGGCTTATAAAGCATCAAAGGGATTCACTGTTGAAAGGTATCAGTCAGGAGAATGGTACAAAAAAAGTTCCACTAGATATACAATGGAACACAGTGAAGACAGTCATCAAAAAGTGGAGAAAATATGGGACAATTATGGTGTTGCAAAGAACTGGACATCCCTCCAAAATTGATGAAAAGACAAGATGAAAATTGGGAGGCTGCCAAGAGACCTACAGCAACACTGAAGGAGCTGCAGGAATTTCTAGCAAGTACCAATTGTGTACTACATGTGACAACAATCTTCCGTATTCTCCATATGTCTGGACTATGGGGTAGGGTTGCAAAACAGAAGCCTTTTCTTACACAGAAAACATCAAGGCCCGGCTAAAATTGGCAAAACAATACATCAAGTCTCCCAAAAGCATGTGGGAAAATGTGTTATGGTCTGATGAGACCAAGGTTGAACTTTTTGTCCACAATTCCTAAAGGTACAGTTGGTGCAAAAACACTTTGCATCACCCAAAGGACACCATCCCTATGGTGAAGCATGATGGTGGCAGCATCATGCTTTGGGGTTGCTTTTCTTCAGCTGGAACTGGGGCTTTAGTCAAGGTGGAGGGAATTATGAACAGTTCCAAATACCAGTCACTTTTGGCCCAAAACCTTCAGGCATCTGCTAAAAAGCTGAAGATGAAGAGGAATTTCACCTTTCAGCACAACAATGACCCCAAGCATGCATCCAAATCAACAAAAGAATGGCTTCACCAGAAGAAAACTATTTATTTTTATTTTACATTTGTTGACCGGGATAGTCTAACTGGATACATGTCCATTTTCAGTAGAGGCCCGGGGATATAAGCTCCACCTTAAACTAAATAAATCAAGACAGAAAAAAGTCCAAAAAATATCTAATAACTAAATAAATCAAGACAGAAAAAAGTCCAAAAAATATCTAATACATATACATGAAGATTTTCTTCAAGAACTTGATTACACAGAACTAAATTATACAGAATGTGACTATTGAGTTTGACAAAGCAAATACAGTACTATTACCATGGGAAAGTGATTGACATTCACCATAAGGTATGTTGGGTAGGATTGTACATTTACAATGAATTATATATGTTATAAAAATATAACACTGAAAAATAAGAAAATTATTAAATATATATACTTAAAATAGTAATTACAGTCATAGTGAAAGGATAGTTGGTCTATATACAGGTGGAAGCTATGTGCTCACTGCAGAAAGAATGTTGTACAGAACATACTCAGTGACAGTTCCCTGGGAGTAAGATACTAAGAAGGGAGTGAGGGATGAATTTACTAATTCTGCAAAGTGGGTTTTGGAGGAGAGGTATAGAATAAAATTATACTGGGGGGGTGTTAGTCAGGGTTAGTACAAGGACATAGCCATTGTTTTAGTTGAATCTTTAGTTGCTTTTTAGAGTGGTAATGATGAGAGAGATGTAAGTTTAATGGAATTAGAGAAAAGAGAATCACCTGCCTTGTTGTGGGATTTCTGGATGGAAACCAGTAGTTTATTTGCTGAGTGAAGGGTAGTAAGATTTGTGTAGGGCGAGATGAGGCTACTGAGAATAGGAGTATTACTAGGCTGGTACAGAATCTTATGGGTAATGGTGAGTTGTTGAAATTCTAGCTGGTTATGTAGTTCTAGCCATCCTAGAAGTTTGAGATTTAGACAGTGATGAGGTCTAAATGGGGACCCAGTAGCAAACCTGGCAATATTATTATAAGAAGTGGTTAATTTGTTTAGGTTGCTTTTGGAAAGATTAGTAGAAATGGGTGAGGCATAGAGGAGGGTGGAGATCAGATAAGTTTTGGAGTGGCCCAGCCAGACTTCAGATCTAAATCCAACAGAAAATCTGTAGGGTGACCTGAAGAGGGCTGTGCACAAGAGATGCCCTCTCAATCTGACAGATTTGGAGTGCTTTTGGAAGGAAGAGTGAGCAAATATTGCCAAGACAAGATGCGCCATGCCGATAAACTCCTACCCAAGAAGACTGAATGCTATAAACAAATCAAAAGGTGCTTCAACAAATTATTAGTTTATGAGTGTGCACACTTATGCAGCCAGCTTATTGCATGTTTTTTTTATTTTTTGTATTTTTTCCCCTAACAGATTTGTTTGTTTTTCAATTGAATTGTACAGGTTACAGGTCACATTAAAGGTGGGAAAAGTTTTGAAATTATTTATTATGGTGTCATTTTTATTATATCACAAAAACCTGGCATTTTAACAGGGGTGTGTACACTTTTTATATCCACTGTATGTATGTATGTATGTATGTGTGTGTGTGTGTGTGTGTGTGTGTACATATATAGGTTCACTATGAAATTTCGAAATCCCAAAATCTCTGGTTTCAGAATACCGAGTTCAGAATCTCGAGATCTTGGAATCTCAAAATTGTGAACCCCCCCCGAAACACCACCCTACACAGTAAAAACATGAATATGCAGGGGGGCACATCCCTCTGCATCCCCCACATGCCCTGCAACTTAAATATACCGACTCCGAGATCACACTACAGCGAGGACAAGGGAAATCTCCCGGTCCACGCTGTATGCCGATCTCAGTTCAGGATTTCGAAGTTTTAAAACTTCGAACATATGATCTTTGATCATATGAAATTCAAAGTTTTGAGCTTCGAAATTCTGAAGGGAACCCATATATAATATATGTACACACACACACACACACACACGCACACACACGCACACACGCACACAAACGTATATATAGGCGAATTTTTGCTTTACCAAGTAGGAGAAATGTGTATTTATCAGAAGTTAATTCCCACAGATATCTAGCAAAATGTTTTAAGAAGTTAAGAGAGTAAATGCATTAAAATCAAATAATGAAGAAATATGACATCCGGATCTGTAAAGGTGACTCTCACTTTGACAGGGATGTAAGAAAAATGTCCAACGCTACTATTCAAAAATGAGTTGTTGAAACCTGCCTGATGCAACTAGTATTAATCCTGCTGAAATGGATAAAGAGCATTACTACTATTTCTAAAAAAAAACACTAAAAATGTTACCAACATCAAAGCAGCTATCACTGTCTATATCTCTGACTAGTCCTGGATGTGAAAAAATGTTACTCAAGAAAATAGCAGGTTATCTCACACTGTGCCTATTTATATTTAGGGTCATATAAAAAAGTTTGCTTTCCTGTTGCTCAGTGCTTTCTAAAATTCTCTGACACTGACAGTCAGCAGAATCCTCTCTATGTATACTGTTTTCTGTTCTTTTTTAATGAAGTTTCTGTCATTTTTTCTTACAGGTCCAGGCTGAAGTCTTGTTCTTTCTTTCATACAACTCCTCCCACTATTACAAAGAGTACAATGAAGAATAAAGTGAAAAGAAAAGTACAGTTGTGTACACTTACCATAAATGTAGGTGTACGAGTGTATTCACTGTTGCAGTCATTACATTTGGGTAATCTGCTGGCAGGTTGCCCTCAGCTGGCCTGATTAACAAAGTCTTGGGTCCTGAGTCAGTTGCTGTCCCTTCTTCAATGACATCAGGTTGGGGGAGCAATATATATATATATATATATATATATATATATAAATTTAAAATGCAAAAATATACCTCCAAACAAAAGCAAAGACACCAAAAAGGCTTTTAAGCATAGTAAAAGAAAGGAGAGGTATAGTAAAAGAAAAACAGGGGGCTGGAGGGAGGGTAACCAGGACTGCAACAGTGAATACACTCAAACATCTACATTTATGGTAAGTGAACACAACTGTACTATGTTCTTTGTGTTTCACTGTTGGGAGTCATTACATTTGGGTAGAATCCCAAAGCTATGGTTGGGAGGATGGATTTATACAGCATTAGCAGCACCTAAAAGGCACTGCAAGACGGCAGTGGCAAAGCCAGCTCTGGATTTAGATTAGAGAGGTAAATGATAATGTTTGGTGAACGTATGAACTGAGCTCCAGGTACCAGCTTCTAGAATGTCTCTGGTAGGAACCCCTCTGAGAAAGGCTGCAGAAGTAGATGCAGCCCTGGTGGAATGACCCCTCTGAGAAAGGCTGCAGAAGTAGATGCAGCCCTGGTGGAATGAGATCTGTTCCCCTTGGGGATAGGTTTACCATGGTGCATATAGCAGAAACAAATACAATGTTTTATCCATTTGGAAATAGTCTGCTATGAAATAGCCTTTCCCTCTGCCCCTGCAGCAAATGCCACCAATAGTTGTTCAGATTTTCTTAAAGATTTTGTCCTGTTTAAGTAGAATCTAAGTTGTCTGTGTACATCCAACGAATGCAGAATCTGCTCACCCTTGTTCTGTGGATTGGGAAAGAAAGTTGGCAGATGAATGGTCTGATTAAGAGCCACACTGGATACCACCTTAGGCATGAAAGATGGATTGGTCCGGAGAGCCACCCTGCCCAGATGAAAAATAATGAAAGGCTCCACTGCCATAAGAGCCTGTAATTCAGAAATCCTTCTAGCTGAAGTGACTGCTAAAAGGAAAGCTGTTTTCCAGGAGAGAAATTTTAGGTCTGCAGTAGCAGCTGGCTCAAAAGGAGGGAGAGTGAGTTTTTCCAAAACAAAATTGAAGTCTCATGCAGGATTTGGTGGTCTCTTGGGAGGTCTTAAATTTTTGGCCCCTCTGAGATACTGCTTTAGCAGAGGATGAGAGAAGAGTTGGGGTTCTGTGTTGTAATGAGCTGAAATGGTAGAGGCATGGATTTTTATGTAAGAAAAAGATAGGCCCTTGTGAAGCATCTCAGTTAAGTATTGAAGAATCTTGAGAAATATTGGGCATTGTTGTGCTTACTCCTTGTGATTGGTTCCAGGCACAGAATCTTTTCCATTTGTCAGCATAAGATTTTCTAGTACTAGGCCTTCTAGCCTCCAAAATGACATCCATCACAGGTTTGCTGAGGGATGCCAAGCGTGAAATTAGTTGATGAGCCATGCTGCAAGATTCAAAGTTTGGAGCTGTGTGTGCAGAATCTGGTAGTTCTGCTGAGACAGTAGGTAAGGTGTCTGAGGCAGGTGCCATGGAGGAAGGTGTGACACATTGCGCAGGAGTGGGTACCAGTGTTGGCAAGGCCAGCCTGGAGCAATCAGAATCATTTTTGGTTTGTCCTGTCTGACTTTTAGTAGAACTTTAGAGAGCAGAGGCAGAGGGGGAAAAGCATAGACTGATAGGTTTTTCCAGCTGAATGATAGACCATCCACTTTCCACGCTTTTTTGTGATGAATTCTTGTGCAGAAGTTGTCCAACTGATAGTTCTGGGGTGAGGCAAAAAGATCTATGTCTGGGCTCCCCCATTTGCGTGTCAACATGTTGAAAACTTGTGGTTCCAGTTTCCATTCATGTGGGTCCATAAGATTTCTGCTTAGTTCGTCTGCCAGAGTATTTAGCTTTCCTGGCAGGAATTGAGCTTGTAGTTGTATTTCATAGGTCAAGGCCGTGTTTCACAATGCCATGGCTAGTCTGCAAAGGGGGTAGGAATGTGTACCCCCCTTCTTGTTTATGTACCACATAGCTGTGGTGTTGTCTGTCTTTATCCTTAGTTGTCCTGGATGAAGGTAGTCCTCGAAGACTGTCAGTGCATTCTGTACAGCTAGCATCTCTTTTTGATTGATATGTAGGTGCATTTGATTTGGGCTCCATTTGCCCAGAATGCACTTTCCTGCCAGAAGAGCCCCCCCCCCCCAAGCATAGTCTTATGCGTCTGTAGTTAGGGTTTGTGCGGCAAGGGGTGGAGTGAATGGCAGTCCCTTGTTTTGGTGGCAGGCCTCTGCCCACCATAGGAACTCTAGTTGCAGGCAAGGTATAATAGGAATCATAGTTTCCAGGCCGTGATAATGTTGACTCCATAAACGTTTTAAGTACCACTGAAGTTTTCTCATATGCAATCTTGCATATGGAATTAGAAGAATGCAGCAGGCCATGAACCCCAAGGCTTGCAGAATTTGTCTTGCAGATCGCAGGGTTTTTGTGGCCACCTGTTTGAATTAAGTCACCAATTGAATCTGCTTTTCTGGCGTAAGGTAAGTCATCTGGGCAGTTGTATTCAAGCTTGCACCCAGGAATGTAATTTTTGAGAGGGTACCAGTTGTGATTTATTTTCGTTTATGGTGTATCCTAGACAAGTTAGAACCCTTTTTACAAACACCAGATACTTTAGAAGAATGTCCTTGTTTTCAGCCTGAATTAGACAATCGTCCAAGTATGGATAAATTTGAGTATTTCTTTGTCTGCAAAATGCAATTACTGGTGCCAGGCACTTTGTGAAAACCCTGGGCGCAGTAGATAAGCCAAAAGGCAGTGCAGAGAACTGGTAATGCAAGTAGCCTGCTTTGAAGCGGAGGTATCTTCTGCAAGATTCCCTGATTGGGTTATGCAGGTAAGCCTCTTTTAAGTCTAGAGTTACCAACCAGGCATCTTTGGCTAGCATAGGTAGTAACCGTTGAAGAGTCAGCATCTTGAATTTTGGAATGTCCAGAAATGTGTTTAGAGTGGATAAGTCCAGAATTGGACGCCATGATTTGTCTTTTCTGGGTACCAGGAAAAGTCTTGAATAGAAACCTTGTCCCTTTTCCTCTTCTGGTACTGGTTGAATAGCCCCCGTGGTCATGAGGGACAGAACTTGTTTCTGGGCCTCTGCCCACTGATTTGGAGGCAGATTTGGCCATCCGTTTGGGATTAACAACATGTGGAAATGAAATCTGTAACCCTGGGATACTATATTTAAAACCCATTTGTCCTGGGTAATAAGTTGCCAGTTTTGTGCATGAAGTGCCAGTTTTCCCCCCAAAGGGATGGCTAAAAGGTAAGTGCTTGGTGACTGTAGAGGGAAGTCATTGAGACTGTTTACCATAGGGAGGTGCCTTGTTTCCAGATTTAGAGGTGGAGGCACCCCATTGTTTTGCTCTAAAAGTCCCTTGTGACTGAAACCTGGAGCCTTTGGAATGTCTTGATTTGACCTGAGCGGCTTTCAAGGGCACTGGAAAGGGCCAGTTCTTAGTAGGCCAGTACCTACTAAATCTTGGAGGTTGCACTTGTAAGAAATCTTTCACAGTTTGCATAGATTCAGCTTTATCTTCCGTCCTTTTTAACACATCTTCAGTCTTATTACCAAAGAGACGGTCCTGTTGTAAGTGAGAATCTAACAATTTTGCTTTAACATAGTCAGGCAGAGTTTGCTCTTTCAGCCATGCATGCCTTCTTAGCACAGAACCAGTTACAGCAGCCCTGCAAGAGGCCTCCAAGGAATCAAAACCACATTGCAAAGTATGTTTTCCAACTTGTTTAGCTGAATGTAATAAATCCTGCAAATTTTTATTTTCCACACAGTCAGAGATTAACATCATTTTCTGTTTAAGTAGTCCCATGATATGCTGTTGATATTTAAGCATATGAAATTGACAGTTTAAAACCCTGATTGCCAAAGTTGCAGACGTGTATACCTTTTTATCCCATCTATCTAGCGCCCTGGAATCTCTATCAGAAGAGGTAGGATTTTTAGCAGTAGAGGCCTTAATGCCCTTGGGACCCTGAGAAATGGTTTCAGGATCAGCAATAGGATTTTTGAAAAGTAATTTGTGGGAGTCAGGAACCCTGTAGTATCTGTCTGGCTTACAAGGAGCCGGAGGCAGAGAATCAGGAGTCATACTAGATTCTGAAAAAACATCAACCATGTCTAGAACAGGAGGTATAGCCAAAGGCCTATACTGAGGAAGAAGAAGAAAATCCCCAAGTCTCTTTTTAGATTCAGAGAAATCCTGACTTTCCCAGTGGAAATGTTCCCTTAAGCTATGTAAAGTTTCCCCAAAAGAAAAATCCTCAGGGGGAGAAGCAGAAGGAATGGAATCTTCTGCATCAGAGTCCTCATAAGTAGGAATAGACAAATCCTGTTCATTAGAAGAGTCAGAAAAAAATAGAATCCTGTTCAGAAGATTCATAATCAATGTCTTGCCTAGGCCTCTTAGAAGGAGGGGGTTGGCTACCCCTGATCAGAGTAATTAAATCTTCAGCCATTTTGATCATTTATTTTTTTAGGCATAGGGGCCTGCACATATGGCCCAGGTGTCATTTTTTTAGACATAGATTTAGATTTTGGCCTTAGTTTTGAAGATGGCGTCGGTCTAATATACAAATCTGTAGGCCTGAAAACACCCTCAGAAGCAGGTACCTGCACAGTGGCTCCGGACCCATCTAAGGTAGAGACATCCGCGGGTTCCATAATTGAAGCATCTCGCGGCATATCGGACTCTGAATGGGTCTCAGTAGAGGCCTGCAAATCAGAAGTAGCGGGTATCAGGGGCTGCGAAAGTGCCTCACTGAGTACTGGTGAACTGGTGACTGGCTTAGGAGAAGTGTCGTTGTCAATTTTGGACCTCGACGGTCTGTCTTTTTCTTTGCGTTTTCTAGGTATTCTGGTAGTCGGATTGCTAACAGATGACATTTCTGGATAATTAAATATTGAGCCAAAATATTTAGAAGCAAAAATATACTGACGTTTAATCATGTGTTGATTAAATTTAGCACAAAACCGACAGCAAGGCATGTTGTGGTCAGGGCTTAGGCAAGGAATACAGTACAAATGAAAATCCTTATGAGGTATTTGCTTCCCACAAGTAATGCAATTATTAACTTTTACTGACATCGGTAAGGAGCAAGAAAAAGTTCCCCCAACTGGGTACTTGGCTTTTAGTTGAAGACTTCAGTTCTGAAACTCGAAAACAAAAATTTCAGGAGTCGGCCGACCAGCACTTGCAAACTGCTTCTGCTTCGGGCACCGCACGGCAAGAAAGACTGATGTAATGGCGTAGGCTGAATGTTTTATACCCCTGATGACCTGACATCATGGAAGAAGGGACAGCAACCAACGCAGGACCTAAGACTTTGTTAATCAGGCCGATTGAGGGCAACCTGCCAGCAGATTACCCAAATGTAATGACTGCAACAGTGAAACACGAAGACCATCAAGATTCCAAGTACTTCTTCTTACAATGGCTCTGCATATGAATCTTTTCAGGGAGGTGTATCTAGGAAGGACAAAGCAGCAGCAGGGAAGCCCCAGGTCTAGGACTTCTCAAAGCCTTTGTGTGCAGGTTGTCCCTGCACAACAGCATGAAAAACCACAGGACCAAATAATGAGAAAATCTTGATTGCTCCAATGCCACATGTTAAAATCCTTTCTCTAACAGAGACAAAATCCTCTCAACAATATCAAACTCTGAAGCCGGATGACTGAGAAAGGACCCTTAGGTCCACAGGCTTAGGAAAAATCCTTGTCCCACAGCCACCGACTCAGCTGAATCTCACGCCTTGACCAGTGCCAAGCTATCCAGGGCTGATGCACCCAGGAGTAACAACAGCTCCAATAATCTCATTGTTGACTTCGACCCCTGGTCCCCAGCCCCAACCTTTTGCATGTAGACTGCACCAGCAGTGTTGGAGTCAAGTATATCAAAGTGCAGACTGGTGACAAAGTCAGCCAAGCTACTGGAACATAACACAGGCTGGCATCAGATCCAGGGTCACCACTGCCAAAGGGTGGAATGGAGAAGGAAAGTACAGTTGTGTTCACTTACCATAAATGTAGATGTTCGTGTGTATTCACTGTTGCAGTCATCACATTTGGGTTATCTGCTTGCGGTAGCCCTCATTCGGCCTGATTAACAAAGTCTTGGGTCCTGCATCAGTTGCTGTCCCTTCTTCTGCGACATCAGGTTGTCAGGGGTATAAAACATGCAGCAGACACCATTACATCAGTTTTTCTTGCCCCAGATGTCAGGTGCACCCCTAATGGGAAGCAATTAAATTTATAAATATGCAAGGTTATACCTCCAACAAAAAAGCAAATACACCAAAAAGCTTTTGAGCATAGTAAAGGAGATTAGAGGTATAGCCAAAAGAAGTAAGGGGGCTGGAGGGAGGATAACCAGGACTGCAACAGTGAATACACTCGAACATCTACATTTATGTTAAGTGTACACAACTGTACTATGTTCTTCGTGTTTCACTGTTGCAGTCATCACATTTGGGTAGATTCCCAAAGCTAAGGATGGGAGGAGGAATTTAGATAGCATTAGGACCAGCTATAAGGCCCTGCAAGACTGCAGTGGCAAACCCAGATCTGGATTTAGAGAAAATAGGCAGATGGTAATGCTTGGTGAACGTATGTACAGAACTCCAGGTAGCAGCTTCTAGGATGTCCCTGGTAGGTACGCCTCTGAGAAAGGCTGTAGAGGTAGAATGTTGTAATATCGACCCCTATTCAGCGAACGCTGAAAATAATGAAACGACAGAAAACCAAATTTTTTCCAAGGGAAAGAATTTGGTTGTCCATTTCTGTCGTTTCACTATTTTCAGCGCTGTGGTGGAAAGTTACGGGTCGGGTTCAGGTAAGTGTGCGATTGGGCGTGGGTTAGGTGAGTTAGGGTTAGGGCGCGGGTTAGGTATGTGTGCGATTGTGTGGACGTGATGGTTAGGGCAGGTTAGGTGAGTTAGGGTTAGGGCACGGGTTAGGTATGTATGTGATTGTGTGGACGTGAGGGTTAGGGTGGGTTAGGTGAGTTAGGGTTAGGGTGTGGGTGAAGTGAGTGTGCGACAGTGACGGACCTTAGGGTTAGGGTTTGGGTTAAGGTAAGTGGATAGTTAGTGGTGTTTGTACAGTTTAGTGTATGGTTAGCTGTAAGATTTTAGGTGTATGTGTGTGGATTGCTGTTTGTTTTGTGTGCTTGTGTTGTGTTTATGTGTTTGGGAACAGCAAATTTTTTCCCTAGGAAAACATTTGCGGTTCTGCACGTTCTATGTTGTCAGTGTTCGCTGAAAAGGGGTCAATGTTAGAACATTCGAAATTGTGAAATTTCGATGTTCTAATATAGACCTGATGCAGCCCTGGTTGAGTGGGGTATGATCCCCTGTGGGACAGGCTTTCCATGGTGCTTGTAGCAGAAATGAATGCAATGGCCTATCCATTTGGAAATGGTTTGCTTTGAAATAGCCTTCCCCTCTGCCCCTGCAGCAAATGCCACCAGCAGTTGTTCAGATTTCCTTTGACGTTTAGTCCTGTCCAAGTAGAATCTAAGTTGTCTGTGCACATCTAATGAGTGCAGTATCCGTTCTCCTTTGTTCTGCGGATTAGGAAAGAAGGTTGGCAAATGAATGGACTGATCAAGGGCCACACTGGATACCACCTTGGGCATGAAGGAGGGATTGGTCCTGAGGGACACCCTGTCCGCATGAAAGATGATGAAAGGCACTCTTCTTGCTGACGTGATTGCTAAAAGAAAAGCTGTTTTCCAAGAAAGAAATTTTAAGTCTGCAGTAGCAGCTGGCTCGAAAGGGGAACGAGTGAGTGTCTCCAATACAAAGTTAAGGTCCCAGGCTGGAGTTGGAGCTCTCCTGGGTGGTTGTAAATTTGTGGCCCCTCTGTGGAACTGCTTGAGCAGTGGATAAGAGAAGAGGGGAGGTTCTGTGTTATAATGAGGTGAAATGGCTGAGGCGTGAATTTTGATGGAGGAGAAAGACAGGCCCTTGTGAAGCATCTCAGTTAAGTACTGTAAAAGCTGAGGAAAAATTGGGCACTACTGTGCTCATCCCTTGAGATTGGTTCCAGGCACAGAATATTTTCCTTTTTTCAGCATAAGATTTTCTAGTACTAGGCCTCCTTGCCTCTAAAATGATATCCATCACTGGTTTACTGAGGGATGGTAAAGGAGAGATTAGGTAATTAGCCAGGCTGCTAGGTTCAGTGTTTGAAGCTGAGGGTGCAGAATCTGGTTCTCCTGCTGAGACAATAGGGTAGGAGTCTGAGGCAGGTGCCATGGGGCCAACAGTGACACACCGCGCAAGAGGGGGGTACCATTGTTGGCGTGGCCAGTCTGGTGCAATCATAATAGTGATTGGTTTGTCTTGTTTGATCTTTAGTAGTACTATGGAGAACAGAGGCAGAGGAGGAAAGGCATAAACTGATAGGTTTTTCCAGGTGAAGGACAGAGCATCCATTTTCCAAGCTTTTGTGGGGAGTCCTTGTGCAATATTTGTCCAACTGATAGTTCTGGGGGGAGGCAAACAGTCTATATTAGGGTTCCCCCATTTGCTTGTCAACATGTTGAAAATCCTTGGCTCCAGTTTTCACTTGTGTGGGTCCATGAGATTTCTGCTTAGTTCATCTGCCAGTGTATTTAGTTTTCCTGGCAGGAATTGAGCCTGTAGATGCACTTGGTAGCTCAGGGCTGTGTTCCACAATGCCATGGCTAGTCTAGGGGGTATGAATGTGTACCCCCCCTGCTTGTTTATGTACCACATAACAGTGGTGTTGTCCGTCTTTACCATTAATTGTCCTGGAAGAATGCGGTCCTTGAAGGCTGTCATAGCATTCTGTACAGCTAACATTTCTTTTTGATTGATATGCAGGTGCATTTGACTTGGGTTCCATTTGCACTGAATGCACTTCCCTGCCAGGTGTGCTCCCCATGCATAGTCTGATGCGTCTGTTGTTAGGGTTTTGGCGGCAGGAGGTAGTGTGAATGGCAGTCCCTTGTTTTGGTGGCAGGCCTCTGCCCACCAAAGGAACTCTAGGTGTAGGCAAGCTATGATAGGAATCATTGCTTCTAGATCCTGAGAATGTTGACACCATAGGTTTTTTAGATACCATGGAGAAGTACAGAGAAGGTCAGAAGGAGTTGCATTGTGTTTTTGTAGACTTGGAGAAAGCATATGACAGGGTGCCTAGAGAGGAGTTGTGGTATTGTATGAGGAAGTCGGGAGTGTCAGAGAAGTATGTAAGACTGGTACAGGATATGTACGAGGGTAGTGTGACAGTGGTGAGGTCTGCGGTGGGAGTGACGGATGCGTTTAAAGTGGAGGTGGGATTACATCAAGGATCAGCTCTGAGCCCTTTCTTATTTGCAATGGTGATGGACAGGTTGACAGACGAGATCAGACAGGAGTCTCCGTGGACTATGTTTGCAGATGACACTGCGATCTGTAGGGAACAGGTGGAGATGACCCTGGAGAGACGGAGATATGCTCTAGAGAGAAGAGGAATGAAGGTCAGCAGGACTAAGACAGAATATATGTGTGTGAATAAGAGGCAGGATAGATGAATGATGAGGATGCAAGGAGTAGAGGTGGCAAAGGTGGATGAGTTTAAATACTTGGGATCAATAGTTCAGAGTAAAGGTGAATGTGGAAGAGAGGTGAAGAAGAGAGTACAGGCAGGATGGAGTGAGTGGAGAAGAGTGTCAGGAGTGATTTGTGACAGACGAGTACCAGTAAGAGTGAAAGGGAAGGTCTACAAGAGGGTAGTGAGACCAGCTATGTTATCTGGGTTGGAGACAGTGGCACTTAGCTTTTAGTTGAAGACTTCGGTTCTGAAACTTGAAAACGAAAATTTCAGGAGTCGGCCGACTGGCACTTGCGAACTGCTTCTGCTTCGGGCACCGCACAGCAACAAAGACTGATGTAACGGCGTTGGCTGCATGTTTTATACCCCTGACGACCTGACGTCATGGAAGAAGGGACAGCAACTGATGTAGGACCCAAGACTTTGTTAATTAGGCCGACTGAGGGCTACTGCAAGCAGATAACCCAAATGTGATGACTGCAACAGTGAAACATGAAGAACATCTACAAATGGGGGTGTGGCTGCACAGGGCATCTCCCTCTCTCTCTACCCTCAAAGCCAAGGGGGAGAGAAGGATTCCTAGGTCCATCTGAGCCTTTAGGAAGATTTACAATGGTTTTCCCTAATCAGATTCACATAAACTCCTTGTAGACCATGCAGAAGAAATTGTTGAGGGTGGCTTACCAGGGTGGTACACTGGTAATGCTGCCTCCTGTATCCTTAAGGGAGAGGACCTGACCAAAATAAGGGAGGGTTTGGGGGAGAACTGCACATACAAAGTGACTGACAAAAAGGAGTAATGCAGCCAACTGGACTCCAGGGGAGCAAAAAGAAAATGGCCTAAACTGTCTCAGTATGGAGACTGAAGTGTCTCAGAGACTGGATCCAATAAATGTGGTAATCAATATGGTAATGACACGGAATCCATGACCTGAACAGAGGAAAGTGAGGGCTTTGGAGCCTTCAGTTCTTGTTCATCACAGTAGATGAGGAATCAGTAAATGTATTCTTAACAATATACAAATGTTAAATGAGTTGAAAAGTATTAACTAATTTGTGAGTTTCTAATGCCAAATGACCTCTGAGTTTACCTTCTGGCAGTTATGCTTCAAAGCCTACAGACAGAATTTCAGAGTTTTGAGTCACCTAATACAGACTGTTAATGTCTTTTTACCCTTTTTTCCCTCAACTAATTGTATATCAACTGTAACTTAGTTTTACTCTCGTATCACCCTTACCTTTACCTAATTTGTAATTTTCCCTAAGCTTATTCTTATTTTTAGCCAAACCCTCTCTGTCTTACGTTGACTCTCTCTTTCCCTCAACTATTACACTGAGAGCTGGCATGAAACAAACCATCATTGTCCAGCAAAGGACATCCACGACTGACTTTTGCACTAATAAGGATGACTCTAACAAAAACCAAGAGCGAGAGAGGCAATTACTGTCTTGTTTAACATAGCTATCTTATTCCTCTGTAATAAATGGTTCAGGGTCTTCTGTAGGGAACATACACTCCAACTAAGTTCCCTGGTAATTTTCCTTATACTGGAAGATGTGGCCTTCTCTTGATCTCCCATCCTTTTTGTCTATTCTATGTTATATACCCAGTGCAAAAGTCCTCCCTCACTTTACCTACCTTTACCATACTTTACCTTACTTGTTCTTTGCTGCAGTATAAATCTGTCTGTCTTCCCCTATAACGCTTAATGCATTCACTGTTTGTAACATGTAAATAGCGACCCTTCCCTTACTGAAAAATAACAGAATAATAAACTGCAGTACTTAGTACCTCTTTAGGCAGGCTTTTCTACTAACTACACCTATACCTAGTTAACCCGCTGCTTTGAAACTCTTTCTGCTAAGTCCCACATAACTCCTATGACTCTAACATTGTACCTGCTGCTATTGTTACCTTGCTCTTTCTCCTAACAGCTTTTCTAATGACATTACATTTTTACTCTTTTTACTACACAAGACTTCTTACCTTGCTCACCTCTAAGTCTACATACATCTTTGCCATTTCAGCTGGTGCAGCCCACGCTGTACACCCTTGCTTCACTTGGGCTCACTCCACTCCTCTACCCCCAAACATAACCCACCCACACTATCCCTAGTTTTGTAATTATAGGTTCATAGGTTCATAGGTTTATACTAGGCTATCTGCCCTAAGGCATTTATAAGCCTAGCCCAAAGTTTTGTGGCTTACGCCACCCCTTATGTTAAAAAATACTGTGCCCATTAGTTTGCTGTGCCTCTGTCCAGCAGTGACACAGAGATGATTCCCGGGGTAAACCTACAATCTCCCATCCACTGGTCAAGATTTCTCTTGAACAGAGCCAGCGAGGTGCTCTGCCTCACATGGACTGGGATTTTATTCCACAGCATAGGGAGTCTCTGGGTGACAAATCTATCCCTCCAGCATGTCCTATTTATATCCGTGCTAAGGTTTAAGTCGCTTGCTCTAGTGGATCTGGTAGATTTGGATTTTTTTGAGGTGGAGCATGTCCATTAATTCCGGGTTGGACATGGCCTTGTATGTCAGGCACAGGTCACCTCGGAGCAGGCGGTATGCGACTGAATAGAGCTGGAGTTTCTTCAGTCTGGCAGCATATGACAGATTTTGGAGTCCCTTTATCCTTTTGGTGAGGAACTTTTGGGGTCTCTCCAATTGCTGCAGGTGTCAGGTGAGATACATCCTGAATGGGGCATTGTACTCTATCATTGGTCTGATAAGTGAAGAGTACAGGGGAACAATGACCTCACTTGATCTGGATGTGAATCCCTTCATGATCAGGTGGGCAATGTAGAAGGTCTTTCTAACCACTTTAGCAATGTGAGTGTCAAAGAAAGGCCACTGTCAACCTGGGTCCCCAGGTCCCTGATAACCTCTTCTGTGCTTAATGGATTGCCACCTATATGGTAGCTTGGGGTTACCTTGTTTTTCCCGAAGGGTATGACTATACATTTTTTGGCATTTAACTTCAGGCCATGGCTCTGGCACCAGTTATCAGTTTCCGTGAGACCCTCTGAAGGATATCTGTGTCCGATGTACTTTCCACTATGGTGCCCAGTTTGCAGTCATCTGCAAACTTTGTCAGCCATAGTCCTCCTATGTTTGCCTGTACTTCTGAGAAGTAGATGCCGAACAACAGGGGGCCAAGGACTGAGCCCTGTGGGACCCCACTTGTGACTGGCTTGGAGTCTGACATGGCGCCAGCAACTCTAACCCTGTGGGTTCTGTCCTTTAGCCAGTTTGCAACCCATCTTGTGACATATGGGTTTACATTTAAGCTGGTAAGTTTCTCTATAATACCCGAGTGGGGTATTGTGTCAAAAGCTTTTGCAAGGTCAAGGTAGGCTGTATGGACTGCCTTTCCCTCATCAATGGCCTTGGTGACTGTTTCGAAGAAGTCAACCAAGTTCAAAAGGCATGATCTGCCCTTGACAAAGCCAAACTGGGTCGGGTCCAATTTCTGCAAGTCCCCTATGTCTTTGTTTATGAGTTCCATTATGATCCTCTCCATAGCTTTGCAGACCAGGCTTGTTAAGCTTATGGGGCGGTAATTTCCAGGGTCCGTAGAGGTACCGCCTTTGTGGAGTGGGACCACAGTTGCCGTACGCCACTCCTTGGGCACGTATCCTGTGGTAAGGCTAAGATTAAACAGCTGCCTTATATGCGGGTTTAGTTCCTCGTTGAGTTCGTGTAGCACAAAGCCGGGGACACCATCCGGTCCCATTGATGCTGTGTTTTTAGCTTTAGAGAGAGCAGCTTTCACCTGCGCATTACAGATGTCTGGGAGGGTACACTCCACTGGGATAGTTATCTCTCCTTTTGGGGGGGAGAGGGGGTGAAGTTTGCACTGAACCTGTCTGCCAGTATGTTGGCAATGTCTGTGGGTTCAGTGATTTTTGTATCATTTTGGACTAATTCTGCGCATATCTGGGAGTTTCCACCCAGGTTTCTAACATAGCTGAAGAAGGCCTTATGATTGTCTTTTGAATCTATTGCAATTTTTCTCTCAAATTTGGCCTTGGATGATTTTATGAGTGCTCGTATTTTTTTACTAATAATGATCAAGGGTGTCTTCTTTTATGGATTTTGCTCTATCATGTAACAGCTTTCTCCTCTTATTGTAAAGTTTGTTTATGGCTGGGGTCCACCAGACTGGACGTTTGCCCTTGGTGGAAAGAGTCTTGGTTTTATTAGGGATTGCCTGATCCATGCAGTCCTGGAGGTGTTCGTAGAAGGCATTTGTAAGGGCTTCCGCAGCTTGGGTTGTGGTTTCCACTGGCTCAGGGGCCTTGAAGGATACTACACCAGTCTTGAGTAGTGTGAAGTTTGCTTTAGAGAAGTTCTTCACTGTGGTCTTTTTTGTTTGGGGTGGGGGCGGGATGTGAATTTCCAGTGAGATAAGTTTGTGATCTGATCTCACCAATGAGGGATATACTTCCGGTGTGGAGCATTTTGTCCCCATGTTTGTGATGATGAGATCTAGTATATTTTCTCCTCTTGTGGGAACGGTGACTAGTTGTTCCATGGCATTTGAATTTATGAACTCCAGGAACCTTTGGGCTAGAAAGTTGGGGCTTGAGTAATGTTCCCAGTCTATATTCGGGTAGTTGAAGTCACCCAATATAATGGTGTTTGGAGATACATTTATACCCTACAGTGTCTTCAGGAAGGCTGTGTGGGGTTCCTGAGTTTGAGAGGGTGGCCTGTAGCATGCCACAAATTGTAGAGCAGTTTTGCCTATGGTTAATTGCACCTGGATGGTTTCCGATGCTTCGTGCGTTGCCACCAACCTGGAGGTGTGGGTATCCTTGATGAATATGGATACACCCCCTCCTTTTGTGGTGTGGTCCGGGTTTTGGGGCCGGAACACATGATATGAGGTAAAACCTGATAGTGCCGGGGTGCTCTCAGGAGCCTTGAACCAGGTTTCAGTCACAGCACAGACATCGATGTTCTCCATACTGAGAAGGGCCTTGAGAGCGTGCATTTTGAGATTTAGACTGCTGGCATTGAGCAGCATTACCCTTAGTTTCTTCCCATTTTTGTTTTCTAGGGTGGTAGGTTTAGAATTTGAGCCTTGCCTAAAAAAGGCACTATGGGGGTGGCAAGAGCCTTAGCCAATATCCGAATCCCAGGGTGACAGGTGCAAGCCGTCCCTCATGGCAGCGTGGCTTGTCAAGCATGTCATCCCAGGCAGACAGACACTGGATCCCCTTTGAATGACACCAGAAATTAAGCCAATTGTTAAAGCTGATCATCTTGTCTTTATGTTGTGGCATCATTCTTGGTGAAGGAAGGATACTGCTCAGGGTCAGGGTCATACCTGCCTAGTCCAGGGAGGTACGTCTCAGGTCGTTCACACTTGCATGGACAATGACTGTGTCATATTTGTACTTGCTGTGGAGTGACCAGAGTTGCTTGTGTTATGTGGCGGATTCTAGCGCCCGATAGGCAGCTTACTGTGACTCTCTCCTTGTTCAGCCTGGTGAGTGGGACGTCAGTGTGTCTGACTATGGAGTCACCTATGACAAGTATGTTTGGTGTTGTATTTGGCCTTAAGGGCTGTGACTGCTTTGCACACTGATTTTGTGGTTTATGTGTTGCCTGTGGTGTGTCATGAGGTGGCAGTTGCTTGGATGTCTGCTTTGGAGGCCTCTGCTGTTTAGGTAAATTTTTGCTCAGAGCCTCCGAGTATGACTTTGTGTGTTTATGTGTTTGATTCATTGTTGTGATAGCTTTATGTGAGACTGGTTTTGTGGTGTGTGTAGTTGCCTTCTCCTCCCATCTGGTCTTGCCAGCCCTGAGTTGAGAGAGCTCAGCCTCCAGTTTGGCTAAATAGCTGCATCTCTCGTAAGTATTTGTGTTATGTGGGAGGAGGAGAGGGTTGTCAGTGTACATGAGGCAATTGTAACATTGCCTCAATATTCCCAAATTCACCAACTGGAGAGGAGAGGATGCCAGCATCTGGCCCTTCGACATGCTAGAGAAATTTAGAAGTTAGGGGTGTAACTGAATAAGAGAGGACTTAGTAAGGAAGTGGGTACTCCTGGGGGGGGGGTTTGCTAGTGAGGGACTTTGTATAATACAGAAGTGCTAAACCTGAAAAGAAGATGCTTTCAAGACAAGTAAAAGCTTTTAGGAACAAGTGCTGCGCTTTTTAGTTAAGGGATATACTGTTTAGATTACTAATAGAGCAGTTCTAAGGGAAAAAATGAAGAACAGGCTTTATGGAGCCAGAAAAAGTTTAACCTTGTTAAACCAGCGCTGCCCGATGCTGCTCTAGTGGCAACTCCACGCTAAATCGCTCTAAAGCACTCTAAAGCGTGCTTGATAGCAGGGGCTGGAAAGAGCCAGGAATTGACCCAAAACAGCCAATAAAACTACAGTTTCAAGTCAGTAACCACTCCCACGGGGGGCAGGGAAGCAGCTCAATGTTTATCACTGCCACTGATCAACAGAGAGACTTTCCTTTAGCCCAAGCAAAAATGGCCTCACAGAAACTTACAAAACAGTTCAAGAACAGCAAGCCTGTAACTTGAACTTTTTTAAATCTCAGAAAAGTGGGAAAAAAGCAAGATTTTTTTTTGTTTTGGTTTTTTCAGAGATAGCAGAGGTTCACAAGTAATATCAAGTTATAACAGTGCAGTAAATGACCCCACACAAGAGTGCTAGGTCAAAGACAGAAAATATGCAAGTTTTGAGGAAAAAAAACGATTTTAAAATTAAGTGCAAACAGGAAATTCGGTATACAGCTTTTGGTTGTGCTCTAAATACAGCTACTAATGCAGAAATCAAGTTTAACAAGCCAGAAAATGCTCAAACTAGGCAGCTATGCAGAAAAACTTATCAAATAAACAGAGGAAAAATACTTAAAATCTCAAAAGTGGCTCCTTTCTTCTCTCAGCGTTTTCTCCTCTTGGTGGGTGCTTCACCAACAGCCAACAAGCCTGAAAAGATGCCAAAACCATGAGGCAACTAGGTTTTAAGAGAGGAAGATGAAGGAGTTTTAGAAATGACCCCTTTTGGCCAATAAAACTACAGTTTCAAGTCAGTAACCACTCCCACAGGGGGCAGGGAAGCAGCTCAATGTTTATCACTGCCACTGATCAACAGAGACTTTCCTTTAGCCCAAGCAAAAATGGCCTCACAGAAACTTACAAAACAGTTCAAGAACAGCAAGCCTGTAACTTGAACTTTTTTAAATCTCAGAAAAGTGGCAAAACAGCAAGATTTTTTTTTTGTTTTTGTTTTTTCAGAGATACTTTTCATCCTGTGCATAACTCCTCCTTTTCCTATCCAAGCAACCCATCATTCTGCTACCCTTCATTTGTCACCAACACCCTGTATTCAAATCATACTATCCATATCGCCATCTTTGAGGCTTCACCTATCTACTTATACCTCTCTTCCACATCACTCCTCAGCCTCCAACTCATTGTTTACACCCTCTACTGCCTCCATTCCTTTCTCTTAAGCATTTTTCTCCTTTATATGTTATTTCTGTCCAGCTGTCCTCTTTCTTCTCCTTTCACAGTCTTCTATCTGCTCCACATTCTTAGCATCCCATATTCTACACATCTGTTCAAATCCCTGCTTAATTCTTATTTAATTTTTTTAAATCTTTTTAATCGTTTTATTTCCTTCTATAACATAATTACATATACATGTACCATCTCTTCTCCATCACTTCAAGACATCATCTTCAAGACTCCTGTTTCCATTACACACCAAATATGCTCCTCATCTTTCTACCCAAGCATCTATTTCTACTACTGTCATACTTTACATGCTATATGATACCCATCACACCTATTTCTCAATCCCCCACCCTTACTCACTCTATGTCACTTGCCAGACATTTACTATTACTATTGCTTCTAGCTTATTTGACTTACCTCACATCTTGTTTTCAGATAAAAAATTCTTAACACTTTTCCCAACTCACATACGGTAAAATTTAAATTTAATGCTAACATGTCTAAACCCTCATTAGTGTATGCATACTGCAAAAAAAATAAGTTATGTACTCACCATAACATTCCATGATGGTAGCCCATCTCACCCTTCATTTTTACATATGGGTTCGGAGCCGATCCTCGGCTCCAACTCGGCCGATTTTCAAGCTCAAAAACTTCTGGTTGGCTCGTGGTTAAGCAGGTATCCCATGGTGCACAAGTGCAATCCCCAGATCTTGTTTGCTGCTCACTAGCGACAGAAAGAGATAGAAAGAAACCCTTAACCAACAAACCAATACTAAAGGGTCGCCAACCAAGAAATTTATAATATTACCTCCAGATCTTCCAGGATGGGGGCAGGAAGGAGCGTTGGTAAAAATGAAGGGTGAGATGGGCTACCAACATGGAACATTATGGTGAGTACATAACTTCTTTATGTTAGGTAGTCCAATCTCACCTTCATTTTTACATATGGGACAGTGTCCCTAGTGCCTTATTTTTGGGTGGCTCACTGGAAGATACGCCTGAGCACCGTGGAGCCAAAGGATGCTCTACCCCTAGAAGCCAAATCCAACTTATAATGATTAATGAACATGTGAGGGGTAGTCCACGTAGCTGCTGCACAGATATGATCAATTGGTACCCTGGCTTGGAAGGCTGCAGAGGTAGATATCGACCTGGTAGAGTGAGCCTTGATCCTGTGGGGTAAGGGTCTGCCTTCCGAGCTGTAGATGAAAGCTATGCAACTCAAAATCCAGTTAGACAATGTCACCTTAGAAACTGGTAAACCCAATCTAGAATTATTAAAGAAAACTAACAACTGGTCTGACTTCCGAAATTCTTTGGTCCATTGCAAATAGAAACACAGCTGTCTGTGAACATCCAACTGGTAAAAACGGTATTCCGCTGCATTGCTATGATTGGGAAAGAAGACTGGGAGCTCAAGTGACTGGTTCAATGTGGCAGAAGAACAAACTTTGGGAAGAAACGAAGGATTGGTACATAAAGAAACCCTGTCTTTATGAAAAACTAAATAAGGTGGCTTAATAGACAGGGCATGTAGCTCAGAAACATGTCTGGCTGATGTAATAGCTACCAAAAACACAGTCTTCCAAGACAAGTACTTTAAGGAAGTTGAATGAGATGGTTCAAAAGAAGAGAATGTTAGTTTGGACAACACAAAATTTAAGTCCCAAGAAGCCACAGGTTCCTGTAAAGGTGGCCCCAGCAAGGTGGCTCCTATCAAGGAGGTTTTACATAACTTATGCGACATAAGGTTAATATTTGGAGAGCCCAAATAAAAATGTGAAACAGCCGCCAATTGTACTTTGATGATGGCTGCAGCAGACCCCTGCTGAAAAAGCTCCGAAAGGAATTACGGGAACAGGAGCAGTGTAAGGATTCACTTTCATTTTCTGTGCCCAAATAGAAAACCTTTTCCACTTACTGTCATACAGCCTCCTGGTTGATGGTTTGTGTGAGGATAAAAGAATATGGGACACTGATGGTGAAACATCATGAAGCCTGACTAGAGATGGAACTGGATCAGCCAAGCTGTCAATTTGAGAGTGTGGAGAGAGGGGTGTAGCGAACCCGACATGTGGGTCAATAGATCTGGAACTGGATCCAGGATCCAAGGATCGTCCAGGAAAAGAGGCTCAAGGAAGGGAAACCAAATCTGACGAGGCCAGTAAGGAGCAATGAGGATCAACTTGCTTCCCAGTCGGTTGGCTTTCTGTATCACTTTGGGGATAAGAGGGAATGGAGGGAAGGCAAAGAGAAGTCCCATGGGCCAATCGTGTACCAGAGCGTCTCTGGGTGCTTCCCCCGGAGGGGGAATTAGGGAAAAATAACTGCTGCACTTGGCACTGACTTGACTGGCAAAAAGGTCGCAGCAAGGTTGTCCCCATTTTAGGAAAATCTGTTCCACTATTTCCCATTTCAGAGACCACTCGTGGGGCAGCAGGATTGCTCGGCTCAGCTTGTCGGCTATCACGTTGGTTGTCCCCAGAATGTGCATTGCCACCAGAAAGCGCTGGGAAGAAATTGCCCATTCCCAAACTCGCATGGCCTCTCGACAGAGTGGGTAAGATCTGGTACCGCCCTGTTTGTTAATATACCACACAACCGACATGTTGTCCGATTGTATTGCAATCGTCCCTGGAGGAAGAAGGTTCTGAAGTGCTTGCAATGCCAGAAGCACTGCTTTCATCTCCAGAAGGTTGATATGTAGATAAGCCTCATGTTCTTGCCATGTGCCGTGGACCATCCTGCCCAGATAATGCCCCCCCCCCCACCGACCTGGGAGGCATCCGTGGTCACAGTGGCAACAGGCTGGGCAGGAACAAAGGGAGCTCCTGTGAACAAGTTGTTGGGGGCTATCCACCAACGAAGGTCCTTTTTGCATGATTCTGTCAGCAGAATAGAGTGATTCAGCGGTAGATACTGGAACGACCACTGGGAGAACAGGAGCCATTGAAGGATTCTCATATGCAACCTGGCTAGAGGTATTAACAGAATGGTTGAGGCCATCGTTCCAAGAAGTTGAAGAATCCACTTTACTCTGACCTTCCGAAGTGAGAGAAGTCACTGAACTTGTGAGATGAGGTTTTGTGCTTTTTCAGCAGGAAGACGAACTGTCATATCCACTGTATGTACCTCTGCACCTATAAAAATCACAGATTGCGAGGGCAGTAATGCAGATTTTTCCCAATTTATGGAGATCCCTAGTTGAGCACAAAGCTGGATGGTGATGTCCCTGTTTTGGAGAAGTAGACGCCTGGTGGGGGCAGTCAGGAGCCAGTCATCCAAATACGGAAACACCTGGAATCCCTGACATCTCAGGTGAGCTGTCACTACTGCCATGAATTTGGTGAACACCCTGGGGGCTGTGGGAAGACCAAAGGACAGAGCACTAAACTGATAATGGCTGGCTCCCAGCCGGAAGCGCAGATACCTCCTTCACGCCTTGTCCATTTTTATATGGTAGTAGGTGTCTTGGAGATCTAGAGAGCACATCCAATAGTCTTTCCCCTAACAACAGTCTTTCCCTAACAACAGGAGTATTGACTGCAGTGTTACCATCTGAAACTTGTCCTTTTTCACGGATTCGTTTAATCTGCTGAGGTCCAATATTGGCCTCCAGTCTCCGGTTCGTTTTGGGACTAAAAAGAACCTGGAGTAAGTTCCGGATCCTATCTGATTCTATCTGACTCTTTTTGAGAGCAATTTGTTGATCTCCACAGTTGCCTGATCCCTATGATTGGGTGGAACATCTGGGATCTTTTTGGGAACAAACGGTGGAAGGGAAAAGGGTATGATATAGCCTCTGGTAACAACTCTTTGTACCTACTTGTCTTGGGTTATATTTAGCCAGGCTTCTGGATACAAAGAGATGCGACCCCCGACTGGCCCCAGAGAAATGCAGTCGGGCCCCACATCAGGCGCGCTGATAAGGCCGCCCTCAAAAGGAACCATGGCCTTGTTGAAATTGCGGATCGCCCCTGCCTCTAGGGCGATGTCTACCATTTCCTCCTCCTCTGCCTCTGAAAGAGGATTCACTGTGCGTGTCTGGAAAGGCCCACTGGGACTTTTTGAACCACATCTTACCTCCCCTTTGACCTTTGGGTATGGTCGAGAGGGGACGGTAAAATGGACTCCCATGGCAGAGAGAGAGTCTTTCCTTCCTGTTCACACTGAGTGAGTGTATCTTTCACCTTGGAACCAAACAAGGAGGAACCATCAAATGGGGCATTGGTGAAGGTGGACTTAAACGGCTCTGCAAAATTACACAAGCACATCCAGGAGTGGCACCTAAGGGCAACTCCTGAACCAGCTTGCTCTGCTCGCTCCATCAGGCACATGAGATATGAGCCGCATGGAGGAGTTAACTACGGAATTTAGGGTGGACAACTGAGCAGAGATCCTATCCGGGACTCCCTCAGGACAAGCACCCTGTATGGCATCTCCTAACTCCTTGAGGAGATCCCTCTGCAACCTCATGAAATGGGTAAGATAGTTCAGGGATCAGAGTTTTAAGGCCGCTGAACTAAATACTCGCTTCCCATATCTGTCCATCTGTCGAGACTCTTTGTTTGGCGAATGTACAGAGGAAGAAGTCTCCGCCCACTCCTCCTTCGTGGCTGCCGCCACCACTATGGCATCTATGGGAATGCCCTTAGACAAGAATTCTTTTCCAGGAGGGGCAGACAGGAACTTATTTGGTCTTCTAGGTACTGGCTCCACGGCATCGGGAGTATCCCACACCTTCCAATTAACCAGATCCATTAGCTCGTCGAAAGGTGGAGACACTCAAGATGCAGTGGGTTGAGACCCGAAAGCCTTCAGGTACACTGACTCCTCATTAGAAGGGTTGACAGTGGGCCAGTCGCACCTCTGTTTAAGGATCTCTAGAACGTCCACAAAGGAGACATCATCAGAGGACGACTTAGACGACCCCTCCAACTCATAGAGGTCAGCGTCCGAAGTCAGAGACTCATCCTGGGAGTCAATATGCTTCCTCTTGCATACTCTCTTCCATGAGGGATCCTCAAAAGGACCTTCTAGGGATGCCCCGGAAGAGTGGGGGCCACCAGCCGGTGGTTCCTGAGGCTGTGGGTCTCTGCTGTCTCCGGAGAGAGTAGGGATGGAGGCCGAAGTGGGAGCCCTGTGGGGAAGACTGCTTGTACCACTGGCAGGGGCTGTAGATTGTGACAGCACACTCCTCATCACCTCAAAAGCAGATCTCTCTGGCTCCGAAGACCGACCCTGCTCCAAAGAGAGAAAGGATGGTGCCAGAGCCATCGGCTCCAAGATAGATGCAGGGTCTGAGCTCACTCTGGCAGACGCACCGAGAGGAAGGCTTGGAACAGACGATCAATTCAAAAACTCCCCCTTGGCGCTGACAGAAGAGCTTTGGTCCCTGGACACGACGGACGGAGCCAAACTCAGCTCCAATGCAATAGCAAGGGAGGCCGGAACTGAGGGTTCCTCCACTGGTAACAAGCACTCCGGCTCTGAAAAACCAACATGGCTCGGAGGAGGAATCACGGATGGAGACAAGACTGGTTCAACTGGCTCCGGAGCCGATTGGGTCGGAGCCAACAAAAATTTAGGCAGGGCAGACGACTTGAAGAGTCTCAGTACTACCCTCTCCACATCATCTTCTGAAAGACTCCTGGAAGACCTGGAAGATAAGGTTGGGGATCTAGACCTAGCAGGCACTGGAGATTTGACAATCAAAGAGACTGGTAGGGACTCTACAGACCGGCTCCGAGAAGCAGAGTCAACTATTTGCAAGGATTCAGCAGTCAGCACCAAAGTATCTGTGACCAACTCCGAAACCACAGTGCTCTCCTTCGGCTCTGAAGACTGAGGAGTCGAGGAGGCAGGTTTTATTAATTTGGCAGGTGGCTCCGAAACACTACCCGGTGCCAGAGAAGGCCTTTTTGAACCTTTAGATTTTGAGTCAGATCTTGACTTCGAAGACTTAGACGAAGAAGCCGAAGAACCAGACAAAGATTCCTTGAAGTTTGGCTTCAAAAGACCCCTGATTATCAGTTTGTTCTTTCTCTCCTGCAACACTCTAGGAGAGAAAGCATGACAGAACAAACATGATTCTTGCAAATGGATGGCTCCCAAACAGTAGACACAGCTACTGTGGCTATCGGTCAAAGACATTTTCTGGGAGCACTTCATACATTTTTTTAAACCCAGAGGGTTTGTGCTCCTTGCTATCCTTAGACATTGCAACCCACAAGCAATCAGCTGGAAAGAGAATGACTGAGGACTAGGTCCTCTAACTAAAACGGGCCTAACCCTGCAGACGAATTACACGAGGACTGGGTCCTCTGAGTTAAACGGGCCTAGCCTGGTGTAAGATAGAAAAAGTACAGTTTTGTACCTACCATAAATGTAGATGTTCGAGTGTTCACCCTGCTGCAGTCATCACACTTGGGTTATCCTGCCATCAGGTGGTCCCGCAGTTGGCCTGAGTTCCAAAGTCTTGGTCCGGCGTCGGTTGCTGTCGCTTCTTCCCTGACGTCAGTGCGCCAGGGGTATACAAGAGGCATCCGATGCCATTTTCTTCAGTTTTTCTTGCCCAAGATGTCAGGTGCCCCCCCCAATAGGAGGTCACTGCATATTGCCAATAAAACATGTAAAGACTATACAAAGCATACCTTCAGCTATAAGCAAATACACCACAAAGGTTGTATCAGATAGAAAGGCATAGAAAGGTTCAGCTAGGTCAGAGGGGGTGGAGGGAGGGAGGGTAACCTAGACTGCAGCAGGGTGAACACTCGAACATCTACATTTATGGTAGGTACAAAACTGTACTATGTTCATCGTGTTACCCTGCTGCAGTCATCACACTTGGGTTGAATCCCAAAGCTAAGGAAGGGTGGTGGAGTTAAACAGGGTTACAGGAAGCTAGTAGGCCCTACAAAACTGCAGTGGCAAAGCCAGCTCTAGTCTTAGAGTATAGGGGTAAGTGATAGTGTCTGGTGAAGGTGTGCACTGAACTCCAAGTTGCAGCTTCCAGAATATCCTTGGTTGGTACCCCCCTGAGAAAGGCTGTAGATGTAGCTGCAGCCCTGGTGGAGTGGGACCTAATGCTAGCAGGAACCAGTTTTCCATGATGAGTGTAGCAGAAACGTATACAATGTCCTATCCATTTTGAAATGGTCTGTTTTGAGATAGCTTTTCCTTGTGATGCTGCAGCGTAGGACACAAAGAGCTGGTCAGATTTTCTGAAAGCCTTAGTTCTATTCAAGTAGTAATGTAGTTGCCTGTGAATGTCTAAGGAGTGCAGGAGCCTTTCTCCTTTGTTCTGGGGGTTTGGGAAAAAGGTGGGTAAATGTATGGCTTGGTTTAGGGCCACACTGGATACCACCTTTGGCATAAAGGAGGGGTTAGTTCGTAGAGAGACTCTGTCTTGATGGAAAATGAGGAAAGGCTCCACTGCCATTAGTGCCTGTAGCTCTGAGACTCTTCTGGCTGAAGTTATTGCTAGCAGTAGGTCAGTTTTCCATGATAGAAACTTTAAATCAGTTGAGAAAGCCGGTTCAAAAGGCGGCAGTGTACGTTTTTCCAGAACAAAGTTGAGATCCCAAGTTGGTGTTGGTGCTCTCCTGGGCGGTCTTATGTTCTTGGCCCCTTTGAGGTACTGTCTTAGAAGTGGATGTGAAAATAAAGGAGGATCCATGTTGTAGTGAGCTGAAATTGCTGAGGCGTGGGGATCTTAATAGATGAAAAGGAAAGTCCTTTGTGCAACATTTCAGTTAAATATTGTAGAATCTGAGGAATGTCTGGCTGTAGAGGATTTTGGCCTTTAGCCTGGTTCCAGGCACAACATCTTTTCCATTTGTCTGAATAGGTTTTCCTGGTGCTGGGCCTCCTGGCCTCCAGAATGACATCCATAACAGCTTTAGATAGAGGAGTTGGCTGGTTGTTTAGGTGATTTGCCATGCAGCCAGATTTAAAGTCTTCAGCTGGCTGTGCAGAATCTGACTGTCTTGCTGGGTGAGCAGGTGAGGAATTTGTGGTAAAATACATGGTGGGCCATGGGCCATGTTCCTTAGTATTGGGTACCAGTGCTGACGTGGCCAGTCTGGAGCAATGAGTATCATTTGTGGCCTCTCTAATCTGACTTTCAGCAGCACCTTTGCTAGAAGAGGCAGTGGAGGGAAGGCATACACTGTCAATGTTTTCCAACTGAATGTGAGGGCGTCCACTTTCCAAGCTTGTGAGTGAAATGTCCTTGTGCAAAATTTTTGAAGTTGGTAGTTTTGGGGGTTGGCAAACAGATCTATGTCTGGGTGTCCCCGTTTTTGAGTTATCATTGCAAATACTTGTGGATCCAGTTTCCACTCGTGGGGATCCATGATGTTTCTGCTTAGGTCGTCTGCCAATGTGTTTTTCTTTCCTGGCAGGAGTTGTGCTTGTAATTGAACTTGGTAAGTCAGTGCTGTGTTCCACAAGGTCATTGCTTGCCTGCATAGAGGGGTAGGAGTGTGTACCCCCTTGCTTGTTTATGTATCACATTACTGTGGTGTTGTCTGTCTTTATAATTAGCTGTCCTGGGTGTAAGAGGTCCTTGAAAGCTGTTAGGGAATTCTGTACAGCTAGCATTTCCTTTTGATTGATGTGCAGATGCCTTTGATTTGTAGTCCATTTGCCTTGAATGCACTTGTCCTGCCATGTGTGCTCCCCAGGCATAGTCCGATGCATCTGTTGTTATCATTTGCCTGGCTGTGGGTAAGGTAAAAGGCTGACCCTTGTTGAGGTGACCTGCCTGTGCCCACCATAGAAACTCCTGTTGAAGGCAGGAAATGAGTGGTGGTATTGTTTCCAAGCTGTGGCTGTGTTGAGACCATATGCTTTTCAGGTACCATTGTAATTTCCTCATGTGCAGTTTTGCAAATGGTATTAGTAGAATGCAAGATGCCATGAATCCCAAGGCCTGCAGAATTTTTCTTGCAGGGAGTTGGGTCTTTGTTGCCATTATTTTGAAGTATTGAGTTAGTTGTAGTTGCTTGTCTGGCATGAGATAAGCCATCTGGGCCGTTGTATTCAAGCTGGCACCCAGGAATATTATGTTCTGTGAGGGCACTAGTTTTGATTTCTTTTCATTTACTGTGTACCCTAGGCAACTTAGAAGGTGTTTGACAAACGCCAGATGTTGTAAGAGAATGTCCTTGCTTTATGCTTGAATAAGGCATTTGTCCAAGTATGGGTATATTTGAATTCCTCTTTGTCTGCAGTATGCGATTACTGTTGCCAGGCATTTTGTGAAGACCCTGGGCGCAGTAGATAAGCCAAAGTGCAGTGCAGAGAATTGATAATGGGTTGAACCTGCAATGAAATAATAAGTTAAGTACTCACCATAACGTTCCATCTGAGTAGGTGACTTCATTTGTCTGCAACCTTTGGGTCTTGGATCCGAGCCGGCAACTTATTTTACAGCTTATGGATCTGAGCTCCTAGGTCCTCCCCTTACCCATAATCCCCTGCCAACCCTGACTGACCTCAGATCAAGTTTGCCCTTATACCAAATGTCAGACCAAAGTGTCCCAAAAGGGACCAAGAAAGGACATACGAGAATTGACTTCTGAAGGCCAGGGGGAAGGAGGGGGGGGGGATGGTTGCAGACAAATGAAGTCACCTACTCAGATGGAACGTTATGGTGAGTACATAACTTCTTAATCTGAAGTAGGGACTTCATTTGTCAGCAACCTTTGGGACAGAGTCCCCAGCTACCTGAATCTTGGGCGGCCATCATGGAAAGATGTTCCGGAGCACTGCGGAGCCAAAGGATGCTCTCCCTCTGGAAATAACGTCCAGCTTATAATGAGTGATAAAGGTATGAGATGAGGCCCAAGTGGCTGCAGAGCAAATATCATCCAAAGATACTCTAGATCTAAAGGCAGCAGAAGTAGATATGGAGCAAGTAGAATGCGCCCGTACTCCCTGAGGTGCGAGCCTCCCCGAAGTTTCATAGGCCAGAAGAATACACTGTGAAATCCATCGTGATAAGGTGACCTTAGAAATAGCTTTACCCAGATTGAATTTGGCAAAAGAAATGAACAACTGATCTGATTGTCTATGACCAGCAGTCCTATGAATGTAAAAGCGCAGTTGTCTGTGCACGTCTAAGGAATGCAGCTTGTATTCTCCTTTATTCTGGTACTTAGGGAAGAAAACTGGCAGGTTAATGGACTGATTAATATTGGTTTCTGAGGCCACCTTAGGAAGAAAGGAGGGATTGGTCCTGAGGTACACTCTATCCTGATGAAAAATCAAGTAGGGAGGTTTCGCACAAAGGGCCTGAAGTTCGGAAACTCTTTTCGCTGAAGTGATGGCGACAAGGAACGCCGTTTTCCAGGAAAGATATTTAAGTTCGGCCGAGGCAGCTGGTTCAAAGGGGGGAGCAGTCAAGGCTTGAAGGACTAATGATAGATCCCAAGGGGGTACCGCTTCCTTGACAGGAGGTCTGAGTAGGAAGGTACCCTTGAGGAAGGTTTTACATAATTTCACAGTCCCACATGGTAATGAGAGATGGCTGCTAATTGAACCTTGATCATAGAACAGCTAGCTCCCCGCTGAAAAAGTCCGGTGAGGAAATCCAAGACGGACGGCAACGAAGCCGTGAAGGGATCTATGTTATGGTGTTCCGCCCAGATGAAGAAACGCTTCCATTTACTGCGATAGACTTTTCCAGTGGAAGGCTTATGTGCTGCCACCAAGATGGCTTTAACTGGTGAGGAGATGCCGGGAGTCCTGACTAAGAGTGGAACTGGAGCAGCCAAGCTGTCAGCTTCAGGTTGTCCAGATTCGGGGTCGGAAGGCCTGAGGGATGGGATATTAGATCCGGAAGAGGATCCAGAATCCAGGGAGGATTCACCAGATGAGACCACAGGTAAGGGAACCAAGTTTGACGAGGCCAGAATGGGGCAATGAGGATCATTCTGCTCCCCAACCGAGAGGCTTTCTGTATTAGTTTCAGCATCAGGGGTAGAGGAGGATAGGCATAAAGTAGACTGGGAGGCCAAGCATGCACTAGAGCGTCTCTCGGGGCTTCCTCGAGGGGGGGAATCAGAGCGAAGAAGCTGGAGCATTTCGTGTTTGAGGGAGTGGCAAAAAGATCCCAGCAGGGTTGCCCCCATTCGGCAAAAATCCACTTCGCTACCTGGGAATTGAGAGACCACTCGTAAGGGGAAAGAATAGTGCATCTGAGCTTGTCCGCCAGAATGTTGGACCATCCCGGAATGTGCGTTGTGATAAGGAAGCGGTTGGTGGAGATCGTCCATTCCCACACCCTCATGGCCTCTCGACAGAGAGGGTAGGACCTGGTTCCCCCCTGTTTGTTGATGTACCAGACAACTGACATGTCGTCATCTGTATCGCAATAGTTCCTACGGGGAGAAGGTTCTGAAGTGCTTGCAACGCCAACAGCACCGCCCTCCTCTCCAGAACGTTGATATGCAAGGAGGTCTCTGTGTCGTTCCACGTCCCTTGGGCCGTTCTGACTGAGCAATGCCCCCCCCCCCCACCTGAGGCGAGAGGCGTCCATGGTCACCGTGGCAAGGGGAGGCGGCGTGCAGAAGGGTCATCCCGTATGAAGTTCCGGGGACTGGAGCCACCATAAGAGGGCCCTCCTGCAAGCCCTGCTGAGTGAGATAGGATGGCTGAGGGGGAGAAACTGAAAAGACCATTGGACTAGAAGAGTCCACTGTAGCACCCTCATATTCAGACGAGCGTACGGAAGAAGAGTTATTGCTGCTGCCATGGAGCCTAGAGCCCTCAGGACCAATTCCGCCGGTGGGGCTTTTAATTGGAGGATGGCCCGCACATGAAGTCCCAGGTTTTGAAGTCGCTCCGAAGTGAGGAACGTTCGCAGACTTCTCGTATCTATTTTGGCTCCTATGAAATCTATCACTTGTGTTGGAGCAAGAGAGGATTTGTCCAGGTTGATCGTAATGCCTAGATGGGGAGCTAGGCGAAGAAGGTGATTTCTGGCTGCGCAGAGTAGATGCCTTGTTGGGGCGGACAGGAGCCAGTCATCCAGGTACGGGAAGACGTGCATTCCCTGGAGTCTCAGGTGGGCCGCTATCACTGCTAACACTTTGGTAAACACCCTGGGGGCTGGGGACTGGCTCCACTGTGTCCGGCTCCTTCCACGCCCTGGTGGTGATAAGGTCCACCAGGGGGTCGGCTGGAGGGGACACCCAAGAGGTAGACGGGCCTGCTTCAAATGCCTCCAGGAACACAGACTCGTCGGAGGAAGCCTTGGGGGCAGACCACCCCCCCCCCCCTGATCCGGAGCATTTCCATGATGTCTCCAAAGGAGACATCCTCGGGGGTGACCTTGGGGAGCCTTCCCCTTCATCCAAGTCTGTGTCCCCTGTTAAGGATTCAGGGGAGTCCACGTGTCTCCTCTTACACTTATGCTTGCGAGGCACTTCCTCGGGGGGACTGTCCGAGGAAGTCTCACCAGCAATATCCTGTTCCAGTGAAACAACCTGGGACATTGAAGCAGGCTGTCCCTGTGGCCGGGTGATGGAAGCCTGGCCCAGCAGAGAGGGAGTGCAGGGTAGAGCCGATGCAAGGACCGAGGGTCTGGATGCTCTCAACAGAGCCCTCTCCACTACATCGAAGGCCGAGGGGGAGCCTCTCTCCCTGGAATCCGAAAGCCGGCTCCCACTCGGATCCGATTAAGGGATCGGAAACGGTGCCGAGGCCACCGGGTCCGAAGGACCCGTGTGCTCCGACCTGGATGGAGCCGAAGGCACACTGACTCCCTTGGATCCGAAGCTCGGCCCACGGCTCCGAGAGGTCAGATCCGACAAAGGACCCGACAGACTCGAGGGCAGGATCGGATCCGAAGTACCCAGTACTGTCATCCGGTCCAAGTCTGCATCAGAAAGACTATAAGTAGATGTCGACGAGGCTACCGAGGTGGGCCGGGAATGCCGCCTCAATGACCTCGATGGAGATTGGGTCTCCTCCTCCTCGGGTCCCGGGGAAAAGCAAGGGGATCGGATCAGAGGAGGAGAGGACCTGGAAGCCGTGGAGGGAGAAGCCTGCTTAGCTGGGGGGGGGGGGCGAAGCGGAGGCCTCGGCCTGCCGCTTGTGGTGCTTCTCCCTCCTTTTCTCCCTCCTGGCCTCCCTTTCCTCCGGCATCTTAGTGGGAGTTTGAGTCCCGGCCAGGGGAAGGGGGGCCATGAGTGGCTACCACCAAGGGCTGAGGAGGAGCCACAGGAGTACCGGAGGCCGAAGCTGGATCCGGGGGCAAAAGTCCCGCCAGAACCAACTTCGACCTCCGCTCTTTCAGTGCCCTGGGGTTGAACACTGCGCAGATGGAACACCCTGAAGACAGGTGTTCAACCCCAAGGCACCGAACACACAGAGTGTGGCCATCCACCGGTGAAAGCTTATGGCCACACTCGGTGCACTTAGAAAAAATGGGCTTTGGGGCCTCTGACATTTTTCAAAGAAAAAAATAACTACACAAACACACCAGGCCCCAAAACACAAGCAACACACACACACTCTACGAACCAGCGAGGGGAGGAAATACACTAAAAAAGAATAAAATTAACAAAAGGGGATCCTAAACACACACACTATTTAAGAACTTAAAGATTTTCTGTTTTAACAAGTTTTTTCTCTAAACTTATCTGAAAGTCGCCAGGAGCTCTGCAATCCAGCTGTCTCTTCTAAGAGCGGCAAACTAGATCTGAGGTCAATCAGGGTTGGCAGGGGATTATGGGTAAGAGGAGGAGCTAGGAGCTTGGATCCATAAGCTGTAAAATAAGTTGCCGGCTCGGATCCGAAGTCGGATCCAAGACCCAAAGGTTGCTGACAAATGAAGTCCCTACTTCAGATCGGAGGTATCTTCTGCAATTTTGTCTGATAGGGACATGCAGGTATGCCTCCTTGAGGTTCAACGTTACTAGCCAAGCCTTCTTGCCCAACATGGGAAGAAGCTGCTGTAGTGTTAGCATCTTGAATTTGTGTACTTGCAAATAGGTGTTTAGAATTGAAAGGTCCAGAATGGGTCTCCACGCTTTGTCCTTTCTGGGGACTAGAAAGAGTCTTGAGTAAAATCCTAATCCTTGTCCTTGCTCCTGTGGAGGTACCTGTTGAATGGCTCTCATGTCCATGAGGGCTGTAATTTGTTTTTGTGCCTCTGCCCATTGATTTGGTGGCAGGTTTGGCATTCCTTTTATCCTGGCAAGGTGTGAAAGTGAATCTGTATCCTTGTGAGACAATGTGTAGGACCCATTTGTCTTTTGTGATGATGTGCCAGATGTTTGCAAAAAGTGCTAATTTTCCTCCCAAGGGAGCTGCCAAGAGAGTTTTGCTTGGCAGTTTGAGGGTAAAGTCAATGTGTTTGTCTTCTAGTAGTTTGGGGCCTGTCTTCTCCTCCTTTCTGGGTAGTGGCACCCCACTAGCGAGGTTTGTAAGGGTCTTGTGACTGACCTCTGCCCCTTGGGCATCTGTATTTGCCCCTCTGTGGTCTGTCAGAAGCTGGAAATGACCAATTTTTTGTTGGCCAATTTCGGCTGAAACGAGGGGGTTGTACCTGTAAAAAATCCTTGACCGTCTGCACAGACTTTGCCTTATCCTCCATTTTCTTTAAAACCTCTTCAGCTTTGACACCAAATAATACATCCTGCTGTAAAGGTGCATCTAATAATTTTGCTTTAACATGATCAGGCAGGGTTTGTTCTTTTAACCAAGCATGTCTACGTATGAGCTTCCAAAGAATCAAATCCACATTGTAAAGTATGTTTGCCCACCTGTTCAGCTGCATGCAACAGATCCTACATTTCCTTGAATTCAAACTGTTCAGAATGCATGCTCATCTTTTGTTTTAATTGAGACATTAGGAATTGCTGATATTTCAGCATGTAAAACTGACAATTTAATGCTCTCATAGCAAGAGTAGCTGAGGTGTATACCTTCTTTCCCCACCTATCTAGTGCTCTGGAGGGTAAAGTATTTTTAGCCATAGAAGCCTTAGCCCCTGTGGGACCCTGAGAAATTGTTTCTGGGTCAGCAACAGGGCTTTTATAAAGGAATTTGTGTGAGTCAGTTACTCTGTAGTATCTGTCTGTTTTGGCTGGATCAGGAGGTAGAGAGTCTGGATTTAGACTAGATTCTAAGTAAATATCATCCACAATGACTAAAACTGGAGGGATAGCCAGAGGTCTGTGCTGGGGAAGTACAAGGAACTCTCGGAGCCTTTTCTTTGAGTCGGAGTAGTCCTGGCCTTCCCAGTGGAAATGTTCCCTCATGGTGTGTAAAGTTTCCCGAAAGGAATAGTCTTCAGGGGGAGATGCTGAGGGGATAGAGTCTTCAGCATCAGAATCTTCATAGGGGGGAAGGGGGGAATCCTGTTCCTGAGAGGAGTCTGAGGAAATTGAACCCTGGTCAGAAGAGGCATAATCCTCGTCTTGTCTTGGCCTTTTGTCTGGAGGGGGTTGGGAATCCCTGATTAGGGTAATCAAATCTTCAGCCATCTTAAGCATATGTTTCTTAGGCATGGGGCCTAGAACTGGAGACTGATGTACAGTCTTTTTAGGTTTTAATGGAGTTTTAAGTTTAGCATACGATTTAATGGTGAGTGTAGTCGGTCTGAAGACACCTTCTGCAGCCGAAGGTGTTTCCACTGTACCGGGTTCTCCTTCTGTTAAGGTGTCGGTAGGGTGTAATGAAGATGGATGCGTCTCGGTTTGACAATTCGAAGCTGTCTGGGGCTCCAATTCTGCGGTAGTCAGGGGCTGCGTAGGCGCCTCACTGAAAACCGGCGAATCGGCAACAGGCCCAGCAGAGGCCACGGAGTCTGGCCTGGTTCTTGGCTGTCTGTCCCTGTCTTTGCGTTTTTTATGCATGCCAGTCATCAGTTGCTCCGACGGCATGGTATAATTAAATTTCCTACCAAAGTAGTGTCAAGCGAAATCAAAACGATGCTTGATAGTTCGTTTATTGATCCTAGCACAAAACCGACAACCAGTGACGTCGTGGTCTGGGCCTAGGTAAGGAATACAATAAGAATGGAAGTCCTTATGAGGTATTTGCTTCCCACAAGAAATGCAATTGTTAACTTTTTCTGACATCGGTATGAGGCAAGAAAAGGTTCCCCAATGGGGTACTTAGCTTTATTGAAGACTTCGGACTGAAATTCGATTCGAAAATCTCAGGTGTCGGCTGACAGGCACTTGCGAACTGCTTCTGCTTCAGGCACCGTGCGGCAAGAAAGACTGAAGAAAATGGCGTTGGATGCCTCTTATATACCCCTGGTGCACTGATGTCAGGGAAGAAGCGACAGCAACCGACGCTGGACCAAGACATTGGAACTCAGGCCGACTGCGGGACCGCCTGATGGCAGGATAACCCAAGTGTGATGACTGCAGCAGGGTAACACGATGAACATCTAGATTTCCCACTAGACAGATGCAGTCACACAGGAAAATATTTTAAATAAAATACAATAGAAGTAACACGAGGACTAGGTCCTCTAAGTTAAACGGGCCTAGCCCTGTGAAGAAAAGGGTCTTCTAATTCAAACTGACCAAGAAGGCACAACACACACACATGCTCAAGGGTAGCAAATCAACAACTGTAAGAAATTAAGACTTTAGTGGGTCCCCACTAAAGACCACCAGTCAACAATAATCGCTTGACAGGAAATAATCAATAGGAGACCCTATTGATTAAAAACGGCGAACTCGCCAAACTAATTCTCTAGACAAGAGAGAAAAAAAAACGCAAATGTGTCTAACTACTGAAATACAGGAGACTACTATACTAGTCACACAAGGCCACAAGGCAATTTAGGTAAATCCTAACTGCAAATAACAGGAAAAAAGGCGAAACCACCAAAAACTAACGGTTTAGGTAAAACGCAATTGCGCCTAACTATTAGTACACAGGATACCACTAATAAGGTCACGCAACAACCACAAGACAAAGATAAAGTCCTATAATGTATATATTCAATAACTATGCAAAAAATACTGGAAAAATGAAATTTGCAAAAACTTGGCCAGAGCCAAGAGAAGCACATCCGAACTCGTCGATGCAGCAAACAAGATCTGGCTGGTGCACCATGGGATACCTGCTTAGCTACGAGCCAACCAGAAGTCTTCGAGCTTGAAAATCGGCTGAGTCGGAACCCATATGTAAAAATGAAGGTGAGATTGGACTACCTAACATGATCATATTATGCAGTGATGCCCACCCAAACTTTGTCCACCCACTCCCTCTTTACTGTAATAACCTACTAAAATTTTGAAAATCATATCCATGAATATTCAAAATATAGTAATCAAAATCTCTGAATTTCATTCCTGGATCACTAATTACTCCCCAGGCATTATTATTCTTACAAAAACTTGGCTTGAACAACATACAAAAGACTATGAATGCATCCCCCCTTGACTATACTATCATCCGCTCTGATAGATTAAATAAAAAAGTGGTGGTGTAACAATTTTGTTCTCTAGCTATATTTCTCTCTCTCCTTCTTGTATCTTTTTCTATTTCTCTACTTAAACTCATCACTGCTGAGATCCTTCTCTCTCACTGTAAATTAAATGAGCATAAAATGCTATGTATAACTGCCCTACATATTTCCCCAGGAAATAACATCCCTATTCTGGAAGACATCCTACACTGGGTATCTAGTTCCATTCCTCATGAAATAATTCTTGGTAATGACAATATTAACTGACAAACCTTCACATCAAACTACCCTTTCACTAGTATCAATCTATATGGTTTAAACAAGCCATAATTTCCTATATTCACTTCAGAAAAGCTAATAGAACTGGGACTATTCTGGACTGGATCCTAGTCTCAAATCCAAACATTTACAATTCTCCAAAAACCCTCCAAGACTCCCTCAATAATCACCATCCCACCTATGTTTGGAGGCTAGCAACTTACCATATCAAACAGCACATTTATAAAGAGTGCCACAACCTCTCACATTTCAATTCCAAGACCTTTAACAATATCCTTAATAACATTAATTGGTCCATCCTCTATTCTGTAGTACTGGACAATGACGTTCTAAAATGTTATACAATATCTCTTGACATCCTCAACAGCCTTGCTCCTATAAGAAAAAAAAGAGAGAAAAACTCACCCAATCACCTTGGCTATCACCTTCTACTAGACAACTGATGTGTAAGAGAAGTAAAGCTTGGAGAAATTGGCAAAATTACAAATCTCAAGCTTACCTACAGACCTACAAACAACTTCAAAACAAGAACAAAATACAAGCTACTGCTGGTAAGAAATATTACTACTTCAATCCACAGGATAACCAAAAACACAACCCCCAAATAGCTTGGTCCGCTATCAAGAAAATATTATACCCTGGAACACCTAGTACCCATAACCCTTGTCCAGACATTTTGCCCTTAGAAACTGCTTCTAAATTTAACTCCCACTTTATAGACTCAATAGCCATCCTCACCCAAAACTCCCTACAGAATCCTACCACCCCCGACAAACTTCAAAACTCTAACAATGCCATTTTCAACATAAAATCCATTTCTACTTCGTATATAAAAATTTATTACACAAATTCAAGCCCTGCTCACCCTCTGTGGACACTCTCCCATATGAATATAAAGATTGCTACCCCCTCTATTACCTATCCAATCTTTATCTTGATCAGTCGATCCATTTGAGTGTCATATGTGCCATCTCGCTGAAAAAAAATTTACATCATTCATCTTCATAAAGGGAGAAACTCCATTGAAATACCCAACTTCAGACCAATTGCGATCTTGTCCCTTCTTTCCAAGATCTTAGAGAAATGTATTCATAAACAACTTTTACAATACTTACTCCAAGAAAATCTATTAACCTCTACCAAACACTGCTTTCACACAAATCATACAACAACTGCCCTTCTTGCCTTTTTCGACATCATTAAAGCCAGGGATCACAACAATTTAGTTTCTTCCCTCTTTTTAGATCTGTTTAAAACTTTCCATACAATCTCACATACCAAACTACTCTCAAAAATGTTGCTTTAGGCTTTTCCGGTACAACAGTCACTTGGTTCTTTAGCTACCTATCTAACTGGCTACAATCAGTTAAATGTGTCTCTACTTACTCATCTTTTCTCCCAGTTAATATAGGTGTCCCACAAGGCTCTGTACTTGGCCCTCTCCTTTTTAACATACTTATAAATGATCTGCATACATCCTCCCAACAAGCTACACTTATACAATATGCAGATGACTTCACTGCACTGTCATTTGCTCATCTAATAGTCCTTCCCAGTTACAGTCTATCACTCAGCGAGCTTTCAACTCTATTGAAAACTGGCTCAGTGACAATCAGCTTTTCCTAAATTCAAATAAAACAAAAACTGCTCTTATTTCTCCCCAAATCCCAAACACACACAAAAGACACATTCAAAATATCTTGTCTCAACAATACTGAAACTGAAGTTGTACCTTACACAAAGTTACTTGGTGTCATAATAGATGATCAACTGAAATATGATCTTCATATTCAAAAGTGATAAAAACAACACACCAAAATTTTGGCATGCTCTATAAATCAAAAAGATTCCCTACCAACTCCTCAAGAGTTATTCTAACCAATACATACCTCCTTCCTTCATTACTATATGCCTCACCCATTTTCACCAAGATTCAGATCTCCCTAAATCAAAACTTGAGCTCAAAGTACATAAATTGGCAGCCAAGTCAGTCGTACAACTCCCACTACTGCTCTGCCCTCAGATATTTAAACTGGCTGGAGTTATCTCACTACCTCAAGTTCATCCAACTCCTCTTTGCTCATAAAATGGTATACAAATCCTCATCCTGCCCAGCAGCCAGCACCATTCTTAATCATAACCTCCTTAATAGACCTTTTCGCTCATCTTAGAAACACCTCCTTGAAATCCATAAACCAAAAAATCTACTGGTCACTGCCTATATTCCTACTCAATAGCCAGGTCTGGAACAGTATTCCTACAGATGTTAGAGAAATGCCATGTAGTCACACATTCAATCTCTAAAGAGATTTATCCTTAACTCCTGGCTCTAGATATGTGTTACACCTCTACCCATTACTCCTTCTTTCTCTTCCTCTCTCTCCCCTCTCTTCCTTCTCTTTCCCCTTTCCTTTCTTCTCTTCTCTTATTAGTCAAAGCACCAGTTACTTCTCCAATATCTCTGTACTTTAACTCCATTTCCTAATCTCCCCCCAATTGCAAAATCTCTTTTCTTTTTCTTAATATTTTGCCCCTTATCTAAAATGATTGACATCTTTACCATTGGTTATCACTACTGACTGTACTTTACTAGGTGATCAATATCCTATGATTGTTGTTTAATATTCACTGTATGATTTTCTGATCTGACTTTATTTATCCTCTGTGTCGAGGCTACTGTTTATTACTGCACTTCACATGATAATTATTAATTGAACTATGTATGTTGGAGATTTTCTCCCTGGGCCTCCACTGAAAATGGGATTCATGCCCAGTTGGACTTTCTTGGCAAACAAATGCCAAATACATAAAAATAAACCGTTTCCTGACCTCCTTTTTTTCTCTCTCTCTTCTTAGTCTTACTTTTTTTCTTTCTCTTTTCTATCCCTATCTTTAATTCTGTCTCTCTTCTTGTCCACCAGTTTCTTTGATAGAGAAGGTAAAGATGGGGAGGTACCACAGAGCAGCCGGAAGCATTCCTTTCAGTGCTAGCTTGGCTCTGCGGTCTGCCAAGGCTCTGAACACAAATGCAGCACAGGCTTGGCAATCTGAATATGGGGGGGGGGGGGGGTCACACAAAGACAATACACACAACTATGTGAATCTTGGAAGGAAGGCATTCATGGCCACACCCCTAACACTTTCAGAAGCTTGAAGTCTTATCAATAATCTGAAAAACAGGCACAGAAGAAAAAAAATACATACATATACATGGGTCTATGTCTGAAGGTAGAAAGTTCAAAAGACTGAAAAAAGAAGTTATGTCCTTACCATAACATTCCATGTGGAGTGTTCATCTCGCCTTTGTTCTTACACATGGGTTTGGAGCCGATCCTCGCCTCCGAGTCGGCCGAATTGCAAAGCTCTGAATCTCAGAGAAGCTCGAGACCAGTCCATATCCCACAATCCTCCCTGCCATTACTCAGATCTAGTTTGCAAACAAACCAGACCAAAAGATCCAACACCTCCGGTGCTAGAAGTATACACTCTCTTCAGCCATTCAGAGACACTCTCTCACCACATCAATAACTAATGGTCTAAACATATATCCCATGATACACGGGACCATATACCCCGGAAGGGGTCAAGACACGTTGATCAGACTCTAATCCTACCAGTTCTTCCAAACACGTGGGGAGGGAAAGGGAGGGAATGTAAGAACAAAGGCGAGATGAACACTCCACAAGGAACGTTATGGTAAGGACATAACTTCTTTATGCAAGAGTGTTCAATCTCGCCGTTTGTTCTTACACACGGGTAGCGTCCCTAGCTCCGTCACCCCGAGTGACTCATGGAAGAACGTTCCTAAGCACAGTGGAACCAAATGATGTCCTGTCCTTGGAGACTTTGTCCACTCTATAATGAGTGATGAAAGTATGTGGCTTAGACCACGTGGCTGCTGCACAAATAGTGTCCAAAGGCAAACGAGCTGCATGAGCTAAGGAAGTGGAGACGGATCTGGTAGAATGGGCCTTAGGTTTGGTGGGTAAGGATTGATTTGATTTAGAGTATACAAAGGTTATACAGTCAGCAAGCCGTTTAGATAGTGTAAGTTTAGTAATTGCCATGCCATTTTTATCGTCTGCAAATGCGACGAAGAGCTGATCCGTTTTCCTGTAAGCTTTGGTCCTATCCAAATAAAATCTTAATTGCCTGTGAACATCCAACTTGTGCAACATATACTCCAGTTTGTTAATATGGTTCTTGAAAAAGATAGGGAGTTCTATAGACTGGTTAATATTCATAACTGAGCATACTTTTGGAAGGAAAGATGGATATGTACGCAAAGAGACCCTGTCTGGATGGAATATCAAGTAAGGTGGTCTGACTGATAATGCTTGCAACTCTGATACTCCACGAGCTGAGGTCACGGCGACGAGGAACAGCGTCTTCCACGATAAGAACTTTAAGAGACATGACGAAGCAGGTTCAAAAGGTGGCAACATGAGTTGCGACAGCAACAAATTCAGGCTCCATGGAAAGAAAGGTTTTCTGACAGGCGGCTTAAGATGGAAGGTTCCTTTCATAAAGGCCTTACAAAGTCTGTGACACATAATGGGAGAACCTTCCTCACCAATATGGAAGTTTGATATGGCCGCCAACAGTACTCTTAGCGTGGAAGTAGAAGCTCCTTCGTGAAAAAGGATAGATAAGAATTCTAAAATTTTATGTAGAGGAGCTACCAAGGGGTCTAAGTTTTGGCTAGATGCCCAGTATACAAAGCGTTTCCACTTGCTCGTATAGAGTTTAGTAGTGGAAGCTTTATGAGAAGCAACCAGAATGTGTTGAACTGCCGGGGGAAGTAGATGAGACCTGGCTAGGCAGGGAAGCGGAGCAGCCAAGCTGCTAGTTTGAGGGACTGTAGAGACGGGTGAGGAACTCCCGACAAATGGGTCAGTAGATCTGGTACTGGGTCCAGAATCCATGGTTACTCTATTTGATAGGCTCGAAGAAAGGGGAACCATATTCGACGAGGCCAGAATGGGGCTATGAGTATTATAGTCCTTTCCAGGTTCCTGGCTTTCTGTAGAAATCTGGGAATCAAGGGAGTAGGCGGAAATGCATATAGGAGACCCGGGGGCCAATCGTGTATCAGTGCGTCCCTGGGGACATCCCCCGGAGGGGGTAGAAGGGAAAAGTAGCTTCTGCATTTTGCATTCAACAGGGAAGCAAACAGATCGCAGCAAGGCTGGCCCCATTTGCGGAAGATCTTTTCCGCCGTCTGTGGATTGAGGGACCACTCGTGAGTTAACAGGATGGCTCTGCTCAACCTGTCCGCACTGACGTTGGATGACCCCGGGATGTGCATTGCTATCAGAAAGCGACCCGTGGACTCTGCCCATTGCCAAATTCTCATGACCTCCCTGCATAACGGGTAAGACCTGGTTCCCCCTTGCTTGTTTATGTACCAGACTACAGACATGTTGTCTGTCTGAACTGCTACTGTTCCTAGAGGTAAGAGGGCTTGGAAGTGTTGCAATGCCAGGAACACCGCCCTCAGCTCCAGAACATTTATATGTAGAGTGTACTCCATGCTGGACCATTCTCCTTGGACTGTTCTTCCCTGAAAAAGGCCCCCCCCACCCTATCAGGGAAGCGTCCGTGGTTATTGTGGCTGTTGGACTGGGTAGAACGAACGGATGACCCATAGTGAGGTTCTGAATGCACACCCACCATGAGAGGTCCCGTCTGCAAGAGTCTGATATCCTGATCTCGTGCGCTAGGGGTAGGTGTTGGAAAGACCACTGCGCGAAGAGCAGCCATTGTAGGATCCTCATGTGTAACCTTCCCATAGGAACTGCAATTAGTGCGGCTGCCATCAGTCCCAACACTTTTAACACCAGTTTGGCTGGGGCTTTCTTGCTGACCAGAAGAAGAACCTGCTGTTTGAGGGTTGAGGCCCTTATTGGAGGGAGCTTTAGTAGTGTCGATCGTGTATTTAGGTCTGCTCCGATGAAGGAAATACACTGTGAGGGCGATAAGCAAGACTTTTTGAAGTTTATGGAAATCCCTAAGTGGGAACAAAGGCTGACTGTGTAGTCTCTGGCTTGCAATAGACGACACTCGGTGGTGGCGGTGAGGAGCCAGTCGTCCAGATAGGGAAACACCTGGAATCCTTGTCGTCTCAAGTGAGACACAACTACTGCCATGCATTTGGTAAATACCCTGGGGGCTGAGGTGAGACCAAAGGGCAGAGCTCGAAACTGAAAGTGACTGGCTCCCAGCCGGAAGTGCAGGTGATCTCTGGACGGTCTGGCCATTTTGATGTGGTAGTACGCGTCTTTGTGATCTATAGAACACATCCAATCGTCCTTCTGTAAAAATGGAAGGATCGATTGAAGCTTGACCATTCGGAACTTTTCCTTCTTCACAAAGGTGTTGAGATGGCTGAGATCTAAGATCGGTCTCCTGTCCCCTGTCTTTTTTGGAACTAAAAAGAACCTTGAGTAAGTTCCGGATCCTCTCTGGTCTGCCGGGACTGGTTGGATGACTCTGTTTTCGAGCAGCTTTGAAATTTCTACAGCTGCTGGATTTTGCAGACGGGGTGGCACGTCTGGAAACCTTCTTTGTAGAGGTGGAGTTGATGTGAAGGGGATTTTGTATCCTCTGGTTATAATGCTTTTTACCCAAGAATCCGAAGTAATATTTAGCCAGGCCAGTGGGTATAAAGCCAAGCGACCCCCGACTGCCTCCAGAGCAGGACAGCCGGGCCTCCCTTAAGGAGTGCTGGAAAGGCTTCCCAGGGACGGAATCCCTGTTGCCTTGGTTATGCGGACCCCCTCTGCCGCCGGGGCGGCGTCTTCCATTTCTACCCCCTCCTCTGCCTCTGGAGGGGGTATCACTCTGTGTGGTCTGGAAAGATCCCGGATTCTTACGGAACCACATTTTTCCGCCTCGTTGCCCTTTGGGGTACGGTCTAGTAGGAGCAGAAAAACGGACCCCAACAGCAGACAGGGTCTTTCCCTCTTGCTCACACCGAGTGAGAGTCTCCTTAACCTTGGGCCCGAAAAGTGTGGCACCATCAAAAGGGGCATTGGCAAAGGAAGACTTGAAGGCTTCTGCAAAGGAGCACAGCCGCATCCATGATTGTCTTCGAAGAGCAATCGCTGAAGCTGCAGCTCTACTCGATCCCTCGGCTGCATACGAGATGAGCCTCATGGATGAGTTTACTATGGAGGTGAGGGTGCTAAGTTGTGCCGTTACTTTCTCTGAAACAGCAGCATCTGTGTTACCCTGGAGGGTATCTGTCAGCTCCTTGATGAGATCCCTCTGCAAATGTGTGAAATGAGTCAAATAGTTTAGCGAACGCATGGAAAAAGTCGCTGAACTAAAAATGCGCTTCCCATATCTGTCCATAGTCCTAGAATCCTTATTGGGAGGATGAACAGATGAGGAAGACTCAGACATCTCCTTTTTCGTGGCTGCCGCCACCACCATAGCGTCGACAGGAACTCCCTTGGTGAGATAAGATTAATCTTGGGGGGCAGTGATGAACTTGTTTGGTTTCCTAGGGACTGGTTCCACTGTATCAGGTGCCTCCCATGCCCTTCGAGCAATCAAATCCATTAATTCATCGAAGGGCGGAGTCACCCAGGAGGTAGAAGGTTGAGCCCCAAAAGCCTTCAGCAGCACCGACTCATCCTCAGTGGGGGCTAGGGATTGCCAATCACCCCTCTGTTTCAAGATCTCCAGGATGTCTGCAAATGACACATCCTCCGAGGGTGATTTGGGGGACCCCTCTGCCTCATCCAAGTCGGTGTCAGACGTTAGAGATTCCTGTGGGGAATCTATGTGCCTCCTCTTGCACAACAGTTTCCTCAGGACCTCATCAGAGGGGGCTTCTGGTGAGGCCTCCAAGGAACAGGGGGAACCCTCTGGGGGTGGCTGAAGCAATGGGGCTCTACGCTTGGGATGGATCGTGGGAGCAGAAACAGAAAGTGGCCCTTTTGGGGAAGGAGAAGATTCCCCTGATGATGTGGTTGTCTGTGCAGACAATACTTTCCTCATAAGGTCAAAGGCCCCCGAACCCCTGGCCGAGGGCTCCCCCAGTTCCGAAGAACACGGGAGCATCCCAGACCCAGGTGCTGTGGGCTCCGACCTAGAGGACAGAGCTGAGCCAGTCTGTGCCGAGGCCCCGAGAGCGAGAGTCGGCACCGACAGGTCGGTACGACTCTCGGTCCCGGAACCGAGGAGAGACCGTCGGTTCTGCGACTCCCCTATCGGTTCCGAAGGAGTCAAAGTCAATGGTGTCGATCATGCAATGGACGGTTTCGGCACAGAGGGCTCCACTATCATCAGGTCATCCTCTCCCGGCTCCGAGATCTGGATGGGTCTCGAAGGAGGACCCATTGGAGATATGGGGAGGCCTTCTAGTTTCGACACCAACTGGGAGGAAACTGCAATTAACTTGGAAAGGGCCGTGTTTTCCATGAGTTTCTGCATGACACGATCCACATCTGTCTCAGATAAAGGTCTGGAAGAACGAGTCGAAGGAGCCGAAATGGCACCGACCGAAGAATGGACGGTGGTGGCAGCTCCAACACCGGTTCCAAGATCTGGGGCTCAGGAAAAGATAAATGTTCGATGCTCGGCCCCGAGATCTGTGGAACCAGCGAACGAACCCTAGAAGATTAACTCGAAGCCGATGACATGGGCTCCGACATCTTCGACCCCTTCGAGGATTTAGAAGCCTGATCTGACTTGTCCAAAGCCTCTTGAAAGGCAGGTTTCAGTAACCCTCTGTCTATGAGCTTCCTGCGTCTATCTGTCATGACCCTCCCGCTAAAGGAATGGCAAATAGAGCAATACTCTTGAAGATGGAGAGGGTCAAGACAGTAGACGCAGGAAGCATGATTGTCAGTAATGGACATTTTCTGCCCACACTGACATCTTTTAAAGCCAGATTTAGCTTTCTCTGACATGCTAATATAACAACACTTCACTAGGATAATGAGTAGAGAAAAACTGCTAAGACTACTAATCCTATATGTATATATACAAGTCTAGAAAGGGCTATATAAAATAAGACACTCACAAACCACACCCAAAGAAAGAAGGGTTAGGCCACAACAGGGTGCCTGAAGAAAAAACGATATATATATAAAACACACACACACAGCAACTTCTATAACTACCTAAGAAATATAAAGTTATATCAGGAAAAAAATCAGTAGCTTATCTGTAAATAGAAACCAATTATCAATTTTCTATCTGTTCCGAGCTCTCCTCGATCCGATCTGTTGCAGTGGCAAACTAGATCTGAGTAATGGCACGGAGGATTGTGGGATATGGGCTGGTCCCGAGCTTCTCTGAGATTCAGAGCTTTGCAATTCGGCCGACTCGGAGCCAAGGATTGGCTCCGAACACATGTGTAAGAACAAACGGCGAGATTGAACACTCTTACATTTCAAAATATCTACAACTCAAAATGTTGAAATCACTTTTAATAGTAGGGGACTGCACCCCCTCCTAATTATATATACCAACTCCAAGATCACACAACAGTGGAGAAGGGGCAAATTCCATTTTCAATATTTTGAGTTTCAGATATTTTGATTTTCAGTCTTTTCAACTTTAGATCTACTGAAGGAGACCCATAACTATACATAAATAAGCAAATACTCTACAAAATTCTAACACCCAAGTAAATGAACCAACAACACAGACGGAAATAAATTAAAGACCAAACACTGCTTAAGGTAAGAGTAGAGGAGAGTTAATCCCAAAATGTTAGCTGCAGAAAAAGGTGGGAGGAAGCAAAGCTCATACGCTCCCACTTTACAGAAAGATGTTTATTACACTATCAACTACAAAAAAATGGAAACTGGCAACATTAATATAGACTGGAAGACGAGGTTAAAAACTATAAGGCTGTAGCAACACAAAATTGTAAGCAACTATCACTTATCATAACAGGAGCTTTGGCAAATGCATCTGAGGAGAATTAGCTGTGCAGTGCATTGGTGGAGAGGAGAAGAGAAGTTTAGCTGAAGATTTTGAACTGCCGGCCCTGGTTCTGATCAGATCCATAACCCACAGTTAGAGGTGGACAGAAAAGACATCATCATAGGTTTGCAGACTGTTACTATGCTAACAACCTGGGGTTGGGGGGGTTCTAAGCTTAGCCAAGCTTTCCTGAAAGAATAACAATGTCTTGTATCCAAATAGGACATTAACGGCCAGGCATTTATAAGCTACCTCTGCCCATAAGGGACTTGGGTCCCAGGTCAGGTGTAAATTTCCTACTCCACTTCCACAGGTCTAGGTTGTGCTTAAACTGGGTAACAGATGAACTATGATTCACATGGGTGAGAAGCCTGTTTCATAGGAGGGGCAGTCTCAGGGACACACATCTGTCTCTCCAGAATGTTCTATTTAAGTTACAGACAAAATTCAGGTCCCTAGACTTCGCATTTCTGGTAGTCTTTGACTTACGGATATGTAGGAGATTCATATGTGTGGGGTTTGTGGATGCCTTGCAAGCCAGGCATAGATCACCCCTCAGCAATCTATAGGACACTGAGTAGACAGAAAGGGCTTTAAGGCACTGTGCCTAAGGCAGGCTTGTTACGATTTGCATTCTTTTTGTAAGGAACATTTGAGGTTGCTCTAGTTGCTGCATATACATACCAAAGGGAGCACTGTACTCCATTACTGGTCTGATAAGGGAGGAATACAATGGGATAATGACCACGATACCATGCCCTTACTTATAAGTTGTGCAACAAAAAAGGATTTCCTCACCACTGTGACTATGTGGTGCTCAAAGGTAATGCTGTCTACATGCGTACCCAGATCCCTGACCACTGGGTACACTCTTAGGGGCATATCATCATCATGGTAATTATCTGTGATGGTTGACTTCCCAAAGGGTACAATTATGCATTTCTGATTGAGTTTAAGACCATGGCTTTGATACAATTAGCTACTCGGAGAGACTGACCTTCTTGAAGAATGCTAGTTGTCTGCAGGGGGAGTGGATGACAACCCCCAGCTTGCAATCATCTGAATATTTAGTCAGCCATAAACCTTCAGTATTTGCTTTAATTTCAGTGAAACAGATACCAAAAGGAGTGGGTCCAGTACACAGCCCTGGGGGAGTCTGCTAGTGACTGGCCTCTTAGTGGCAGTGGCCTCACCTATTTTGACCTCCTGGGTCCTATCTTAATTAGTGAGCTTGTTAATAATGCCTGAGTGCGGATTAACATAATTTTTGCCACTCTGTCTCTGGATTCTACTTCACTATGTACATGGCTAAAATACTTTTCCTGAACTTCTGACCAGGTTTTCAATGCAACTAAGCCTGATACTTCATTCCAAAGTCACAAACATTGTTTACTCAGACAGACAGACACAATATAAAGACCTTTGCCACAAAGCAATATTTCCAATAATTCAGGAGTTGGGAAAGAAATATTATTTACTTGTCCTCAATCAGCACATGTATGACCAAGAAAATATTAGCAGCAGATGGCACAAATTAATATCAAACAGCAAAATATTGCAGGAATTCCGTCACTAAAAAACAGCATTCCTTTGATTTCTATTCCAGACTCTCAGACATTGGGCCAGCTTACAAGGCATTCCATTATTCAGAGCCTTAGCAGTTTTCTCCAAATCACACTGCTCCTGTATGTTGAATATGTTAGCTAGTTTGTTATACTGCTTGAAAAGTTCTCCATTAGCTTGATATTAACAAAGTTTGTCTTAGGTTGTATGTTCTACACAAAGGGGAAAAAACATGCTCAAGTTCAGATGCAGTGCATTCTGATCCATACCAGTGACACACAGATATGGTACCAGATACATAGAAGGATACCGGAATGTCACTCAGTTACACAACCCATGATCAATGAGGAAATGCTGCTCTGGATTAGCAGCCAGTCTCTTCCTAACAGATGAGAGCAAGAAGAGATAGAGGTTACGTATCAACCAAACTGGACTTCTGGCAGCAGATGAATGTCTGTAAAAGTTCAATGAAGGACTGTTTGCACCCCATTTGTGACATTACTGTAAAATCTGGGGCAAATGGTGTAATACTACTCTCTAAGGATGGATGACATCACAGACTCCTGCCTTCTGCCACTTGTGTTGACACTCATTTAATAATGTGATGGCAGAAGGGAAGCTCATTAAGATCTCTTAAAGGGGCATATGCTTTGCAGGTCATTGCTAAATCAAATGGAACACTTTAAGGAGAAAAAAAGCCACCAAGTTTACAATTCTTCTCTACTGCTGAAGGAGGAACAGTACTACATGAAATCTGACATGTGCCCATGTGGTTACTCTTGCATGCAAGTACGTGCACACCCACACACACACATTCTTATTTGTACCTGTGAAAATGGAAGCTGGCCTGTCAGCTGTTGTCCCAGCATTACCATTCGGGCAACCCAGAAAAAGATGAGGTCACTTCCTGTCTCCAAAATAGAGTTTGGGTAGAAATCCTTCAGATCTGCAGTCTGTAAAATTAATACAAATCCATGACAGAAGTACAGTCTGCATCAAACAGAGCCCCCCCCCCCCCAAAAAAAAAAACCTTCACACACTGCTTCACATGTCTATATGAACTTGTTCAACATAGAAGGCCAATCAAAGAACATAAAGCACACACCGTTCTTATTTTGTTAGTCAATAACTGACAAAATAAAACACTACTTTTGTTAGTATAACAGCTGTAGGATTACTCTGTGCAAGGAATGTTCACTAAATCAAATGCTGAAAATACATGCAGGACTGACAGCCATGTAACCAGTATGTAGAAATACAAAGCAAAATTCATTTTTTCTTTGATTTTCTGCATACATACCTCTTTAGGCCATCCTAGCATTGCAAAAGGAAAAAGTCCAGAGGAGAACCAGGTATCAAGGACATCAGGATCTAAAACAGAATGAAGTGTTTTGAATCTTTGGGTCTTGTGTGTCACATTACTTTGTATTAAAGTACTGTGTTATTTTCTCAGTGACACTTTTCTTTACTTTTACTTGTTCTTACTTGACATTTACCTACAAGCAATGTTAACTCATTAACAACTACGTGGTGTGGAATGTCACACCTCTATTAGGCTAGACATATCTTACACTACTGAGCATTTTTTAAACATTAAAAGCATAAAATAAACAAATGTAAATATTTTGTAAACAATAAAAGCTATTAAAACTGAACAAATATCAATGTTATCAGTAAGATGTATTCTTTACAGTGATAATAGTGCATTCATAGTATTTTCCATAAATACTGTAATATATTTATAATGCACACAAACCCCAAAATATACTTTTTGCAAACTTTCACAAATGTTCATATCTTGAAAACTGTACAACTTAAGACGTATTTTGTTAAAACATTTTTGTTAAACCAGACATAAGCTTTCATGTTTCACATGACAACAAAAACTTCCTGTACAAGTGTATGTTGATTGAGATCATCATCTTCTTTCGGTTGTTCCCGTTAGGGGTCGCCACAGCGGATCACCTGTTTCCATTTCTTCCTGTCCTCTGCATCTTGCTCTGTCACACCAACCACCTGCATGTCCTCTCTCACCACATCCATAAACCTTATCTTAGGCCTTCCTCTTTTTCTGTTACCTGGTAGCTTCATCCTTAGCATCTTTTTCCCAATATACTCCGCATCCCTTCTCAGCACATGTCCAAACCAACGTAATCTTGCCTCTCTGGCTTTGTCTCCAAACCTTCCAACCTGGGCTGACCCTCTAATATACTTACTCCTAATCCTGTCCACCTTCGTCACACCCAGTGCAAATCTTAACATCTTTAACTCTGCCACATCCAGCACAACCTCCTGCCTTTTTGTCAATACCACTGTCTCCAACCCATATAACATAGCTGGTCTCACTACCCTCTTGTAGACCTTCCCTTTCACTCTTACAGGTACTCGTCTGTCACAAATCACTCCTGACACTCTTCTCCACCCACTCCATCCTGCCTGTACTCTCTTCTTCACCTCTCTTCCACACTCACCGTTACTCTGAACTACTGACCCCAAGTATTTAAACTCACAACTTCGCCACCTCTACTCCTTGCATCCTCACAATTCCTCTATCCTCCCTCTCATTCACACACATATATTCTGTCTTAGTCCTGCTGACCTTCATTCCTCTTCTCTCTAGAGCATATCTCCATCTCTCCAGGGTCTCCTCCACCTGTTCCCTACTCTCACTGCAGATCACAATGTCATCTGCAAACATCATAGTCCATGGGGACTCATGTCTGATCTTGTCTGTCAACCTGTCCATCACCATTGCAAATAAGAAAGGGCTCAGAGCTGATCCTTGATGTAACCCCACCTCCACCTTAAACGCATCCGTCACTCCCACCGCAGACCTCACCGCTGTCACACTACCCTCGTACATATCCTGTACCACTCTTATATACTTCTCTGACACTCCTGACTTCCTCATACAATACCACAACTCCTCTCTAGGCACCCTGTCATATGCTTTCTCCAAGTCTACAAAAACACAATGCAACTCCTTTTGACATTCTCTGTACTTCTCTATCAACACTCTCAGAGCAAACATTGCATCTGTAGTGCTCTTTCCTGGCATAAAACCATACTGCTGTTCACTAATCATCACATCCCTTCTTAACCTAGCGTCCACTACTCTTTCCCATAACTTCATGCTGTGACTGATCAATTTAATCCCTCTGTAGTTACTACAGCTCTGCACACCCTTATTCTTAAAATTTGGTACCAAAACACTTTTTCTCCATTCCTCAGGCATCCTCTCACTTTCCAAGATTTCATTAAACAATCTGGTTAAAAACTCCACTGCCATTTCACCTAAACACCTCCATGCTTCCACAGGTATGTCATCTGGGCCAACAGCCTTTCCAATCTTCATTCTCTTCATAGCTATCCTTACTTCCTCCTTGCTAATCCATTGTACTTCATGATTCACTATCCCTACATCATTCAACCTTCTCTCCCTCTCATTCTCTTCATTCATCAACCCCTCAAAGTAGTCTTTCCATCTCCTCAACACACACTCCTCGCTTGTGAGTATGTTTCCCTCATTATCCTTTATCACCTTTACCTGCTGCACATCTTTCCTAGCTCGGTCCCTCTGTCTAGCCAATCGGTACAAGTCCTTTTCTCCCTCCTTAGTGTCCAACCTTTCATACAACTCTTCATATGCCTTATCCTTAGCCTTCGCCACCTCTCTCTTTGCCATGCAACTCATCTCCTTATACTCCTGTCTACTTTCTTCATCTCTCTGACAATCCCACTTCTTCTTTGCCAACCTCTTTGCCTGTATACTCTTCTGTACTTCCTCATTCCACCACCATGTCTCCTTGTCATCTTGTCGTCCTTCCTCTGTCCCGATGTGATACCAAGCACCTTTCTAGCTGCCTCCATTACTAGCTCTGCTGTAGTTACCCAGCTATTTGGTAACTCTTCACTGCCACCCAGTGCCTGTCTTAACTCATCCCTGAACTCCACCTCATAATTACCCTTTTTCAATTTCCACCATTTGATCCTTGGTGCTGCCCTCACAATCCTCCTCCTCTTCTTGATCACCAACGTCATCCTACAAACCACCACCCTATGCTGCCTAACTACACTTTCTCCGGCCACCACTTTACAGTCTCCAATCTTCTTCAAACTGGCCCTCTTACATAAGATATAATCCACCTGTGTGCATCTTCCTCCATTCTTATATGTCACCCTATGCTCCTCCCACTTGTTAAAATACATGTTCACCACAGCCATATCCATCCTTTTCGCAAAATCCACTACCATCTGACCTTCTGCATTCCTTTGTTTAACACCATATCTACCCATCACTTCCTCAGCCCCACTGTTCCCTTCACCAACATGCCCATTTAAATCTGCTCCAATCACCACTCTCTCACCCTTGGGTACAGTCATCACCACTTCATCCAATTCACTCCAAAATGTTTCTTTCTCATCCACTGCACACCCAACTTGTGGATCATATGCACTAACATTAATCATTACACCATCAATTTCCAGCTTCATAAACATCACTCTATCCAACACCCTTTTCACCTCCAATACACTCTTCGTATACTGTTCCTTCAGAATAACTCCTACGTCATTTCTCCTCCCATCCATACCATGATAAAACAATTTGAACCCACCTCCGATACACCTAGCCTTACTCCCCTTCCATCTGGTCTCTTGCACACACAATATACCAACCTTCCTTCTGTCCATCATATCAGCTAGCTCTCTCCCTATACCAGTCATACTGCCAACATTGAAAGTTCCGACACTCACTACCACAGTCCTAACCTTTCTCCTCTCTTCCTGCCTTCGGCCATGCCTTCTGCCTCTTCTCCTGTATGTTGATTGAGATACTGACAATTATTTATTTATTGACATTTGTTAACCAGGTTAGTCCTACTGGGTTTTGGCCCATTTTCAGTGGAGACCCGAAGAGAAAAGCTCCAGAAATACATAAACTCAATTTTGATAAAGAGAATAGTAATAAAACTCAGGTTACATTCATACAGAATAGTAATAAAACTCAGGTTACATTCATAGAGAATAGTAATAAAACTCAGGTTACATTCATAGAGAATAGTAATAAAACTCAGGTTACATTCATACAGAATAGTAATAAAACTCAGGTTACATTCATACAGAATAGTAATAAAACTCAGGTTACATTCATAGAGAATAGCAATAAAACTCAGGTTACATTCATACAGAATAGTAATAAAACTCAGGTTACATTCCTACAGAATAGTAATAAAACTCAGGTTACATTCCTACAGAATAGTAATAAAACTCAGGTTACATTCCTACAGAATAGTAATAAAACTCAGGTTACATTCATAGAGAATAGTAATAAAACTCAGGTTACATTCATAGAGAATAGTAATAAAACTCAGGTTATAGTCATACAGAATAGTAATAAAACTCAGGTTACATTCATACAGAATAGTAATAAAACTCAGGTTACATTCATACAGAATAGTAATAAAACTCAGGTTACATTCATACAGAATAGTAATAAAACTCAGGTTACATTCATAGACAATAGTAATAAAACTCAGGTTACATTCATAGACAATAGTAATAAAACTCAAGTTACATTCATAGAGAATAGTAATAAAACTCAAGTTACATTCATAGAGAATAGTAATAAAACTCAGGTTACATTCATACAGAATAGTAATAAAACTCAGGTTCCATTCATAGAGAATAGTAATAAAACTCAGGTTACATTCATACAGAATAGTAATAAAACTCAGGTTACATTCATACAGAATAGTAATAAAACTCAGGTTACATTCATGCATAATAGTAATAAAACTCAAGTTACATTCATAGAGAATAGTAATAAAACTCAGGTTACATTCATAGAGAATAGTAATAAAACTCAGGTTACATTCATAGAGAATAGTAATAAAACTCAAGTTACATTCATAGAGAATAGTAATAAAACTCAAGTTACATTCATAGAGAATAGTAATAAAACTCAGGTTACATTCATACAGAATAGTAATAAAACTCAGGTTCCATTCATAGAGAATAGTAATAAAACTCAGGTTACATTCATGCATAATAGTAATAAAACTCAGGTTACATTCATAGAGAATAGTAATAAAACTCAGGTTCCATTCATAGAGAATAGTAATAAAACTCAGGTTCCATTCATAGAGAACAGTAATAAAACTCAGGTTCCATTCATAGAGAATAGTAATAAAACTCAGGTTACATTCATGCAGAATAGTAATAAAACTCAGGTTACATTCATAGAGAATAGTAATAAAACTCAGGTTACATTCATAGAGAATAGTAATAAAACTCAGGTTACATTCGTAGAGAATAGTAATAAAACTCAGGTTACATTCATACAGAATAGTAATAAAACTCAGGTTACATTCATACAGAATAGTAATAAAACTCAGGTTACATTCATAGAGAATAGTAATAAAACTCAGGTTACACTCATGCATAATAGTAATAAAACTCAGGTTACATTCATACAGAATAGTAATAAAACTCAGGTTACATTCATAGAAAATAGTAATAAAACTCAGGTTACATTCATACAGAATAGTAATAAAACTCAGGTTACATTCATACAGAATAGTAATAAAACTCAGGTTACATTCATAGAGAATAGTAGTAAAACTCAGGTTACATTCATAGAGAATAGTAATAAATCTCAGGTTACATTCATACAGAATAGTAATAAACCTCAGGTTACATTCATACAGAATAGTAATAAACCTCAGGTTACATTCATACAGAATAGTAATAAAACTCAGGTTACATTCATACAGAATAGTAATAAAACTCAGGTTACATTCATACACAATAGTAATAAAACTCAGGTTACAATCATACAGAATAGTAATAAAACTCAGGTTACATTCATAGAGAATAGTAATAAAACTCAGGTTACATTCATGCATAATAGTAATAAAACTCAGGTTACATTCATACAGAATAGTAATAAAACTCAGGTTACATTCATAGAAAATAGTAATAAAACTCAGGTTACATTCATACAGAATAGTAATAAAACTCAGGTTACATTCATACAGAATAGTAATAAAACTCAGGTTACATTCATAGAGAATAGTAGTAAAACTCAGGTTACATTCATAGAGAATAGTAATAAATCTCAGGTTACATTCATACAGAATAGTAATAAACCTCAGGTTACATTCATACAGAATAGTAATAAACCTCAGGTTACATTCATACAGAATAGTAATAAAACTCAGGTTACATTCATACAGAATAGTAATAAAACTCAGGTTACATTCATACAGAATAGTAATAAAACTCAGGTTACAATCATACAGAATAGTAATAAAACTCAGGTTACATTCTTACAGAATAGTAATAAAACTCAGGTTACATTCATTAAGGTATCAAATACATGCAAGTAGACAATACAAAAATATTATTATGCCATACCTTTTTTGTTTTTTTTGATAGAACTGTGAATAAGGTGTGAAGGGGGTAAAGTTTGCATTGCTTTAAAGGGTGTATTAGGGAGGAGAGGAACTTGGTAGGTTCACGGCAGGGGCAAGTTCTGGAGTTGAGTAGATAGGTTTTTAGTTCGTTTTTGAAATGAGAGGTATGAGAGATGGAGCGTATGTTGAAGGGAAGTTTGTTCCAAGCATGGGCAATAGAGTGTTTGTAGAGTAGTTTGCCTACAAACTTTTTTGGTTGGTAGATATCAAGTAGCTGTTGACTTGAAGTACAAAAGGACTGGGGTGGAGTGTACAGAGAGATAAGGGAAGAAAGAGATGGACAGAGTGAAGGTTTATAGAGTATTGAGTAAAGCATGTGAAATTGATAGAGTAGAAATAGTTGTGGAAGCTCAAGCCAGTGTAGGAGTCTAATGCAGTGCAGTGATGTAAGTTATATGGGGAGGTAGTGATGAATCTAGCAATTTTATGGTAGGTTTGTTGGAGTTTATTCATAGTGGTGGTCTGTATGTTGGTTAAGACTAGAGCTGCATAGAGGAGGGTGGGGAGTAGGAGTGATTTTCCCAGGCTGAGTCTGGTATCAGGGGTGAGATATTTTTTGTTGCGATACAGTAGCCCTAGTTTTTGGTGTGTTTTTTTTTTAAAGATTGAAGTATATGAAGGTTACATTTTAGTTCGTCAATGATGACTCCTAGTAGTTTGGTGTGATTATCTGGTAGGATTGTAGTGTTGTTGAGAAATGTTATGACAAAGGAGGATTTGTGGTGAGAGAGCGGGGAAGAAAAAGTAAGAGTTTTGTTTTTTTGGGGTTAAGAATGAGTAGGTTGTCTGAAAGCCATTGTTCAGTGGTTAGTAGAGCTTGTTGGGTTTGGGTTTGTAGATCAGGGATGTTGTTGGAAATAGATATAAGTGTGGAGTTATCAGCATACTGAATAAGGGAAGATTCTTTACAAGAGGTGTGCAGATCATTGGTGAAGATGTTAAATAGTAGGGGTCCTAAGATGGAGCCTTGGGGTACCCCAGTGGAGAAAGGGAGAGCAGGATGAGAGCCATTTGTCAGATTGTTCTCTGCCAGATAAGTAGCTAGAGAACCAGGTGAGTGTGTGTGTGTGTGTGTGTGTGGGGGGGGTAGGTGAAGTTTGGCAAGTCTGGCTAGTAGAATAGGGTGAGAGACAGTATTGAAAGCTTTGGAAAGGTCAAAGAAGAGGCAGGAAATTAGTTTATTGTTATCTAAGGCTTCAGCAATGTTGTGAGTGAAAGAGAGGTGTGCAGTGGTAGTGCTATGACGGGGACGAAAGCCGTGTTGAGTAAAGGTAAGTTGTGGTTGAGGAGGTACTTGAGAAGTTGGGTGTGAATAAATTTTTATAGCAGTTTGGAGAGTGGGGATAGAATAGCGATGGGTCGATACTTGGAAGGGTCAGTGGAATTCCCACCTTTATGCAGGGGGATTGTATAGAAAAATTTCCATAGAGTAGGGACAGTAGATTCTAGAATAGATCTATTTATTAATATGGTTATGGGATAGGCAATCGAGTCAGCAGCGAGTTTCAGAAAGGAGGGAGGTATGTTGTCTGTGGAAGGAGAGCACGGTTTGAGCTTGTGCAGTAGAGACTTGATATATACTATAGGAACTGGCTCAAAGGAGAATAAAGGTGTGTTTTGGGGATTTGGAGAGTTGGGTATAGGAGTAAAGTTAGAATTGGTGGTTAAAAGATTTTGGATGGAGGAGATGAGGTGTTTATTTAGGAGGGCAGCCGGTTCCTCAGGGGATGTGCTAGGGTAGGGGGAGGGAGTGGTGGGCCTTCCAGGATACAGGATGTTGTTAATAGTTGACCAATATTTGCGAGGGTTTGATTTGTTGCTGAGCTGAGAGGAGGTGTAGTATGTCTTTTTGTCATTTATAATTTGTTTTTTGGCTAGGTTTCTCAGCTGTCTATATTTTATGAGGAGAAGTGGCTATTATGATTTAGTCCAGGATTTCCAAGTACTATCTCTTTGTTTCATAAGGGACTTAGTTTCTTTGGTAAGCCATGGGGCATGTTTAGATTTAACTCTCATCTTCCTTGGGGGTGCTAGGGAGTCTGATGTATTCAAGAAGATGTTATTGAAAGTAGTTACTGCATCGTTCAGGGGGAGATGTCAAAGAATGGACCAGTCTATACTTTGCAGGATAGAGTTGAACTGGGATACATTGAAACTAGATAGTTTTCGACAGTCTTTGATTAGATGGGGTATAGTGGTATGGGAGTTTTGCCTTAAGATGGAGGTAGGGAGATGGTCACTGAGAGAATCAGGTAGGGTGGATGCATTGTGATAGTGGTGGGAGGCATTGGTGAGGATCCAGTCTATGGTGGAGCTAGATGTGGAGTTCTTGGAGAAGTGAGTGGGGGAAGAGATAAGTTGGTGGAAGCCATGTAGGTGGATACTATGTTGGGGAGTGTCAGTGGAGAGTTTAGACCAGTCTATGTTGACATTGTCGAGTATACGGGTCTCATAAGGTACATTGTCAGAAAACCAGGAAAGGATATTTTCAAGAATAGGTAGATTGTTACCAGGAGGTATGTAGATGGTGGCTACTGCAAGTTTTTTGTGAGCATTGAGATGGCAGTTAAGGATTATGAGCTCTGCAGGGAGGAAATCTGGAGATGGGGAAGGGTATGGTGAGAGGTTAAGGTTATTAGAGTAAAGGATGGCTACACCACCCCCTTTTTTCTGGTTGGTCTATCAGAGCGGAAAATGTTATAGCCAGGGGGAAGAATTTCATTGTTTGAGATTTGAGGCTTAAGCCAAGTTTCAGATAGGGAAAGGATGTGGGGTGTATTATGGGCTATCCATGAGTGAAATTCAGTGATCTTATTTCTTAGGCTCTGGATGTTAACGGGGTATATAGTTAAGTATTTGGATGGAGAGGGTTTTTGTGACTGAGGTTGGGTAGTCTTAGAATAGTCCAGAGGGGACAGTGAGGGGGAGGTTTTGGTGGGAGAGAAGAGGAGGGGCCAGGGTTAGGATGGATGTCACCATCATGTAGTAGATTGGTAATGAGAGGAATGTGTGCTGTGGGGTTTAAGTGGAATTTGAGTAGTTTTGATTTTGACTTGTGTGAAGGTTTAAGAATTTGTAATAAGGATAGTTTATGTAGGCTTGAGGTAGGGGTATTAAAGAGGTTTGGGGAGATATAGAAAGATGAAGTAGATGTAGGGGAATTGTATGATTGAGATGTAGGGGAGCATAGATATGGGTTAGGGAGGTGTATATGATAGGAAGTGCTGACTGAGAGTGAAAGTAGAAGTATAGATGGTAGCAGTAGATATTGCATGTTAGGGGAAGGGGTGTATTAGGTAGGAAGTTACTGGGAGGAGATTATGATGTAGAGGAATTTATTATAATAGGCTTAGCAGGGATAGATTGGTGGGAGTGGTAATGAGAATGAATTGGAGTTTTATTTGCTAGTTGTACAGGAAGGGGAGGGAAAGATGGGTATAAAGGAAATCACAAGTTTAATTGTATAATTAGCAATGCTAATAATATGTCTATCCAAATGTGCAACTTACAGTGCAAATATTAAGGATAATTTTCTTCAACAACATATAAGGTTTTACCTAATGACATGCAGCAGTTTATAAGTCATTTGGCATGTGATATATTAAGTGCATATGGAAATATAACTTACTTTCATAATTACTAACAATCAGCAATATTTCCACTACAGTGTGATATAAACCAGCAATTTTCAGTGAATTGTCCTGTCTCCCAGATACCTACACTTCAATAAAATGTAGGTCTCTCAGTTATGAAAATATGGACATAAATATGAGAATGTGAACACATGGAACACAAAAAGTAATTTCTCTACTGCATGACACCCTTGACTAACAATGTTAGTTTTGTTATGTTAATAACTCCTTGATCTTTCTAAAACTGCCTAATATTAGCTAATAAGTCACTTAAAAAAAACGGGATGTAAAATAGTTCTGGACACCATAAGGAGGTATGGGTGTGAACTGGAAATATACAGAAAAGGTGTTTTAGGCTTGAGTGAATTAACTGAAACTTGCTGTAAGTTACAGACGACTGCAATTTATCCTGAAAGCAGGAAGAAACTGGACCACAGTGTACTCCTAACCCTCAGACACCACTGATTTAAGGACAATCTCCAAATTGTTTCCATTTTGCTTGAATTTTACTGTTTTGCTTTTTGGACTACTGCTAGCTTACCCAAAGCTAGTTTTTCCAGTAATTTTCTTGTACTGAGATGGACCAAACTGAGCTTGCCTTCTTAGAGCAAAAATCCAAGCACACCTTGTAAAACACTTCTCAGCTATCCCTATTTTAGAGGACCATTCCTATTTTCGGTCCTGATTTGCTCCTGCAGAGAGTTGTCCATATTTTTTGAGGAATTTCCCTACTTCAGGCTTGATTTACCCCTTATTACAATTTTCTGAATCCTCCCCATCACATTTGATTTTTGAAGCTGTCTAGTACATAGAAAACCAGGCTGCATGACCAATACATTAGTGGCAACCATAACTTAAAGCAAGAGGGCACTCGTCGTACATCTCCCTTTTTCTGAAGCAAAAATAAACTTCGGTGGACTTTTGCAACACAGTTCATTAAAAGTCTACAGATTTTACACAGTCTCTTTAATAATGTGCTTGTATTTTTCCATCATTTTTGTCACACACTGCTTTATAAACACATTTCCTCATAGTATCCCAGACTCCTATTAGAAGCACGAAGAGGTGTATGTTATTTGGTGTTCAAAATTTATGCTAATTAGATGTCCAGATTTTTGGTTGGATGTTACTACTTTGCAAGGGCTTTTGTTCCTATTTTCAACATCTGCAGGATGAAATATATGCCTCATAAGCATTATTAGGCAAAGTAAAGCTCTGAAAAAAGTGCATTTTGAATGGATTTGCATCAGCAGTGCACAAATAGTACCTCATATTCAAAGAATCAACTAACTAAGGCATCAGTATCAGCGCTCATCTACCTTCCTGTACCTGTCTCCTTGTGTTTATTTTTCCCAGCCTAGCCACTCCCTCTCCAGCAACTACAGATATACCCCTTAGTGATATGACATCCCTTACCTCTGACATTTTACTCTGGTTGGTGACATTCCACACTCCTGTTACCTGGGATTTCTTTCAAGGAGCTGGATTCTAGACAACTCGGTGGTGTACACGGACAACTACTACTGTATGAGCAACCAGAGTTCAAATGGCAATTCAGGTACTTGTAAGACCTGGCAGGGTAGGATGAAAGTGAGCAGGAGGGGAAGAAGGCAGCTTTGACTCACCCCATGAGTGACACCTAGCAGGGGCACGAAGTGCTACAAAGAATATCAGTCTAGCAAGCACATGCTGCCATATACATTCACACTACAAAGCCTAGGGAAATTCAGCATACCAAGGATCACTTCCCCTCAAATTTAAGCTACAGTGCAGCTCGTAAAAGTTGCCGATGAAGGGGGGAAGGGTAGATTACACTACAGTACTAGCAAGGCTGACTACCTATGATCAGCATTCCTGGTCAGTAGCAAACTGTAGAGCTCTCACCTAACCTGGGATGCCCAGACCCAGTCACCATAGAATAAATGGGCTGAATGGATGAAGGTAAAGCAGCCATCAGGCAGGTCTGGTGGGAGGGTTGGGTGGGGGATAGGGGCAGCAAAAGATAATACTGGAGTCTTACCAATACCCAAAATAATAACACTGTTCATAGTACAATAGATGAACACACACAAATTAAAAAAAAAAGTTTAGTAAGTGACTTTTTTGGCTAATCAGGTCAAGGAGAAAAAATTTAGCAATTACATAAAGTATGATATTTTATTTTACTGGGTGTAGTACCCAAAAGAACTGTAACCTTTCTCAACTATTAAATATAAACTAGTACTATAAATCACTCCATTCAGAAAGTACCAGGTAGAAGAAGTAAACTTTGCAGGCCTATTATTTTATTCCAGTCCAAAACTCTCTGTCCTAGCACCAGGAAACTGAACACATATGAACTTACAAAGCTTTCTAAAACATTATGCATAAATGTAAATGCACAGCCCACAATTATATGATACTGGTTTACTATCAAGTTCTCGAGACGAACTCAGTCAAATACACTTCACGCGAAGTTCGAACGTCGAATGCTGGCAATGTCGAACACTGATAATGCGGAAGTACAAATCTCACCTCCATCTCGACCTATGTCAGCGCTCATCCCAAAATCGTATTTGATTTGGAATTTGACATTACTGGAGTTCGACACTGTCAGTTTTTGCAGTCGATGATATGACCATTCGACAGAGTCCCTTTCAGGAACATGATAGTAAACCTATTAAATATTGCTTTCTCATATTTGCATTCATTCCATACATGTAAGGTATCAGAATATTTTATCCTGAAGCATACATGAAATAGAATTGGTAGAGTCCACCTCAACAAAGAGGCCAATCACAAGTGGAGTCCTTCAGGTATCAGTCCTCGGACTGCTCCTATTTAGCATTTACTTCTCTGACGTCAAAGCCCATGTCAGTGGTCTCTGGCTAGCTAAATTTGCAGATGATTGTAAACTAGGAGATGTCATTGAATCCCACACTTACACAAATGTTCTCTAGGAGGGGCAGACACAGACAAACAACTGGTGTCAGAGCCATGGACTAAAACTAAATGCCAAGAAATGCATAATAGTATCCTTTGGGAAATCATCCACCCCTGGTAACTATCATAATAACAACACACTCCTTAGAGTTGACCCAGTAGTCAGCAACTTGGGGACACACACAGATAGTAATCTAGCCTTTGACCATCACATGTCTATAGTAGTGAGGAAATCATTCTATGTTGTGCAACTTATAAACAAAAATATGGCATCCAAGTCCAAGGAAGTCATGGTTCCACTAGTTTTGGCATTCATCAGACCTATCACTGAGTACAATGCCCCCTTTGATATGCAGCTAACCAGGCATATCCAACAATTAGAATGTCCACAGAGGTTCTGCAATAAAAGAATAAAGACCTTAAGTAAAATGTCCTATGCAGACCATCTCAAGGATCTATCCCTGTATTCTGTCTCATACAGACTTTTGAGATGAGATCTATGCCTGACGTACAGGGCACTGTCAGACACCACTCTGATGGACCTCCTGCATATCCGCAAAACAAACAGCACGAGAATTACCTATTCTAAAGACTTAAACCTTGTCTGTGATATAAACAGGACCTACTGGAGAGACAGGTATATATCCCAAAGATTACACCATCTCTGGAACATGCTCCCCGTCTATGTGAAGCAGAATTCCTCTCTAACCAAATTCAAGTGCAACTTGGACAACTGAATGGGGAACAGGAATTTCATCCCTGGTTTGGCACCTATGTCTCTAATTGACACAGGCAACCTGTAAATGGTTCATCTCCTGGGCCCTAGCTTGTAAATGGTTCATCTTCCAAGCCCCTGCTTACACTTATCAAGGGTATCAGAACTTGACAGAGATCTGGCATGCATGGCTAAGCTTAAAAAGGCACTTGTGGTCATTAGCCTAGTAAACACCTATGAACCTATGATGGCAAACACAATTGTATCGACATTTGACCTCTGTCCATGAGCATTTGTTAGAACTGTAAGGTGATAATTTCATGTTTTTTAAAGGTTCAAGCCACACCCAATAGGAGTTGAACGTACACACTCAAAAGAGCTGTATTGGAGAGAATGAGTTAAGGCCAAGACAGACAGGCAAGGAGGGCACCAAGAAAAACAGAGTGCAACTAACTATATTTTGCATTCAAAAGGGTTGCTGGTGCTAGAAATGGCAGATTGCTGAAAAAAAATTAAATGAATCTCAGGTGATTGAAAGGAACTAAAAGGTATTTCTACTTCATATTTGGATGGAATATTACCAGGTGGTAGCTAAGCTCTTATCTGATGTGATGAAATGATGTGTCTATGCGATAACTTCTAGTGAAGCTGGAGGGAATTGAGTGGTGTGTGCTTTCTATCTGTAAACATTGATCTGTTTTGCTGGGAAAAGAAGAGGCAACATGAAAAATGTGTCAGAAGGTTAAACTGTGAAAGTGTCTACACTCATTGCCTAAACTGATCATTTCTTGAAGAACTGCATATAAAAAACTGTTTAGGTTTGTTATTCTTCCATGCTGAAGAAAACATTTTTAATTTTTTAATTAAAATTGAGGTTTGGAGTTTTTATAACTGGTTTTATACTGCATGCTGAAAAAGTTACTACAATGGTGTTTTTAGTGGGCAACAAAATACTGTTGTCTATTAAAATGAAGACTGCTAATTCAATTATTTTCTCACAGCAGTTCCTACTCAAGAATGGAATGCACTGTTGACTGAGATAATTACTGACTGAGGAAACTGAAGCCTGCATTGTTGTTTATTTTTCCCTTTCCGTTCTCTCTAAATACTGGACTCTTCTCTGTGTAAGAAAAAAGCGAGTACCCTTGGCAGGAAAATTCACAGTAGGAACATGATTCCTAAGGCAGAAAAAAAGGCTTTCTGTGTGTACTGTAGTTGCCCTTACTGGTGTCCAGAATGGAGGTATTAATCAAGATTTTGCTGAAGGCTACCAGAACTCTCCAGAAGTGATGCACAGTGACTGGCCAACAGCTAATAAGCCTGCAATAACAGCTCAGTATCCTGGTAAGTCAGCAGTTTACCTTGTCGGGAGTTCCAAAACACAGTTACTTCACTGAAAAAGATTTAATGAAAGGACGAGATTGAGGCTTACTTAGTGGTGCTTGAAAGATATGTAACAGCAGAAAACTGGCATCAAGGGGTGTGGACCAATAATTTATTTTCAAAGCTGAGTGGGGACTCCCTAAAAGCCTCTATAGACTGGGAAGGTGCTGAACTATATAATTATTAAAAAGTAAAAGTTATACACTCACCATAAGTATGCATCCTTGTTGTCCATTTTCATTCCTCCTCAACTTCCAGGAATAGACTCCTCCTGGGAATTTACTCTTTTGACTAAACATCTGTAGAATGTCTCCAAAGGAGACATTTTCTGGTGGAGACCATGGGGACACCTCCCCTTCATCAAAGTCAGTGTCTTCAGTGAGAAATTCCTGAGGGGAATTTATGTGCCTCTTTTTGCACAACTTCTTCTGGGGGACCTCGTCAGTAGGATGTTCTGAAGAAGCTGGAAGACAGGGGAAGTTCCTGAAGGGTAACTGCCTGGACACTTAAGTGGGCTGGCTATCCCTGCAGGACAGGCTGATGAGGCTCAGAACTCAGATCCGATGGTGGTAGTCGGGTAGGATATGAAGAAAGAAGAGTAGACTAGACTCTCAGATGACAAAAATCTCTCTATCACCTCAAAGGCAGAAAGGCCAGGAGAAGCAGAGGTTGGCTGCACAGGAGATGTAGCTCTAGGCTCTGCCAAGCCCTGACTCTGCCTGAGCTCCTGCCATGAGGAAGGAGTCAGTCTAGAGCTGTCCAGAGCAAAGCGCTGAAGGAAAGGGACAGCTCTGACAACCTCAGAGTCAAACCCATTCTCCTGGATCCAGCACCCAAACTTTGGCTCCAAGACTCTGCCTGCTCTAGGGGATCGGCGCCTAACAAGTCAGGATGCAGCTGGAGTCAAAGACCTAGTTGTACTCAGATCTGACACAGCAACTCTTGGGATTCTTGGATCTGAGGGCTCCAAAATCATTGGGCACAAATTCATGAAGGAGAAATAAGGGTATGTCAAATACACTGGAGGATCACTGATGTGATGGGAGATGGAGACAGTAACACCCCAATGTGAATCTGAGCCCTGAAAAACTTTCTCATCATCCTATCCACATCGGTTTCAGACAGGCTCTGGGAGGACCTGACAGAGGATGAGGCAGAAGAGGGACATGACATCGTCCCTCCATGTTTCTTGGAGGAAAGGTGAATGGAGCCAAGGGGAAATGGGCTTCTGTGAAAAATGAGGAGATTGTGTCGTAGATATTTAACTGTTCTCACAGCTGGATCTGAGGGGGTTAGACCGATCTTTTAGCAATTTTGACAGGTGGCTCTGAGGTCGGAACTGGTTTTGGAAAACAGTTGGGATATCGTTTTGTGTGTTCCCTGGTCCCCCAAGGAAGACTTTTGTTTCCTGATGGGAGGTTGAGCCCCTGAAACAGATACAGAGCAGAAGTAGCAGAAGTAGCAGAAGAGGGAAGTAACCCTTTCAAAACTAATTTGTTGCGGGGGGGGGGGGGGGCACTCAAGGCCCTAGTGTTAAATCCCGCATAAATGGAGCATGGAGTATCAAGGCAGTAGACTCATTCCCTGTAGGCATCAGAATTTGGTATTTTATGCCACAGGAAGTGCACTTCTTAAAACCAGTAGGTTTTTTCACTATATTAAGAATTAAGAGAGAAAATATGACAGAAAAAAGGAAGACAGAAGAGATTTTTTTTTTATTATCAAAAAAATTAAAGTTCAACAGCGTAACAACAATGATATTCAAGAAATACCCTATGAAAGGGTAGGAAAACAGAGAAAGGAAGGAAGACTTAACAATGACGGTACCAAAAACTACCCAAGAAAGGAGGGAAAAAAAAGAAAAGAAAAACAAGTGAATCAAGAAAACCCAAAACACTAAAAAAGGGAAGAAGAGTAAGAAAGAAATTAACACAGAAAAAACAATAAAGGCAAATTACACTCTCAAAACACCAAAAAACACCTTATAAGCTCGAGACTGCAGGATCAGCATTTGAAGCGTTGAGGCAGCAAATGAGATCTGAGGTATTACAGGGTTCTGGGTTATTATGGGTAAACAAAGGAGCTTGAGAATTTGATCTGAGTGTCTAAGTAAATGCAGCTAAGCCAGATCTGAGATCTGAACCAAGACCCATCAGTTGAGGAATGAATGAAAATGACACTGGATCGAAATATTTTCTACAGCTAGAACTTCAACACAGGCTTAGGCTTTGAAGCATCATAAATTAATATTCATTAAGGAGAAATTGGTAAGATAACAAGTGGCTGATTTAATGCATATTTTAAAGTTATGGTTAAAACCTGATGAAAATAATGTAACAAAAAATAGAAATATTGGCACTCCCAAGTAATGTAAATAAGTGGGTGTCTCTGAGTGACCATAAACCTTCTGGAATGACTCCTGTTTCAGCAGAACACTGATTACTAAATATATATACAGTAAACTCCAAATCTAACTTGCATAGAAAGTACAGTTTTGTACCTACCATAAATGTAGATGTTCGAGTGTCTTCACTGCTGCAGTCATTACACTAGGGTTATCCTGCCGTCAGGCGGTTCCGCAGTCAGCCAGAGTTCCAAAGTCTTGGTCTGGCATCGGTTGCTGTCGCTTCCTCCCTGACGTCAGTGCGCCAGGGGTATATAAGATGCAGCCAACGCCATTTTCTTCAGTTATTCTTGCCCCAGATGTCAGGTGCCCCCAAAAAGGTAGGCAATACATATTGCTAATAAAACATACAATACGGTAAAAACAAAACCTTCAGTAACCAGCAAATACACCACATAGGCAGTATAGTGTAGAAAGGTATAGATAAGTCCCAGCAAGAAAGAGGGGATGACGGGTGGGTAACCTGGACTGCAGCAGTGAAGACACTCGAACATCTACATTTATGGTAGGTACAAAACTGCACTATGTTCATCGTGTTTCACTGCTACAGTCATTACACTTGGGTTGAATCCCAAAGCTGAGTCAGGGTGGCTGGTTCTATAGAGGATTTAGTGTGGCTATGAGGCACTGCAGTGGCAAAGCCAGCTCTGGATCTAGAATAAAGGGGCAAGTGGTAATGCTTGGTAAAGATGTGCACTGAACTCCAAGTTGCAGCTTCCAAGATATCTTTGGTAGGTACTCCTCTAAGGTAGGCAGTAGAAGTGGCAGTTGCCCTGGTGGAATGAGGTCTAATGTTACTAGGTACAGGTTTCTCATGCTGTGAAGAACCGGATACAGTGTCCTACCCAGTTTGAAATGGTCTGCTTTGAAATAGCCTTTCCCTGTGATCCTGCAGTATATGCTACAAACAATTGCTCAGTTTTTCTGAAAGCTTTTGTTTTGTTTTGTCCAAGTAGAAACATAATTGCCTGTGTATGTCCAAAGAATGCAGAAGTCTCTCCCTTTTATTCTGGAGATTTGGATAAAAAGTTGTCAAGTGAATAGTTTGGTTAAGAGCCACAATGGATAGAAGGGTTTGTTCTTAAAGAAACCCTGTCTTGGTGAAAAATGTTGAAAGGCTCCACTGCCATTAGGGCCTGTAACTCTGAGACTCTTCATGCTGAGGTTATTGCCAGAAGCAGAGTAGTTTTCCATGATATATATTTTAATTCTGCTGAATTGGCTGGCTCAAAAGGAGGTAAAGTGAGTTTTTCCAAGACAAAATTAAGGTCCCAAGTAGGTGTTGGTGCTCTCCGGGGCAGTCTTATGTTTTTAGCCCCTCTGAGGTACTGCTTTAGCAATGGATGAGAGAAAATAGGAGGATCTGTGTTGTGATGAGCCGAGATGGCAGAGGTGTGGATCTTAATGGACGAGAAGGATAGTTTTTTGTCCAGCATCTCAGTTAAGTATTGTAGTATCTGAGGAATGTTTGGGACAAGAGGGTCAAGGCTTTGAGCCTGGTTCCAGGCACAGAATCTCTTCCACTTTTCTGAATAAGATTTCCTGGTGCTAGGCCTCCTGGCCTCCAAAATGACATCCATAACAGCTTTAAAGAGAGGTGTTGTCTGTTTGACTAATGAATCTGCCATGTAGCCAGGTTTAAGGTTTTGAGCTGACTGTGCAGAATCTGATTGTTTTGTTGAGTCAGAAGGTGTGGAATTTGAGGTAAGATCCATGGTGGGCTCCGAGCTAAGTTCTTTAAGATTGGGTACCACTGCTGGCATGGCCAGTCTGGAGCAATCAGGATCATCTGTGGTTTTTCCTGTCTGGCTTTTAGGAGTACCTTTGAAAGGAGAGGCAGTGGTGGGAAGGCATAAACTTTTAGTCTTTTCCAGCTGAACGAGAGAGCATCCACTTTCCATGCTTGTGTGTGATAAGTCCTTGTGCAGAATTTTTGTAGATGGCAATTCAGTGGGGAGGCAAAAAGATCTATGTCGGGGCACCCCCATTTTTGTGTTATCATGCTGAAGACTTGTGGATTTAATTTTCACTCATGAGGATCCATGATGTTTCTGCTTAAGTCGTCTGCCAGAGTATTTTTCTCTCCTGGCAGGAATTGTGCTTGCAGATGAACTTGATAAGTTAGAGCTGTGTTCCACAAGGTCATGGCTTGTCTGCATAGGGGGTAAGAATGAGTGTCCCCTTGCTTGTTTATGTACCACATTACTGTGGTGTTGTCGGTCTTTAATAATAATTGTCCTGGATGCAGAAGGTCCTTGAAAGCTGTTAGGGCATTTTGTACAGTCAATATCTCTTTTTGTTTGATGTGAAGATGCATTTGGTCTGTGGTCCACTTGCCCTGAACACATTTTCCTGCCATGTGTGCTCCCCAGGCGTAATCCAAAGCATCTGTTGTTAAAGTCTGCCTGGCTGTGGGTAGAGTGAAAGACTGACCCTTGTTGAGGTGACATGCCTGTGCCCACCATCGAAACTCCTGTTGTAGGCAAAGAATTAGTGGTATTACTGTTTCCAAACTGTGACAGTGTTGAGTCCAAACACTTTTTAGGTGCCATTGTAATTTTCTCATATGCAGTCTGGCATATGGAATTAGTAGTATGCAGGATGCCATGAATCCCAAGGCCTGCAGAATTTTTCTTGCAGGGAGTTGGGACTTTGTTGCCATCAATTGAAAATATTGAGTCAGTTGTTCTTGTTTGTCTGGCGTGAGATAAGCCATCTGGGCTGTTGTATTTAAGCTGGCACCCAGGAATATTATCTCTTGTGAGGACACTAGTTTTGACTTTTCGTTTACTGTGTACCCTAGGCAAATTAGCAACCTTTTTACAAACGCCAGATGCTTTAAAAGAATGTCCTTGCTCTCTGCTTGAATAAGGCAGTCATCCAGGTATGGATATATTTGAATTCCTTTTTGTCTGCAAAATGCAATTACTGGTGCCAGGCACTTTGTGAAGACCCTGGGCGCAGTAGATAAGCCAAAGGGCAGTGCAGAGAATTGGTAGTGCATTGAACCAGTGATGAATCTGAGGTATCTTCTGCAATTTTGTCTGATAGGGACATGCAGGTATGCCTCTTTGAGGTCCAAATTAACAAGCCAAGCCTTCTTGCCCAGCATGGGAAGAAGCTGCTTTAGTGTCAACATTTTGAATTTTGGAACATCTAGGTAAGTATTTAGAGTAGAAAGGTCTAGTATGGGTCTCCAGGCTTTGTCCTTTCTGGGGACCAGGAAAAGTCTTGAGTAAAATCCTTGTCCTTGTTCCTGTTGTGGTACTTTTTGAATAGCTCTCATGTCCATGAGGGCTGAAATTTGTTTTTGTGCCTCTGCCCATTGATTTTCTGGCAGGTCTGGCATTCCTTTTAGCCTTGGTAAAGTGTGAAAGTGGAACCTGTAACCTTGAGACACAATATTCAGAACCCATTTGTCTTGGGTGATTGTTTGCCAATTTTGAGAAAAAAGTGCTAGTTTTCCCCCTAAGGGAGCTTGCAAAAGGGAAGTGCTTGGCATTCGAAGGGGGAAGTCATTGTGACTGTTTCCTGTAAGGTTGTGACTTGTCTTCACCTCCTTTTGGGGTTGAAGCACCCCACTGTCGTGGTCTGTAAGAGCCTTGGGGCTGAGATCTGCCTCTTGGGTGTCTGTATCTGTCTCTTTGTGGCCTGTCTGACACTGGAAAGGACCAATTCTTTGTAGGCCAATTTCTGCTAAATCGAGGGGGCTGTACCTACAAGAAATCCTTCACTGTTTTCATAGATTTTGCCTTATCCTCCATTTTCTTTAATACCTCTTCTGCCTTAACACCAAATAAAATATCTTGCTGTAAAGGATCATCCAATAATTTTGCCTTGACATGATCTGGTAAACTTTGTTCTTTTAACCCTGCATGCCTTCGAATCACAGATCCTGTAACTGCTGCTCTACAAGAAGCCTCTAACGAGTCAAAACCACATCGCAGAGTATGTTTTCCCACTTGTTCAGCTGCATGCAATAAATCCTGCATTTCCTTATAGTCAGGATGTTCTGAAGTTGTAGTCATTTTCTGTTTTAACTGAGACATTAAATATTGTTGGTATTTAAGCATGTGAAACTGGCAATTTAAAGCCCTTACTGCTAAAGTTGCAGAAGTGTAAACTTTCTTCCCCCATCTGTCTAATGCTCTAGAACCCCTGTCAGAGGGAACTGGATTTTTAGCCGTGGAAGCCTTTACCCCTTTGGGACCCTGGGAAATAGTTTCTGGGTCAGCAACAGGGTTTTTATAAAGAAATTTGTGAGAGTCAGGGACTCTGTAGTACCTGTCTGGCTTGATTGGAGCAGGGGGTAAAGAATCAGGATTTAAACTGGATTCAGAGAACACATTGTCCACAATATTCAACACTGGCAGAATAGCAAGGGGCCTGTGTTGATGCAATAAAAGAAAGTCTCTGAGCCTTTTCTTAGATTCTGAGTAATCCTGGCCCTCCCAATGGAAATGCTCCCTCATGGTATGTAAAGTTTCCCCAAAAGAATAATCCTCAGGAGGAGAGGCTGAAGGAATTGATTCTTCAGCATCAGAGTCCTCATAGGGGGGTAAAGAGCATCTCTGGTCTGAAGAGGTATCAGAATATATGGAAAGCTGGTCAGAGGAATCATAGTCTGTATCCTGCCTAGGCCTTTTATCAGGAGGGGGATGGGTACCCCTGATCAGAGTAATTAAGTCTTCGGCCATTTTGAGCATCCGTTTTTTAGGCATGGAGGCCTGTTCAGGTGAATGCTGTACTTGCTTGTCTTTAATGGAGTTTTAGACTTGGCTGTAGTTCTTATGGTAAGCTGTGAAGGTCTGAAAACACCCTCAGAAGCCGATGCCTGCTCAGCGGCTCCGGACCCATCTGAAGGGTTAGTCTCCGTAGGCCCAACACCTTGAGTATCCAGAGGCCTAGTCATCTCCACGTGGGAGTCGGAGGCGGCCTGTGGCTCTGAGGTAGCGGGTGTCAGGGGCTGTGAAAGCGCCTCACTGAGAACCGGTGACTGGCCTAGAAGAGGCTTCATCGTCAGTTTTGGGCCTCGGATGCCTGTCCTTATCCTTGTCTTTGCATTTTTTGTGTATACCAGTCATCGGTTGTTCCGACGGCATGGTATAATTAAATTTTCAGCCAAAGTAATGGCGAGCAAAATCAAACCGATGTTTAATAGTGCATTTGTTAAATCTATCACAAAACCGACAACTAGTGACGTCGTGATCTGGGCCTAGGCATGGAATACAGTAAGAATGAAAATCCTTATGAGGTATTTGCTTCCCACAAGAAATACAATTTTTAACTTTTACTGACATCGGTCTGAGGCAAGAAAAAGTTTCCCCAACGGGGTACTTAGCTTTATTGAAGACTTTGGTTCTGAAAATCAAATTTGATATCTCAGGAGTCGACCGACCGGCACTTGGGAACTGCTTTTGCTTCGGGCACTGCGCGGCAAGAAAGACTGAAGAAAATGGTGTCGGTTGCATCTTATATACCCCTAGCGCACTGACGTCAGGGAGGAAGCGACAACGACCGACGCCGGACCAAGACTTTGGAACTCTGGCCGACTGCAGGACCGCCTGATGGCAGGATAACCCTAGTGTAATGACTGCAGCAGTGAAACATGATGAACATCTAATAGCAAGCCCTTATTTAAAGAATGTAGTATGTCTGTCTGTAAACAAAGAAAAAGCATTACATTGTGAACTAGCTTAAGTGTTCTGTGAGAGGTTACATAGCAAAGTGGTACAAAAAACTAACAAACAGTGTTGCACCTGATAAAACTAGTCACAGTAACCCACTGACTGATAGGCAGTTTACATCTGAAAGTATGCCTGAAGAGTTGACAATGAGGAATTCTTACTTGCTTTAAGAGCCGCTAAATCTGCCTTCTGTCACTCCACTCTGCTATAATCACACTAATTAATTATTTTTTCAGAAGAAAAATAGTTAAAATGTTTATTTGACTTAGAAAGTATTACATTAATTAAATGATAGTATGTATAAATACATGGGGAAAAGAAAATACCCTATAACCCAAGCAGAAACGTAAAAATATCTTTTACCAAGGAGAAAAAGAAAACATTACAAGGTTTCACTGGAAAAGCTATCTCAAATTCTGCCACAGACTGCTCATCGCTTGGTGACAATGCCAGAGACTTAGAGTGATTTTGCAAGCATCTGAAGCCATCTGAGGCTAAGAAAATGAATTAAAGTATAATTTTTGCACTTGAACTGTTTATTTTCATCTGTGTGAAGGTTTACCGTGCTATTTGTTTATCTGCACTTTTTCAAAGTTCAAACTGTGCTTTAAACTGCTGTAAAGGCTGCTGTGCTGTACTAATTACAGTGTTGTTTGTCTTTCGGCTTTTCCCAGTTAGGGGTCGCCACAGTGGAACTCCGGTCCACTAATGATTGGAAGTAGTTTTTTTTTTTTACAGTGCCGAGTTGCCAGCTTGATGCCAAACCTTCAACGAAGGCACGCCCATTCATGCATGTCTTTCGGAATGCCACTCGACCGTGGGGAGGACATGCAGACTCCACACAGAAGGCACTCCCACACGCCAGCCGAGAATCGAACGGGAGAACCTCTTGCGGTGAGGCAACAACACTACCGCTGCACCACCGCGGCAGATAGTACTAATTACAGTGTATTTAGTGAATTGAGATAGTTTCAAACATCTGTTTGTTGTTCCTCAACATCTGGGCTCCAAACCAAACATTTTACATTAACAGAGTCTAAGACTGCACTCTTGTTGCAGAAAGGGATGATTTCACTCATGTGAGCTGGAAATTACTGTTAGAAAGCTCAATGTGTGCTTATCTGATTGACCTGTGGATTTACTTAGTGTAAAGCTTCCTTTTTCTGATCGTATACAAGCCTTGTGTTTGTGCGAAACTGCTCTTCACTCAGCCTTGGTTAGTGGGTCCATGTATATACGCAAACACCAGAAGTTGAAATTTTCCTATAAAACTACATCAGAACTTTACTTCAGTCCAGCAGCAGTACTCACCTAATTTGCAAGGTAAACAGCACTTACACATTCAGTTAGGACTATTTAAGTCTGCATTACCTTGTCAAACCACTCAGCATAATCACTGCTCAGTGAACTTGAGCTTCTGGTTTGGGCAACTGGCCGGAATCACAGGCTAGGTTAGCTGCAGATTACATCAAGCAAGCACACCCCCTTGTCTGGCTATATTCATCCTCCGCTCCTATCCCTTGCAAGTACAGTAAGACTGGCAACCATGGAAGGGCATTTCCCTACCATTTCTATTCCCAGTTTGGTGCCCATGGGCATCCTGAGGCAATGTAGCAAATGCCTCATGCATACTGGCAACCACTTAATTCTACAACAGACAAATACAGTATGGGAGAGATGTACGTACACATTATCGCTGAAGGATAAACTCCCACATACAGAAACAAAATGCAACAAACATGTTGCCAGCAACTCACACATACCACTCACCACACCTACTAAGGACCATACCCATAGGCCTACATATGTGGAGGTGCTCACATGTAACCTACCCAAGCCTCAAAGGCCTCTCGGGATCAGGCCTCAAAAACTCTGCATGCACACAAACAAGACACTTTCCAGTACAACACATAAAGCTACAGCTTATTGTGTCTCAACTACCAAGCCTATAAAGTGAAACATTTCACAACTCAACATTCTGGTCACAGGTGACTCCATTGCGAGACACAATAGTGTTCCCCTTACAAGGCTGGATAACGAGAAGGTTACAGTTAGCTGTCTCTCAGGGCCCAATATCAGGCACATCTTGCAAACTCTCAGGTTGGTCACCACTAAGTACCAGCAGAACTCAGTCATACTCTTTGTGTTCGTGAATGACCTGAGACACATCTCCCTAGACTACAGGAATACAGACTTGAATAAACACTCAGAATATGTGTCACAGGCAGGTATGAACCTAAAATTGAGCAGCATTCTACAGCTTCCAAGGATAATGCCACAATGCAGACAGAAAATGACAAACTTTAACAAATGGCTTAACTACTGGTGTCATTCCAAAGGGGTTTGTTATTTGTCAGCCTGTGAGGACATGGTTGACAGACCATGCTGCTTTGTCAAAGATGGTCTCTACCTGTCATCTCTAGGCTTTCAAATACTGGCAAACACCTTCACCCCATATTGTCTTTTTTAGGCATTGCCGTACACACAAACCTTCCAATGTAACAAAAGCTACCCAGGACAAGCTAAAGGTATTACTGCTCGATGCTAAAAGTCTTAACAATAAACTGCACTCCCTAGAAGCTCTCTACACTGTGGAGAATGCTGACTTCTGTGCAGTTATCAAAACATGGTTTAAAGCCATGGAAAGCACCCTGGCAGTGCATGGTTGTAATGCCTATCATACATTCTGTTCACCCACTGAAAGTGAAAGGCAGAGGTATATATATATCTACATAAAGAATAATTTCACCTCAAGGTTCATCAAATAATATGACAATGCTTGAGCTACTTCATGTCTAACTATGGGGGAAAAAATTACCATATTCTTGCCAGCTACAGGTCCCCCTCCATAAACCAGGAAACCCACATATCGTACCTACAATTACTTGAATCACTCACCATCCAGCCCAGTACCATACTCATGGGTGATTGTGCTTGCAACTGGGAGGCATAAACAACCATTAACATACAGGCCCAAAGATTCCTCAACTTTATAAATTCAAATAGCCTGGAGCAGCTGGTCTGCACTCCCACCAAGAGAACAAATATCCTAGATCTGGTACTCATAAATATGGGGGAATACTGTACCCCCCTCCATGTGTGATTGTCCTCACTGGTGAGATCAGATCACAAAGCGGTGGGACTACCAAGATGGCTGCACAATGAGTAATAGCTTAATTTCAGCTCTCCCAGTGTGAAAACAGAAAAGCATAAAAGAGAGCTTGTGAACTTGTCGTTTTGGGTAAATTTCAATAACTGGCTATTAAGTGCATTGCCTGGATGCCAGCAAAAAGACATTCAGAGAATCTGAAAGAAAATCAATCACAAAAGGTGAAGAGAAAACACTAACTGGGAAAAATCTGCAGCTGTTAAGCAAACAGTAGTGTAACCTCCAGCTTTGGTGCAACACATGACTTCCAGTAACCTACAGGAAAAAGTCAAATATATTCAGAACTGATTAAAATAAATGAAACACTGGAGGAATATTATCAACTCAGATTTAAAAAAAAAAAGGCTGGAAAAATGGAAGAAGCTTTAAACAGATATGCAGATGAGGTGATAAAACTGCAAAAATCAGAGGTCGAAATGAAGAAAAGGCTGGTTGGCTGAGTAAGAGACTGCTCAAGACGAGATGTTTCAAAAAAAAAATAATAGAAATAGAGGGCACAGCACGTAGAGAAAACTCATGACTTTCTGTTGTATCAGAGAAGCTGGAAAACACAAATAAGCAAATGGACTGGTTGGTATTCTACAGCAGGAGTTGTTAACTGAAAGGGCACATCATATGTATGCTCCAGACCTGACCATGAGAAAGCAACCTAGACCTTTAATAGTAAAGATGCAATCCTACCAGCAGAAAGATGCAATTCTAACAAAACTGTGGCAGAAGGACAAAGTAATAAAAGTGGGAGACAAAGTTTTTGTGGAAAATGATTAAAGAGGGGTACATTTATTCCAGTAATCAGGGAATGTCGAGAAGAAGGTGTGAGATTCAAGGTTCTGAATCCAGCCAATTTTAGAATATCCTTTCCTGGAGGGTCAAAATAATTTCTGATGTAGAACCAGTTAAGGGGGAATGTTTGCCCAACAAAAAGAGAGCTAACAGGAACAGATTCTACTTCTTGTTCTTCTAGGATGTTTCAGAGCAAAATGCTTGAGATACAGAAAAAAACATAAGCATTGACTAGAAGAACTGGAAGTATGTTGGAAATGAAGGACAGGTTGGATTTGGGAGATGGAGATCAACAAGACGAAAACCAGTAACTTGGAAATTGAGAAATAAAAGTGAGATTAGCAAACACTAATTATATTTGTGAAACACGACAAAGCAAGAAAACCTAGAAATATTAGACTTCTTTTGCTTTGTTAAAGTTGTATGGGACTCCAAAGCACATACCCTACTTCATGTCATTAATGTTTAGAAGAACGTTCAGGAGGGGAAGAGGAGGGAAAGAGTTAACTGCAAGTGAAACAAAATTTTGTTCTAAACAGTAGTATTTTTATAATGCATGATATAACCTACATGCTATAAAGTAAAACTTTCTCAGTTATTTTCCAGTGTTTTTTTTTTTCTTTCTTTCTTTCTCCTTAATCAGTTTAAGAACTCTAAACACTGCAGTGCAAAAAAAAAAAAACTGATGTTTTTCTTACCTTTGCATAGGGGAATGAAAAAAAAAAGGATACAAAAAAACTGATGTAGTTTTTCTTACCTTTGCATAGGGAAATGACTGGATTAAGGCCCTTTGCTTGATCTAGTAACAAGTTTTAGGGGAAAGCAAATAAATAAAAAAGAACACTAAATATAAAAATAAGTTATGTACTTACCATAATGTTCCCTGTGAGTTGTTCATTTCACCTTCATTCTTTACTGATGGGTTCAGAGCCAATCCCTCAGCTCTGAGTCAGCACCTACTGCAAAGTTCGAGGGTTTCAAGTAGCTCGAGGCCAAGTCCCTATCCCATGATGCGCCCTGAGTTAACTCAGATCTTATATACGAAAAGAAAAAATATCCGCTGGACTGTACAATCAAAGGGCTCTCCTCCAAAACCACAATATGCTCCACCACTCGATGTTAGCCACAAAATTTATTTGATAAAAAACAACAGCTACGAACACCAAACAAATTGCATACAGAATTGCGTACAGCTACTACATATAAACAAGAGATTGAGCACGTCATTCCTCCAGTTTACTTTTAAACACACTTCTGACCAGGTAAATTACCTAGATGTTACCATTATTAAGAATAAAATTGACAGAAAATATAAATCCAGGATTTATAGGAAAAATTGTTTTTCAAATTCATATGTTCATTTTGAGAGTGACCACCCAATGTTCCTGAAGAGAAATGTGGTGAAGGGGCAAATGATTAGGGCCTCTAGGATGACAAGTGATATAGATGAATTCATGGATGAGGTGGAAGTGATTCAAGGCCTATTTAGTGAAAGAGGTTATCCCACTAGATTAATTAAAAATGTTAAGAAGGAAGTAATAAAGCAACGGAATTTGAAATATTGCCCGCTTTTGGAAAATACCCGGACGGTGGGCATTGGTGAGAACGGGTTGGCCAAGGAGAATATGGCAAACACCCCCGAGAATATTTTACCCCGGTTGACATTAACCTATTACTATGAGATAGGGTGGTTGAAAAAGGGCATTAATGAAGTGTGGAATATCTTTTCAAGAATGACCAATAAACCATCAATATTCCAAAAGCCATTTAAATTCTGTTATAGGAAGAATATTAATCTCAAGAAGATGTTTGAAAGGAAAAAGAGTATACACAATGAAAGGGGAGCACAATCAAAGTTAGGTACATTCAAGTGTGGAAGATGTGCACAATGTCCTTTCCTAACAGGTGGAAAAGAATTATGGCTGAAGAGTATAGGTTATAAATTTAAGAGTAGTAGGTATTATAGTTGCTATACAAAGGGAGTAGTATACCTGGCATACTGTACGGAATGCTGGGCACACTACATGGGGAAAACCGAAAGGCAGCTAAGATCAAGGATATACGAGCATATGAGGGATATAACCAAGAAGAATGAAAACAATGCCCTGTTCAGACATGTTACCAAGTGTAAAAATGCTAATATCAAGTTTTGGGTACTGGAAGAAGTGAAGGCATGTGATAGGGGGGGAGATTGGGAAACCTTCTTGGAATACAGGGAGCTTATCTGGCAGATGAGATTAGATGCATGTTACTATATGGGCCTGAATGATCATTTATCCATTAAACCAGCACTTAAACTTTTAGCCAATAACCCCAAACAGAATTCTAGAACAAAATAGTTGGTTATTATGAAATAAATAATAAATTAATAAATTTACCAACTTAGACTTAACAATCTAATGGTTACTACTACTATTATCATTATTACTATTATTATTATTATCATGATTTTAAATTTGTTTTAATGTTTAAATTATTAATAAGGTTGGTAGGATTGTATTTTATCACTATATTTATAATATTTATAGTAATTATAATAATTATTTATTGGCTATTTATTTACATAATATACTATTATTGTATATACATTTCTCCTATATATTAGATTTTTTAAAGGGGTTCCCCCATTGTTTCCTCTTACCTACAACATGAATTAATGATACTGAATGTTCACAATATGTTTCCTTCACTTTTGCCTTTCTACATATATACATATATTTTTATATTTATTTTTAACACATTTTATACACTTAAACAGGTTATTTTGGGGTGCTGTTTTAAAAGTACTACTAAAAAGAAATTTTCAAATACAGGATAATTTTTATTGCGACAACATTTCCATGAGAACACTTGTTGCAGTAATTTGTTTTACGTATCAGACTTTTATGTTTTACGTATCAGACTTTTATGTATTAGATTATTATGTATTAGATTTTTATGAACAGTCCTTGCATATTAGTTTGGCCAAACTATGTAATTGTTAACTGTTTAAGTCCTAATTGGTTAATTGGGCATTAATTAGTGTTTTGCATGAATATTTAAGGAGTTTACCGAATGGTTTACTAGATTCTGATGAAGTCCAAAAGGAACGGATGAAAGCGCGCTCAATCTCTTGTTTATATGTAGTAGCTGTACGCAATTCTGTATGCAATTCGTTTGGTGTTCGTAGCTGTTGTTTTTTATCAAATAAATTTTGTGGCTAACATCGAGTGGTGGAGCATATTGTGGTTTTGTAGGAGAGCCCTTTGATTGTACAGTCCAGCGGATATTTTTTCTTTTCATATATATGTGTCTGGAGGAGGTAACTCAGATCTTGTTTGCTGTGTAAAATAATACCATATGTCATTCTATAACTCCATAAGAGAGAAAGTATAGAAGGGTTGAGTGACCAGGAAGGATCTAGCATCTCAATCTTCAGAAAGCCCACAGGAGGGGGTAGGAGAGAGGGCCGTAAGAATGAAGGCGAGATGAATAACTCACATGGAATGTTATGATAAGTACATAACTTCTTTATGTGAAGTTGTTCTATCTCGCCATTCATTCTTTACTGATGGGTAGCGTCAAAAGCACCATCCACCTCGGGTGGCTCATGGGAGTATATTTCTCAGGACTGTGGATCCAAAGGAGGCCCTATCCCTGGAGGCCCTGTCAACTTTGTAATGAGTGATAAAGGTATGAGGTTTTGACCAAGTGGCTGCTGCGCAAATGTTATCAATAGTAAGTCTGGCAGAAAAGGCAGATGATGTAGAAACTGCTCTGGTTGAGTGAGCTTTAATTTTATGCTGCAAGGGCATATTGGCAGCTGAATAAGCAAAGGTGATACAATCAGATAACCATTTAGACAGAGTTGTTTTAGCCACTGGCATACCCTTCCTGGAATCTGAGAATGAAACAAAAAGCTGGTCTGATTTCTTGAAATCTTTTGCTCTATCCAAATAAAATCTGAGCTGTCTGTGAACATCAAGTTTGTGTAGCATGTACTCTAAATTGTTGGAATGGTTGGGGAAGAAAACTGGCAAATCAATAATTTGGTTGAGATTAGTTTCAGTGCAAACTTTGGGTAAGAAAGAGGGGTTTGTTCGAAGTGAGACTCTGTCAGCATGGAAAATCAAATAAGGAGGCTTAATGGATAAGGCCGGAAGCTCTGACACTCTGCGGGCAGAAGTAATAGCCACTAAAAAATGTTTTTTCCATGACAAGAATTTGAGGCCACATGAGGAAGCTGGTTCAAATGGTGAAAGAATTATGTGGAAAAGCATAAAATTTAGATTCCATGGAGACTAGGGAGACTTCACAGGTGGTCTAATATGAAAGGTCCCTTTGAGAAAGGCTTTGGATAATTTGTGTGACATAACATTCAATCCTTCAAATCCCAAATGAAAGTTAGAAATGGCAGCTAGTTGAACACAGACTGTTGCTGCTGCAGCTCCTTTATTGAATATTATGGTTAAGAAATCTAGAATAGAGGCCATAAAGGCTTGGTAAGGGTCAATATTGTTTTTAGAGGCCCATATAGAAAATTGTTAGCTTCCTCGTAGAGGATTTAGGAGATGATAGGAGAATTTGCTTAATCTCATTGGAAAGGTTATGGAACCTGGCTATGATTGGAATTGGAGCAGTCAAGCTGTCAGCTTCAGGGACTGCAGAGAGGGATGAAGTTCCCCCGAGTGCGGCACAAGGTATGGAAATGAGTCCAGAATCCAGGGGTCCTCCAAAAGATGAAGTCGAAGGAAGGGGAACCAAATCTGATGAGGCCAATTGGGAGCTATTAGAATGATGGTCCTTCCCAGGGCTTTGGCTTTCTGTAATACCTTGGGTATCAATGGGATTGGTGGGAATGCATAGAGGAGACCCGGGGGCCAATCGTGAACGAGTGCGTCCCTTGGGGCTTCTCCTGGAGGGGGAATCAGGGCAAAGTAGCTTCTGCATTTGGTGTTCATGTGACTGGCAAAAAGGTCGCAGGAAAGCTGGCCCCCACTTGCGGAATATCCTGTCCACTATTTCTGTCTTGAGGGACCACTTGTGGGGCAATAAAATTGCTCTGCTCAACATGTCTGCTAACACGTTGGATTTCCCTGGGATGTGCATTGCTAACAGAAAGAGCTGGGTGGAAATAACCCACTGCCATACTCTGAGGGCCTCGCGACAAAGGGGGTAAGATCTGTTTCCTCCTTGTTTGTTCAAATACCAGACCACTGACATGCTGTCCATCTGAATCGCAATCATACCCAGAGGAAGAGAGTCCTGGAAGTACTGCAATGCCAAAAGTACGTCTCTCATCTCTAGGACAGTGATATGCAGATGTGTCTCTTGATCGGTCCATGTGCCTTGGGTTGTCTTTCCCTGAAAATGCCCCCCCACCACCCTATCAGGGAAGCATCCATGGTCACTGCGGCCGCTGGAGGGGGTAGCACAAATGGGTGCCCTATCACAACATGAAGTGAGGTCAACCACCACTGAAGATCCTTTTTGCAGGAATTTGTGATCATTATCATATGAGACATGGGAAGCTGTTGGTAAGACCACTGAGTGACAACAGCCATTGTAGTATCCACATGTGCATATAAACGAACTAGTGGTATGGCTAGAATTGCTGCTGCCATCATACCAAATAATTTCAGAACTTCTGATGCTGGTAACTTTGTTTTTTGATATTAGAATGCGGACATGCTCACAGAGAAGTAAGACTCTTTCTACTGGAAGTCTTAGCGTGGTGGTTGTGGTGTTCAGTTTTGCTCCGATAAAGACGATATGCTGTGATGGCAACAAGGCAGATTTTTCAGATTTTATTGTAATGCCCAGCTGATTGCAGAGTGATAGAGTGGACTCCCTGGCCTGAATGAGTTGATACCTGGTGGTGGCGGTAATGAGCCAATCGTCTAGGTACGGAAACACCTGGAATCCTAAATGTCTCAGGTGAGCCGTGACCACTGCCATGTATTTGGTGAACACTCTGGGGGCTGTAGTGAGACCAAAGGGCAGGGCTTGAAACTGGTAATGATTGGCTCCCAGCCGGAAGCGCAGATAATCCCTGGATGGCCTGGCCATTTTTATGTGGTAGTATGCATCCTGGAGATCTATCGAGCACATCCAATTGTCTTTCCCTAAGAAGAGAAGTATTGACTGAAGCGTGACCATCCAAAACCTCTCTTTCTTTAAGGATTTCTTTAGTCTGCTGAGGTCCAATATAGGTCTCCAGTCTCCTGTCATTTTTTGGAACTAAAAAGAATCTGGAGTAAGTTCTGGATCCTGTCTGGTCTGCTGGGACTGGTTGGATGACTCTTTCTTAGCAACATCTGGACCACTACTGTTGCTTGCTCCCTGTAACTGGGTGAAACATCCAGGATTTTCCTTGTCGGTGGAGGGGGTGTGGCAAAAAGGATGAAGTATCCTCTGGAAATGATACTTTCTACCCAGTTGCCATTTGTTATTTTGAGCCAGGCATCTGGGTACAAAGACAAGTGACCCCTGACTACTTCCAGAGCAGGACAGTCAGGCCTCCTTTCAGGTGTGCTGGTAGGGCTTCCTAAAGAAGTGAACTCTGTCGCCCTGGTGTTGCGGACCCCCTCTGCTGTGAGGGCGGCATCTTCCATTATTGCCCCCTCCTCTGCCCCTGGAGGGGGGTTCACCACGTGTGTCCTGAAAGGCTCCTTGGTCTTTTCGGAATCACATTTTTCCACCCCTTTGACCCTTGGGGTAGGGTCTGGTAGGGGTGGAAAAATGGAACCCAACGGCAGACAGAGTCTTTCCATCCTGCTCACACCTGGTTAAGGTTTCCTTGACTTTAGGCCCGAAAAGGGATGAGCCATCAAAGGGGGTATTCACAAAGGATGACTTGAAGGGCTCCATGAAGGAACACAAGCACATCCAGGAGTGTCTCCTAAGAGCAACTCCTGCACCCGCTTGCCCTACTTGTTCCATCAGCTGCATATGAAATGAGAAGCATGGACGAGTTCACTATAGAATTGAGGGTAGCAAGCTGGGCAGCAACTTTGTCTGTAGCTCCTGCAGCTACTGTACCCTGAAGAGCATCTCCCAGCTCTTTAAGGGCATCTCTTTGTAGTCTGGTAAAAATGGGTTAAATAGTTAAGAGAACGAAGAGCAAAAGTCGCTGGACTAAACATGCGCTTCCCATATCTATCTATGATCCTGAAGTCGCTGTTAGGAGGATGTATAGACGAGGAAGTTTCAGACATTTCCTTTTAGGTGGCTGCCACCACCACCATGACATCAACTGGCACACCTTTTGTCAAGAAGGATTTATCTAGGGGGGCAGATATGAACTTATTAGGCCTCCCAGAGACAGGCTCCATAGTATCCAGAGACTTCCACGCCTTTCATGAGACCAGCTGCATCAGCTCATTGAAGGGCAGAGACACCCAAGAGGTGGAGGGCTGAGACCTGAAAGCCTTCAGGAGGACCGACTTGTCCTCAGTAGGGTGGGTGGCCTGCCAGTCACCCATCTGCCTAAGGATTTCCAGTATCTCAACAAATGAGATATCCTCAGAGGGGGACCATAGGGACTCTTCTGATTCATCCAGGTCAGTGTCAGATGTTAATGACTCCTGAGGGGAGTCTAAATGTTATCTCTTACACACACTCTTCCTGGGAACCTCATCACTGGGAGCTTCTGGGGAGGTCTCGGAAGAGCATGGGCCACCCAATGCGGCTTCCTGAGGCTCTGGGTCTCTGCATTTAGCAAGGATCTGTGAGGCAGAAGCAGACACAGGCGCTTTAAGAGATGAAGAAACCGGACCTGAAGTTGAGGATGTCTTGGGAGACACAACTCTCCTCATGGCTTCGAAGGTACCTCTGCTCCAATGAGAAGGGACTGACAGATCCGCGGAAACCGTTGATACTCCCGGCACTGGGATAGTGGGGTCCGGGCCCGAGATAGGAGCCGAGATCATCTGAGCTGAAGCCCTGAGAGGCAAAGTCAGAACCGACAAGTCAGTTTGACTATCCTTCCCGGACCCGACCAGAGAGTGTCAGCTCCTAGAGTCCACGGTCGGTGCAGAGGACGTCAGAGCAAATGCAGCCGAAGACACTGGAGCAGGCGTCGGCTCCGAAGGCTCCACAATCAGCAGGTCTGACTCCTCTAGCTCCGAAGGACCGGTATGGCTCGGAGGAGGAAGAGATATAGCTGGCATAAGGGTCTTCGGCTCTGAAGCAGCCTGGGTTACAGCCGATAATTTGGCAAAGGCTCATGCCTGTAAAAGCTTCTGCACCACCTGATCCACAACAAATCAGACAGGCTTACAGAAGATCGAGATGATTGGACTGATGGTACCGACTGGAGAAGAGGCAATCTATGAGTTTTGGATACCGGTTCCAAAACTGGGGACCAGCTCCGAAAGGAGTAGACAGTCGGCTCCAAGACATGTGGAGCCAATGTCACAGACTCTCTAGATTTTTTCGATTTTTTTTTGAATCTCCAGAAGTCTTGGAGAACTTTGAGGACTTGCTAGATCCATCCTGGTCACTCAAAGCCTCCTGGAAGGAAGGTTTTAACAAACCCCTATCAATAAGCTTCCTTTTTCTCTCTTGGAGGACTCTAGAGGAAAAGGAATGACATATAGCACATGTCTCTTGTAAGTGCAATGCACCCAAGCAGTATACACTATTCACATGGCAGTCTGTATCTTCTGCCCACATTTAAGACATTTTTTAAACCCTGACTTAGGTGTTTGTCCTTGTCATCAGCCATGACAGAATATTTGACACACCCAACAACAACAATGTGGATTAGCCCTCTAATAAAAAACAGGGTAAATATACACTCTAATACACAAGCCCTTAAACTAAGGCTAACAAGAAATAGAAATGTAAATAAGCCTTCTAATAAAACAGGCTAAATACAATCACACAAGCCTTTAAGAAGCCTAGAAATTCACAAACACACACACACACACATACACACTTCTTTTTTTGTTATATATATCAAAGAACTACTAAATTTTTAATCTAAAGCCGTGACAACGGTCACTAACTAAGCACACAATATTATTAACAAGATAGACTGAAAGTCACTTATTAAACTACTACTCAGTCAGAAATCTAAATAGGCCTAATAAAAACGAAGCCAAATAACTAAGTAATAAAAGGCACACAAGGGAAAGGGAAACTATAATATGAAGCTGTAAGAGCTTTACTAACCCAACTATAATATTCTACAAATATGAAAAATAGTTTGTAATATAAGAGAAATAAGGCTTTTACTGGCTCGAGCTAGTAGAACCTCTGATCATTTGCAGCGGCAAACTAGATCTGAGGTAACTCAGGGTGCATCATGGGATAGGGACTTGGCCTTGAGCTACTTGAAATCCTTGAGCTTTGCGGTAGGTGCCAACTCGGAGCCAAGGGATCGGCTCTGAACCCATCAGTAAAGAATGAACGGCAAGATAGAACAACTTCACATTAAAAAGTTTTCCTCTAGAAAATAAATGAGTGCTTCCAGTAGAGGCAACTGTGTATCTGGTTCTCATGTCTCTATGGAGACTACCCGATAAGGGACAATAAAAACAGAATACTTCTTTCTTTCAATAGTCAGGAGATAATGTCTTCTGAAAACAGAAGCATTCAAGTGTTTTTCTAATCTGGGACAGGAATAAAATTAAGACAAAAACAGACAGCACTTAGTAGAAGCACAAGCTGTACCATACATGGCTATCCTTGCTTACAGGCACATCTGTGAGTTTGGCTCCAATTCTGGGGCAACTGTTCCTATTAGGAGGATTAAACTTCAATATTTAAAGATGCACATAATTTTGTGTATTAGTATTAAGTTAATAGGTTTTATGGGTGTTTTGGGGGGGGGTGTTTGTTTATTTTTTCTTAGAGGGTTTTCACTAAAACAAAAAAGTTTTGTAAGATGAGACATAGGTTCAAATGGATATGTCAAGAAACTACTGTATAAAAGATCAACCTGCCAAACATTAGTATGCATGTAACATAAAAGCTGAAATGAGACATTAAAAAATCTGTTATTCATAACAGATGGGAATAATAACTTCTTAACATAATGGCAACACTTTTTACATATCTTTAAATGTAAATGGCCTCATAGATATACAAAAAAGAAAAAGTAGTGAACTATATTTAAAAAATTGCATAGTGCAAATAGCTATGCTACAGGAGACACATTTGGAAAGAACTGAGCATTTGAAGTTGATCAAGAAAGGTTTACAGGATGGTTATTCAGTGGAACATCTGGGGCAAAGAAAATGGGAGTGCTTATATTAATTGCAAGAGGGCATCCAAAAGAGAGAGAACAGGAAAACATGAAAATAATGGCAGATTTGTAGTGCTTAGGGGTAATGGCAATTGTGGAGAATTACATTGGCATGTATTACATTCCACCTAAAACTGCTATAATTGAGTTTAACAAAATTCTGAGAGAAATAATCAGCTTTCAGCAGGGAATGTTAATTATATGTTGGGACTGGAAATTGATTTGCAGCACTGAGGATGTATCTGGGGGCTCAGAAGAGAAAATATAACAAAACATGGTAGATTTTTGAAGAATTTATGAAAATGTTTGGCATGGAAGATGTGAATTCAGAAGTAGGAGTTTGGGGTGAATTTACATATTATTCCCCAAGGTAGAAAAACTGGGCTAAGCTAGACAAAACTCATATTTCACAGAAACATGTGCATTTAATTGAAAGTTTTGATATGCAACCAATAACTATTTCAGATCATGTACCAATAATAACTAAAATAAAAATGACACACTGGAGCTTTCCCACATATCTGTTAAAAAGAGAGGAATTTAAGGAATGGGTAGTAGAAATTATATGAGAGCTATTAGGGAAAATACAAATTTCTTCTGAAAATATAGCTAGGGAGTAGGATAAAATTAAAATGGAGTTTTAAAATAGGGAGGAAATATAAGAGAGAGACATGGTTAAAAAGTAACAAGAATTATTTAGAGGGACTGAAAGTTCAAAGTATTGCAGAATAGGGGGGAATCTCACAGAACAAGAGGAGGAGCAATTTTAGAATGCTAAACAGAAAATAAGGGACCACCTTGAAAATATGCATGAGTTTAGAAAGACTGCTGTTAAGCAACTGTTTTTTCATAATAACTTTAGAGCACAAAAACTTTTAGCACGACTCAGGCAAGAGAAAGTACAAAGGATTGTCACCAAGCTTAGGGAGCCTATAACAAGGAAGATAACCAGAGATCTTGTAGAGGTACTAGAAATATTTTGGAAATGTTATGAAAATCTGTATAAAGCACAGAAATACAGAAATCAAGAAAGGTACAAATGGAAATGTTTATGGAGGAATTAAATATACCAAGGTTAGAGGTGGATGAGGCTCAATTACTAACAGGATATGAGGAGATGCGATAACAATTGCAATGTATAACCAATCTAGAGGAAAATCCCCAGGTAAAAATGGTATTCATGTGAAAGTTTGGAAGCTAGAAGGGAAAAAACTGATCTGAAAGGTTTTGTCTAACAGTATTTTAAAATGAGGAGAAGCACCAACACTCTGAAAGAAAAAGGCAGTGGCTGTAATACCTAAAGATTGTAAAGACCCATCAGGTCCAGCTTCATATAGGCCCGTTTCAATTCTAAACCATGATTATAACGTGATTATGTCTATAATGTCTAAAATAATGGCAAAGGTGTTGCCAAAATTGATATGGATCAATGTGGTTTTGTGGAGGGTAGACAAACATCTGACAACATTAACAGAACAATGAAGATCTGGAGGGAAGCAGAATGTAAGAAAATATCACTGTTGAACCACTGGCAAAGAAAATAAAGGACTCAAATTCAAGGATATAACTGCTATGGTAGTTAAGAAAAGCTAGCTTTATTTGCAGACAATGTTTTACACCCGATAAAACCACAATAGGATATTTCAGTGTTGTGGAACATTCTGAGACAGTTTCAAGTCTTTTTAGGATACAAAATTAAAGAAGATAAACAAAGGCAATTGCTGTCAATTATGTACTCACACACAGTTTGGTTCAGCAATATCCATATATATATGGCGACGTGGTAAAATTAAGTACTTATGAGTATATATTAAAAATGGCTCTGTTGTGGCAGCTAAGGATATTTGGTAAGAAACTAAACAAATGATATCACAAAAGCTCAAAAATTGGAAGCTCTGTTTTATGGATATGGACAGCAAGATACAAGCAGTCAACTTTGTTTAGTCCTTTTAGTTTTATACACATTTTAGGCATACTTTTATCAACCAGAGGAGAAGTTGTGGATAGCAGTTAATAAAGCGCTGAAAGACTTATCTGAGAGGGGAAGATGACAAGAATTAAGTGGGATAAACTAATTCTTCCAATAGAAAGAGGTGGTTTGGGATTACCTGATTTGGTGGGCTATTTCAGAGCTACACGGTTAACGCTCCTATACAATACATAGCACAAGCAGAAAGTTATTATTTAAAGTGGAAAGGAACGATGATGAAACAATGGGGATGCTCAAGAAACAAGGAGTCTGGGATTTTGGATACAGATCCTTAAGGAGAATAACAATAACCACACAGAATATTATACTCATAAAGTTACAGAAAGTATTCTAAGAACCAATCCAACACAGAAATGGAGAAAGGAGATTCTGCTGATAGGGGACGACTGCAATTAGGGATACAGACAATAGGCAAGAGAGGGACAGAACTTACTGGAGAAAACTGGCAAAGGGACCAATGTATTGGAAGCAAATAATTAGAGGGGGAAGATAATAAAATGGGAAGAGGCCAAGAAGACATTCGGATTGGAGGCTAGAGACTGCCCTATCAAAACTTGATATCAGAGTATAGGCAAAGAGAAAGAAATGGGGGGGGGGTCTTAAAAGAAAGACCACCACTGACAGAGTTTTTAGTAGAGTTTAGAACAGAAGCTGCTGTAGCCATTGTTAAAAAAATGGATAATTAATACAGCATATAAAATATTGCAAGATAACTATACATATCAATCAGAGGAGGTTAGAAAAGATTGGGAAGAGAGATTGGGTAAGGAACTCACAAAGAAACAATGGTGGGGGGATATACAAGTATGTCTCCCAAATATGCAACAAAGTCTAGAAGACCTTGGATCTCTGTTTGCAAATGTTTACAAATATATTTTTATACCCCAAGTAGACTCCAATTTTTTTTCCTCAGGTAGACAGCAAATACTGGAGGTATAGGAGGGCAGAAAGAGGTAACTGGGAAAATGTTTTTTGGGAGTGTAATGAGCTGGCAGACTTTAAAAATTCCCTGCAGACTGCTCTTTCGGAAATACTGGGTGAGCAAGTTCATATAACTAAGGAAATGATTTCTTTTTTGAGCTATGATACAGAATTGGAATTACCTAGACATAGTAAGGCCTTGCCGAGTCTAATTATGGTGGCTGCCAAAAAGCAATTACTAGAAAATGGAAATCAAAGTCTAAACAAACTACACTATAAGTAATGAATATAGTAACAGAGATAAAACAACTGGAAATGCAATTTTTAGAAAAAGGTAAGAGCTAATTACACAGAAAAAAAATGGGAGCTGTGGGAAGAATACATGTTGAATAACATTTTGGAGGAGGAATGCGATTTAAAAGAAGGCAGGATTTGAATGAGCGATGTCATGCTTGACTGACAATGACTGGATAGATTGTACGTGATGTATAATATTTGCAACTAAAAATATGTCAAGAAGGTTTGTTTTCATTTATATAAATGTATCGATTGCCTATATCATAAGTGATAATTTAATAAAAAATGTTTCTTGTTTAAAAAAAAAAAAAAACGTTCTTGTGATATTGATCTGGATGTCTGCAAAACAAATGCCAAAAAGGAGGAGGACCACAGCTGAACCCTAAGGTACCCAACTAGTTACAATTTTATGATCAGAAGAGGGTACCACAGCTTATCTGTTAGCTATCTAATCTGCAATCCCACAAAAACACACAAGGTTTATGTTAAGTTTTCTAAAGAAACAAAAAATGGGCTAAACTTGCAGGAACAAATCACAGAAGCAATAAACGTTCTACATCTGCTACAGTGGAGTTAATACAGCTAGTTGTTTTGGATATATTCTTTGAGTTGATGTGTTTCATCTAACAGATACAGCACCTGCACTGCTTCTGGTTTTATTTCATTTTTCAGCAATATCAGCATTAGAAATCATATCAAAAGCCTTCAGGTGGACACAAAAATGACAGAGCGTCCTCAGTGGGTGTCACATCCCAAAAGGGAAGGCATCTGAGCCTTACATGTGAGCTCTTCCTCCATGTCAGAATCTAAAGAATCGGTCTTTCTCTCTCTCTCTCTCTCTCTCTCTCGGGAGAAAGCCACAACTGCATCATCTTCTGTGGAAGAGCTACTTCAGAGGTTGACTGCTGGGCTACATTGGCCTGCGGGCTTTTTAGAAAGACAAAATCTTAAGTCAGCTTCTACCAGGCCTGAAAGGCAGCCAAATGGTGGCAAGGAAAGTATAATGGTCGTAAAGAGACTTTCAGATGCTTAAGTCTCCCTCATGGTGGAAGGTGCCATCTCAGGAGCCAGGATTCATAGCCGACAGTCCTGCACTTCTACAATGTGATCCTAGGCATCTTCTGTAACTGACATGACGGAATATTTTTCTCCCTCAGCATCACCATAAAATTAGCTTAAATGTCAGATGCCCAGGAACTGGCATATGACCCAAACCCAACTAGACTACTTTCAGCCTGAGGAGACATGCTGGTGAATACGGTAAGGCTGCCTCCACAAGGGTAGCAGCAGGGACATCAACAGGCACTGGGGCCATGAGATGCAGAAGTGCTTCTATGCAGCCAACATCCTTGGACCTAGGAGGACCAGCTTTGGAAGGCGAAGGCAGTCTCCTGCTTAACCTTCTATGGGTGTGCCATTTTCTCCATTCTTTCTGGGAAGGGCACCCAAGGTGGATGACTGATGGATAGTTCCACAGAAGTGGTTATTCTCTGTGATACATACCTTATGCTTCAAACATGTTCTATTTATGTTGTAAAAGAGACCAAGATCCCTTGAGTGGGTGTTGATGCTACCATCAGACTTTTGAATGTTTAATAAACCAGAGTGGGTAAGGTGCGCTGAGGCTCTAAATGCAAGGCAGGGGTCACCTCCTAACAGCCTGTATGATACGAAGAAGAGGGACAAGGCTTTGAGATAGTATACACAGTTGTCATGATTTAGCCCTTTAATATTTTTTGGGAGAAAGCATTGTGGTCTTTCCAGATTTGACCACTGTTTTGACAGGTACATACCAAAAGGGGCATTATACTCAATGATCGGTCATAGGAAAGCCAAGCAGAGTACAATGATTACAACTTTGGACCTGGACGTCATACTTTTAGACGAAAACTGTGTGATGAAAGAGGACTTCTTTACAACAGTGAATACGTGGTGATTAAAGGACAGTTTGTTATCTACATAGGTTCCCAAACTATTGGATCAATCAACTTTCAGGGAGTGCTGTCGATAATACAGTTACAAGAGAAGTCATACTTACCTAATTATTATACATTTCTTGGCAATTAGTTTTAGTCCATGGGTTTCACAACAGCTATTTTTTTTGGAAAAGGTCATCTTGGAGGATTTTTGTATCCTCTGGGGAATTAATGATGGCACCAAGTTTACAGTCATCTGCAAACTTCATCAGCTATAAACCCTTAAAATGTGCTTTGACCTCAGACAAATAAATGCCAAAGAGAAATGGCCCAAGGACTGAATCTTGGGGTACACCTCTAGTGACAGGTCTTTTGGAGGATTTGATGGGTTCTATATGTGAACTGATTAGCTATTTAGTGATTTACATAGGGATTTATATTTACCTGGGAGAATTTATCTACAATACCTCAGTGTGTGTTGAATGCCTCTGCAAGGTCAAGGTATGTGCTGTGTATTGACTTGCCTTCATCCACTACCTTCAGTTATCTTCTCTAAGATGTCAAATATGTTAAGTAGGCAGGATCTCCCCTTGACAAATTTGAACTGGCTTGGGTCAAGAGTTTGTAGGCTACTTCCTTATTAATTCCATAATTATCCCTTCCATAGCCTTACAGATGAGGCTGGTTAGGCTTATGAGTCTATAATTAGACTCATAATAATGGATGGTGCAGTGGCGCAGCAGTAGTGTTGTCACCTCACAACAAGAAGCTCTCCAGTTCGATTCTTGCCTGGTGTCCCTTCTTGGTGGAGTCTGCATGTCCTCTCTGCATTTGTGTTGGTTTCCTCCAGGTGCTCCAGTTTCCTCCCATGTCACAAAAACATGCATCTGGAACATTTCTCCCTGAGCCTCTACTCTACTGAAAACTGGCTTTGTTCCAAGTTGGACTTTACTGATAAACATATGTTAAATAAACAAAATAAAATAAATTACTAAATGGGTCTGTTGACACCACACCTTTGTGCAAGGGGATGACTGTTTCTGTCCTCCATTCACTCTGCATGAAGCCTGTTTGGAGGCTGATATTAAACATCATCTCTGGGTGGGGATGTGTGGATCTGACAAATACCGTTTCAGGCTGGCTAAAAGGCAGCCCAGTATATGTTTGAAAATGCGCTGAGGACTGAACACACAACCTTCAGATTATGACACTGACATGTTACCCACTATACTAACAAGAGTTCAAATTTGAAACTGCCCTGTGAGAAAATCAAATTCTTGACCTTCAGATTACGGGATTGGCAAGCTACCTTCTATGCTATCAAGGCTACAGACCTTCAAAGGCTTCATAACAGCATCCAACTAGCTACTCCTAAAAGCCTACAGAAATCCTTGACTGCTGAACTTAAGCTGGTAAAACTGCTTACTAATAATAGTAAACTGAACAGCAGTATTACAGACAAAGAAAAAAAAACTTCAACAGAGTACTTATTTGTGCTGCTCTGGATCATACAGAATCAAACCATGAAAGTGACCAAAGCCTTCATACAGTGTGGACTAGAGTTACTATACTGTGACAAGAAAGAACTAAAGAGAGCACAGACTAACATTCTCTTTACATCCAAAGGTGGCAAAGTCCCCTGGAAGGAAGTGTTACCCCAAGAGGGAGAAGGGTGTAAAGCTGTGTAAGTACGGAAGAGGGAGAAGGGTGTAAAGCTGTCTAAGTACGGATCCCATTTCACCCTTCAGAAATAAGAAAATGAGTGACCACCATGGACACCTGAGCCTGGGCTGCCAAGAAATATGCTCCACTGATGGATCTGTCACAATGTTCTTGAAAAGATATTTTGGGAATTTTTGCACCTTGTAAAACCCATCAAGTTTCTTTACAGCAGGGGGCTGACAGATTTCCTGACAGGCTGCCAAAAATTGCAACCTCAAGGGCTCCCACAACAGAAAAGAATGGCCAGAGGTTTGAGAAGTATCCAGGCTGGGCAAGTCAATGTATCTATTTTTAGGGGCCTCTGATGACTTCCTGTCTTCATATTTAAATAAGCCCTTTATAATATGAAGTGCATCTCCAAAATAAGATCTTCCCTGTGGGTGACTCAGAGAAGGTGGTGTCCTCGGAGGCTGTACTGTAGCCAAAGGTGAAAGATGGTTGCGACGAACATCCAGTATTTCCTCCTTACTTTCTTGGAAGTCTCCTCTCATAGCAGGGTAACAGGTCTTCCTTTTTGCAAGGCACCCTCCAGCTACTAATGGTTCAGTTTCTGGCTACAGGTTCTGAATAGCCTTAAGACCCTTCACCATTATGAATAATCCTTCAAAATAAAAGCCTACGGAGTAAGAGGCACAAGGGAGGAAGAGACACCTGAAGTCTAGGTTCCAGATACCTGTTGGGAGGTGGTAAAATGGGTTCCAGCTTCTGGGACTTCTTGTTTGGGATGTCCACTTTCAAAGACTTGGTCTCAAAATGAGATAATCAGTCTTTTAAACCATGGCCAATGTCATCTTCTTGAACTAAAAAAAGTAGGGTCTCATTTCCTTCTTCACAAATAAGATGAGCTTCCACCATGAACGGTTGAGCCTGGATACCTGAGGAAGCCCATTCTCAGACTTCAGACTGGCTGGATGTGCCACTATGGTAATCTCCAAAAGGGCATCATTGGAGGCCTGCAGACAAGGTGTTTGATCCAGGGGCTTGGTAGAGATGCTGGATACCATGTTCACATCTTCTGCACCCCCATTTGCCTTCTCTTTACACTTCCTTTTCAGACAGATGTTGGAGGAGGAAGACAACCCAGTGGATGCCACAGTAGACCAGGTAAAGGCCTTAAGACTCTTCCAATTGAAGCAGTGCTTCAGGGTGCATGTCCTACCCCGGAAAAATTTTGGTGTGAATCTTTGACAGGCTGGGCATTCATGGACGGTACAATACAAACCTAGACAAAAGATTCAAGGGCTATGGTAATCTTTATGGGGAACCTGCCTACCAAAAGCACCTTTTTTTTCATGCCAGAGATACTGCTAACATCTCACTTCCTTAATACTTCAAAGAAAAGAAGCAATTAAACACACAAGTAATAAGACATTTTTTTCCCAACAGGGTATGTCTGGCTCCAAAAGCATGCTGAAGCATGAAGGGAAGATGCTCACTTTTCTCGATGCTGCTAAAACAAGGCATATGCACTGAACTGTGGATAGAAAGTTCTAAGAGGGTACAGGCAGATGCTGGTTTTATACTGGGACTGTATTGATGTCACAGGGGGAGTACATCTGCTGCACCCAGCAGCAAAGGTCCTGAACTCTGGAAGTCAGACAAGATAAAGAGGGACACATGTGGCTCGGCCAAGTCCCAGTAGTTAAGACAACTGCAACAGCGATCCAACATCTATTAGATCTACAAGCTAGAGACAAATAACACAAAATCCATGGGAAAGTTTGTAGCCTGAAACCAATAAAGCTGTTGAAATGAGGTTATAAGGAGAAGAAAGAAAACTGTTTAACAGTAACTGTATATGTCTATATAAGGCAAGCATATTGAAGTTCTAGGAAGAGGAGAAATCAAAGTGTCGTAACTAGTTCTGCACAAAGAACACAGACCAGAGAACTGAGATAGTCAAGATTTGCAAGATGATTTAAAAAAAATGCAGGGAGATGCTGGTCAAGTTACATCTCCTGGCAAAGCTGTAGTATAGAAAAAAGCTGTACCGAAAAAGATGATCAGAATTCCAGAAGCAACAATCCAATTAATAGTCCAGTTTACTTCCAACCTGAAAGACAAATGAAGAATCCAGATAAATATACAGACTGCAAGTTTTTCATAATTCTAAGGAATGAAAAGTTGCATTTATCAAATTGTCTTCAATATCTACAAAATTATTATTTTGATGCAAAAAGCCCACATATTTACAGTTAACATCAGTACCACATGTGTTTTGCTTGCCGTGGAGGCACACTTCTCTTCTGCAGAGTTCACTCTGATAACGCATCATGAAACCAACACCAAATCCTCATGTGCCTTTGTGCAGTTTACAAAAAAAAAAAAAAAAAAAGACAACAGAGAAGCTGTAATTTAATATGGAGAACAGCTTGCATACTGCAACCACACTACTGCAGAGTGCTGACATTTTTTACAGAGTTTGCATATTAATATATCTATCTCCTCAGTTACTATTCTTCAATAATTCTTAATGTATGAAAAGAACACCAAGCCATCAAGTCTGTCCAACATAACTTGAACAACTGCCATAAAAAAATCACTTCTCAACGGGTCTATTGTCGGCCATTGAATGGGCTAACCACTGAATGGCTGAACATCGAACAATAAGCATCAAATGTTCACTCAGCGAACTTTCATTTCATCGAGAGGATATGTCACTACTTATCCAACACTTCCCCGTCTCACAAACAGAAGTGTTTCAAACCTGTTTTCTCCACTGTAGTATGGTTTCGGAGCTGGTATATATAGTAAGAGCGGTGTGTGTGTGTGGGGGGGGTGAAGCCCCCCACCTGGGTGGGTTTGAAACACATTTGTGTGTGACACAGGTAAGTACTGGACAAGTAGTTACTTACCCTGTTGATGAAATGAAAGTTTGGGGAGTGAAATTTCAATGCTTACTGTTCAATATTCAGCCATTCTATGGTTGAACACAGACCCCTTCTCAACTAACACTAGCAGTTTTATACTTGTAATGCTTGGTAACAGTAACAAGAATACAGAGTTGCTGTCCCACAGATTTCTGTCGTTGGGAATCTTTGAAGAAAAACTGCAGAAGCAGCAATCATCTATGGGTATGACCCCCTAAAAGGGCTTGCACAGCCTTTCCAGCAACATCCTAACAAAAATTAATAGTCAGACAAGCAGCTGGAGTACCAAGCCTCTTAGGAGCAAAGCAGACAAAGTATTTTGTAATCATTTAATGAGTTGATATCAACAAAATAAAAACAGCTAAAAACAATACATAGCAGAAATGTATGCTGTACATTAAAATGCACTGCTGTATTCTCACAACCATTATCAGTGTAATAGTAAAACTACACACACTGCCTGCAGAATTACACCTTCGGCTAGTCTGCATTTCCCTCATAAGTGAAAATTAAGACACTTCCAAAGTTGCTGGACTCTGCTAGCTGTCTCCAAAACTAAGATTAGCATATAACACGGTGCTAAGTGATATAACACTTCTAGCACAATATAACATATCTGAAAGTCTTCCAGCAGTGTGTAATCCCACAGCTGATTGCCACTGTTGACTGAATAGATCTAAGCTCCCTTGGTCCTCTCTATTCCCTTTAATCTTTAGTCAGGGGCAGCAAAGAATTTGCTCAAATCTAAAAGAAAACTGCTGGCCTAAAAATCCAGGCATGATGCTTTTGCAGCCAAGGGGCAGGGCAAAAATCATACATTCATAGCTTGCACTAGAAGCCATACAACTCCAGTTAATAGAGATCCTTAATTACAGTCCTTTCTTACTGCATAAGAAATCAGTACCACTGAAGAACTGTTTTCAGGTGTGTTTAACAGTAATGACCAAAGAATTTGTATTCTGTTAGCACATTATCCAAGGTCTTGCCCACACAGTTCCCATTTGCACACTGGCAGGCCACTTCTAAACTGTATTGCTGCAAAGTTAATCTGGCAGAAGAGTCTTAAGCAAAGGCATGTACATGATCCTCATCTCCTAAAGCTCTGTCTCATTATCAACATGATGAACTCTTGAAAGACTGACTACCTGTATGACTAACGGGCAAGAAAATGGGTCTAATTTTCTAACATCTTTCATACTTAACAATTGCCCAGATTTTTGTAGAATGTCCAAATTTTTGCCTCATATGTTTGGCCTGGTCCTCAAAATTTGTGGTTTTCTGTCAAATCAATATGGTCTGGTGTCACTAAATAATGAGAAATGTGTTTCAGACTTCATATGCATCAGAAAATACATACTAATGCAAAACATTGGAAGTATATGATAAAACAAATGAACACATTAATTAAATTCATGAGATATAACAGAAATAAATAGGATATATAGTTGTGTAGCTAAATTACCAATAGATAAAGTTTTACCACAAACAGGGCAGTAAGGGAAAGGAATTGGAGAATTCAAATGCCATCATGGAAGTATCGAACAGAGAAAACTATAAAGCAGTTAAGACAAGAAGTACCACTGTTAGAAGAGTACAGAAGAGAAAATAGATCAATAAAAATACTTAAAAAAAGACAGAAGTGATAAAAGCAATGCACAGGATCAGAACATATCAGAATCTATCAAGCATTATCACAAATAATAAACCAAAAATATCAGCACAGGCAGGAAAACTTAGAAGATATACATATAAATATAAAGAAAACGTATAAAATGAGCAATTTAATGATGACCCAAAAAGTTTTATAGAGAATTGTGAAACAAGGCAGGAGGAATAGAGCCACCGCCAAGAAACGAATAGACAAATACATTTTGGAGAAATATAGCCGCGGTGGTGCAGCGGTTAGCGTTGTAGCCGCACAGCTAGAGGTTCTCCCATTCGATTCTCAGCTGGAGCATCTTCTGTGTGGAGTCTGCATGTCCTCCCCGCTGTCGAGTGACGTTAAAGACATGCAGGTAGGTGCGAGCGTGAATGGGTGTGCCTTTGTTGAAGATTGGGGGTCGGGCTGGCAACTCGGCACTGTAAAAATCCACTGCCAATCATGAGTGGACCGGAGTTCCGCTGTGGCAACCCCTAACCGAGAAAAGCCGAAAGTCATCTATGAAGATCCTGTGGAACATAACAAAGATGCTCAATGGATAGAAGAAGTAAAAGAAAGAATAACAAGTTGAAATGTAGAGGACATGAAATGGTATGAAGTAATTCCCAGAGAAACAAAAACAAAGTTAAGAAATGTTCTTATCTAGAAAATCCCAGGTCCAGACGCAGTAAATAACTCTGGCTACAAGTATTAACATCTTTACATTAATTTTTTTTTTCAAACACCCTTATAGATTCATAGATTCATAGGTAGGCACTAGGCTATCGGCCCTTGGGCCTATACAAGCCCAGCCAAAACGGTACCCTGGCTTTTGCCACCCAAGAAAATTATGTTCCTGTGCCACTGTCGAGCAGAGCCACAGAAGTGATCCTCGGGGTGAATTTCCTATTTCCCATCCAATCAGCAAGAATTTTCTTGAAGAGTGCTAATGAGGATTTTTGTTTAACATAGATAGGTAGTCTATTCCAGAGTATGGGAAGTCTCTGGGACAGGAATATATCCCTCTGACATGTTCTGTTTATTGTGGTGACAAGGTTTAGGTCCCTAGAGCGTGTAGCTCGTAGGGATTGGGGTTTCTTTAAGTGGAGCATGTCCAACAGCTCTGGGTTTGACATAGCTTTGTATGTTAGGCAGAGATCACCTCTGAGTAGGCGATATGTGACCGAGTAAAGCTGGAGTTTTTTGAGACGGTCTGCGTAGGGCATCTGTTTGAGGCCAGTAATCCACTTTGTAAGGTATTTCTGCAGCCTTTCCAGTTGTTGTAGATGTCTTGTGAGGTACATACCAAAAGGGGCGTTGTACTCTATAATGGGTCTAATGAGTGATGAGGTGAGGGGAACAATGACCTCTTTTTTTCTGGATGAGAAACCTTTTGTGATGAGGTGTGCCATGTAGAAGGATTTCCTGACTACTGTGGCGATGTGATTTTCAAAGGAGAGACTACTGTCCACCTGTGTCCCAAGGTCTCTTATCACACTTTCGGTGTTAAGTATACTGCCGCCTATGTTGTAGTTCATGGGTACAGAGTTTTTACCAAAGGGGATGACAATGCACTTTTTGGCATTGAGCTTGAGGCAATGGCTTTGACACCGGGCATCTGTCTCAGTGAGGCCCTTTTATAGGATGTCCATATCGTTAGGAGTTTTGATTATGGCTCCTAGTCTGCAGTCTTCTGCGAACTTCATTAGCCAAAGACCTTCTGTGTTAGCCTGTACTTCAGAGAAGTAGATACCAAACAGGAGAGGACCCAGGACTGAACCCTGTGGTACTCCACTTGTCACTGGTCTGAAGTTGGATTTGGAGTCTGCTACTTTCACAGTGTGGTTTCTGTCAGTGAGCCAGCTGACAACCCATCTTGTGACATAGGGATTTGTACCTAGTTTAGTGAGTTTATCTAAAATTCCAGAGTGGGGGATGGTGTCGAAAGCCTTGGCAAGATCTAGATAGGCTGTGTGAACCACCTTACCCTCGTCTACGGCTTTGGTGACTGCTTCAAAGAAGTCTATCAAGTTTAGGAGACATGATCTGCCTTTTACAAACCCAAACTGGGTGGGGTCCAGAGTTTGGAGATTACCATTGTCTTTGTTTATAAGTTCCATGATGACACATTCCATGGCCTTGCAGGCCAGGCTAATGGGGCGGTAGTTCCCGGGGTCCATGGTGGCTCCCCCTTTGTGAAGTGGGATAACCGTCACTGTGCGCCATTCAGTGGGCAAAAAGCCTGAGGTGAGGCTATGACTGAACATGGTACTTAGGTGGGGTGCCAGTTCGTGTAGAATGCAGCCTGGGATGTTGTCTGGTCCCATGGATGCTGTGTTCTTGGCTTTGGAGAGTGTGGTTTTTACCTGTGCAGCCGTGATTACAGGAACTTTGCATTCTTCCGGTATAGAGATGGGCCCCTTAGGGAGAGAGAGGGGGGGTAAAGTTAGCACTGAACTTATCTGCCAGGATGTTGGCAATTTCAGTTGGGTCTGTATATTTAGTGCCATTGTGCTGTAACTCGGAGCAGATCTGAGTGTTGCCATTGAGATTCTTGACATAGCTATAGAATGCTTTGTGGTTCTCTTTAGAATCAGTGGTAATTTTGTTTTCATAACTAGCTTTGGAGGATTTTATGAGGGATCGCAGCTTCTTACTGAGGCTGACCAGGGAGCTCCTCCACTCATGGGATTTTACTATCTTTTGCAAGAGTTTCTTCCTCCTGTTGTACACAGTTTGTTTATGGCAGTGGACCAGCAGACTGGCTTCTATTTTTTGGAGGATAGCGTCTTGGTTCTGTTTGGGATAGCACGATCCATGCACTCATGCAAGTGCTTATAAAGTGCAATTGTGTAGGATTCAGTAATCGTAACTATAATGTCTATCATGGGTGTCGTGAAGTTCACCACTTCTGTCTTAAGAAGCACGAAGTTGGCTTTGGAGAAATTTTTTACCATGGTTTCCTTAATGGGGATGGGGGCAGGATGTGGATATCTAGGGTGATTAGCTTATGGTCGGATCGGACCAATGAGGCGCTGACTTCAGGTGTGGAACACCAGTCACTCATGCTGGTAATGACTAGATCTAGGATATTGTTGCCCCTGGTGGGGGTGTGGATAAGGTGATCCAGGGCATTGGAGTTTATGAATTCCAGAAAGCGATGAGCGAAGGAGTTGGTACATGAGTAGTTTTCCCAATTAATGGTGAGGTAGTTGAAATCGCCCATTATTAGGGTGTTTGGTTGAACCCTAATATTTTCCAGTACATCAAGAAAAGAGGAGTGGGAATCCTGGGGCATGGTGGGGGTTCTGTAGCAAGCTACAATTTGGATTGCAGTTTTGCCCAGAGTTAGTTGCACATGGATAACCTCGGATGCATTACGCTGAGCAAGTAGCCTGGAGGTGTGGATATCCTTAATGAATATGGACACATCTCCGCCTTTGGTGTTCCAGTCCAGGTTACATGGCCGAAAAGTGTAGTATGAGTTATAGCCTGGTAGTGCAGGGGTGCTCTCTGGAGCCTTGAACCAGGTCTCAGTCCCTGCACAGATATCGATGTTCTCCATTTTAAGGAATGCCTCGAGTGAGTGCATTTTGAGATTTAGACTTCTAGCATTGAGTAGCATCACCCTCAGTTTTTGCTTATCACTTGTGACATAGGCAAATTTACATTTATATAAAAAATAATCAAGCTATATTAATAACATAACAAACATTATACTTCACATACATTGCTATACATCATATAACCTAAGCAAGAATACATACATTTTTCAAATACTGTCTTTTTTAAATAAGAAACATCTTTATTAAACAACTCACTACATAGGCAATCATACATGTATATAAATGAAAACAAACCATACCAACACAATCCTAGTGGCAAGCATTTTACATCAAAAACCATACTGACACACTCCCAGTTGCAAACATTATACATCACTTACAATCTACCCAATTTTTCTCACTCAAAGATTACATAACTCGTTTAAGTCCTGCCACCTTTTAAACCTCATTCCTCCCTTGCATGTATTGTTAGCACAATTCCCATTTTTGCCTATGCAGTTTGCCCCTACACCTTTCTAAAGACGTCATTTCCAGTTGTTTTCATCGCTGTTACTATATTCACTACTTCCAGTAGAGCTGGTTTAGATTTTGATTTAGATTTTCTAGTAATTGCGTTTTTGGCAGCCACCATTATCAGACACAGCAAGGCCTTACCATGTCTAGACAATTCCAATTCTGTATCATTTTACAGGAAGATTTAGCCATGAGTAAGAACTATTTATATGCGCACCCCTGAACAGGCGCCAAACAGTTTAATAGGAAAATCAATGCTCCTACTTAAGAGCAAACCTGGAAGCAATCCCAAAAACTATACACCAATAACTTGCCTTCCACTGATGTATAAACTATACACTGGAATTGATGATGATAATGTACAGTCATTTAGAAGAAAACTCAATCATGGTAACAAAAAAAATCATACAAAGAAGGGATCATAATGGAGAACTGTAAAAAGGGGAAGAATCTTAGTATGGCATGGACAGACTACAAAAAAGCATTTGACAGCATCTCACATTCAGAGATAAAAGAGTGCTTAAAAATGTTTAAGATACACCTTAGACTGATCGATTACATTACAGCGACCATGAAATAGTGGCAAATCACTTTGCAATTAAGCCATGGTAAAGGACAAATTATTATTCCAGGGATAAAAATTCAAAGGGGTACATTCCAGGGTGAATCTTTGTCACTACTGCTCTTTTGTCTTGCCCTTAACTCATTAAGCTGTCTACTTAGATTAGGTCATGATTGCAACTTGTCTCCCTGAAAAAAAACAAACAGTGTTAAAGACTTCTCATCTTTTTTTTATGGATGACTTAAAAGTGTATACTTCATCAGATGAGGAACTAAAAGCACAACTGCAAGTGGTCAAACTTTTTCAGACGACACAAGAATATCATTTGGTCTTGATAAATGTGCAAAAGTAACCTTTAAAGCAGGAAAGCTGTAGAACCAAGAAAACATCAGCCTGGGAAAGGGATGTGATATAAAATAACTTGAGCAAGAGGGAGTATATAAATAGTTGGGAGTTAATGAGGGATCAAAAATAAAACATGAACAAATGCAAATAAAACTTAGTGAGGAGTATTTTAGAAGAATAAAATTAATACTGAAAACCGTGCTGACATCTACGAACAAAATCCAGGCTATGAACCAATTTGTTCTTCCTGTCTTAACTTACAGTTTTGGAGTGACTGACTGGCCCCAAAAGGTGTTGGAATGGTTGGACAGGAAAATGAGGAGGATGCTTCATGCTTATCAAATGATTTATAAAAAATTATATACCAAGACTATATATTCCCTGTTCTGAAGGAAGTATAGGTTTCCTCGAAATTTATTGCATGTATAGAGCTGCAACTGTAGGACTGCTTACATATGTGCTGACCTCACAATACCCTAACATAGTGAAAGTTTTAAAACATGAGGAGAATAAGTCTAAGGTGACTTCCCTACTTAGATTAGCCGAAGCATATCGATGTCAAGTGGGAATGGAACTCAAACCAGAAGTAGATAAAAATCAGGCAGCAACTCAATGTGCCAAAAAAAATAAAATAAAGTATATAAAGTGAAGGATCAGATGAGAAGAAAAGACATGTGGAAAATGCATAAACATAGTTGCAAGTACAGAAAACTCTTGGAACAACCTCATGTTGATCAGGATCGAACACAGGAATGGTTAAGGAGAAATGAATTTAGACCAAAAGACAAAAGGTTAATATTAGCAGCCCAAGACAGTGCACATATACGCTGGTTTACAAAGTAAACTGAACATGTTAGAGAAACAAACAAATGCAGGTTTTGTAAAACAGAATTGGAAACAGTCACACACTTTGTTGCTGACTGTGATATACTAATGCCAGAAGGACTGTATACTGAAATACATAATGTGGCAAGACTGTTGCATTGGGGACTATGCAAACATTATAATACTGAAATAGCTGAAAACATTTGAAACATAAGCCACAAAAAATGATATAAAATGCTGAAGTTTATATCACTTGGGATCACCCATTACCAACAGTTCAAAAAAACAGATGTGAGAAAACCAGATATAGTAATCCATAAAAAGAAGACAAAAGTAGCATTGATCCTTGAAATTGCTACACCCAGTGACTACAGTATTTTACATACAGGGAGACGCAAAGTCATAAAACACCAGGATTTCAGGCAGAAATGAGGGCAATGTAGGAGGATAACCAGACAATTACAACAGTAGTCAGAACAAGGGGTTTTATAAAAAAAATAATTTATAATTGTACCTAGATATGTTACAGATACATGTAACTCCATATGAATTGCAGGAATCAATACTGGGCACACTGTGGGTGCTGTGAAGAGCACTTCTGGCTAACATCAAAGATTGAAACAATAGTGATTTCATGAACCTTAACCATCTTTTATCTTAAGAATGGGGTCCATTCCCATCATGGTATCAGAAACCCACAAGACTTGGAGAAATTAAAAAATATGCAAAACCTGCTGCTCTAGGAACTTTCTAAGTTAATAAGAGCAATAATTAAAATCTACACCTGATTTTGGACCTTTGTCCCCTGCTATTTTTGTCTTATCAAGATTTCTTGCACTAAGAGGTTGAGAGGTGTGAGACCTTCTGCCCTTAAAATACAAGCCCACACCACTCAAATTGAACATATAATGTGAGGGAACCTATCATCTGCATTTTGAGGATGGGGCTAAAAAAAGGCAGCTGAAGACAAAGTAAGGTCAGACTTGAATTTCTGCATAAGAGGTAGAATGGAATATAAAGTAATTTGTTTCTATGAAAGACTATATGATAAAGAAAGGGGGATATCCAAGTATCAAGTTCTGAAACTTTTTGCAGAACTGTCGGAACAAAATGCTTCCACGGCAGAATTTGTAAAGATTTTAAAGGAAAAAAACACATTAAACAAAACCATTTTCTACTGAGAAAAAGTATCTTTTATACATTTAGGTATTCTGAACATCTGTCCATTCAGAAAAACAGACTTCCCCTAAAAAGATTGCCCTCTTAATAAAAGTTTGGGAAAAGGTTAATGCTCTCATTCTGAATGAAGCATAATTTTATTTTTCCAATCTAGGGAATAAGACTACCTTATAATTCATGTCTATTTTTACAGATATTTCTTCTATTTGGTTAGATAATTGTATATTTTGTATATATTGCATATTTTTTTGTTATAAGATCATAAATTCTGACCGTTCTTATTTTCTCTTGTTAATTATGTGCCCAGCCTATACTATTTCATGTACCAGCAATTTATTATTGGCTGCGCATCCTATTGTTGTTGTTATTTCTTATGAAATCAATAAAAAGTTTTTTGAAAAAAAAAAAAAAAAAAAAAAGAAAAACCGACTTCCAGTGACATTTTTTGGACTACTGCAAAATATAAACAAATATCTTCTGGGAAATAGGACATTAGCAACCATGCAGTCAAATGCAGACTGTGAAGGTCAAGGTAACTCTGCCTGATACTGTAATAAGACGTTTCTTAAGAGGAAGCCACAGAAGAAGCTTTATTGTCTTTACAAGAATAAAAATCACAGCGGTCTTAGCCTGTAGGGTGCAATCAATATCAGGTGCAACCTGTTACCCCTCTCTCTCTCTATTTGCAGAGCTCTTCAAACATAGGTTCATAGGTAGGTAATAGGCTATCTGTCCAAAGGCATTTATAAGCCTAGCCAGAATGTGTTGGCTTTCGCTACCCCCTTAGATTATTTCCCTGTGCCTCTGTCCAGCAGAGCCACTGAAGTGATCCCTGAGGTAAACTTTCTGTTTCCCATCCACTCGTCAAGGTTTCTTTTGAAGAGTGTTAGCGAGGAGCTTTGCCTAATGTAGATTGGGATCTTGTTCCAAAGCATGGGAAGTCTCTGGCACAGGAATCTATCCCTCCAGCATGTCCTATTTATTGTTGTGGTGAGGTTTAGATCCCTGGAGCATGTGGCTCAAGGGGGATAAGGTTTTCTTTAGGTGGAGCACGCCCATCAATTCTGGGTTGGACATGGCCTTGCATGTCAGGCAGAGATCACCTCTGAGTAGGTGGTATGCAACCGAGTACAGCTGTAGTTTCTTCAGCCGAGCTGCATAGGGCATCTGTTTGAGGCCAGTGACACTCTTGGTGAGGTACTTCTGTGGTCTTTCCAGCTGTTGCAGGTGTCTTGTAAGGTACATCCCAAATGGAACGTTGTACTCTATGATGGGTCTGATGAGTGATGAGTAGAGGGGCACAATGACTTCTTTTGATCTGGATGCGAACCCTTTTGTGATTAGGTGGGCCATGTAGAAGGATTTTCTAACCACTTTGGCAATGTGATTATCAAAGGTGAGATTACTACTTGGGTCCCCAGATCCCTTATTACGTCTTCCATATTTAGGGGACTACCACCTATGTGGTAGTTTGTGGGTACTTTGTTTTTTCCAAAGGGGATGACTATGCACTTTTTGGCATTTAGCTTGAGGCCATGATTTTGACACCAGGTATCCGTCTCATTGGGACCCTTTTGGAGGATGTCTGCGTCAGCTGAAGAGTCAATTATAGCCCCTAGTTTGCAGTCGTCTGGGAACTTGGTCAGCCACAGTCCTCCTGTGCTTGCCTGTACCTCTGAGAAGTATAAGCTGAACTTGTAATTGGTTTAGAGTCGGACCTATCTCCCGCAACTCTCACCATGTGGGTTTTGTCCGTGAGCCAGTTGGCAACCCATCTTGTGACATAGGGGTTTATGTTCAGGCTGTTGAGCTTGTCTAGAATACCAGAATGGGGAATGGTGTCAAAGGCCTTAGCGAGGTCTTGGTAGGCTGTGTGTACCACCTTTCCCTCGTCTATAGCCTTGGTAACTGTCTCAAAGAAGTCCACCAGGTTTAGGAGGCATGATCTGCCCTTAACAAAGCCGAACTGGGTAGGGTCCAGTGTTTGGAGGTTCTCAATGTCTCTGTTAATGAGTTCTATGATGATGCACTCCATAGTCTTGCAGACCAAGCTAGTCAGGCTTATAGGGCGATAGTTCCCAGGGTCTGTTGTGGCTCCACTTTTGTGGAGCGGAATAACTGTTGCTGTGCGCCACTCTATGGGCACGTAGCCTGTGGAGAGGCTGAGTTTGAACAGTGTGTTTAGGTGAGGGGTTAGTTCGTCTTTGAGCTCATGTAGGATGCAGCCTGGGGCACCATCCGGTCCCACTGATGCTGTGTTTTTGGCTTTGGAGAGGGCTGTTTTAACCTGAGTGTCTGTGATTTCAGGGACGCTACATTCTTCTGGTATGGTTATGGGCCCTTTTGGGGGTGAGAGGGGGGTGAAGTTTGCACTGAACGTGTCTGCCAGGATGTTGGCGATATCGGTCGGTTCAGTGTATTTTGTGCCATTCTGCACTAACTCCAAGTAGATCTGAGCAGTGCTACTTAGATTCTTGACATAGCTAAAGAATGCCTTGTGGTTATCTTTGGAGTCCTTAGCAATTTTTCTTTCAAAGCTCGCCCTGGATGATTTTATGAGGGATCTTAGTTTCTTGCTGATACTGATCAGGGATGTCTTCCCTTCTTGGGATTTTACTCTTTTCTGTACTAGTTTCCTCCTTCTATTCTATAGCTTGTTTATGGCAGGAGTCCACCAGACTGGTTTCCTTTTCTTGGAGGAGTGAGTCTTGGTTTTGCTTGGGATGGCATGATCCATGCATTCTTGTAGGTGCCCGTAGAATGCATTAGTAAAGGATTCTGCAGCTTGGACAGCGTTATCCTTCATCATGGGGGCTTTGAAACTTTCCACCTCGGTCTTAAGTAACGTGAAGCTTGCTTTTGAAAAGTTTTTCACGGTAGTTTTCTTGTCCAGGGGTGGGGGGGCGGAATGTGGATATCCAAAGTGATTTGTTTATGGTCAGATCTAACCAGCGAGGGGTTGACCTACGGTGTGGAACACCAGTCACACATGTTGGTGATGACCAGGTCCAATATGTTGTCACCTCTGGTGGGAGTGTTGACCAGTTGAACCAGGGCGTTTGAGTTTATAAATTCTAGGAAATGTTGGGCAAAGGAGTTAGTACTTGAGTAGTTTTCCCAGTTAATGTTTGGGTAATTGAAATCACCCAATATTAGGGTGTTTGGTAGGACCTTTATGTTTCCCAAGAGGGCAAAACAAGAGGACGTACAGAAAGCAGTTCAGTCCAATGTTCCAATGAAGCATCTCAGACTGCTGTCCCAAACTCCAGCAACTCAGCAGAGCACTCAGATGCACAGAGAGCTCCTTCCAGGGTTCCCTAAGCAGCAGTCAGGAGACTGGCCAATTCTGAATCCAAGACCAAATACATCTTAACATTTAAGGCCAACATACAAAGTATACACAGTGCCATAACAATTCTGCAAAATTAGTAAACCAATTCCTTTTATGCTTTTTTATTTGCCACAGCATCCTGTTATCAAAAATTACTTGGAGCATCCACCACTAAGCAGGCACCTTCTGGAAGCCTTGGGGATCAAAAATCACTGCCAATAACTCTTTCACAATGGTGCAGAGCCCAGCTGCAATAGATGACACATACCTTAAAATGACCAGTCTTTCAGATGAGCTCATCACCTTGTAACTACTACAGAACTACACATAACAATGACCACACTGTATGAACTAACCAGGTCACTAGGTAGGCTAGTAACGTGTAGCTAACACAGAACCCCAAGTGGAACAAGGGCCATGCATCATGAACTGAGCAGGGACCAAACACCATGAACTAACAAGGTCACCAGATGTGGTCCCCAATGTGTAGCAGATGCAAAACACAAAGTGTGACAGTGGCCACATGTCATGAGCTGACTTGTTCAACAAGTAAGCTCACCACATTGTATCCAATATACCTGTCATCAGAAAACATAAATGAATGAGAAAAAAGTTTATCCCCCTCTGCCAGTATTACGGCCACCAAACAGAAATTTCCAAATCAATGAAGGGATTAATGGAAGCATCCTGTCCAGAGATGCTAGAGACTCATCCTAAAGACTGAAGCTATATATTGCTAAATTAACCTTTTCCACATATGTAATTTGGCATTCTGAGCCATTAGACTACTGAATGACTCAGTATGCTGGGGAAGGATCTGGTGACAGGAACCACTGACTTTTTAATTTTGGCTCTCTTTACCCCACCATCTCTCAGTCATCAGTCCCCATCATGTCCCATTACTGGGGGAAGGGTTGACAGGGAGTGGCAATCACTCAGACAGCCACTGGGCTGATTACAGAGCTTTTCTTGTTTTCTCCCCACTATAATGGTCAGTACCCAGCAAGGCATTAAGGGAGGGTGCAACAGGCTGTCAGTGGAGGAAGTCCCCTAACTCTGAAAATGGTATACTCTCCTAGCAGCCTTGCCCCTCCTCTTGAGCCATAAGCAGTGATCTCCTCAGTTTCCACTAGGGAGTTAACACTGCTATGTGCTCTCATGTGCATAAAATCCTCCACAGAAGAGGTGAAAGACCGTACCACTTCACTCTTCCTGCCTTGCCTCACCACAGCCTTGGTCATGTGGGCTGAAGTCAAAGGTCTAGCCTTCTAAGCCACAGAGCTGGTAAACAGGAATTACTACCTTGAGACCTAAAGAAAATATGACACAAGTTGCTTGATCTTAAACTAAGAAAAAAAATCTCATCGGAGTCTAGAAAGGTTATTAGAAATACCACCTGTCTTGAAAAGCACAAGACTAGATATTCCTGCCACTGGCTGTATGGAGGAATAAATGAGCTGAAGTCTGACTGAGGAACTCTGAGGGTCAGCAGGCACAATGAAGAAAGCAGACAGGATAAACAAAAAATAATTTGATACCAACAATGCTAAGAGGCAACATACAACTTTTCAACAGAAACTGTATGAGAGGCCTGTCCAAGCAGTGGGAGACGAGGAGGGTATTCATGAATATCAAGGAAAGTATCCTCACAGATTAACTGATACTAAGAACTTATCTGCTGTGTATAATAATGAGGACCCTTAATGATGGATCAATGATTTGGTTACATCAAGCAGGGAATTTAATAGTGTGAAATGAGGTCAGCCCAAGGACCAATTTCACAAGGCTAAATCCTTTTGTTGGGACAGTTCTTCCTCTCTCTCTTTTAATCAAGCCATTAAGCATCCACTAGTCCTGGATCCCTTGCATCTCTGCAAGTTCATTACCTCCACCAATACCAGCACCACAGACCTAAATATTCTAATCTAAAAGAAAGATAAAACATGGTGGAAGGACAAGTTTATAATGCAGCATCTCCCGCAAGTTAAGTAATACAGCTTACTATCTTACTTCACACAATCACGAAGTTTCAGTTAATGAGCAGTTAATTTCAAACTAGGATAGTCAGACATGAAACTTCACATGCAGTACAAGTTCACTAGCAAGCAGGGAAATTACAACCTCTACAACCTAAGTTACTCTGAGATGGATTCCATTTCTGTCACTGAGGGTTAACTGGCTTCCAGTATCTAGATACTCTTTACAAGAACAAGTAATAAGTGCCAAGTTAAAAAACAAAATGGGAACAATGTGTTTGAGGTTTAAGATACTTTGTTTACCCTGTCAAATAGGGAAATGCTTAAAATAGTCTAAAAAAAAAATATGTTGGACAAGTATATCTTTACAAGATGAGGGCAACAAAAAATAGTCTTCATACAGAATAATATGTAAAACATGCCTGGTAGTCATAAGATTTTGAGAGGCAGGACATAGAGAAGCCTTCTAAATACTCTAGCATATTCAAAATCAGCCAGATTTATTTTGGCAGTGAAGTGATGGATAAGAAAAATACAGTTGTGTAAAATCTTGCCATAACAGTAGATGCCCTTTTCTTCAGTTGCAGTATTCTTCACCAAAGGGATCTCCTGCCAAGGATAGCCTAACTTCCAGCCAGTATACCAAAGCCTTTAGATGTTGCATGTGTTGTACATCACACATATGCTCCCCATTCAGGACACAGGGCATATAAAGGTGATGCATGGATGAAGTTACCCAGAACCGAATTGCCCCAGTAGATAACATTCTCCAAAGGACAAAAGAGACAATGTTGATGGAAAAGGGATACTCTCGGTAATTAGGAAAACCAAAATAAAGCCCAACAGAAAAAATGGGGATGGTGGGAGTGAGTGAATACTACAACAGTGAAGAGAAGGACATTTATTGTTATGGTAAGATTTTACATAATTGTATTATGTCCTTCTAGATCACTGTTGCAGTATTCTTCACTGTAGGGAGAGTACAAAATCTCAAGAAAAGGATTTGGTGGTGGAAGGCTGGGAAGAGTCCTCAACAAGCCCATACAGAATGGTTCTAGCAAAACCTGCTCTGGCCATAGAAACAGTGTCCAATGTATAATACTTAGTAAAGGTATACACTGAAGATCAAGTAGCAGCTTTAAGAACGGAATTGGTGTCCAAACCCTTGAAGAAAGTACCAGAGGAGGTAACAGCCCTAGTAGAGTGAGCCCTAACTGAAGCAGACAGACACTTGCCATGAAAAGAATAACAAAAGCAAATGGCCTTAGATATCCAGGAGGAGGAGGTTTGCTTAGAAACAGCCAAAACCAATGTCCTGGGGTGAAAAGAAACAAAAAATCTGATCAGACTTATGAATGGTCTAAGTTTTAGACAAATAATACCTGACCTGTCTGTGCACATCCAAGGAATGTAGAACCCTCTCACTAGCAGACTGAGGAGAAGGAAAAACGGAAGGGACTTGTACTGCCTGATTAAAGACAACTCATGAACCATCTTGGGCATAAATGAAAAATTAGTATGAAGGGACACCCTGTCCCTGTGAAAAACAAAAAAAAGGAGGGATGGCCATAAGTGCCTGAAGCTCAGAAATCCTCAGAGCAGAAGTAAGAGCAAGCAATAAGTCAGTCTTCCAGGTACAATGTTGCAGAGAAGCTGAACAATTTTTCTAAAACAAAATTACGATCTCTGTGGAGAAGGAATGGGCTTCTTTGGGGGCCTAAAGCTGGACATCTTTAAGAAACTGACCTCAAAGTGAGAAGTCAAAGGAGGATTCAAGGGCAGCAGGCAGAAACAGCTGACAAATAGGCCACGCCAGATTGGAGCAACTCACACAGATAGGAGAGAACTAAAGGGCCCCCCAATGAAAAAGGGTTCTAGTTATGAGCAAAGCACCAGACAGACCATCTCTTCCATTTGGGCATACAAGACTTTCTAGCTGCAAGTTTTCTTGCCTCCTGTAAAACCATGTGCAGGTCCTCAGAAAAGAGGTGCCTAAAAGGGATCAAAACCCTATCACTCACAGTGTCAGCTGAACAGTGGACAAGAGAGGATGGATGAGTGACCCCTTGTCCTGTGGGAGGAGGTCCAACCGTTGAGGTAACTTGAAGTGATTGCCCCTGGCCAGATGCATTAAGAGGGGGAACCAGTGCTGTCTTGGCCAAAACAGTGTCACTAGCAAGATTTTTGGGAAGTCCAACCGAATTTTCTTCAGGACTTTTGGAAGTAGAGGAAAGGGAGGGAAAGCTTAGAGAAACATCTCCTTCCAAGGAAAAGAAAGGGTGTCAGTCTTCCCACCAGATTACATGCCACTGGAAAAAAAAAAAAGAGGGAGCTTTCTGTTCAGAGGGGTAGCAAAAAGATCTACCTAAGGAATACCTCACAGATGGACTATGTCTAGAAACAAGTCTCTGTGAAGCTTTCATTCGTGAGCCTGAGTTTTGAACATGCTCAAAGCTTCTGCCACTAGATTGTGCGCTGAAGGAATACACACTGCTTAAGAGTTAACTGATAACTGAGAGCCAGATTCCAGGCCTGAACAGCCTGCCTACAGAGAAGGTACAACTCTGAAACACCTTGCTTGTTGACATATTACACATCACTGAGTTGTTGTCAGTGTAAACCTTCAGAGGGCCTGGAGACAGCATGGGGTGAAAAGCCTGAAGGGTCAGAATCAGGGCTCTCGTCTCTTTTATGTTTATATGGTCTGACTTCTGAAGGGGGGACCAAAGGCCTTGAACTTTCAGGTGACCACAGTTATCCCCCCACCTCCATGTCTAAAGCATCAGTAAACTGTTCTTGAGAAGGAAATGGAGGCTGAAAAGGCAGGCCTGGGTTGGGGCTAAGTTGCTGAAACTCCACTTCAGACAAGGAAGGAGACACACTCAAATCCATAGGGTGGTAATGCTGAAGCTAAACTGATTTGAGGTACCACAGAAGCTTCTGCAGGTGTAGTATGGCAAGACAGAGCACTGGAACAGAAGAGGCTATGAATCCCAGGGCTCAAAGAAACTCTGGTTGGAAAAGCAAGCAGAGGATGAGAACAAAAGAAAGGTGTCAAGGACAGAACTTCTGGTGGAGGAAGAGAGGCCAACATTAGCACTGTCTGACTCCTGCAACCCAGATATACATGATCCTGACAGGGAGTCAGAACAGACTTTTGGAAACTGAACCCCAGACTCTGAAGGAGAGACATGGCGATCTCCAGGTCTTACAACAGGCAACTGAAAGAAGGTGCCTGAAGCAATAGGTCATCTAGACAAGGAAAAATCTGAATGCCTTGGACCCTGCAAAAGGTAATTATGGGAGCTAGGCATTTTGTGAATACCCTTGGGGCAGAAGAAAGGCTAAAGGTCAAAACAGAGAAAAGAAAGAAAAAAAGAATTCCATCACAAAGACATGCACCTGGAGCCTTTCTCCCCAGGCCTCTGCTGAAAACTGGCTTTGTTCCAAGTCGGACTTTACCGGTAAACAAATGTTAAATAATAAATAAATAAATAAAAATGAGAGGTTGAAACAGAAATGTAAAAACTTTCTGAAAAGAGGGTGAAGAGGAATATGAACGTAAGCACCCTTCAGATCAAAGGACACCAGAAAAGCCTGAGGTAATAAAAGAGAAAATAGAGTTTGAAGAGTTGTTGTTGTCTTTCGGCTTTTCCCGGTTAGAGGTCGCCACAGTGGAACTCCGGTCCGCTAATGATTGGCAGTAGATTTTGACGAACGCCGATGTGCCAGCTCGACGTTCAACCTTCAACTAAGGCACGCCCATTTATGCATGTCTTTCGAACGCCCACCCAACCGTGGGGAGGACATGCAAACTCCACACAGAAGGCACTCCCCGCACTCCAGCCGAGAATCGAACTTGAGAACCTCTTGCTGTGAGGCAACAACGCTACCGCTGAACCACCGCGGATAAAATAGAGTTTGAAGAGTAAGCATCTGAAAAGAAGGAACCTTGAGAAAAGTGTTGAGCAAGGACAGATTTAGAATAAGTCTCCAAGTGGCCTCCTTTTGAGGAAATAGGAACTTACTGGAGTAAAATCCCTTTCCTACTTGGGAAGGAGAGGCAGGCTAAATGGTACCCTGGTCTACCAGGAACCCAAAGACCTCTGAGAAATGAGGAAGTTGCTCCAGAGGAGGTTGGGGAATCCCTGTAAAAGGAGGGAGAGACTTCCACACCATGAAGTAACACTGATGGATGACAGACAGAACCCAAGAATCTGAGGTGATGAGACACCAGTTTGCAAGACAGAGGGAGAGAAGAAGAGACAAGGGAACCCGGCCAAGGGGTTGAGGAGCAAGATATCAAAGAGAAGCAGGCTTGTCAGATAAAGGAGGCTTCTAGGCCACAGAACCCTGAGAAGACTTAGCAGGAGGAGCTCACCTACCACTCTTCCTGCCCTTAGTGGCCTGATGAGGCTGCCTGCAAACAAACAGGCCTAGCAGGATAATTCCTCTGAAACTTAGGGATAAGAGAGACAAAAGTATATTTAATGTCCTACAAAGCCTTACCTTTTTCATGAAGAGACAAAACATATCAGCAGAAGCAATCCCAAAAAGGTTTTTATTATCCAAAGAAGCATCCAGCATCATGGCCTTGTCTTCAGGTAATGACTGTAGGCAAAGCCAAAAATAATGCCTCATGACAGACCACTACACTTGACAGAATGACAAGCCTCCTGAGAGGTGGAACCCAAAAACAGAAACAGCAGAAATTTTGCCTCAGGATCAAGAAAATCTGAAAAAACTTACAAGCTTGGGCATTCGAGGCCAGAGCACATCTGGTCGTGTGGGTCTGGTAAATGATGGCCTGAAAGGCCGAATTAGAAGCAGCATAAACCTTCTTAACAATTTTCTCCCTTGCTCTACTATCTTTATCGGAAGGAAAAGCTTGGAAGAAGCCAAAAGTTTAGAAGACATTTCAGAGGAGACTGGCACCACAGCAGGGTCAATAAGAATTGGCAATTCTCAGGAACCTTACAGAACCTGTCAGGTTTCTTTGGAGCAGGAGGCTGAGAATCAGGAGACTTAGAAGCAGCTATAAAGGTGTCTAACAAAGCAGCCAACACAGGGGGTACTGCAAAAGGTTTAGGAGTGTCCACATTAAGCAACTCATAATAACCTTTTCTGGAAATCAGACACTTGAGAAGAATCTCAGAAAGTACTCCATCATTCTAGCTATAGTGCCTTCAAAAGACGATTCCTCAAAAGGAGTCTCAGGACTAACAGACTCGTCCTCATAAGAACAATAAGCCAAAAGTGAATACATCTGGGAGACGTAAGGCAAGTACCCATATCATAAGACTCTGAACCCTCATCTGAAGAATCGGGTTCCCTAGTCAGTTCAGGAGGAGTTGAAATCCAAAGAGGAGTAGGCACATAAACCCCTTGGGGAGGCTTCAGGGCCATTAAGGCATTAAACAGGCCCTTAGTAAACTCCTGCCATTCCCTTTGAGGATCCTTAGGGTTTACAGAAGTATGCTTAGTCTTCTTTTTCTTGGTAGGACATCTGCCCTAATAAACACCTGGGGTTCTGACCCTTGATGAGATTCAATAAAAGTACCTGGAATCTCTTCCCTGACTAGAATCTATGGAATCTTTCTAGGGCCCTCCAAGATGATCAACCATGGCTCCCCCCCCGAAGTCCAGAGCAGATGCCTGCAAAGCCTCAGAGGACATGCGAAAGGAAGGAAGGAAGGATCTGCGCCAGCCTCCGATGGGGTCACAGCAGGGGAATCAGATGTAGACACCATATAGCCTACAGTGCTATCACCCACTTCTAGAATAACATCCAGTGGAGGCTGGACAGCCAAAAAATCCATCTGATATTTCTTGGTCTTCTTCTTAGACAACACTACCTTGGGGTTAGAAGATTCTGTCATGCTACCCTGGTTGTCAAGATAGAGGGGTAGGGAAAACAACTGACCTCTAAGAGTCTTAAGCACAAATGCTTTACAAATACTACAGGATGCTTGATTGTGGGAAGTACCCAGGCAAAAACACACTGTCGTGACTATCCTTATGAGGACCTCCCACACTGACATTTTTCCTTCTTGGATGACATGAACTCTAGGTAACCAAAAGAAAAAAGACCCAAATGGGGCATTTATCTGACAGCTAGGTATTCAGCATATCAAAATGGCATTCAGACCAATAAGCAATGACTGCATTCGGACTGGCAACAAAGAAGTTCTGGGTAACTGTGTCCGTACATCACCTTTATGCCATGCGTCCTGAATGGGAAGCATAAATGTTATGTATAGCACATACAAGATATGAAGGCTTTAGTGTACTGGCTGGATGTTGGGCTATCCTTGGTATGAGATCCATACAGTGAAGAATAGACAATAGCAGATACTCCATTCTGTGGACATGAAATATGCATTACTATGACTACCTGAGATGTCTTAGAATATTTATATCAATCAGCTCTTTGTCAGAAGCACAAAGTGAGGGGATGCAGCAATAATTCAAAAAGTGTATATCTAGCCTAATGTATGCCTCTAGGTGTAACAGAGTCAGTGATGCTGCCTGAAAGACTAAGATAATGTCATAGCTGTCTCACGCTGAACATGCTGAACTTATTGTCTAGATGAGAAAAGTATAGTTGTGTTAGAAATTTACATAACTGTAGATGCTCAAGTATATTCATTGGAGTAGTAATAACACTTGGGATTTCTACTGCAGGAGCCCACTGTTTGGCCCAGTTTCCAGAGCTTTTCATTCTTAACCCTCAAGGTAGGGCAAACACCCTCCAACTTGACATCTCTCTGGTATAAGAGGGGAGTCTATCCATACCATCTTTAGCTGCTTCTTCCTGTGAGTTCCAGGCTGAGGGCACAGCACATGCTGCCCAGGTGGCATATGTCCCCCAAGAATGGGTGAAAGATGAGAAGGGCCCTGAAAGTTCCCTCTCCACATACTAGGCTAACTGCAGATGGGGGGTGCCCTGTAAGGGTAACAAAGAAAGAATGTAAGCAGACAGATGACTGGGTACCACCCCAACCCCAAAATGACAAGAAAGGAAAAAGTGGATTTGAAGGAAGGAATGATTACTACATAATTACTACAACAGTGAACCTATTCAATCGTCAACAAATATTGCAGGTTCTTAGCACAGCTGTACTATATTCATTGCATTGTTCATTGCTGTTAATAGTGATATCACTTGAAAAGATTCACATGGTTTTTGGACAAGTGAATTACTGGTCCTGAGAAGGTGCAAAATGAAAAAATCCTGTAATATAACCATGGCAAATCCTGTCCTGACTTTAGAAATAATGTCCAGGTTATAATGCCTGAGAAGGTAGGGACAGATGACCAGGTTGATGCTTCTATGTTGGCATGGGTGCTGACCCCTTCAACAAAGGCAGTGGTGGCTGACGTGGCTCTTGCAGAGTGGGATCTCACATGCACTAGTACAGAATTGCCATGAAAAGAGTAACAGAAGGAGATTTATTTATTTTTATTTATTTACTTCAGTTTGATGACCGGGGAAGTCCAATGGGCCAAGAAGTGTCCGTTTTCAGTGGAGGTCCAGGGAGGAAAGCTCCATTAACAATGGCAATAACAAACAAACAAACATGCATATCAGACAGAATATATAACATATGTTGAGAGAAACAATTTAACAAGTATGAAGAGAACATTATATGCAGAGTGGCTGTAGTGAAAGTGAACTTACATTCTATAATCTTTGTAGAGTACATTTTTAAACACATAGTTACAATATTTCATAGGATAAAATATAAATCACATATCTGATGATAATGAGGGTAGAAAAGGCAGTCCAGCAGTAGTAGGCAGATTAGAGGTGTAGTATCTGGGTGTCAATAGGGAGAGACTGTAGTAGCTGGGAAAAAGAAAGATGAGTGAGGAGGGGCTTATATGTGGGAAGAACAGGGGCACATCCATTTAGATGATAGGTAGGGGTGTAGAAGAGATTTGAAATTGGTGTGGTTTGGAGTGTTTCAAAGGGAGGAGGGGAGGGAGTTCCATAACTTGGCTAGGGAGTATGATAGCAGAAGGTGGTCAGGAGGGTTTGTGGACTTGTAGGAGGTTTTGATTTTCTGACTGGAGTGAGCGATTAGGAATACAGGGGTTTAAAGTGTTGGAGAGTGCAGGACAGTTGGATGGATTGACGATAAGCTTATGGGCTGTGGTGAGTTTAAGTAGGTTTAGGTAGTTCTAGCCATTGTAGTGAGTGGAGGGAGAGGCAGTGATGGGAAGAATTTTTGGAGTTGGTGGCGCATTTGCTGATTTTATTGTAGCAGGATTCTAGTTTGGATTGTAGGCTGAGTTGGAGGTTGGTGAGCAGTGGGGCACCATATAAGAAAGAGGGGAGAAAATATGAGGAAGCTAAGGTTTTGCTAGTGGAGGGAGTGAGCTAGTGATTGTGTCTGTACAGGAGACCTACTTTTTGATGTTTTTTTTGATGGCTGTTTGAATATGGATTTCGAATTTTAGAGGCTCATTAATGGTGACACCGAGCAACTTGGTGTGAGATACTATTTCGATGGGGGTGCTGTTCTGGCTTAGTATAGTAAAGAAGGATTTGTCAAAGGAGGAGATTCTGGAGGGAGTAAAGATCATTAGTTTTGCTAGCATTTAGGGCAAGGTGATTTTTGTGCATCCAAGTGTCTGTTAGTGTAAAATCGGACTGTTTTTAGTAACAGTTCAGAGGGATAGTCAGCAGTGCAGATGATTGTAGAATCATCTACATACTGGATTAGGGAGGTAATGGAGATGGTGTGATGAAAGTTACTGACGAATATGGTGAAAAGTATGGTGCCAAGGACAGAACCTTGGAGAACGCCAGTGGTGGTGTGTAAGAAGAGGAGATTGAAGATTTCCATTTTACAGCTTGCTGTCTATTGGAGAGGTAGCTAGAGAACCAGAATATGGTGGAGGGAGATAGGTTGAGAGAAGAGAGTTGAGACAGGTGTATGGGGTGAAAGATGGTGTCAAAAGCTTTGGATAGGTCAAGGAATAGGGTACATATGAGTTTTTCAGAGTCACGGGCATGGTTGACACATTCGAGGAAGGACAGAAGGGCAGTGATGGTACTGTGGCCAGGACAGAAGCCATGTTGGGTGGGGGTAAGGAAGTTATTGTGAGTTAGATATGACATTATTTGGGTATGAACACACTTTTCTAGGATTTTTGAGAGTGGGGAAGAGGATGGCAATGGGCCTGAAGTTGGTGGTGTCAAAGGTTTTACCTCCTTTGTGGAGTGGGATGATGAAGGCATGTTTCCAAATTGAGGGAAAGTACAGTTTTGTACCTACCATAAATGTAGATGTCCGAGAGGTATGCATCTGCAGTCCTAACAAATGGGTTGTCCTGGCCTCAGGCAGCCCTTCGGTCGGCTGGATTCCAAAGTCTGGGTCTGGCCTCGGCTGATGTCGCACTTCACCCGACGTCATAGCTGCAGTTCAGCGGGCATAAAGGCATCAGCCGACGCCATTTTCCTCAGTGTTTCTTGCCCCAGATGCCAGGTGCCCTCTAGGAAGGCTAAATTTGGATAAATGCAAATGTTTCCAAACAATAGAGAGCAAAATAGAAATAAACATGTATATACATATATACAAACAAATACACCATAATAGATTCCCCCAGCTAGCTACAAGATGGGCAAATACCCTAGGAGTACCACAGAGGGGAAGGAGGGTGGGTAATCCTGACTGCAGATGCATACCTCTCGGACATCTACATTTATGGTAGGTACAAAACTGTACTATGTCCTTCAAGGATGCATCTGCAGTCCTAACAAATGGGTAGAATACCATAGCCAAACTGGGGAGGAGGCACTAAGGAGGCACTAAGAGTTTATGGTGTAGTTAAGATCCCTTGCAAAACAGCAGTGGCAAAACCTGCTCGGGATCTGGAGTATAAAGGTAGATTATAATGCTTGGCAAATGTATGCACGGAGCTCCAAGTAGCAGCCTCTAAAATGTCTTTGGTAGCCACTCCTCGTAAGAAAGCTGTAGTAGTGGCTGTAGCCCTTGTGGAGTGAGGTCTGATGTTTTCTGGAGTTGCCTTTCCATGAAAAGAGTAACAAAATCTAATGCAATTTCCTATCCATTTTGAGATTGTTTGTTTTGAAATTGCTTTTCCTTCCACTCCTGTTGCATATGCTACCAAAAGCTGGTCAGTTTTTCTATTGTTCTTGGTTCTGTCCAGGTAGTAGCGCAATTGTGTGTGTACATCCAAGGTATGCAGTAATCTTTCCCCCCTGTTCTGCGGGTTGGGGAAGAATGTTGGTAGGTGTATTGCTTGGTTTAATGATACCCTGGAAACCACCTTTGGCATAAAGGTAGGATTAGTTCTCATGGACACTCTATCCTGATGGAAGATAAGGAAGGGCTGTACTGCCATTAATGCCTGTAATTCAGAAACCCGTCTAGCTGAAGTGATTGCAAGCAGGAATGCAGTTTTCCAAGATAAGTACTGTAATTCTGCTGTTGCTGCTGGTTCTAAAGGGGGGAGTGTCAACTTTTCTAGCACAAAGTTCAAGTCCCATGTAGGCAATGGTGGTTTCCTTGGTGGCTTTACATTTTTAATTCCTCTGAGAAACTGCCTGAGTAGAGGTTGAGAAAAGACTGGAGGATCCATGTTGTATTCTGCTGAAATTGCTGATGCATGAATCTTAATGGAGGAGTAAGACAGACCATTGTGGTAAAGCTCTGCTAAGTATTCCAGGATGTTAGCTATGTTTGCCAATGATGCATCTACTCCTTTTGTTGCACTCCAAATGAGATATCTTTTCCATTTTGCTGAATAAGTTTTCCTTGTTGAGGGTCTGTGAGCCTCCAAGATAATGTCTTTAACCCTTTGAGATAAATCTGGGTTATTTTGCCTTAAGTAATGTTCCAAGCAGCTAGATGCAGTGTTTTCAAGTTTGGATGCAGGATTTTGAAGTTGTTCTGTGTTAGCAGTAGAGGTAGTAGGGGTAGAGGCCATGCGTGTTCCCAGGACATACTCCTCAGTAGCGGGTACCAATGTTGCCTCGGCCAGTCTGGAGCTATCAAGATGATCCTCGGGTGATCTTCTTTGATCTTCAGTAGCACTTTGTGCATCAAAGGAAGAGGTGGGAATGCATATGCTGTCAGGTTTTCCCAACTGAAGGATAGGGAGTCCACCTTCCAAGCAAGTGGGTGGTATGTCCTTGTGCAGAATTTTTTCAATTGGTGGTTGTGTGGGGATGCGAACAGGTCTATTTCTGGCAGTCCCCATTTCCTTGTGATGGTTTTGAAGATGTCTGGATGCAACATCCATTTGTGGGCATCCGTGGTGGTTCTGCTTAAGATGTCTGCTAGTATATTTTCTTTTCCTGGCACAAATATGGCCTGGAGCTGAATGTTGAGGCTCAGGGCCACATTCCAGAGGTCCATTGCCATTCGGCATAGAGGGTATGAATGTGTGCCTCCCTGTTTGTTGATATACCACATAACTGTGGTGTTGTCCGTCCTTATCAGCAAATGACCCTGTTGAAGAAACGGTCTGAATGTCTGAATTGCCTGTTTTACTGCCAGCATCTCCTTTTGATTTATGTGTAGGTTCATCTGGTCTTGAGTCAATAAGCCTTGTATGCACTTGTCCACCATGTGTGCCCCCCAACCGAGGTCTGAGGCGTCCGTGGTGATAGTCTGGCTTGGGTGAGGCCTGTGGAAGGGCAGTCCTTTGTTCAATTGACAGGCCTGGGCCCACCACTGGAATTCTTGCTTCAGGCATGGAATTATTGGAATTTGGGTTTCTAAGCTGTGCTTGTGCTGAGACCATAAATTCCTCAGGTACCATTGCAACTTCCTCATATGTAGTCTGGCATGTGGAATCAATATTATGCAGGATGCCATGTAACCCAGGGCTTGCAGGATTTTCCTTGCTGTAAGCTGGTTCAGCGCTGTTAATGCCATGAAATAGAGTGGTAGCTGCTTCTGTTTTTCTGCTGTGAGGAATGCCATCTGGTTTGATGTGTCCAGTTCTGCACCCAAGAAGGTTATCCTTTGGGATGGTATCCGCCTTGACTTTTTTGAGTTGACTGTGTATCCCAGGGCTTGCAGCAGGTGAATAACCTTTTTCAAATCTTTTGTTAATTTGTCTTTGCTGTCCGCTTGTAACAGGCAGTCGTCCAGGTATGGATAAATTTGAATTCCCTGAAGCCTGCAATGAGCAATTACTGATGCCAGGCATTTCGTGAATACTCTGGGCTCAGTAGATAAGCCAAAAGGCAATGCTGAGAATTGATAATGCTCTGATCCTGCAAGAAATCTGAGGTATCTTCTGCAATTTGGTCGTATGGGGCGTGCAGGTATGCCTCCTTGAGATCCAGAGTCACCAGCCAAGACTCCTTGCCCAGCATGGGAAGAAGTTGCTGTAGGGTCAGCATCTTGAATTTTGGAACAATGAGATATGTGTTTAGAGCGGACAGGTCGAGGATAGGTCTCCATTGGTTTTCCTTTCTTGGTACCAGGAAAAGTCTTGAATAAAATCCTTGTCCTTGTTCCATAGCTGGTACCTTTTCTATAGCTCTCATCCTTAGTAAGTGGTCTATTTGCTGTAGAGCGTTTGTCCTTTGGTTTGGAGGTAGGTTTGGCATTCCTCTCTTCCTTGGAAGAGTATGGAAGTGAAACCTGTAGCCTTTGTCTATTGTCTGTAAAATCCATTTGTCTCCTGTAATGTAATGCCAATTTACTGAAAATAAGGCTAGCTTTCCGCCTAAGGGTGCTTCCAGTTGTTCCCTGGTAGGCGGTTTCAGAGCCAAGTCACTGTGATTGTCCTGTGGAAGTGGTAGTGGCTGGATCTGTGGCAGTACTTCTCTGGCTGTTAGGCTGCCACTGGCGTCCCCTGTAGGCACCTCTGGATTGACCTCTGCCTCTAGGGCGTCTATTTCTGCTTCTCTGTGCTCTGGTGGTGTCTGGAAAGGACCAATTCTTGGAAGGCCAGTTCCTACTAAACCTCGGAGGCTGGACCTGTAAGAAATCCTTGACTGTCTGGACAGATTTAGCTTTTTCTTCCACCTTCTTCAACACTTGCTGTGCAGGGGAACCAAACAAACTGTGCTTTTCCATGGGAGCATCTAGAAGCTTGGCCTTTACATGGTCTGGTAAGGATTGCTCTTTTAACCATGCATGCCTTCTGATCACTGTACCAGTCATAGCTGATCTAAAGGAAGCCTCCAGTGCATCATAGCCGCATTTTAAGGAATGATTACTGACCTGCTGAGTGTTATGCACCAAATCCTGAAGGGACTTACGGTCTAAAGGCTCAGTCGAGGACAGTTTTTTAGTTAGCTGATCTAACAGAAATTCCTGATACTGAATCATGTGGAATTGACAGTTTAAGGCCCTAGCGAAAGAGTAGCAGAAGTATAAACTTTTTACCCCATCTCTCTAATGCTCTAGATTCTCTTTCAGAGGGAGGGGGTTTTGGCAGAGGCAGCTGCTACAGCTTTTGGGCCCTGTGAAATAGTTTCAGGATCTGCAATAGGAGCCTTATACAAATGATAATGTGTGTCCGGAACCCTGTAGTATCTGTCAGGCTTAGCAGGGGCCGGAGGAATGGAGTCAGGGGCAGTACAAGCATCATTAAATGCATCATCCACAACTGTAAGTACTGGAGGAATAGCTAAAGGCCTATGCTGTGGTAAATGTAAAAAGGTCCTAAGCCTTTTCCTAGAGTCTGAAAAATCCTGGCCCTGCCATTGAAATTGTTCCCTCATAGCATGCAAGGTTTCCCCAAAAGAAAATTCCTCAGGAGGAGAGGCAGAAGGTATGGAATCCTCTGTATCAGAGTCCTCATATGGAGAATAAGGGCCTTCTGGAGGATTTGTATTTTCTGAATCATCAGAGGAGTAATCTGAAGAAAGTGGCTCAGGGGGCTCTGCTCTAGGCCTCTTCTCTGGAGGTGGTTGAGAGGCCCTGTCAGGGTGAGACTGGGTTCCCCTGATCAAAGAAATGAGATCCTCTGCTAGACTAAGCATTTGAGTACTAGAGCTAGGCCTGTGAGAGGGGGTTTTAGTAGGCACGGCCTTTGAAGATTTAGCTGCTTTAGCCCTGGCAAAAGCCTTAATTGACATGGATGCAGGGGGCCTAGCAGCTCCACGTGCAGGAGTAGATATATCTAGGGGGATAGTATCTGATAAATCCTGAGAAACTGTAAGAGCAGGTGGAAATTCCGTAGCAGATTCAGCCATGCTGGATGAAGCCTCGGTAGTAGGAGGCATGCTTTCGGCCGAAGGAAGAACTGTGGACTCGGTTTCAGCCGAAACCGAGACACTCATGATTGGCTTAACGCGGTTTCGGTCAAAACCGCGGACCGCGAGTGTCGGTCCTTTTCCTTACGCTTTTTAGCTAATTGTGAAGTCGGAGTCTCCGACGGCATGTTATAAGCAAAAGCGGAGCCGAAAAACTCCTCTGCAAACTCCGACCGACGTCTAAGTGTCCGTCGGTTGAAGGAAGCACAGGCTAGACAAGCTGCTACGTCGTGGTCTGGGCCTAAACAAGGTAGGCAGTAAGAGTGGAAATCTTTATGAGGTATTTGTTTCCCACAAGTTAAACAGTTATTCACTTTTTCTGACATCGGCTGAGGCAAGAAAGAGTCCCCAACGGGTACTTAGCTTTTTAGAAGTCTTCGGTAGTAGCAATCTCTGGTTCTGACCGACCGGCACTTGCGAACAGCTTCTGCTTCGGGCGCCACGCGGCAAGAAAGACTGAGGAAAATGGCATCGGCTGATGCCTTTATACCCGCTGAACTGCAGCTATGACGTCGGGTGAAGTGCGACATCAGCCGAGGCCAGACCCAGACTTTGGAATCCGGCCGACCGAAGGGCTGCCTGAGGCCAGGACAACCCATTTGTTAGGACTGCAGATGCATCCTTGAAGGACATCATAGGATTCTTGAATGGATCTGTTTATTAAAATGGAGACTGGCAGAGCTACGCTTTCAGCACATAGTTTGAGGAAGAGTGGGGACAAACTGTCAGGTGCAGTACAGCACGGTTTTAGCTGAAGGAGAAGTTTTTTTGTATTGTACCTGTGGGGACAGGATTGAGCTTGAAGGTGTGGGATTGCTGTGTGTCCTCAGAAGGGTGGGAGGAGGGAGGGGGGAATGAGGTTGGAGGGGGGTGTGAGAAGTTGGTAAGTTTGGCTATACACTCCACAAAGGAGGAGTTAAATGATGTGGCTGTTTCTAGGTCAGTGAGGTCAGGGTTGGGTTATCCTTGTTATCTGGATGGAGAAGGGAACAGATAGTATTCCAGAACTTTTTGGGGTTGGTGGAGTGTTCATACTGGAGCTTGGAGCTTGATGTAGTATGATTTGCGGTCACTAGTTATTAGTTTTTTTTTTTTTTACTGTATTGTGGAGTTGTTTGAATTCAAGTACGGTATTGGGTAGTTTGTTGTGGTATTGTTTCCACTTTTTGTCCCTTAGGTGCATAGCTTGTTTTGTTTCTTTTGATAGCCGGAAGAGATTTTGGATTTGACCCATTTGATTCTGAGAGGGGCATAGCTGTTGAGTAGATTTAGAAAAGTTTCGTTAAAGTAGCTTATTGCATTGTTGAGGGGTAGGGTTTTTAGGGGGGGGTCCAGATGATTAGATTTAGACAGCCATTAAAAGTATGATGCAATAAGACAGCCATTTAGAGATCCTGTTTGGAGACAGGCCTGTCCTCCCTACTCTTTTCAAACGTTTTAACTATAACTGGAATGATTTCCTTTCTCCTTTAATCCTTTTAAAATACAATTTACATTGCTTATGCACACTTACAGTGTGTAAAACATTTAATGCTTGTTCTGCAGGATGGAACAGAAATAAAGAAAGTCAGTGACCTGATTTTGAGAAATTATACCAATATTTCGAGTATAAAGCTCATGCAGACAGAGTGTTACCCTAATCTCACAGAAGATGAAAAATGGAAATTTGCACATGATGGCTGACAGTTTTGATATCCTTCTAGCATATATAATGGCCACTAAAAAGGCAGTTTTCCAGGACAAGTACTTGAAGGGTATGCCAGTAGATGGCTCAAAGGTGGTAAAGTTAAATTCTGTAACACACAGCTGAGGTTTCATGGTAGAAAAAATATTTTCTTGGAAAACCACAGATGCAAGACCCCATTAAGAAATTGTATTACTGGTAAAAGGGAATAAAGGGAGTCCCCAAAGTAGACGGGCTCACATTGCAGATGCATGTATATTCACATAAAATCCTGATCTGCAAAAGTCTGATGGATATTTGAGGATTGAAAACATTGAAGTCTTGTGAGGGCCCAAACACACACACACTGACACCAGAGAGAATTTTTTTTTTCCATTTTACATAGTATAATTTCCTTGGTTTTGGTTTCTTAGCTTCTTTTTAATTTCTCCAAGTCTTTTGGATTTCTAATACCATGACGGAATGGACCCCATTTCTAAGTCAAAGTATGATTAAAGTTCATGAGATTAGTACTGTTTCAATCTTTGATGTTAACCAGAAGTGCCCTTTCCAGCACCCGCATTGTGCCCATTGCTGACTCCTTCTGCAATTCATATGGAGCTGCACATATTAGCAACATACCCATGTACAATTGCACATTCTTTTTTATAAGACCCATTGGTCCTACTACTATTGGAACTGTCTAAGTATCCTTCTTCCACACTACCCTCGTTTATGCCTGCAAATCCTGATATTTAATGACTTTGTGTTTCTCTGTATGTAAGACAATGTAGTCACTGGGTGTAGCAATTTCAAAGATCAATGCTACTTTAGATATTCCAAGATGGTGGACGTTCAGTAAGCACCTATTCCACAGAGCTCCTATCAAAATCAAAATATCCTAGATCAAAGCCAAATACTGGCTTTACCAGAAAGGCTCACCCAGACTCTGCTACACTTTCCTGTGAAGGAAAGGTTAGTTTGCTTTTATTTTCTGTATTTTGTATTACTTTATTGCCTTTTTATATTTTGAATACTGTGGTTTGTTTTCTTTACCTTGTGTTTTACTTGAATTCTGCTTTAACAGCACATTAAAACTTCAAAAGAGACCACAGCTCTGTCTCTTCTGAGTCAGTCAGAAATTAGAACTGATCAATCAAGAACTCATTCATAAGACAGAAGAGGTCACTTAAGGTTAATCATTTGTGAACTGAGGGGGTGGAGCTAGGAGCTAGGATCTAAACCTTCTATTTAAGGGGTAAAATAAAACATTTCAGAGCTTTACGAGAAAGGCACATCCAGACTCTGCTACACTTTGCTGTAAAGGAAAGGTTAGTTTGCTTTTATGTTTTGTATTACTTTATTGCCTTTTTATATTTTGAATACCGTAGTTTGTTTTATTTACCTTGTGTTTTACTTGCATTCTGCTTTAACATCATATTAAAACTTCTAAAAAGACCACAGCTCTGCCTCTTCTGAGTCAGGCAGAATTTTTTTCCCGCCCTCCCACCCAGTTACAGTTGTCTTGTTAAATACCACTGTCTTTCCTAGTTGCCTGCCTCTTATGATAATCTGACCATATATCTCATTCCCTCTCTACTTTCACTGGCTTCTGTGAGTAATCACAAAATCATCATTTTTGAAATCCCCCCCCCCCCCTTCAACTATTTAAATTTATTGGCCATCCTACTGTATTCCATAGTACCAGAATACAAAAGTGACCACCCCTTTCAATCCATCTTGCTGTTTTAAAAATAGTAACTCGCCACTAAACCTTAACTTTTTAAACAGGTAAAACTTAAGTTACCTACTTTCACATCTAACTTCTCTAGTGCACACTGTAGTGTGCATTTTTTTTCATCTTACTTTTAAGCATCCCTGTGACTAGCACTTGCTCTAATACCTGCTGGAAAGCACTAGGAAGCCTTAAACTGATACAAGCACTCAACTCTCCTTGTTAATAAGGAATAATTAATAGTAGGTACTAAACAGCCTATAATTGCAAAGTACCTTGCTAAGGTAAGGGAAAACAGCTCTTGTACTTTACAAAAAAAAAAAAGCACCAAACCAGGCATATCCAAGGGTCAGCTTCCGGTGATATCTCCTATCCACCTGGTGAATCTGGGCATACTGGGGCAATGTAGCAATTGCTACATGTACACAGACAACCCTCTCCTTTTACCACCCAACACTACAACCTGTGAGAGATGCACTTACATAGCCAAAATGGAAGCAAAGCTCTCTCCACCCAAGATTGTGCTAGACAGTCAAGAGGAGAAGGTTAACACCCGCACTACACCTCAAGCAAGACATAGCCCTTCTAAACCCACACCACCAACACCCACATATAGCAACACTAAATCCAGATATGCAGAGGGCCTTAACTGAAACCTGCCCAAGCAACAAGGACCTTTGAAGCTGAAACGCAAACAAACACCAATCACAACCAAAGTGTCACATAGTTTGCAACACCAGTGTGCAACCCAGCAACAGCCCCTAAAGCAAGATAACGTATCTAACACTTTAGTCACAGGTGACTCTATAGTTCAGCACACTGATGTCCCACTCACCAGGTTGAACAAGGAAAAAATTACAGTCAGCTGCCTGTCGGGTGACAGGATCTACCACATAACGCATGCACAAGTCACTCTACAAGTACAAATATGACTCTGTCATTGTCCATGTTGGAGTGAATGACTTGAGACGTACCTCCCTGGACTACATGAAAGGAGACATGGAAGAGCTCTAGGATCATGTGGCCCAGGCATGTATGACCCTAGCCCTGAGTAGCATCCTGCCTTCGCCCAGAATGATACGACAACATAAGGACAAAATGATTGACTTCAACAATTGGCTAAGCTTCTAGTGTCATTCAAAGGGGATCCAGTATCTGTCTGCCTGGGATGACATGATCGACAGACCACGATGCCTTACCAGAGATGGTCTGCACCTGTCGCCCCTGGGATTCAGGTTACTGGCTAAGGCTCTTGCCACCCCTATAGTACCTTTTTTAGGCAAAGTTCAAAGGACAAAATCACCACTGTAGCAGGTACAAGCACGCAAAATCTGAAAGTAATGCTACTCAATGCTAGAAGTGTAAACCTCAAAATGCACTCTCTCGTGGCACTCCTAAAAATGGAGAACATCGATATCTGTGCAGTAACTGAGACCTGGTTCAAGGCTCCAGAGAGCACCCCTGCAATACCAGGCTACAACTCTTACCACACTTTTCGGCCACCAAACCAGGACCAAAACACTAAAGGTGGAGGAGTGTCAATATTCACCAAGGATATTCACACCACCAGGCTAGTTGCCCAACACGATGCGTCTGAAATTCTCCAGGTGCAACTAACACAAGGTAAGACTGCAGTCCAAATTGTAGCTTGCTACAGATCCCCCACCATACCCCAAGATTCTCACTACACCTTTCTAAACATACTGGAAAATATTAAGCTAGAACCAAACACACTAATACTGGGTGATTTTAACTACCCTGTCATTAACTGGGAAAACTACTCGTGTACCAACACCTTTACCCAACGGTTTTTGGAATTCATAAATTCCAACGCCCTGGATCAACTAATCCATAGTCCCACCAGGGGATCCAATATCCTAGACCTGGTCATTACCAACATGGGAAATCGATGCTCCACACCTATGTTCACCCCCCTCGTTAGTCAGGTCTGACCATAAGCTAATCACCCTTAACATCCACATCCCACCCCCACCCCCCAGTAAGGAAACCTCCATAAAAAACTTCTCCAAAGCCAACTTCATGCTACTCAAGTCAGAAGTGACAAACTTCATGACACCCATGCAGACGGGAACTGAAAGTTCAACTGCTGAATCCTACACTAAGGCACTGTACGAGAACATGCATTCATGCATAAATCGTGCCATCCCAAATAGAACCAAGATGCTTTCATCCAAAAAAAAGGAAGCCAATCTGGTGGTCCCCTGCCATAAACAAACTTTACAACAAAAGGAAGAAACTGTTGCAGAAAAGAAGAAAATCCCAGGATGCAAAAAACTCCCTTACCAGCCTCAGTAAGAAACTGAGATCCTTCATAAAATCCTCCAAAGCTAGTTACAAAAATAAAATTGCCAAAGATTCCAAAGACAACCACAAGGCATTCTATAACTATGTCAAGAATCTAAATGGCAATGCTCAGATCTGCTCTGAGCTAAAACAGAATGGCATTAAATATAATGATCCCAAGGATATTGCCAATATCCTGGCAGATCGATTCAGTGCCAACTTCACCCCCTCTCACCCCCTAAATGGCCAATCTCAATACCGGAAGATTGCCAAATTCCGGTAACAATGGCCACACAGGTAAAAAACGCACTCTCCAAAGCTAAGAATACAGCATCCATGGGACCAGATGACATCCCGGGCTGTGTACTACATGAACTACAATATGAACTGGCACCTCACCTAAGTGTCATGTTTAATCATAGCCTCACCTCAGGTTTCGTGCCCACTGAGTGGCACAGAGCTACAGTTATCCCACGCCACAAGGGAGGATCCACCTTGGATCCCAGAAACTACCATCCCATCAGTCTGACGAGCCTTATCTGCAAGGCCATGGAGCATATTATCATGGAATTTATAAACAAAGACATTGGCAACCTTCAAACACTGGACCTCACCCAGTTTGGGTTTGTGAAGGGCCGATCGTTTCTCCTGAACCTGACTGACTTCTTCGAATCAGTCTCCAGAGCCATGGACAAGGGTAAGGTGGTCCACACAGCCTGTCTAGACCTTGCCGAGGCCTTTGACACCATCCCCCACTCTGGAATCATAGATAAACTTACTAAGCTGGGCATTAATCCCTACGTCACCCAATGGGTTGCTAACTGGCTTACTGACAGAACCCACACTGTAAAAGTAGCCGCCTCCAAATCCAGCTGCAGACAAGTGGAGTACCTCAGGGTACAGTCCTGGGACCGCTCTTGTTTGGCATCTACTTCTCTGTAGTACAGGCCAACACTAAGGGACTCTGGCTAACAAAGTTCACAGATGACTGCAAACTGGGAGCCATTATTGAATCACCAAATGATGTGGATACTCTACAAAAGGGCCTTACAGAAACAGATGCTTGGTGCCAGAGCCATGGGCTCAAGCTCAATGCTAAGAAATGCATAGTTATCCCCTCTGGGAAAAAACATGTACCCATGAATTACCATATAGGTGGCAGTACATTAAACACCGAAAGTGTGATAAGAGACTTAGGGACACAGGTGGACAGTGGTCTCACCTTTGATAACCACATCATCACAACAGTCAGGAAATCCTTCTAGGTGGCACACCTCATCACTAAGGGCTTTTCATCCAGAAAAACGGAGGTCTTTGTCCCACTGTACTCATCCCTCATTACACCCATTATAGAATACAACGCCCCGTTTGGTATGTACCTCTCAAGACATCTGCAACAACTGGAAAGGCTGCAGAAATACCTCACTAAAAGAATCACAGGCCTAAAGCAGATGCCCTATGCTGACCGCCTTAAAAACCTCCAGCTATACTCTGTCGCATATCGTCTACTCAGAGGCGATCTCTGCTTAACATACAAGGCCATGTCAAACCCAGAGCTTTTGGACATGCTACACTTAATGAGATCCCAATCCCTCAGAGCCACACGCTCCAGGGATCTAAACCTTGTCATCACAATAAACAAAACATGCTGGAGGGGATAGGTTCCTTACCCAGGGACTCCCCAGACTCTGGAATAGATTGCCCATACATGTCAAGCAGAGTGCCTCTTTGGACCTCTTCAAAGGGAACCTTGATTGGATGGGAGAAAGGAAATTCACCCCAGGGATCACGTCAGTCACCCTGCTAGACAGGGGTCCAGGGAAGTAAATAGTGTGGGAAGAAAATAGCCAGGGAATTGTTATGGCTAGGCTTGTATAGGCCGCAGGGCTGATAGCCTAGTACCAACCTATTAACCTATATTTCCCAAGGAGGAGTGACTACTTCAAAGAACTTTGTTCTATATTTCTAATTATACCTTTGAAGGATCAATGCTACTTTTGTCTTCTTTTCATGGACTACTACATCTGGTCTTCGCGAATCCATTTATGAACTGTTGGTAATGGGTGAGCTCATGTAATATAATCTTCATCATTTTCTATAATGCTTTGAGGCACATTTCCAATTTTTTTTTAGCTACTTCAAAATTATGTTTCCATAACTCCCTAATGCAACCGTCTTGCCACATTACTATGCCTTTCAGTATACAGTCTTTCTGCCATTAGTATATCACAACTAGCAACAAGATGGGCAACTGTTCCCATTTCTATTTTACAAAACCTACATTTGTCTGTTTCCAATGTGTTTAATGGACTTTGTAAACCAATGTGCACTTAGTCCACTATCCTGGGCCACCAATATTAACCTTTCATCCTTTGGTTTAAATTTACCTCTCCTTAACCATTCCTGTGTTTGATCCTAATCAACATTAGGTTGTTCCAAGAGTTCTCTATACTTGCAACTGTATTTATGCATTTTCCTCATTTCTTGCCTTCTCATCTTATCTTTCACGTTATATTCTTTCTTTTGCTTCTTGGCACATTCAGTTGCTGCTTGATTTTTATCTACTTCTGGTCTGATTTCCACTACCGCTTGATACCAACATGCCTCTGCTAAACTAAGCAGGGAAGTCATCTTTCATACTTTAAAACTTTCACTATGCTTGAGTCTTGAGAGGTTAGCAGATGTGTATGCAGTCCTATGACTGCAGATCTATACATGTAATCAATTTCAACGAGGCCCATACCTCCTTCAGAAAGGGGAAAATACAGTCTTTGTATACACTGATTTTTATAAATCATTTGATAAGCATGAAGCACACTTCTTGTTTTCCTGTCCAATCAATCCAACATCTTTTGGGTCCAGTTAATTACTACAAAACTGTAAGTTAGAACAGGAAGACAAAATTGGCCTGTATCTTGGACATTGTTCCTAGATGTCAGCACTCTTTTGAGAATTAATTTTGGTCTTCTAAAATACTCCTTACTAACTTTTATTCACATTTGTTCATGTTTTATTATTGATCCTTCATCAATTCTCAAATATTTTTAAGCTCCCTCTTGCTTAAGTTCTTTTATATCACATCCCTGCTCCAGGCTGATGTTTTCTTGGTTCTGCAGCTTTCCTGCTTTAAAGGTTGCTTTTGTACATTTATCAAGACCAAATGACATTCTTATATCATCTGAAAAAGATTTGAGCACTTGCAATTGTGCTTTCAGTTCCTCATCTGACGAACTATACTCTTAAGTTATCCACAAAAAAGATGATTAGAAGTCCTTGCACTTTGTTGTTTTCTGGGAACCAAACTGCCGCCATGACCTAATCTGTTAAGCAGATAGCTTAATGGGTTAAGGGCAAGATGAAAGAGCAGTGGTGACAAAGATTTACCTTGGAATATCCCCCCTTGAATTTCTATCCCTGGAATAATACTTTGTCCTTTATAATGGCTTAACTGAGAAGTGGTTTGTCACTGTTTCATGGTCGCTATAATGTAACTGATCAGTACAGGGAGTGTCTTACACATTTTTAAGTGCTCTTTTATCCAAGAATGCGGAATACTGTCAAATGCTTTTTTGTAGTCTATCCATGCCATACTTGGATTATTCTCCTATTTCCAGTTCACAATTATGACTATTTAACAAATGACGTTTTGTTCCATATGACTTTCTTTTGTTTCATTGCCATGCTCAAATTTCTTCTAAATGACTATAAACTCTGTCAGCATAAATTCCAGTGTACAGTTTATATGTCGTCGGAAGGCAAGTTATTAGTCTATAGTTTTTAGGACAGCTTGCAGATTCGCTCTTAAGTAGGAATACTGTTTTTCCTGTCGTTAACGAGGTTTGTGTCTGTAAGGGGGGCGCATACAAATGGTTCTTACTCATGGCTAAACCTTCATGTAAAAGATGTTAATACTTTTAGCCAGAAGTTAGGTAGATACTAGGCTTTCTGCCCGAGGGCATTTATAAGCCTAGCCAGAGTGTGTCAGCTTTCGACGCCCCATTGATTAATTAACTGAGCCTCTGTCAAGAAGAGCCAATGAAGTGATCCCAGGGGTGTATTTTCTGTTACCCATCCACTTGTCAAGGTTTCTCTTGAAGAGTGTTAGTGAGGGGCTCTGCCTAATGTAGTTAGGAATTTTGTTCCAAAGCATGGGGAGTCTCTGTGACAGGAATCTATCCCTCCAGCATGTTCTATTTATTGTTGTGGCGAGGTTTAACTCACTAGAGCGAGTGACTTGGATTTCTTTAAGCATGTCCATCAATTCTGAGTTGGACATGGCTTTGTAAGTCAGGCAGAGATCACCTCTGAGCAAGCGATATGCCACTGAGTACAGCTGGAGTTTTTCCAGTCAGGCTACATAGGACATATGTTTGAGGCCAGTAATCCTCTTGGTGAGGTACTTTTGTGGTCTTTCCAGCTGTTGGAAGTGTCTTGTGAGGTGCATCCCAAATGGGGCATTGTACTCTATGATGGGTCTGATGAGTGACGAGTACAGGGGCACTATAACCTATTTATTTCTAGACGCGAACCCTTTAGAAATTAGATGGGCTACATAGAAGGCTTTCCTAACTACTTTGGCAATATGATTGTCAAAGGAGAGATTACTATCTACCTGGGTCCCCAGATCTCTTATTATCTCTTCTGTATTACGGGGGCTGCCACTTATATGGTAATTCATGGGTGTTTTGTTTTTCCCAAACGGGATGACTATGCATTTTTTGGCATTTAGCTTGAGACCATGACTTTGACACCAGGTGTCCGTCTCAGTAAGGCCTTTTTGGAGAATGTCCGCGTCAGCCGGAGAGTCAATTATGGCTCCCAGTTTGCAGTCATCAGCGAACTTGGTTAGCCATAGTTTTCTTGTGTTTGCCTGTACTTCTGAGAAGTATATGCCAAACAGTAGGGGTCCCAGGACCGAACCTTGTGGGACACCACTTGTGACTGGTTTAGAGTCAGACCTGGAGCCCGCTATTCTTACCTTGTGAGTTCTGTCTGTAAGCCAGTTGGCAACCCATCTTGTGACGTAGGGGTTTATGTTCAGGCTGGTGAGTTTTTCTATAATTCCCAAGTGGGAAATGGTGTCAAAAGCCTTGGCGAGGTCAAGGTAGGCTGTGTGAACTACCTTCCCCTCATCTATGGCCTTGGTGACTGCCTCGAAGAAGTCAACCAGGTTTAGTAGGCATGATCTGCCCTTAAAGCCAAACTGGGTCAGGTCGGGTCAGGTGTTTGGAGGTTCCCAATGTCTTTGTTAAGGAGTTCCATAATGATGCGCTCCATAGCCTTCAGACCAGGCTAGTCAGGCTTATGGGGCGATAGTTACCAGGGGTCAGTTGTGGCCCCTCCTTTGTGGAGCGGAATAACCATTGCTGTGCGCCATTCTATGGGCACATAGCCTGTGGAGAGGCTGAGGTTGAACAGTGTGTTTATGTGGGGGGTTAGTTCGTTCTGTAGTTAGTGCAAGACGCAGTCTGGGATATCATCTGGCCCCACTGACACTGTGCTTTTGGCTTTTGAAAGGGCTGTTTTCACCTGTGCATCTGTGATTTCCGGGACACTACACTTTTCCGGTATTGTTGTGGTCCCTTTAGGGGGTGAGAGGGGGGTGAAGTTTGCACTGAATCTATCTGCCAGGATGTTGGCAATATCAGTGGGTTCAGTATATTTTGTGCTATTTTGTACTAGCTCAGAGCATATCTGTGAGTTGCCACTTAGATTCTTGGCACAGCTAAAGAAGGCTTTGTGGTTATCTTTCGAATCCTTGGCTATGTTTCTTTCGAAGTTAGCCTTGGAGGATTTTATGAGGGACCTTAGTTTCTTACTGATACTGATCAGGGATGTCTTTCCTTCTTGGGATTTGCTTTTTTTTCTGAACTAGTTTCCTCCTTCTATTGTATAGCCTGTTTATGGCAGGGGTCCGCCAGACTGGTTTCCTTCTCTTAGGGGAGTGAGTCTTGGTTTTGTTAGGGATGGCACGATCCATTCATCCTTGTAGGTTGCCTCAGGATACCCAGGATTACCAGCTGGATTGGAGAGTACACCTGAAATTGCCCTTTGGTCATGCTGGTGAGCTGCTTAATCGCTTGGTTGGTGAGGGGTGAATAATGAGCCTTGTCCTGCTGGGCAATCATGTGTCGGGGTATATTAGTGCTTGCTATTAGGTCTGAGCAAGTGCTGGACTGTAGGATGCTTTTTAAGTGCTTAGGTTGAGAGTTAGACTACTTTCAAGGGAAAAACTGAAGAGGAGACTTGGTGGAGCTGGGATAAATTTAGCCCTAGCTAACCGGCGCTGCCCGGACGTGCAAAACCATGCAAACGTGTTTTTTACAGCAGGGAAATGAAAGAGATAGAAATTAGCTCAAGATGGCCTATAAACTAACTTCAGGGCTGGAACCACTCCTCCAAGGACAGATGGCTGCTCAAAGCTCCCTCTCTCACAGGTGAACAGAGAAACCCCTTTCTATCCAAGTAAGGTATGGGCAACTCAGAAACTTGTAACACAGGCCTGAATTCAGCACTAGCCTGAAAACTAGACTATACTAGCTTAGAAAGCTGGGAAACAAGGAAAACATTTTTTTAAGATAAGGCAAAAACAGTAAACAATACACTTAAAACAGCTTTAAATGACTGCAAACAGTAAAAAATACACTTAAAACAGCTCTAGATGACTACAAGCAATCAGAAAAGGCTTTTAAACAAATTACCCAATTAACCAGTAAAACAATCTCAAAACTGAGCCCTGTTCCTGTAGTCTTCAACCAGACAAGTTCTAACTGCACACTCCTGCCACTGGGGTGCAGGGGAACCTTCTCCAAAAAAGAAGGCCTGCATTAGTGCTCAAGTTATACAAACAAAGCTAGATTCAACAGGCCTGGATCTAGTCTACGCTACAGCAAACAAGGCGCACCAATTTCAGTAAGAAACAGTTCAAATATGCAGGCACTATAAGCCTTTAACCAGAAATTCCCAGCTCAGAAGGGCAGAGTCCAGCCTCTCCTCCCACAAGAGTGCAGACCACGAACCTTCTTAATGTTAGTGTTAATGTTAGGTACTGCATCTGGGTCTAGGGTTTTCCAGTTAGGAGCTTTTCATAAGTTTGTTTTCAATTTCACTGGCTGATACTTCATTCCATTTCATATCATGTACATTTGAACTTCTTATTCTTTCTTTTACTTCTTCTATCCATTCAGCATCTTTGTTATGTTCCATAGGATCTTCATAAATATTTGTCCAAATTGTATCTACTTATTCTTTTTTCAGTGGTGGTTAATTCCTTTTGCCTTGTTTCCCATTTCTTTACAAAACGTTTTTGGGTCATCAATACATTGCTTATTTTGTACTTTTCCTTTATATTTATCTGCATATCTTCTATGTTTTTCTGCCTGGACTGATATTTTTAGTTTATTATGTGCAATAGTGCATGATAGATCCTGATTTGTTCTGATACTGCTCACTGATGTTATCACATCTATCTTTCTGTGTATTTCTGTTGATCTGTTCCCTACTGTATACTGTTCTAACAGTACCGCTTTTTGTGTTAATTGCTTTATAGTTTTCTCTATTCGATACTTCCATGATGGCACTTGATTTATCTCCTTCCTTTCCCTTACTGCCCTGTGTTTTTAATTTAGCTGCACAGTAATATATCCTATTTGCTTCTATTATACCGCATGAATTTCTATAAATAGTCCTCATTACTGTGTTCATTTGTTTTATCAAACTTCTAACTTTTGGGGTTTTATTGATCTTAATTTGTCTATCCATCTGTATAAAATCAAGTAACTCTTCTTTTAGATCACTTTCTTCTAAACTGAGGTTCCCATTCTTTGTTCTCCATTTCCTGTTCGCTTTCTACAGAAAGTTCCACAGCATCTTCCTGTACCACATTCTCTTTGGTTTCATCCTGTGTCATCCATTGCTCTTTCATATGGGAACTCACTAACCTCTCATTCCACAACACTGACCATGTCACAGTTGCCACAGTTTCTTGTTCCTTCCCTTGCTGTGCAACTCCAACTGAACTTCTGTACTACTTTCCTATGAAAGGCTCCAAAGTATCTTCACATGGCAACTGATCAAATGTTCCCTGCTCCACTAGTTTCTCCTTAATTTGGGGATCCATTTCTCTGTCCTCCTGTGGTATTATCAGAGTTAGATTTTCTACACTAAATCATTCACTTTGTTGGTAATCCGTAATCTCAGTTTCTATTTCCTTAACTTTTCCAGTACTAATCCTCTTTTCTGCTTTTCCTCTTTGTTTTATTTTTTTGTATAGTAAAATTTTTGATATACAGATGACTTTGCTTGTATTCTAACTCAAACAGCTTTGCTGCTTGATTAGTTTTGCTTTCTCCTTTGCATAAATATTGCATTATACAAGATCTCTTTTTTTCCCATGTCCATATTTCTTCTTTAGATGTCTCCTGCTCCTCCTATTTCTCCTGACTTGGGGGACTCATCGTTCCATCATGCTGTGATATAACCTGTGTTAGACTTTCTAGACTAAATCCTTCACTTCACAGGTATTCCATAACTTTAGCTTTCACTTTTTTAACTTCTACTTTATATAATCTTCTGTTGTACTTTCCCTCTTTGTGACCTTATTTTTTGTATTGTGAAATTTGCCATATCTGGATGCCTTTACCTGTAGTTCTTTGGGGCTGCTTTTTTTTTGTACTGATTAATTTGGCTTTCGCTTCTGCGTAAATATTGCGCCATATCAGATCTCTCTTTCCCATGTCCATATTTCCGTTTTATACCTTTCAAAAATCTCTAGATTTTGTTCTTTATATTTTCTCACTTCCTCAGTCACTTCTTTTCCAAATGGTCCATGGTATAATGTTTTTCATAAATCTGTTCATTAATGAATGCAAATTTGCATTTGAAGCTTTTGACAGTTTTTCTTGTGTAAGTATTTTTCTTTCCTCTAACTTCTCCCTTGATCTTTTTGTATATATTCTGTCTGGAAATTCTGGGCTTCTTGCATAATAGTAATAATACACAATTTCTTTATCTTCAATAGTCCACTACCATTTTTATGGCTCTTTTTTGATCTATCAGATTTTATGATTTTTGTGGACTAGTACTTCCTTCTAAAACATGGGGGCCATCCCCTCAGAGTCTGTCCTAGCCCCATTGTAGGAACGTTTCCATGTCTTGAGGATTCTACAGTGTCATTTTTCCAGTCCTGGTACCAGTGCACCTACCAGAATAAGACATGTTTTCATCCTGGGTCTTGTTAACTCAGCTATCTTTTTTTTTAACCTGCTTCTATCCGTGATATATGCCGTATAAAATGCAATCCATATATCAGTGCCATCTTGGTGAGATTTTGTGAAAAACAGGGTGCACCTCGTGAAGGTACTAACCAAGACTTGAAGATGAATTCAGTTCCAGCAATACTACTCTCCTTTGCTTGCTGATTCATCATCCTCCATTCAGACACCTATCATCTCTCCATAAGGACCCTTTGTTTTTGGTTTCTTAGCCTCTTTTACGATAGAAAGCATGTTCTCAGAAAACATGTGCTTAAAGGAAATGACAGCTAGATCATCCAAGGTGTCAGCCTTAGGATCTTCAGGTTGGGGTCTATAAGTCTCCCCTTGTATCAGTAACATACCTCTCAACCGTCCCGAATTACTTGGTTTTTACCGAGTTTTGAGGTTCAAAAGAAGGGGTGTCGCAATTCCTGAGTGGCACCCCTTAATTTCCGATTTTTTTCTTATTTTTTTCAATTTTCACAGCATTAGAGCTGACGTCATTGCGTACGCGATGACGTTAGCTCTCTCAGGGCTACCAGTCTGTGCGATGACGTCAGCTCCCTCTACCAGCCTGTCGGAATTGAGCTCAAGCACTTCCGGCATGCCTGGCTGCTCAAATGCGGGCGGGAACGGTTGGCAACAAACGGTTGCTTGGATTTATTGCTGCTGTAATTGCGAGAGGGAAAGGACTTGTATTGCTGCTGTTGGAGTTGCGAGCGGGAATGGATTTGTATTGCTGCTGTTGGAGTTGCAAGTGGGAATGGACTTGTACTGCTGCTGCTGGACTAAGTTATGGGAACTTGGATTTACGGCAACAAATGGTTGCTGAAGAATGGTAAGGAAACTACAGGGAAGTGTGTGTGCGTATGTGTGTATAAATAATAGCTCAAAATATTACTGAAAAGATGGCAGGGATCTCCTGCAGGCAGGATCACTGTGCATGAAACTCAAAGACAACCTGTCACATTATCAAAAGCTTTCAGTCTGCTTTATATTTTTAATAGTTTAGACCCCACCTTGATACTCTCTGAAAAAACACTGCAGGGACCATGGACCAAATAGTTATGGCACAAAAAAGAAAGCATTTATTTTCAAGCTATAAAAGCTAATTAATGCTAAACGGAAAACATCTATCATACAATCTGTTTTTTCTTGCTTTTTACTACAGTTATTACTTGTCTCTGAATGTAAAGTTTAATTAATGATATGAATGGCTGACAGACTTACTCTGCAAGAAAATGAGATGCAAATAAAGTCAGTCTTACAAGTATGGGTGGATACTTGTCCATAAAGTCATTTTACACACGGTGCTTCGTATGACAGTTTTACAAATCAGAATGTAGCAAATCCTCAAACTAAAAACACAACACTGAATTCTAGTTCATTGATCTCTGGTCCACACAGACTGGAGAAACAGTGTAGTAAGATTATGCTAAACTCTTTTCCTTTCTGTGTATTGTATATAGCTCAGATTTATAATGCAGTGGGGTATAGAGTGCAGAAGTTTTTCATCCCAGAAAAAAAGAAAAGTGGGATTTTATGGTAAGCTCCTTTCATTGAAACAGGGCTTACACTCAGTTTAAATGTTATTCAAGAAACTACAACAAAATACCTTTAAGTCAAGAAGTAAAACGCTGAGCTAAGGCACTCTTACCTTTTAACAAATAATAAACAAAGGAATATATTTCTGTAATTGTAGAAAGTATGATCCATTACAAATGTAGTGTCCATAACAGATCAAGAAATACATCCTTGTTCAACATCCATTTGTGATGGTCTGGCTGTTTTTTTGTTCATATGTTCTACAAGACTGTTTTCCCGATTCAAAGTGTCTGATCTCCAGAGTGTCAAGCCTGACTCCTGGGCTAAGCACCATGGCTCTGTGGCTAGCCTGCAGAAGACACAAGTGAGCCCACACTTGTCATTATACCATATCACTGTGGTTGCTCTTTGTGAGGAAACATGTGATCCCTGGCTGCCAAATCTGTCTGAAAACATTTGCAGCTAAAATTACTTTCATTATGTCTTTGATACTGATGTGGGGTTTTTTCTCTAAGTTTTGAGCCGTGTACTCTAGATCATAGGTTTCCTTGAGTGGGCTCTTTAGGCTATATCTGAGGCGTCTGAGCTAACTGTCTGGGTGCTAAGACCTAGCCTAAATAAGACTCCTTGGCTAAGGTTCTCCTGTTCTATCTCCATGAAAGCTCTTTCTTGATGCAGCATGGAGCACTGCAAGGAGTGGACACACTCACCATCTGTTCCTTAGGTACAACTGGAATTTCCTCATTTGGAACCTTGCTACAGGATGTCAGCAAAAATGAGGCAGTCATGCACCTAGTGTGCTGAATACCTTCCTGGTAGTGATCTGATATTGTTTTGGCATGGACGTGAAGTCTGAAATCAAGAATAGCCCCTTTTGTGACAGAAGGAATGCTCTCTAGTTTGAGGTCTCTGGAAGAACTCTGTGAACAGGACTTGTCCTAAGGGCATTAATTGAGAATCTGGCAAGTACAGCGAGAGTTCTAAACTTCCAAAGCAGGCTAATGTAAACTGCAAAACTTTCTCTGTCTCCTTTAGGGATGGACTCCAAATCAGGCAGTTGTCTAGGCAGGGGTAAATGTGAAAGCCCTTGTTTCAGCATCATGTCATTATTGCAGCAAGGCATTCTGCAAACATTCTTGCAACAGCAGCAGATAAACCAAAGGACAAATAAATAAATTGGTAGCAAGCACTCCCTGTTTTGAATATGAAGTATGACCACGGTGGTGGTGCTGCGGTAGCGTTGTCGCCTCACAGTAAGACACTGACCAGTTCGACTCTCAGCTAGAGCGTCTTCTGCGTGGAGACATGCGTGAATGGGCGTACCTTTGTTGAAGGTTGTGTGTTAGGGCTGGCAACTCAGCACGTAAAAATCAACAGCCAATCATTAGCGGACCGAGTTCTGCTGTGGCTACCCCTAACCGGGAAAAGCAGAAAGAAACAAGAACCAGAATGACCAGATGAGAAGCAAAGCTGGGGCTGGGCGAGAGGGCCAACAGCCTGAGTGCAAAGTGTTGGGGGGGCTTGCAATCAGCCGATCTGGATCACTCTTTAATGAAATATCACTTTGAAAAAATGTATTGCATTTGCAGTGAAATTTGAGCACTGTAGCACTCCATGTGTGGTCTAAACTGCAGCAACTGCTTGGTACATTAAAGCAACCAGTTTGCTACAGTTAAAAGTAAAAAAAGAAAATCTCTCTCGCTCTTTTTTTTTAAAATTAAAACAAATACTGTAGCACCAGTGCAGACAGGATATAAAACATAGCAATGTGTGCATAAGCTAGCAGCTTCTGCCATCTGCGGCCTGTTAAATTAGTAATCAAATGTCACTCATTCCACAGTTTGCTACAGTTTAAAAGAAGAATTTTTATTTTTAAACTAAAGAGTGTTGCAGTGCTCCGCACAGGCAGGGTGCAAACTGTAGCAACTGCTACTTGCTACAGTTTAAAAGAATTAAAAAATATATATATGAGTCCCTTAGCACTCTGTGCAGGCAGGGTATAAACTTATAACTGCTTGCTACATTTGTAGGAGGCAGTTTGCTATGGTTAAAAAGAAGAAATAACTTTTTTTTAATAAAATGTATGGAAGGAGGTTTGGAGGGATGGCACAGAAATGGGATCTGAATGACTGGAGCAGGAGAGATAAGGAGTATGTCATGCATCTGGCCACCTGGTTGCAGTGCTAGTAAAAGAACGGCCATTTTTTTGTTTTACTCTTTAATGGAGGAAGGGGGGAGGGCAATGGTATGTTGTACTGGCACAGGGTGCTAGCTGAGTCAGATCTAACTGTAATAAGCCCATTGCTAAAATCCAGCAGTCAATTTATTACAGTGGAGTGCTTTTTCTCTTTTGCTCTTCAATTTAATAGCTGGGTGGGGGTTACCAGCACAGGGTGCTGGTTGAGCCAGATAAAATTCTGGTCCAGATTATAGGTATATGGAAGAAAAAATCTTTCAGGTTTAAGGTAACTATGAAGGAGTAAATGAAGATGAGAGGCAGAAGGGTCTACAAGGTTAACATTCTGAATTCTGGCAATTCAGAAACTTTTTTAGCCTTGACAAATGACTTGTCTTTTCCTGGGACTGGAAACAGCTCTGAATAAAATTCTACCTCCTCTTTCTGTTCTGGTACTATCTCTACAGCCTGCTATTTCAGATAGCTTAAAAGGATATGTTTGATCATCTGTCTTTGTTCTCTTTATACAGAGGGACTTTTTACAAACTAAACATTGTATCCTTGTCCCAAAATTTTAAAGACTCAAGCGTCCAGAGTGATTTTTTTCCCACTCTTTTACAAACAACAATCTTATATTTTGGGGTCGGAACTGGTTATGGAGGTGGGTTTGGGTAGATCAGGGGTTTATAGGGTGGTATTTGAGGGGTAATGCTTAGGGGTGAGGAAAAATTAATGTCTGTTGAATTAGAGCTATTCACCAATAAGGTATTGGCTCTGAAAGCCCCCAGGCTTCCCCCTTTGATCTGCTTGTCACTTTCACCTGAAATGGCCTTTCTTTCCTTTTGGCTGTCTGCTTTTGTCCTACCTGTTGTGTATGGGACAACACTTAGTAGGACAGTTTCCACTGAATTTGGCAAACAGTTCTCTCATAGATTGCAGCACCTTCTTTTGTTCTGGCTTCTTAAAAACATGTACAGCGTGGGTCTAAAAGGCAGCCCCTTCTTAATGGGACACTGAGGAGTTGTGCTTTTTCATCTGGTGATGCAACATAAAATAACTAATACAAGCCAAAAAAATCTGCATGTTCTGTGGTCAGAAACAAAGAATCAGTTGGCAGACTGTTTAACCTTTGGATCCTGGAGTCCTTACAGTTAGAATGGTGCAGCTAAAACAATAACAAGGGTTTGCCTGCTACGAACATTAAATAAAGTTTATGCTCATTGTTTTTCAATTAAAAAGACCAAGAAAAGCAATGGTGTTAAATTTAATTTGGTAGTTTGTACAATTCTCATAATTATGCCACTGCTCTCAAACTTGAGCACCTATGCAATAAGCTTTTTTTTTTTTTTGCATGTGTGTCTTCCTGGAGTAGTACTGTAACAGCCATCATGACGTGACTGAGTACTGAATTTTCATCTTGTACTTATTTGGTCCCATAATTTAAAATGTCTAAAGGAAGCACATAGTGGAAATTACAATGAAAAATGTTGCACTGGTTGATTCCCTGCAACCACCATAGTTACATCAATGAAGGACTGCACTTTGTTGCACTCAAACCAAACAACAATACTCATACTCTTCAATAAATGGCAATGATACAAATGCAAAAAACGTGCTAGAAAAATATAATAAAATAAGGTCAGCAACAGACGTGGCTAAGGACGTGACACCCACATCCATGGATACACACTCAAATGAGTTAACAAACATTAGGTTCTCTACTACCAAATCCAATGGATGCTGAAATGAGTTAATATACATAACTCATCAACACTCCAAAACATACAAACACACACAGATATACAGGGAAAGCAATCTGCTTAGCCACTGTTAGAATCATATAAGTGAAAGTATAACATTACCTCTTATTTGGGACTACAACCCACGATCTCCAGCATACTGTGACAGTGTCACTGCTGCAGGACCAAAAAGAGCTTCTGGACAGACAGGGTGCTGCAAAGAAGTTTATTTTAGAACTTTACAGGAATTCCAAGAAGAACCTAAATTTTAATTTGTGAATAATCTAGCAGCTTCTGCCATCTGTGGCCGTTAAATTAGTAATCAAATCTCACTGTCACCATTCCAATTCAGTGATGAATTTACTTGTGAAATAAGCATATAACTGAACCAGCTGTTGTGTGAACAAGCATGCTATGTCAACATATACAGCTAAAGCTCCAGCTAATCAATATTTTAGTTGTATGCTGCTACTGTTCTCACCTCGATGTAGAGTCAACTCCTCTTCTCTTCGCTTCAGTGTTTCTGCTGCTCTACTTCGAGCTTCCGCCTGTGTACGCCCCACAATCCATAAAGAACCAGAATCACTCTAAAAAAGCAGATAAGGGATTGCAGGAATGTGTCATTTTATAACACTGGATTTACAAAACAGAAAACACACAAGAGGCAAACTACAAAAGGAAGGGATTAATATTTCACTGATCTCAGCCTCATTCAAAATGTACTACTAGTTCAAAGGTTATTTTGTCTTATTATTTATTTACCATATATTAAACCAGGTAGAGGTACACAAAGAAAATGTTTCAAGTCTTCACCCAGTCATAGGGTATAATGTATAAACTCAATGCAGATCAGCTAACCAGAATACACAGATATTCGGCATAGTCAGAGAAAATGGCTGCAAAGAGACAGAATTAAAAAGATGCAAAAACACTCAGTGAAAACACAAGGACATGCAGAGATAAACAATTTTTATATAAAATACTATACACTATGCTAACAACTTTTTAAATTCCTTAAACAAAACACATTAAACAACTTAAATATATTTGAAGTTCTTATGGCACCCCAACAAACCTAGAAGAGCTTTGGGACATCATGTAACAATATGGAAAGATGGCAGATTATGATTTCCTAACCTAGAAACTTATGCTATAGCTATGGTTTTTAAAACAGGAGCTTTGTGGTTAAATAAGTACTACTCAGCCGCTTGGAAAAAATAAGTAAATCATTTGGTTAAAGAAAAAATATCACTATACAACATATACAAATGTTGAATAATATTATGGAGTGTTTGTTAAAGAAATATTTACTTAAAATCGTTACCATGTTCCTTCTTGCAAGGACTACTGTCTTACAAATGTGTATTTATAGTAACTAAACTTTTGGTTTTCTTTAATGCTTCAATTCCCGGATGTGTACCCTTGTCTCAGTTCCCATTTCTTCAGAGTTTATCAACAATAGCCAGAGAAATGGCAACAAAGAATATGGAAAAAAGTTATGTTCTTACCATAATGTTCTGTGTGATCGCTCTTCATTAATTCTTGACTGATGGGTTCAGTTCTAATCACTTAGCACAGATTCTGCCATTATACAAATCTCACACCAGCCAAAAACTCTCGAGCTAAGGCTCTATCCATACTGCCTCTCTTCCCATTACCTCAGATCAAGTTTGCCTATCAGTTAAGTAAAATGTGGAAGCCCTGTCTGAGGAACAATCATATGAAACCCCAGCACTAATTCCAAACCTCCAGGAGTCTCTAGGAGGGGGCAGGATGGTGGAATGTCAAGAATGAAGATCAACAACACAGATGGAATGTTATGGTAAGAAAATAACTTCATTATCTGATGTTGTCAATTTTCATTCATTCTTGACTGATGGAACACAGTCCCCAGTTACTTTAGATTCTGGACAGCCCTAAAGAAGAATATTCCTGAGCACCACAGAGCCAAAGGATGCTCTTCTGCTGGAGTCCATGTCTAATTTGTAATGAGTGATAAAGGTATGTGGGGTAGCCCAAGTTGCAGCTGAGCATATGTCTTCAATAAAAGCTCTGGAATGGAAGACCGCTGAAGTAGAAGCAGATCTTGTAGAATGAGTTCTAACTTTTGTTGGCCGTTTGAGTTTATTCAGACTGTATATAAAGGTAATGCAGTCTCAATCATTTTGACAAGGTAACCTTTGATAGTGGTTTGCCCAATCTGGTACTTGAAAAGGATAGAAATAGTTGGTCTGATTTCCTTGAGGATTTTGCTCTGTCCAAGTAAAAACATAATTGTCTGTGGATGTCCAACATATGCAAGCAGTACTCTCCTTTGTTTGAAAAATTTGGAAAGAAGACTGGTAAGTCTCTGGTCTTGTTGATATTGGACTCATACCACTTTAGGAAGGAAGGAAAGATTGCTTCTGAGTGATACTCTTTCTTTGTGGAAGATGGTATATGGATGACTCACACACAAAGCAAAGTAAATCTGAAATTCTCCTAGCAGATGTGATAGCTACTAGGAAGAGGGTCTTCCAAATAAAAACTTGAGGTCACAAGTGGCCGCTGGCTCGAAGGGCTGGTGAACTAGGCATTGTAAGGCTAAGGTCAAATCCCAAGGTGCTACCAGATCTTTGAAAGTGGGTTTTAAATGCTGAGTGCCTTTAAGAAAAATTTTGCATAGACGATGAGACATCAAAGAATGATCATCAAAACCATTATGAAAATTCAAAATTGCAGTTGGATGAACCTTAACTGTAGAGGTTGAGGCGCCCAATTGAAATAAGGTAGCTACGCATTCCAGGACGTTAACTAGTGCCAAGAAGGGATCAATGCCATTTGTACACATCCAAATTGAGAATCTTTTCCATTTGTTTAGGTAATTTTTTCCTGGTGGACGGTTTATGGGAAGCCAGAAGTATCTTCTGCACTGGGGAGGACAAGTTGCTCTGCCTGGCAATTACTGGAATTGGAGAAACCAAGCAGGCAGCTTGAGATGTTGATGGCTGGGCTGCACCAAGCCCTGAGGGTGAGACAGCAAGACCAGACGGTGAACCAGGTGACACCAAAGAAAGGGAAACCAGACTTGATGGGGCCAGTAAGGTGCAATGAGAATCACTTTGCTTCTCAACTGTTGGGCTTTCCTCAGAAACTGGGGAACTGGAGGAATTGGGAGAAAGGCATACAGAAGTCCCAGGGGCCAATCATGAAGAAGTGTTTCTCAGGGACTCCATGCAAGGGGGAATTAGGGCAAAGTAGCTGCTGCATTTGTGATTTATGGGAGAAGCGAGCAGATCGCAGCAAGGCTGTCCCATTGACAAAAGATCTTCGTCACTACATTGGGATTGAGAGGTCACTCGTGAAGCTAAAGGATACACCTGCTCAGTTTGTCTGCAATTTCAATGGAGTTCCCAGGATGTGCGTTGCTAATAGAAAAAGTCTGGAGGCAACTGCCCATTGCCAAACTCTTAGGGTTTGCCGACATAGAGGGTAAGATCTGCCCCCCCCCCCGTTTGTTGATATACCAGACTACAAACATGTCTGACTGGATAACAATTCTCCCTGAAGGAAAGGCAGACTGGAAAGCTTGCAATGCAAAAAGCACTGCCCTCATTTCTAGGACACTGATGTGCAAACTGGCCTCTTGTGGGGACCAAGTGCCTTGGACAGGCTTCCCCAGAAAATGCCCCCCAACCCTATCTGGGAATCCGTGGTCACTACTGCCTTGGGCTGAGAGGAGGAAAAGGGACAACTCCATAAATTTTCTTCTGACTTCATCCACCAAGATAAATCCTTTTTGCAGCGACTTGTTAACAAAACTGGATGGGACATGGCATAAGTTAGAAGTGAACATTGCGACACCAAGAGCTACTGTAGAAGCCTCATTTGATACCTCACTAGGGGAACTAATGTTATTGTTGCTGCCATGGATCCAAAAAATTGCAGTATCAGATGAGCAGGAACTTTGTCTTGGGAGAGGTTCATCTGTAGTTGCGATCATAGCTTTAACAACCTGTGATGAGGAAGGGAGACCACACAGGATATTGTATTTAGTCTTGTTCCAATAAATTCCAGATCCTGCATGGGAGAAGGTTGTGATTTTTCTTTGCTGACTGAAATGCCCAAGGTTTTGGCAAGATGTAGAACAAAGTCTATGATGCAAAGCATTAGATGCCTGGAGGGGGCAGTGAGGAGCCAGTCATCTAGATATGGAAACACACAGAATCCCTGTACTCTCAGATGAGCTGCTATGACTGCCATGCATTTGGTGAACACCTTGGGGGCTGTGGTGAGGCTGAAGGTCAATGCTCGAAACTAGTAATGACCACCTCCTGGCTAGAAGCGGGGATATCTTCTGGAGCGCTTGTCCATCTTTATGTGGTAATACGCATCGTGAAGATCTATATAGCACATCCAATTGTCCTTCTCTAGAAAGGGAAGGACAGACTGAACCATGACCATCTGGAATTTTGTCTATTGCACAAATCTATTCAACAGGCTGAGAGCCAAGATTGGCCTCCAGTCCCCTGTCTTTTTTTTGGAACTAAAAAAAATCTTGAGTAGAATCCGGATCCTATCTGGTCTGGTGGGACTGCTTAGATGACTCTTTTTTTGAAGCAGCTTTTGAACTTCTAGTGCTGTTAGATCCCTCTGAATGGGTGGAACATCTGGGATTTGCCTTTGGGGTTTGGAGAAAAGATTGAAGGGAATGTGTAACCTCTGGTGATTACTGTCTGCACCCAGGAATCTGAAATTACTGTAAGCTAGGTTAAATGGTGCAGAGAAAATCTTCCCCCAACTGCTTCCAGAGGTAAGCAATCGGGCCTCCACTCAGGAGTGCTGGTAGGATTTCCAGAAAAGGAATCTCTGGAGCCCTGGTTACACAGACTGCCTCCCTTTGCCATGGGAGGGGCATCTTCCTGAAGAGTTCTCCCCTCTGTCCTGTAGGGAATACTTGCCACGTGTGTCCCTAAAAGGTCCTTGGGTCTTCTTGAAGCACATTTTTCCACTCTTCTTATTCCTGGAGTAAGGTCATTGTGGAGTGGAAAAATGCATGCCTACAGCCGGAAGGGTCTTCCCGTCCTTTTCACACCTGGCTAACGTGTCTCCAACTTTTGGGCCAAACAATGAAGTAGCATCAACAAAAGCGCTGACAAAGGAAAACTTGAAGGGGTCTGCAAAATCACACAAGCACATCCAAGCATGGCGTCTAATGGCAACGCCTGTACCCACTGCTGTAGACATCCCTTCAGCTGTATGCGCAATAAGCCGCATAGACAAATTTGAGATCAACTCAATTTGAGATCAACTCTAGGGTGACAAGCTGAGAGGTAACCTTATCTCAAACCTCATCAGACACTGCTCCTGCTAGGGTGTCTGAAAGCTCAGTTATCAGATCCCTTTGGAGACTAGTGAAGTGTGCCAAAAAATTCAAGAACCGAACAGCAAAGGTCGATGAAGCAAAGACCCACTTTCTGAATCTATCCACTGTCCAAGACTTTTGGTTAGGAGAATGGACAACTGAACTCTCTTCGGAGAGTTCCTTTTTGGTGGCTGCCGCCACTACCATGGCATCTACTGCTAGACTCTCAGACAGTGGGGATGATCCTCTGGGGCTAAAAGAATCTTGTCTGGTCTCTGGGGAATAGGTTCTATGGTGTCAGAATTCTTCCATGCACACTGAACTATTAATTTGATTAGTTCGTCAGCAGGTGGGGTCACCCAAGAAGTAGATGGACGGGCATGAAAAGCTATGTCCAAAGGGGACATCTTCAGGGGCTAATCATGGGGACCCTTCCCCTTCATCGTAATCTGTATCCTCAGTAACTGATTCTTCTGGAGAATCCAGGTGCTTCCTCTTGCATGATCTGTTATGGGGTGGCTCCTCAGGGGGAGATTCTGAGAAGGACTCTGAAGAGGGGTATCCTGAACTAGGGTATCATGCTGCACTTGTGCCCACTGTCCAGATGTAGTAGACTGTAGCAGCTGCGAACCAGAGGGAACAAAAATATGCCATTCCGACAGGAATGGAACCAACTGGGAGCCTGCTGAGGCTAAAGCTCTCTCCTTAATCTGGGAGGCAGGCTTATCTGAAGAGGAATGGGAGCCCGGAACTAAGAAAGACAACCTCAAAACCGAGGTGACACCCCACTCAGATGAGCCCCCTCCCAGAGTAAGAGATGGAAGAGGACTTGAAACTACCATGGTCCTAAGAGTCACAGACAGCACCATAAAAACAATCGGAGCTGGTCCAAGGATCCTGGAAACCAGCAGCCAAATCTCGGTCCCATGGGTGAAACAGTTCCGAAGGAGCAAAACACCAGAGTAGATTCCGGTGCCAAGGTAAGATTCACTCTCGGCACCGACAGAGTTGAAGCAATTGGCTCAAAGACCTAGGAGGAGGTTGAAGGAAGAATACAAGTAGGAGTCCTGGGAGAATAAGCCTTGGCTCCAGGAGGGAGGGAGGGAGGTCCGTGAGGGTGCAGGAAGGTGTCTGGCTGCTAATAGCTGGTCCACTAATCTAACTGCATCCAGTACTGATAGACTCCTGGAGGAAGAGGATGACATTCCCGAAGGAGACTTTGGTCTGTCCACAAAGGGAATCAGCTGCTGACCCAAAAAGGGGTCTATTAAAGGGGAATATCTAGACCGGGGAGTATTTAGAATATTGACCTTCAGCACCATGGTCTGTTGTATAGAGGAAGAAGATGGAATCGAATGGATAGATGTAGCTATTGTCAGTACCGGAGAGGTCATCAGCGTTAAAGTCATGGTCGGTGCCAAAGTGGTTTTAGTAGGTTCAATAGTTGACGTCACCGATGCTGACTTAGCTGTCTTCGGTGCCAGAGCAGAAGATAGTGACATTTTTGGTATTTTCACCTTTGGTTCCAAAGAAACTATTGGAACCTGGGATTTTTGAGATTTGGAGTCATGTACTTTAGGGGAAGATGGTACAGAATAGCTTTGTTTTTTTGCTTCAGACTTCGGAGATTTTGAAGTCTCCACCTCAGATAGAGCTTCACTAAAGGGGCACTTTATCAACCCTTTTAGAATTAACTTGTTTCATGTCTCTGCAACAGTTCGAGCTCTAAAGCCCTTACAGATATCACAAAGAATTTCCAGATGAGGGATACCCAGACAGCAGATGCAAGAAAGATGCCCATCAGAATTGGGCATCTTTTTCCCACAGTCCTTACACTGTTTAAACTCAGAGGTTCCTTTTTGTTTCTCTGCCATGTCGACCAGTTGGTGCACACATGCACACACACGCACCCACACATGCAAATTTGTAGAAAAATAAGGGGAAAGGAAGGCTAAAGAACTACATCAATTATTTACTTATTTATTTTACATTTGTTGACCGGGCTAGTCAAAAAGTAGTATTAGATTTGGCAAGTCTAACCAGCCTAGCTGTTTAAGATTGCTACAATGATGGGTTGTATAGGTTGACCCAGTTGCAAACCTGGCAATGTTGTTGTAGGAGGTAGTCAACTTGTTCAGATTGCTTTAACATAGTTTGGTATAGACAGGAGAGGCATATAGTAGGGTTGAGATAAGGTGGGTATGGGCAATAGTGGTCACTGCTAGTGGAGTCAGAAGGGGTTTGATCCTGTAGAGGGAATCTAAATTTCTGTTCACGGTTTTTATTGTATTAACATGAGGCTCAAAGGTGAGGTTATTATCCACTAGTACCCCAAGTAGTTTAGCTGTAATCCCGCGGTGGTACGGCGGTAGCGTTGTTACCTCACAGCAAGAGGTTTTCCCGTTTGATTCTCGGTGTGGCTTGGGAGTGCCTTCTGTGTGGAGTCTGCATGTCCTCCCCGCGGCTGGGTAGCGTTCGAAAGACATGTGTGCGTAAATGGGCGTGCCTTCGTTGAAGGTTGGGCATCGAGCTGGCACCTCGGTGTTTCGTAAAAATCTACTGCCAATCATTAGCGGACCAGAGTTCCTCTGTGGCGACCCCTTACCGGGACAAAGCCGAAAAGACAAACAAACAAACCCAAAGTAGTTTAGCTGTGGGATCAGGAGATATGACAGTTCCATTGCTAGATGTTACAGTTAAGAATATAATTTTTTTTTTTTTTTAAAGATATACCAACTATGGAATGTCAGAAATTCCCAAACGGGTAAAGGAAGGGAAGGAAAGCACAAGAGAAAAATACCAAAGATGGTATTAAAGAGTTACCAACGGTAAGAGAAGAAGAGGCCTAATACCAACAATGGTAAAAGAGAAATACTGTGAGGTAACAAACGGTGGTAGAAAGCTCCAAATGTGTCACTCACACAACAAAAGTCTGAAACGATACAAAGTATGAAGTAATTAGAGAGTTTTAAAGAAATATAATCAGAATAATAAGAACATTTTTAAGCACTTGGCTGAGAGCATCGGCTGACGCGTCCAATGTTCTACATGGCAAACGAGCTCTGGGGTAATGGGAAGACAGGCAGTATGGGTAGAGCCTTAGCTCAAGAGTTTTTGGCTGGCACGAGCTTTGTATAACAGCTGAGCTGGTTCAAACCCATCAGTCAAGAATCAATGAAGATTGATAACATCAGATCTGAGGTTACACCTTAATTTACAGAAAGTACAGCTGTCTACAATCTTACCATAACAGTAGATTTCCTTCTTTTCACTTTTGCAGTATTCATTACCTCGGGGATCTTATGCCAAGAACAGGCTGACATCCAGCCAGTATACCAAAGCATTTACTACCTAGGAATATTGTTAGGTCACACATTCTCCCTGAACAAGCGTTGTGTATAAAAGTGATGTGGGAACATTCCCAAACTAGGACCCCCCCCCCCCCCCCCAGTGGAAAGGAAAACATGTACATCCAGAAAAGGAAGGAAAAGAAGAATCTCTCTGCCAAAAGAAAATATCACCCATGGAAAGAGAGAAAAATAACAGGGAGTAGGAGGGAGACAGCGAATACTGCAACAGTGAAAAGGACATCTACTGTTAAGATTTTGCATAATTGTACTTTCATATCACTGTTGCAGTATTTATTGCCTCTGGGAGTGAACAAAAGTTACAGCAAAGACAGGGAGGAAGGAGGTGGAGCACTCCACAAACCCATGAAGGATAGCCTTGGCAAATCCTGCCTGGGCTTTGGAAGTGATGTATAATATGTATTATTTAGTGGATGTGTGAACTGAAGACCAAGCAGCAGCTTCAAGGATGGAGTTAAGTCCAAACCCTTGAAGAAAGCCCCCAGGGAAGCCAATGCCCTAATAGACTGTGCCCTAACAAAAGCAGACAATTGTCTGCAGTGAAAAAGAACAGCAAAAAATAAATGGCATTGAAAATCCAGGAAGAGATGGTTTGCTCAGAAACTGCCAAACCCAATGTCTTGGAATAAAAAGAAACAAAAAGTTGATCAGACTTACAAAAGGCTTTTGTTTCAAATCTTTCACGACCTTACCCTGATCCTGCAAGGACTTAAAGTGCTCTGCCACAGCAGTACCAAACAAATTTTGATTATCCAGAGGAAATCCAGACGTTTTACTTTAGTATCATCCAGTAAGGCTTAAAAGTGAAGCCAGGAATAGTGCCGCATCACAGAACCAGAGGCAGCAAACCTAGAAGAAGCATCAGCCACATCATAGCTCCAATTTACAAAGTGACGGGCAACTTGAGAAGTGGAACCCAACAAGGAGAAAGCTGAGGCCTTACTCTCTGATTCAGGTATATCAGATACATTCTTCCCTTTTTGGGAAAGAAGAGACAGAATATATCTTGTCATGTGGGTCTGGTAATTTACAGACCTAAAGGCTAAAGTAGGAGATGTCTATACTTTCTTCACAATACTCTCCATAGCTTTACTATCCTTATCAGACAGGAGGAGGTTAGAAGAGGGCAACAACCTACAGGACATATCAATGGACACAGAAATCACATTTGTATTAGATACAGGACATACAAACTTGCAGACATGTGGCACCTTACAGAATCTGGCAAGCTTCTTAGGTGATGGAGGTTGGGAGTCTCATGCCAAGGAAGCAGCAGAAAAGGTATCAAATAAAGCAGCCAACATAGGAGGGATAGCAGTTTGACAGCTGAGAGCAAATCCCATTTAAATTGCTCCATCATGTGCAGGACCACATCTCCAAAGGAGACCTCCTCCAAAGGAGGATCAGGACCAACAGATTCCTCCTCCTCCTCTAACCCAAAGTCTAAAAGGCAACTGAGAGGAGTAGGCTAAACAGACAGCAACACAGTCAGAAATCTCATCCAAGGACGCAAGGTCCCTTGCCATTTTGGAAGTAAAGGACCAAGGAAGTGCAGGAACTGAAACTCCCTGAGGGGTTTTAAAGCCCACAAGGCACTGAACAACCCTTGTGTGAAGTCCTGCCATTCTCTGTGGATCTCAGGCAGGTGGCATCACATGATTAGTCTTCTGCCTTTTCTTTAAAGTGATGTTCCACTTTGGCAAAGTGAGGTGGTTGGACCCCTGCCTGGATTCGATCAAGATAAAGTACAGTTTTGTACCTACCATAAATGTAGATGTCCGATAGGTATGCATCTGTAGTCATCACATATGGGGTTGTCCTGCCTCAGGCAGCCCTTCGGTCGGCCGGATTCCAAAGTCTGGGTCCGGCGTCGGCTGATGTCGCTCTTTCCCTGACGTCACAACGCCTGGGGTATAAAAGCGTCAGCCGGCGCCATCTTCCTCAGTTTTTCTTGCCCCAGATGCCAGGTGCCCTCGATGAAGGCTAAATTTGGAAAAATGCAATAAAAAGTCCAAACATTTGCAAAAAAAAAAAAAAAAAAAAAAAAATATATATATATATATATATATATATAAAACAAATACACCATAATAGATCCCCCAGCTAGCTAATAGAGAGGTAAGCACCCTAGGAGTACCACAGAGGGGAAGGAGGGAGGGTAAACCTGACTACAGATGCATACCTATCGGACATCTACATTTATGGTAGGTACAAAACTGTACTATGTCCTTCAAGGATGCATCTGTAGTCAGCACATATGGGTAGAATACCATAGCCAATCTGGGGGTGGAGGTACTAGGAAAAGGATGGTGTAGCTAAGATACCGTGCCGGACAGCCGTAGCAAAGCCTGCTCTGGATCTGGAATATAAAGGTAAATTGTAATGCTTGGCAAATGTATGCACGGAGCTCCATGTGGCAGCTTCTAAAATGTCTTTTGTAGCCACCCCTCTTAAGAATGCTGTGGAGGTGGCAGTGGCTCTCGTAGAATGAGGTCTAATGTTGGTTGGTACAGTCTTTCCATGAAATGAGTAACAAAAGCGGATGCAATTTCCTATCCATTTTGAAATTGTCTGTTTGGAAATTGCTCTTCCTTGAGAACCAGCAGCATATGCTACCAGCAGCTGGTCAGTTTTTCTGAAACCTTTAGTTCTGTCCAAGTAGTAGCGCAACTGTCTGTGAATGTCCAAGGTGTGCAGCAGTTTCTCCCCTTTGTTCTGTGGTTTTGGGAAGAAGGTAGGCAAGTGAATGGCTTGATTCAATGAAATCCTGGATACCACACCTTTGGCATAAAAGTAGGATTAGTTCTTAATGAAACTCTATCCTGATGGAAAATAATAAATGGCTGAACTGACATCAGGGCCTGCAATTCCGAAACTCTTCTTGCTGAGGTTATTGCCAGAAGGAAAGCAGTCTTCCATGAGAGGTGCTGTAGATCTGCAGATGCTGCTGGTTCAAATGGAGGCAGTGTTATTTTTTCCAACACGTAGTTAAGGTCCCAAGCAGGTACAGGTGGCTTCCTAGGAGGTTTGATGTTTTTGATCCCTCTTAGAAATTGTCTTAGGAGAGGATGAGAGAAGACAGGGGGATCAGTATTGTACTCTGCTGAAATTGCTGAAGCATGGATCTTAATAGAAGAGTAAGACAGTCCATTGTGGAACATTTCTGCCAAATATTCAAGAATATGTGCCATGTTGATCATTGTTGCATCTAGGCCCTTTGTGGTGTTCCAGATGAGAAATCTTTTCCATTTTGCTGTGTATGTCTTCCTCGTGGAAGGGCGGCGAGCTTCCAGAATAATATTCTTTACTCTCTGGGATAGCTTATCCTGAGGAGGAATCAAGGTATTCTCCACGCTGTTAGTTGCAAAGTTTTCAGGTTGGAGTGGAGAGTTTTGTATCTGTGCTGTGTCAGTAGAAGTGGCCATAGAGGTAGGGGCCATGGCTTCGTACGTGACATGCTCCTTAGCAGTGGGTACCAGTGCTGTCTTGGCCAGTCCGGAGCTATCAGGATCACTTTTGGCTGCTCTGACCTGATCTTCAGTAACACCTTGGACATCAATGGAAGAGGAGGAAATGCATACACGTTCAGATTTCTCCAGCTGAAAGAGAGAGCGTCCACTTTCCAGGCTTGTGGGTGGTATGTCCTTGAGCAGAATTTCTTCAGTTGATGATTGTGGGGGGAAGCAAATAGATCTATGTCCGGGCTCCCCCAAGATTGTGTTATCTGTTGGAAAATGTCTGGGTGCAGCATCCATTCATGTGCATCCATGATATTTCTGCTTAAGCTGCCCGCCAGTGTATTGTCCTTTCCTGGCACAAACTGAGCTTGTAGCTGTATATTGAGTTTCAGGGAAAGATCCCATAGATTCATTGCCAGTCTGCACAGAGGGTAAGAATGGGTACCTCCTTGCTTGTTTATGTACCACATAACTGTGGTGTTGTCTGTTCTTATTAGTAGATGGCCTTGAAGCAGAAAGAGTTTGAAGGCCTCGATTGCGTGTATCACTGCTAGCATTTCGTTTTGATTTATGTGCATGCGTAGCTCCTTTCGTGACCACTGTCCTTGGATACCTCTGCCCTCCATGTGTGCTCCCCAACCTAGGTCTGAAGCTTCTGTTGTAATAGTTTTGGAGGTTTTTGGCTTTGTGAAGGGCAGCCCTCTGTTGGACTGGCTGGCCTGAGCCCACCACAGAAATTCCTTGTGAAGGCATGGAATGAGTGGGATTAAAGTTTCCAAACTGTGACTGTGCTGAGTCCATAAACTCCTTAGGTACCACTGTAGCTTTCTCATATGTAGCCTTGCTTGTGGAATCAGAAGAATACAGGATGCCATGTAACCCAGGGCCTGCAGGATTTTCCTTGCAGTCAGCTGAGTTTGTCTTGTCAGATTCTTGAAGTAATCTGGTAGTTGACTTTGTTTTTCTTCTATGAGATAAGCCATTTGGGTGGTTGTATCTAGATCCGCACCCAGAAAGGTTATTCTTTGGGATGGAACAAGTCTTGATTTGTGCATGTTGACTGTGTATCCCAAGGCCTGCAGAAGACTGATGGCATAATTTAAGTCCTTTATCAGAGTTTGTTGGTTGTCCGCCTGTATAAGGCAGTCATCCAGGTATGGGTAGATTTGAATCCCCTGGAGTCTGCAGTGTGCTATTACTGATGCCAGGCATTTCGTGAATACTCTGGGCGCAGTGGATAAGCCAAAGGGCAATGCTGAGAATTGATAATGCTCTGACCCTGCAAGAAATCTGAGGTATCTTCTGCAACTTTGTCTGATAGGGACATGCAGGTATGCCTCCTTGAGGTCTAGAGTCACCAGCCAAGACCCCTTGCCCAGCATGGGAAGGAGTTGCTGTAGAGTCAGCATTTTGAATTTTGGCACAATGAGATAAGTATTCAGTGCAGACAAGTCGAGAATAGGCTTCCATTGATTTTCTTTTCTTGGAACAAGGAATAGTCTGGAATAAAATCCTTGGCCTTGTTCTGAGGAAGGAACCTTTTCTATAGCCTTCATTTGTATTAAGCTGGAGATTTGTTTCAAGGCCTCTGCCCTTTGATTTGGTGGCAGGTCTGGCATGCCTTTTCTTTTTGGCAATGTGTGAAAATGGAACCTGTATCCTTTGTCTATAATTTGCAGTGTCCATTTGTCCCTTGTAATGCTGTGCCAATTGTCTGAGAATAAAGAAAGCTTTCCGCCCAAAGGTGCTTCTAATTGAGCCCTGGTCGGCGGAGTCAAAGCAAAGTCATTGAGTCTGTCCTTGTGTAGTAGTTGTTGATCCTGCACTACTTCTCTGGTTTGGAGGCTGCCATTGACGGCCTCTGTTGGAGCCTCTAGTTTGCCCTCTACCTCTGGCACGTCTGTTTCTGCCTCTCTGAAATCTTTCCGCATCCGGAAAGGACCAATTCTTGGTAGGCCAATTTCTGCTGAATCTTGGTGGTTGGACTTGCAGAAAGTCTTTGACTGTTTGCACAGATTTTGCCTTTTCTTCAAATTTCTTTAAGACCTCTTGAGCCGTGGAACCAAATAATTTCTGTTTTTCCAGAGGAGCATCCAGAAGTTTAGCTTTAACATGGTCTGGCAGAGATTGTTCCTTCAGCCAAGCATGCCTACGTATGACTGCACCTGTCATAGCTGACCTACATGAAGCTTCCAATGCATCATAACCACACTGCAGAAAGTGATTACTAACCTGCTGGGAGTTATGTACCAGATCCTGAAGGGATTTGCAATCAAGGGGTTCAGAGGAAGACAGATTCTTATGTAATTCATCTAACAAATACTCTTGGTATTGTATCATATGAAATTGACAATTTAATGCCCTCATAGAAAGAGTTGCAGAAGTATACACTTTTTTACCCCATCTCTCTAAAGCTCTGGACTCCCTCTCAGAGGGTAGAGGATTTCTAGCAGTGGTAGCTGCAACCCCTTTAGGGCCCTGAGAAATAGTTTCAGGATCAGCAGAATGGCCCTTGTACAGGTGAAGGTGGGAGTCCGGGACCGTATAGTACCTATCAGGTTTGGCAGGAGCCGGAGGGAGAGAATCAGGAGCTGTGCTAGAGTCAGAGTACACATCATCAATAACATTTAACACAGGAGGTACAGCTAAAGGCTTATGCTGAGGCAAATGTAAAAAGGTCCTTAATCTTTTTCTGGAGTCTGAAAAATCCTGACCCTGCCATTGGAAATGCTCTCTCATAGCATGCAGTGTCTCCCCAAAGGAAAACTCTTCAGGAGGGGAGGCCGAGGGAATGGATTCTTCAGCATCAGAATCCTCGTAGGCCGAAAAAGCCTCCTCCTGGTGGTCCGAGAGGGCAGAGCCAACAGAAGACTCATCAGAGGAGTGGGGATCAGAGGGCTCAACCCTGGGCCTTTTATCTGGAGGTGGATATGAGCCTCTGTCCGGGTGGGGTTGTGAGCCCCTAATTAATGAGATAAGATCCTCTGCTAAGGTTAGGATCTGAGCACCAGTAGAAGTTCCCTGAGGAGTAACCTTGGGAGGCAAAGCTTTTGTGAGTTTAGCAGCTTTAGCCCTAGAGAAAGCCTTAATGGACATGGATGCAGGAGGCCTGGCTGCACCACGTGCTGGAGTAGATTTATCTAAAGGGATGGTGTCGAAAGATTCCAGGACACCAGTTTCAGCAGGTAATACAACAACCAACTCGGCAGGGGCCTCCGGTGCCGAGGCCGTCGGTTGTGCGGTTTCGGTAATCGGAGGAGCTAAGGACTCGGTTTCAGCCGAAACAGAGACACTCGCGGTAGGCCTTGCCGTGGTTTCAGCCGAAACCACGGACCGCGTGTGTCGGTCCTTGTCTTTCCGTTTTTTTAACTAAATGTGAAGTTGGGGTCTCCGACGGCATTTTATAAGCAAAACTAGCCGCAAAAAACTCCTCTGCAAACTCCGACCGACGTCTAAGTGTTCGTCGGTTGAAGGAAGCACAGGCTGAACAGGCCGAGACGTCGTGGTCTGGGCCTAGGCAAGGAAGGCAGTAAGAGTGGAAATCCTTATGAGGTATTTGTTTCCCACAAGTTAAACAATTATTAATTTTATCTGACATCGGCTGAGGCAAGAAAGAGTCCCCAACGGGGTACTTAGCTTTTTGACGTCTTCGGTAGCTGAAATACAGGAGCTGGCCGACCGGCACTTGCGAACTGCTTCTGCTTCGGGCACCACACGGCAAGAAAGACTGAGGAAGATGGCGCCGGCTGACGCTTTTATACCCCAGGCGTTGTGACGTCGGGGAAAGAGCGACATCAGCCGACGCTGGACCCAGACTTTGGAATCCGGCCGACCGAAGGGCTGCCTGAGGCAGGACAACCCCATATGTGATGACTACAGATGCATCCTTGAAGGACATCCAGTATCTCTTCCCTAACAAGAATCTGGGGAATTCCCTTAGGGTCTATATCACGAAGCTGAGTGGTAAAAGGAGCAAACGCTCTTATATTGAACACTAAAAAATTGAAAGCATTGAATGTCGAACACCCAGAACAGCAATTTTTTCCTACGGAAAAAATTGCTGGGCTGTTTTCGGGACTTTGCCATTTCCTCCACTGTGGTGCAATCTCGGAGTTGGCATATTTAAGTAGGGGGGTGTGGGGCACAGCCCCCCACATCGGGTGGTATGGGGGGGTGAAGCCCTCCCACTTTATTTTGTGTTTGGATTTTTTTTTTATTTTGTTTGTTTTTTGCAGAGCTGTGATTTTGTTTTTCTTTGGGAAAAAAATCACTGTTCAGTGTGTTTGATATTTAGTGCTTTCAGTTTTTAGTGTTTGCAATAACAGCGTTCGCTCTTCTCATCATTCAACTTCATGATACAGACCCTTCCCTTAGGACCATCAAGATTATCAGCCATGGTTCCCCCTCAACAACTGCTGCAGATGTTTGCAAGGCCTCTGAGGACATGTAAGAAGCCAGTTCTGTACCGGCCTCCAACAAGGTCAAGAAGGAAACAAACGGTAATACAAAACTGTCCTCTTGGGTTCTCATCCACCTCAAGAGAGACGTCCATTGGATGCTGGGCAGCAGCAGGTTCAGGTCTATATTTCTTTGTTGCCTTGTGTACACTGGGGGCAAAGGACTCTACCATGGTACCTTGGGCCAACAACTTGAGACGTTGGTTCTTAAGATAAATAGAAAGGGAAGAAAGATGGCTACACAAAGTCTTTAGTACAAAAGCCTGTTAGATGGAACACTGACTGTGGCTGTGAGATGCACCTATCATGGCAGTCCTTATGGGGAATCTGTCTCCCACACTGATATTTCCCTTTCTAAGATGACATGTAACCCATTAAAACACAGAAAAAGAAAATGAACCCCAGTGGGGTACTTGTCTGAAAACACAGGCTTCATATAACCAGCACAGTGAAGGGTGTTCAGACTGAAGTTCAACAATGGCATTTGGACTAGTGTCAACTAAGTTCTGGTTTGGGAGCATTTATACTACATCACCTTTATGCCTTACACTTGCGCGAGGAGCATACGTCTGATGCATGATGCTCTTAGGTAATAAAGGCTTTGGCATACCGGATGGACGTTGGACTATCTTTGGGAGGAGATCCCAGAGGTAATAAAATTGTGCAACAGTGATATGGAAAGACATCATATAAATACTGCCACTGTTGACTATCACAAAGACATGTCTACTATTAAGATGAAATTAAACAAAATAGTCACAAAATATAATTACTAGATAAAAACTGAACTCATCAATAGAGAAATATTAATCTATGTTTGATGATCCATTTATGGCTGTTTAATGAATTTAAATGTATATACCAATAACTGATGAAGACATAAGCATAAACAATTATTTGTTTTATTAAGTTAATGTGTTTGTTCCTGTACAGCAATTGGTGCAGACAGTTATGGCTTTGAGCTGCAGTTCCTGTAGTACAGGGTTTGATTCCCTAAGCCTTAATTTGCCAGTTGTGTGACCCTGAGCAATTCACTTAACCAGACAGTGCTTGGAGGCAGCTGTGAATTTGGGATAGGGTCCTCAATAGTCCCCTAAACTGCAAGCCTAGTAAATACTTAAGAACCTATGTAAATAAAATTGTAATAAAAATATTAATTAAAAAAGATTATTGCCTGAATCACAGAGGTTTTCCAATACAACATGCACATGTGTGAATCCATGTGCAGCCCCTCTTTTTTTTCCTACTTCTAGGTCTAACACTTATCAGTAATGTTATTATTTATTTGTTAGCTAAGTAAATGAACTTCGCCTTCTGGCCCAAATGGCCCCCTTTACGCCATGACCCTAACAGGGAATAAATTCAACATATAGCATGTTTCACATACTGGAGGCTTATTTGTAGTTTCAGTGCAGTTTACTTACAGTGCAGGTAAATCAACTCAAGGTTACTTCCAACAAAAAGGAAATAGAAACATGTTATTCAGGTCACTCACACTTGTTCTGTTTCTAAAGTCGCTCAGACTGAACTCTTGACGAATCTACAGGTAAAAGTCTGTGAACTCCACAGGTTATCTGGTAATCCATAGTTAAGTCCCAAACTAATTCTAGCTATGGTATCTCCAAGAGTCTCACATCTTGGTCCACAAACTCCTCTTAAAAATAGGCAATTGTGTCTGCCTGGTTAGGCCACACGCCTTTCTTTTAACAGCACCTCAGCAAGTGTTTCACATTTGACTAGCCGTTACAAGATTTTATTACTGTATTCCCTGGCATATACACAGAGTATGGCTATTATAAGCCTTTACTACCATACAGGTATACATGTGGACTATTCAGTGTAGCCAGTAAGAAAGCATGTTTTTGAGAGACAGGGGGAAACTGGGGTAGCTAGTGGAATCAAATGTAGACATGGGGAGGACATGCAAAATTTCACATAGATAAAAACTAGAGGTCAGGCTTGAACTCCAGAGCTGAATGGCACAGATTTTATTAATGAGCCACCATGCTCCCCCAATTCACTGTCTGTGAGGCAAACAGTGCTTTACCCTATGTTACTCCAAGATCTGTTGTTCAGGTAAATTTTGAACTCAAAGGTATGATTTTAAAGAAACCAGAGTGACTGGCAGTCAAAACATTTGCTGGATCAATAGATATCTCACTAGTAAGTACCTTCTTATCCATATTACATTAACCAACTTCAGAAAGTTATCACAGGGCTGTGGTGGCTCCTCTCTTTGAAAGAAAGTTGTGTCCAGATTTTGAAAAAAGTGTAATGGTTATCCCAGTACTGATGTTCTTATACATGAGCAAGCTCTTCAAAAAGTCTGATTATGCACAGTAGCAAAGAAATTATTTGACTATTTAGCAGGTAAAGGAACTCTGAGGAATGGGATGACTATGTTCCCTTTTCACAAATCAGAAAAAAACTAAGTTAATGCAAATTAAACTGACATCCTACTAGAGTAACAATGAAGTGTGCAGATAAGTTTTAAAAGTCACGGATCAAAATAATCAAGTGCAATACTTCAGCAGTCTGACTGTATGTTCATGAATTTACTTTGTAATTACTGCCTCGTAACAGAATGGAGATGCTCAATGCTGTTGGCAGTGACAGGTAACCTGGATGAAAGAGAATGGCACAAGACTGAAGGTGCACAAACAGCTGTAGTCCAGTGGGAAACTCTCTGCTTTACCATCCCAGGATCTAGGACTTAGTCTGACTTCAGGTTTGTGTGTGTGAGTGAGTGATTGCATTAGCTGCACTTATTCTTGCCCATTTGACCTAGATCATAGATGAAAAGGGGCTCATGGAAAAGCCTACTTACCTGTTTATCATATAAACTGCCACTGCCCTGTTCTAAATCCTGCATCTCCGTTGCCTACTGCTGATGATGGTGAAGCACATGATTGTGTGTGTGTAATTATTTGCTTTCTCTTAGGAAGGACTTCAAGGATACTCCTATACCCAATGCTGATCTGAACTTGCTCATGGATGGTTCATGTGGAAGAAATTGGAGACCAATTGACTGCAGGAATAGCCATCTGCACTGAAAAGACAAAATTGTTGCAAAGATTAGAAGGTGTTCACTGCTGATGATGGTGAAGCACATGATTGTGTGTGTTTAACTATTTGCTTTCTCCTAGGAAGGACTTCAGGGATACTCCTACACCCAATGCTGATCTGAACTTGTTCATGGATGGCTCATGTGGAAGAAATCAGAGACAAATTGACTGCAGGAATAGCAATCTGCACTGAAGAGACAATATTGTTGCAAAGATTAGAAGGTGTTCCCTTTGCTCAAATAGCTGTGTTATTAGCTTTGCAAAACATCTATGAGTTAGCCAAAGACAAGGTGGCCAATATTTGTACAGACAGCAATTATGCTTTTGGGATGGTACATGATTTGGGGCAACTTTGGAAAGAGAGAGGGTTTTTGACCTGTTCAAGAAAACATATTAAAAATTCAGGGTACATAAAATCATTGTTAAATGCACTTCAGTAATCTAAGAGGCTGTCTGTAATCAAATGTTGTCCACATCAAAAAGGGCAGTATACTGTAAAAAAAAGGCTAGCTATTTAGCACACCAAGGTGCTAAACAAGCAGTTGTAGATTGTTTCAAAAATCTGTTTATGTTAACGATAACAAACTGCAACAGTAATGATGTATTTGATTTTGAAAAGTTGCCATGCTTTCCAGCTGAAGCATCACAGGGAGAAGTTCAACGATGAATGTAGAAAATCCTCTGATGCCATATGGCCTTGGCTAACTGGTGGCGCCTGCCTCTTTGCTACGTTACCTGGTAAGGGCATATCAACTAAATGCCCTTACATGTAACACAGCTTTATTTAATCAAATTACCCGAAGTTGGTATGCCCCTCATGTCTCCTCTTTGATACTTCAGTATTGTTCAAAATTGTGGGATATGTCAAGAGTATAATGCAAGTAAAATGCCAACATTAAGGCTACATGTTTACCTCTATCATGGGGAACTTTTGTTAACATGCAGCTGGACTTCATTCAAGATGCCTAGGGCTAATAATTTACCATTTATTTTGTTGGTGGTGTGTATGTTCTCAGCAAGGGTGGAAGGTTACCCCTGTTGCAAACCTGGTGCATTAACAGTAGTTAAAAAAAAATTCTGTATGCTTTTATACCGAGATTAGGTACATCATGTAATATCAATACTGACCAGAGAACACATTCTAATAATTCTGAACTTAAAGGATTGTGCATACTTTTTAATACTAACTTGAATATGCACTGCACCAACCATCCACAGTCATATGAATTAGTGCAAAGGGTAAACAGAACCATTAGGAATAAAATTTCAAAGATTTGTGCTCGAACACACTTAAAATGGCCCACAGGCCTACCCTTAGCATTAATGAGTATGAGGGCCTCATTAAATGCCAGCAGGAAGTTGAGTCCATATGAAATATTACTGGGGAGGCCTATGCCCCTTCCACCTACACCTCTAGTGGGAAATGCCAAATTAACTTTGTCAGATGCCATGATTTCATATTGTAAAAACTTGATTCATATTTTGCAGTAATATCAAATGGTTCCCTATTAGAAGACCGAAGATGCATTCTTTCGAATGCGTCTTGGTCGAAGTTAAAAGCCTGAAACAGCAAAATATTGAAGCGGCTTTTAGGCAAATTCTTTCCCAGGAAAAGAATTTGCTTGGCCGCTTCATTACTTTGCTGTTTTCGGCACTGTAGTGTGGTATATTTAAGTAGGGAGGGTGTGGGGGGCACAGCCCCCCACATTGGGTGGTGTGGGGGGCAAAGCCCCCCTCATAGTGTAATGTTTAAAGTATGTTTTTTTTCTTGGTTGTTGTTGGAACAGCGATTTTTTTCCCCTAGGAAAAAAATCGCTGTTCTGACAGTTCAAAAATGTAAGCTTTCACTTACATAGGGTCGATTAATCACCGTTCGCTTTTTTAAGCGCTCGGTGATCTAATATAGACCCTATCAAACAGTAAGAGCAGCACTACCAAATCCTCCTGACCAGCCCTGTTATCAACTACAGATGGGTGATTGGGTTTATGTAAAAATTTTCCTGGAGAAGAACGGCCGCAGCCCGACGTGGAATGGTCCTTTCCCAGTACCTGCTAAAAACCTTGACTGCTGTTCGCTGTGCAGGATTGCCAACATGGATCCATTCATCTAACTGCAAGAAGGCCATGCCATGCCATGTGGGGACACCAAATGACTCAATGCAGCCAACAGAGGAAGATCGAGGTGTGACAGATAAATCATCTGCCCAGTGAAAAAGTCAAGGTCAGTAGCACTCCATGATGAATCCAGTGACAACAGGTACCCTTGCTTGGTTTTTGCTGCTGTTTCCTTCGATAAACTGGTCAAGAGAAAGCAGTTTCTGGTTGGTCCTTCAGCAATATGCCAAAAATTTAAACACAAACTGCTGGACATGTCTGCCTATACCTCATCATTCTAAGGCAGGGATTCTTAGGACTCCCATCCCTGCATCACAAGTGTCATTTGAAAAGGACCTTAATGACATTAGTCTAACCTGGCATAATGTAACTGATTTTTTAAAGGTTGTGTCTCTTCATCTTGCAACCACACACCATGGAGACATATGGTATGCCAGAAATGGGACTGTACCAATGTCAAAAAGCAAATGTAATGACAGCAGGCATGGAAATGTGGTAGACTCTTTGCACTTAAATAGTTATGATGGGGGAGTGGCATGGGCATGATAAGTGACCGTTACTATATCTGTGGTGAATGTGCCTACCCCTGATTGCCTACAAACTGGTCTGGATGTTGCTTTGTAGGCTATATTACTCCTGTTATTCAACATTTTGAAAACCACCACTTTTGTGCACTCCTACCTGTTGAAGTCTGATCCTAAATCAGTGTCTTCCAGAGGGACATCATCAGACCACAACCACATGCAAAAAGTAGAATAACAAATTTCTCTAAAGCCAAGTACAGACTTGTAAAGCAAATGGCAGTAGTAGCTTTCTAGGTCTTGTCCACACTGATGCCAAGGACATATAAACCAGGAGCACTGCATATACATTCATACAATTCTTATGAGTTAGACATTCATGACAGGACAAAATCCAGACAGTAAAAAAAAAATCAAACAAGCCGTTTCAAATCATTTAATTCATTCCCCTTACTTCTTTATACAACTGTTTATCTCCTTATTTACTTATTAATTTCAGTTTAATAACCATGTAAGTGGGAGGTGGACAGACCCTTTTGAATCACAACCTGAGCTCCATGGTGCAACTCACAAGCAGAAAATTGTAAAGAGAATAAAAAAATATATCATTTTCTGAAAGAATGTCAGTTTGGCAAAATGCTGAAGTGGAATTCAAGCAAGATGGCAGTTGAAAAATATGTTGTTTTTCTTTCGGCTTTTCCTGGTTAGGGGTTGCCACAGTGGAACTCCGGTCCGCTGATGGATTGGCAGTAGATTTTTTTATGGGTGCCGAGGTGCCAGCTCGACGCCCAACCTTCAACGAAGGCACTCCCATTCTACGCATGTCTTTCGAATGCCACTTGACTGCGGGGAGGACAAGCAGACTCCACACAGAAGGCGCTCCAGCTGAGAATCGAACGGGAGAACCTCTTGCTGTGAGGTAACAATGCTACCGCTGCACCACCGCGGCTTGTGGCAGTTGAAAAGTATAAGAAATGGAAATAAGGTCTAACTATAACTACCAGTTTGCATGTAAGAACGGCATTATTACTCACACCTGAAATATTTGTATATATGTGCATATGTAAAATGTATAAATATAAATAAGCAGTTTAACAGTGGCTATGTCAAGTATACATGGAGCTCTCTGGTTTTATTTATTTTCTTAGTTTTATGTGCAATGGTGTTCTTTAAACTAATGAATGTGTATTATACATGTCTTGTGTTGTTGTGATTCATTGGAAAATTGTCTCCTTGCAACAAAATATCACACTTTCTTCGATTTGAAATGTACGCTGACTGTAAACCTGTTAAATTTTCTCTCTCTATGTCTAGATATGATAGTTATATATAACAAGTCATTTAAATAAAACTATGACTTCACATGAAACCGGTGTGTCTGTTTGCTTGTTTATTTATTTTTATAGAAATATACATGCTATAAAAGCCATTAATTTATTGTGATTTCATGACATTTCAGTTATAATTAAAGGCATACCTCTCAACCTTATAGTGCAGACAGGAAAGCCTTGATAGAACAGTTAAATGGCTGAAGAGTTACCAAAGTCCAAGATACAAGAGTAGACGACAGTAGCTTTACTGAAAAGTGTCACACAACAGCAAAAGTACAAGTAGAAGACAGAGTCCATATGATTCAAAGATGGCTAGTTACTCCCCAGTAAATACCCTCTACCACTTAACCCCCCCCCACTCTTACTAAAGCACGGGTCATCACTGCACTCTCGAGCGCTAAACACACTACAACAATGATCCCTGATAACATCCAGGGATGCCTGCTATTTAGATTGAAAATTGACCCCTCAGGCCCACTACAATGTCTATTCAACCACAGCCTCCAGCCAGGCTTTGTCTCTAGGAAATGCAGGACCGGTCATACCTCTATATAAAGGTTGATCATCAACATACCCAGGGAACTGCAGACCCATAAGCTGGACTAGTATTATAGACAAGGCCATGGAAAAAGTTATAATGGCTCAAATAACTACAAAGGAAATCTTCAAACACTGGACCCATACTAGTTTGGGTTTGTCAGGGGTAGGTCACACCTACTAAACCCAGTGGACTACCTTGAAAAGACCACTTCAGCCATAGATGATGGGCAAAAAGTGCTTACTGCCTACCTCAATCTGGTAAACCCATTCTACATGCTACCTCACTTATGTATTATAGACAAACTCAAAAAATTTAGACATAATGGAGCATGGATGTGACACATGAAGTTAGGGTGGGGGAATCCACCTCCACAGATAGTCCTGTTCTACTGGTGGTCCACAAGACTTAGCACTTGGACCTCTCCCTGTTTGGAATACACTTCTCTGAAGTCATAGCAAATATAGAGGTTCTTTGGGTGACCAAATCTGCAGATGACTGCAAGTTGGGTGCAATGGCTTATTCCTCCAAAGATGTAGATATTCTTGAGCAGGGTCTGAGAGCCAACTAACTGGGTGCCAGAAACATAGCCTAATACTCAATGCCAAAAAATGCACATTTATACTCTTTCAGAATATGACCATCCCTGCAAATTACAACATCGAAAACACTCTCCTAAGAGTAGACCCAGTGGTAAGGGACTTGAGAACTCAGGTTGACAGTAATCTGAACTTTGATCATCATGTGTCAAGTTATAAGTTATGGCAAGGTATCCAGATGTAAGGAGATAATAATCCCACTATGCTCAGCCCTCAATAGACCAATAATCGAGAGTACACTGCACTCTTCAGCATGTACCTGGTCAGGCATTTACAACAAGTATAGTGGCCACAGATATTCCTCATTAAAAACATTAAAAGAAGACAGGGTGTAAATAACATGTCCTATGAGGAAAACCCAAAGCCCTTGCCCCTGTACTCAATCTCCTACAGACTACTGAGGGGCAATCTATACCTAGCCTAAAAGGCCTTCTCAGATCTAGCCTTGATGGACATGCTACACATTCACAAGACAAACAGCACAAGAATTACCCGATCCAAGCATCTAAACCTAGTCTGTTATATGAGCAAAACATGTTGGAGGAACAGGTGTGTTTTTGAGAGATACCCTTTTTCTGGAAAAGACTCCCCATTTATGTGAAACAGAGTTCTTCTTTAAGCCTATTCAAATAACATTTGCACCAACAGATGGGAAATCATAAATTCACCCCTGCTTGCCACCCGTGTTCTTTATGGACAGCAGCATACAAATGCTGTAAGGCACAGGCATATGCCAAAATCATTCTAGTCCTTGGACATTGACAATTAAGAAAACCGTGGCATGAATGGCTATGCTTAGAAAGGCTCCAGGGCCATTAGACTGTTACCTCCAATGAGGATTTCTTCTAGTGAGTTGCAAATGCATGAAATTGCTTTCCTTACAAATTTGTGTAACAAGAACATGCTGGAATCCAGAAATACATATAATAACCAATATCAGCTATAGTGGAATACAGGAAATGGTAGGATACTGGTTAGTGATGAGATTTTCTTTAAACAAGCTATACTTTACTGGGTATGACACTGACGTATACAATGTATTTTATATAACATACATCATGGACAGAAGTCAGGTGAAAAATAAAAAAAAGACCTGGGTACACAAATCCCAGGAAAAAAAAAACGTGCCAAATCCTCATATGCGCACTGGTTCCAGGATTGGAAAAATGACAGTGTAGAATCTTCAAGACACCAAAACATTCCAACAATGGGGTTAGGTCATATTCAGGGGGAGGATGTCCCTACCCCATTGTAGAAGGACCGGGTCTGTTTAAACAGAACTCTCAAATGTCCAGACTTTCGCAGAATGTTTAGATTCTTGTTTCATATTAAAAAAAAAGACTTAAATGAATTCAATGCAACTTTCTAAATATCCTTACAACTCCTGGAAGGATGAGAGTAAAAACAAGTAATGCAATCTGGCTATCCAAAAAGAGTAGAATGCTAATGCTGGACAAAGAAAGGTAGAAATACAAAACATCACAATATCTCAAAAGTCCAATGCTCCACATCTGTAATAAAAAGCTAATAAATGAAGGCAAAAAAACTATACTAGAACAGCACTCTAAACAATAGCTAACACATCCCTAAAATGATTCCAGTCAATTGTTAAAGAACTCTTGCAACATGGCCAAAAATTCATCCCTAATCCCTCTCCCAAAAAATCAATCAAACCTGCAGTAGAATTCATCTCTTATTTCACAGATAACACAGTGTTCCTAACCAAGGATTCACACATCTAATCCCAAGCCTGCCTAGTAGCCATATATCATTACGTCCACTTTCACCTTCAAACCAGTGCCCTTATTCGATATAAAACAACTCAAACCATGCTCAGCTTCAGTTAATCACCTTCAAAGTGAGTACCTTAAAATAGCAGCCAATAGCATTGCCCATCTTGTCTCAATCCTTATAAATAGGTTGGTCTAGGAACCCCATATTCCCTTTCTTGGGAATTAGCCACAGGTTATCTATACAAAGTAGGACATTCAACAGACTTCACTAACCTTAGACCTAAAGTGATCTTAGGTTCATGTGAGAATAGTAGGCTAAATGCCATGAAGTCTGAACCAAACTGTGTACTCTGTTTATGAGGTGAAGAAATTAACCATCATGCTAAACCCAGCATATCTGAAATACAGGAAAAACATGGCTTTCGTACCTCCCATATAAGTAACACTGCACCTCTAACCCTTACAGATACTGTTAATAAAGAAAAAGATTACGACAAACTAGTCCCCTTTATTTCTATACTTGTCTAAAATCTTCAACACAATTTGTCACAGCAAACTTCTACTTCAAATGTTCACATTAGGTCTATCACAGAGCACCCTTCTATGGTTCAACAGCTATTTGACCAATAGGTATCAGTTAGTAGAATGGCACTCCACCTTCTCTCCATACTCCCCAGTCACCACCAGTGTACCACAAGGCTCTTTCCTTGCTCTCCTTTTCTTTCACACACCAGCACCCCCCAGTGATCCACACAACAGGCTTCCTGAATACAATACACTGGATAACTTAACACTCATAAGTGTATCAGATAACTTGGCACATCTCCAAAAAAATTACTCGGGAAGCTGTAACAGACACCAAAACATGGCTTTGTAACTCACAACTCATGCTCAACCCCCTCAAATTACTACTGTTTCCCCAGAACTCTCATGAAAAACATTTAAAATCCTCTCACTTCATAATACACTATCTGAAGTCACTTTGAATAACAAATAATGGAGGAGGATAGTGGATGATTATAAGTAATACTGAATGATAATAATACTAATAGTAATGATAAAAGCAGATGATGACAACTACGTTTGCAGATGACTGCAAGCTAGGATAAATACTCAAATGTCTTTGGCAATCCTGCAAGGAGGTTTGTGTCAAACAAATAACTGTTGCCCAAACCATGGTCTAAAACTAAATACCAAAAAATCCATTACTGTATGTTTTGGGAAGTCATCTACCCCCTGGGAACTACCACACTGACAATATTACCCTAAGACTTGACCCAGTTGCTCAGGATTTTGGAACTTATGTGGACAGTGACAACTTCTGACCAACATGTGTCTGTGATTGTAAGAAAGTCCTTCTATACTGCACAGATTATAAACAAAGGGACTGTGTCTAGATCTAGGGATGTCATTGACCCCCCCTTTACTCAGCCTTCATTGGGACAGTCATTGCACATAATGCCCCCTTTGGCATATATCTGTTCTGACACATGCAACGACTGCTCACACAAAGATATCTTATTAAAAGGATACAAGGTCTAAACAACATGTCCTACATGAACCAAATGAAACCCCTGTCAGTATAGTCAGTATCCTACAGACTCCAGAGAAGTTACCTGTACCTGGCATAGAAGGCATCCTGTGATCTATTACTAATGGATTTACTGCACATCAGTAAGTCGAATGTCATCAGAAATAATTTGCCTAGGCATTTAAACCTCTTCTGCAACATTAATAGAAAAGTCTGGAGGGACAGGTATATTTTGCAGAGGATACCACTGCTGTGGAACAGACTCTACATCCACATAAAACAAAGTTCATCCCTGTCCATTTTCAACTGCAATCAAGGTATATGGATGGGAAACAGAAAATTTACCCCAGAACATCCCCATGCACTAGCAATGGGCATGTGCAGCTCCTAAATGCTTTATTGTATGCATGGGTCCACTCAAATTATCTATGCTATGATCCCAGTTATTCTCTTTCAGGGTAATATTTAATTATCAACCTTGGGACAGGTAAGGTCAATCAATCTATTGGGATAGGTTATTTCAAACACAAAAGTGGAAATTAGCTAGAGAAAATCGCCAGCAAGAGCATCTATCCTAGTAGTCACCTTACTTATAATCTTACATTTCACATGCACATACAAATAATGCATAAAAAAATCACCAAAAACTTGGAATCTTTTAGTGATTCAAAAAAAAAAACACTTTATTCAGCTGCTTGTATTTTTCTAATTTGTGTTTCTTCCTACTACTCTGTTACTTCATCTTGCTTTGATTTTTCATGCTGTTTGCTGCCTGTTCTCTAAAGTGTTCAACTGCATCTTTTCTGTTGCATTTATTACTGCTTGTTTATAGCCTGTCTAAATTATTCTTAAGTGTTATTCTAAGCTCTTAGTTTTGGTTTAACCACTCGGGCTTTAGGCCCACCCCTTAGCTCTCCCTGGCCTTTCTCCCTCAGATTCTGACAAATATGGATGGACAATTTCCTACAGTTTCTCCTGGCAGTCTGGTTGATATGGGCATCCTGAGACAGTGCAGCAACTGCCTCAAGTATACGGGCAACCATCTACTACCACCTAGGAACACAATTTGTGAGAGATGCAATTACATTAGGAACGTACAGTTCAAGCTTTCTCCACCTCAAGCCGGTATATCTGGCACTGAAAAGGTTGTCAACACAATCACTACACCTCAAACACCACCCACACCTGCACAACATACACCTACATATGCAGAGGTCCTCTGCATAAACTTACTCAAACAAAGACCTCCGAGGCAAAAACACACGCAATCTCCACAGCCCTCCACACCACATACCACACACCTATGCCTCACAGCCACTAAGGGTTTACCATAAATCCAACATATTAGTCATAGGAGACTCCACTGTAAGACACACAGATGTGCCTATCAACAGGCTGGATAAGGAAAAGGTCACGGTTAGTTGCCAGTCAGGTTATTCTCCTACTAAAGTGAATTAGGGTAATACTTAAAAGTTATACCTAATTTTGGACTTGTAAAAGACTCCAGTATGGTGCTAGTTATGCACAAAACATGGCACGCCTATACACTGAATGAATCATTCATACTTCTTCCTACAACATATACTCTAAATTCAATATTTGACATAAACAATGAAAGAGAATTTAAATAAGGTCATACATAAAAACATGTACTAACCTGTAGCATCATTCAGCAGGCTTGTAAGCATGTACCAGAATGTCTCACTGGAGCCATGTTGTTGTGTGAAGCAGACTGTTGTTTCAATTGAGCCAGGAGGGAAACCTACCCAGTATCTGAGCAATAAAGCATGGCCATAATCACTGTCACATACATCACAGGAGGTGAAGTGACAATTCTTTTTTTTTTCAAAATGTGAAGTGACAATTCTGATTTCACAACCCCTCAATAAAACTAATTCTAAACATACTGTCACTATCCACAAAAGGAAAACACTATAAATACTAAATACTTTATAAAAAAATAGCTAACTAATAAGCCACACAAAAAGTAAAATTCTTAAAAAGTAGTAATTTAATAAAAAAAGGCTGCACTAACCTCTTCTCCAACTAGGCATGGGAGTCCTCTTCCCTTTATATTTGCTTTATATTTAGAGCCACTGGCAGAGATAATACAGGATGAGTGTTCTTGTTCTAATCTACCTAATTTACTGAGTAAATTACTTGAAACTTCAGCAAGGCATCCTTATTCCTTCCACAGGGAGGGTATCAGAGAGAGTGTGTCTCTCCTAGATCTGCTAGCTAAAAGGATTTTATCTGGAACTGGGGAGACCTTAACTGATATGTCTGTCTCTGACAAGACTTCAGCTCTTTCTTTGCTCAATTCTGCTTCTCAGGTAGCTAGATATTCAAGCAAGTGTAGCTAGGATGATGCTGATGCTTCAAGGGCTGTGGCAGGGTCAGTCATGCAGACTTATTTCTGGATTGTGCTTTAATCTCTTAATAAAGAATATCAAGGCTAAGTTGTCAGATTCACCTCTGGATACTCAAAATTTGGTTCTGCAGCTGCAGACTTCTAAGGTGTTACAGGACAAGTGTAAGGTTATGCAAGACTTTAAGCAGATTTTCCTTTCCCTTGTTCCTAAATACCAGAGGAATTACCCTTCCAAAGAAGGTACTTTTGTGCAAATACATATAAAGGCAGCCCTTTAAGGGGAAAAAAGGTCTGTCCAGAGAAACCCAGTCATGACTCTAAAGGCAGAAGTCTTCTTTTCTTGATAAACCTGCTTCCATGTGACTACCTCCTTCTTCATCCCATCCAGACTTCTCTCTCTCTCAAAGACTGCCTCTGTCCTTTCTCACTGGCAGAGAATTACAATAGACAAGTGGATTCTGTCTGTAGTTCACGGGGGCTTCATAATGGTGATGAAGTCCCTTTCTCCCTTTTCAGGTATTCCTCAGCCGCCTCATTCCCACTTGCCTCAATTTCCAACAATGTGTTTCCATTCAATGTGGTCTGTCTCTGGCAACTATATAGCCAATTTCTCATTGGCATAAGGGCAAGGGTTTCTATCCCAGGATATTTCTAATTCCCAGGAATGAGGGTCCTTGGAGATCTATCTTAGATCTTAACTTTCTCAACACTTTTCTGAAAATTCCCACATTCAGAATGTTAACGCTCTAGCACTGCTTCTGCCTCAAGTTTTTCTGGTTTCTCTAGAAGAATGCTTATCTCCATATTCCTATTCATCCTTTTTTCAGGAATTTTTTTACAGTTCTCTGTACCTTCCTCACATTATCAGTTCTATAGTATCTGTTCTTTCTATAGCCCTAAGGGAATTTACCAAATGTCTAGCCTCTGTCAACCTAGATGACTGGATGGATGACTGCATATTCAGTCCTGTAATGATGCCCATGTCCCTCCTGGCCAGAGGACGTCTATGCTAACTGCCATAGACCCTTACCTCTGTGAACTTCACTCACCTGACCACTGACAACTGAGGCAACTCGAGATAAATACGGCTAGGCTTTTTAGGGCTCTATAGCTATTAGCCTAGTAACTTCCTATGAACCCATGAACCTGTCATAACCTTTTGTAGACTTCGTAACATCCAGATTTTTCCTTATCTGGATGATCTTCTCATTCAAGTTCCATCTCAGCAGAATTTCCAGCAGGACTTGAAGTTCCCAATGCTCCTCCTTTGAATTGTAGGCTTCACTTTAAAACTTAAAGTCAGTCCTGACACCTTCTAAAGATCAAGGAAAGGAAGGCTTTGATCTTGACTCTTTAGGTCCTGCATTACTTTTTTTGTCACCAGAAACGCTCAGGATCTTTACAGACAGCACCACTGTTATGTGGTACATAACCAAGCAAGGGAATACCATCTTTGCAGACTAGCCCTCATAGCATGTTACTTTGCGATTTACCACCAGGTGGTTCTTCAGGCAGATTATAATCCCCTCAGAAAATAATGTGGGGGTTGGCACTTTGAACAGTTCCAGGACAGATCCTCACAAGTGTGTGTTGCACAGAGGGGTTTTCCTGGACATTATTCATTGATGTTGGAACCCTTCAGGTTGATCTATTTGCCTTGCCTCAGAACAGACAACTCTGCAAGTTCTGTTCCAGAATGCTAAGTCCTCTGGCTTGGAAACTTAATGTCTTGTCATTCTGTTGGAGAAGGGTGTTTCCGCATGCATTTCCCCTTCTTCCTCTTCTGCCAAAGGTCCTTCAAAAATGTGTTGGACAGAACCAAAATCTTATTGGTGACTCCCTTTTTTGGCCCAGACAGCATTGGTTTCCCCTTCTTTTTCACCTGGCCAGTGGCAATCATCACAAGTAAGCTTAGAAGATGGGTCTTCTCATTCATGAGTTCACTCATTTATCTTCATCTTCTCACCTTTTAGTTGATTTTCTGGATGAAAGAGTTTTGGTTCCTCTCCAGAACCAGTTTTCTGAGGACGAAATTTGGGTTTCACAGGAGGCAAGTCTCTCTGTAGTAAGGTATGCTGCAGCTGTGATGAGTAGGACATTTACTGTTATGGTAAATTTTTACACAACTGTACTTTCTAGAGGCAGATACCTAGACTTTGATCTGTACATACTTTAAACACTATGGACTGGACTTTGCTTTGAGAGCAAGAGCTGGGTTCGTTAGCGACAGTCTGTAGGAGTTGTTGCAGTCCAACTCAACCCAACCAATTATTCTACCTCCTACTCTTTGTGAGCTGTGGGAATTTTTCCAGTAGGAAGTACTACTGCAGCAGTGACCCATACGAAGAAGATGGTACAGTTGTGTAAGAAGGTCACTGCTGCAGTACTGTTTCCTTCCCACTATCCTGCTTAGGCATCCAATATCTGGGGCGGGTTTCCCTATACCTGTGCAACCATCCCTTTCCCTCCTACCCTATCAAGGCCCTCAGCCTGCTTAAATCTATACAGATTTGGGGAACCCTTTTTGTCTTAAGTCCCTTGCCTAGAAATGATCAGGGAATATTCCTCCTAAGGATCTATAGAAGTAGGAACTAGAACAGATAGTGTGGATATCCTTCTGGCGTCCTGGAAAAGAAAGCTGTGAAGTAAAAGATTGATGCCTGCTTTATACAGGGTATGTATAAGGGTCGGATGTCTACCCTTCAGGGGGAAGTTTTAGAAGTCATTATGGATGCTGGACTTTCTGCAGTTGAAGTAAGAAAGTATTACTTCAACAGTGATATACTAAAACATGTGTTATTTATATAAAAACAAGCAGAAATTGATAATGGGTTCCAAATAAGAAGTTAGTACTTAAAAACTTTACAAATAAATACATAAACAAATAAATAAATAAAAGTTTCTGTATGTATTTATTTTTTTATCAAGGACCTATGCAGATAACCTTTCCAGTTAATTCACTAAATACATTTTAAACTGTCCATTTGAGTATTAAAATGCCATAACAGTTTAAGAAAAGTATCTCACAACAGTGGGAAAAAGATGGATATGAATTACAAAACTAAAATTCCGTTGCATCCAAGCTATACAGACCAGTATTTTTAAAACTTCTGTTACACTATAAAAAATTCACAGAAGGAAAGTTATGTATGATCCATAATGCTGGTATAAATGTGGGTAGCTGGGGGCTTTGATACTTTGTTGATGGGAATGCCGCTACACCTAAACTTGTTGGAATGAAATATAAAATATGTTATTGTGATGTTTGAAGCACAGTATATTTTTGGCAGAACACTGAGTAAAGTATAGCATAGGGCAAAGAAAATGTTCCTTTCTGAAAGTAATAGAAACATGTCCACCAATAAGGACATAACCATTAACACTGCAGGTATTACCACCAAAAGATTAATATTACCTGACTGAAATCAGCCACAAGGCATTGCTGCAGTTAAAGATTGGTGGAAAGAGAGAGGTAAAAGGAGGTTGCGTTAAACTCAAACACTTAAAACTGTTAACAGTATTAAGAAACACAACTCTTATCTGCATGGGGGGGGGGGTTGTGTATGCACATCTTTTCTTATTATCTCCAACTTTAACAGTCAGTATGTATTTTTTGTACAACCAAAACAACATTTCTTCATGTGAAAAGGATGCTTTTGAGGATGTTCTCTGGGTGAGCTGTTAGCATTATCATGAAAGGGGGTTGTCATTAATTTTTGGCATTCATCTACTTTCAAACAAATAAACACAAATCATTAGTTGCATTTGCTGTAACTTGCTCTGTTTATTTCATTATTTAACTTCTGCCTGTCCCTATAACCAAAAAGATGTCCATGGCTTGCTCGGTTATAACAAAGTTTTATATACAAGAGTATTCCATTTAGCATGGCAGCTAAGGAACTTAACAAGTTCACATCTGCATACTTCAGAAGCATTATCAGACATCTTGAAAGCAAGTGTAATTTTCTATGTACCCAGGCATGTTTTTGCCCTTTAAGTGTGTAGGTTTATAAACATCTTTGTATGAATATAAATAATATCTATGATATTTAACGCATTGTCTTCATTGAAGAGCTGGAATGTTGCAATCTAACTTCCAGTTGTTTCATTTGAAGCCTTTTGACAAAATAAAGTTATATTTTTTTAATGATAAGTTCCAGCAAATGAGAACCGGAGAATAAAGGAGGGTATCAGGTGGGCTAAGTGGCTAAATTCAAGAAATTATTTACAAGAGCAACCTGTATTTTTTTACAAGCACTCAAAAGCACCGTATTTATTCACATGCAAGGTAAAATACAGGTATCAATGAAATAATGGGCAACAGTGAGTCAGCACTGGTGAAAAGCAGTTCCTTGGGAAAAGTAAAGGTGTTCCAGCATTTTAGAAATGAGTGTCACTGCCTACCGGAAAGATCCAGTAACAGTAAGTGAGCCTAGTCCTCTTTACTGTGTTATTTCGCCTTAACCACAACTCTGTAAGTGCAAATACAGGACACATAAAAGAAATGTTTTTTTGAAAAGTGATACATGTGCATAGCATTGCTCGGTAATGGTGCACACTGCGCTTCTTTGTTACAAGCAAGCTAGGTGCCATTTTAAAACTGGTTGGGGATTGGTCGGTTTCTGGTTAGTCGCAGAGCAAAGAGCTGTACTTTTGGGCACACTATTAGGCCAGATAACAATTACCGACAGTGATCACAAAAGCATGTGTGCTAACTTATCGACCTTTTGAACCAGGGAATTGAGAGGCTGCTGCTGCCGCCAGCAAGTCAATCAATCGCAGACCTCTCTCTCTTCTCTTACGCACACAGGTAGCCTACCAACCATCCAACAAACTTACTCTTCTGCCTTCACACATGCAGCATTCACTCATACACAGACAGCAGCAATTACTTTACTTAGGTGCATTTCTGTTTTACACTCATTGAACAGTGAAATTGCTGTTTAAAGAGTGTAAAACAGTGGCTGAATGGGTATCCCTATTAGTGGTCTCGAACTGGCTTTGCATGCTCACACTATCACACATGCAAACACAGTCTTCAGCATTCGATCGCGCGCACACACACACACACACACACACACACACACACACACACACACACACACACACACACACACACACACACAAAAGCACTAACTTTTCTGCACTTTGAGACATGCATACTGCTTTCAGGCACACATTCACTCGCACAGAAACCACCATACACATACATAGAGACACTGCAGCATGGTGGATGAAAACAAAACTGCAGATGTAAGATTAGTAATGGAAGAGCAGGACAATCAAAACATTGCTATTTTTTGGCAGAAACTGGGGGTAAAAGGTTATATGCCTGATGAATAACTAAACAAACTTACTGAAGAATAGTAGCTATTCAAGTTCTCTGTTCAGGGATGTTGCCTGCAGCTTCGCAAAAGGAATTACTCGTTCCAATGCAGTTTTTCCTCCGGAAGGAAACAGTGGACATAAAAGAATTCCACAAGTTATGCAGCACTTTCACCCTGATAATGGGTTGGCCTAGCAAATGTCTATGTCACAGTGTGGGAGGAACTGCAGTAGAGGAAACTACTGATTTGACTGTGTCGAAGGTTAGCGTTGCCACCCCTCCGTTTTTTTTCCGGAGTGTCCGGAAATCAATAGGGCACTCCGATTCTCGTTCTGGGAGTCCGGAAATAATAAGAAGTCGTACGACGTTAGTGCGTCTGTAAGACAAAAAAAAAAAATGACATTGCCGTCTAGGACTTTCGGTTGATTGGCTGCTTGCTGCAGAAGAGGCTCATGCAGCAAGCAGCCAATCAACACTTAGATTTGCGAGTCAAATCCCCGCAAAGCCCGCGAAAATTAGGGGATAAAAAGCGGTGCTCCAGCTATACTTTACCTTGTACTGTCTCGACTCTAAAAGGTCGGTACTTAAGGTCTGAAATTTCTTGCTGGTTCGGCTGTTTGCTAGTTCGGGACGTCTTCGGTGGATTGCCTGGTATGGCTGTGTCCTTGTGTGCTGGTTTCTTTTGCTGTTGCTGCTTGGAGCCTGGAGGAAGGATTGCCCTAGCCGTGCTGGTTTCTTTTGCTGTTGCTGCCTGGAGCTTGGAGGAAGGATTGCCCTAGCTGTGCTGGTTTCTTTTGCTGTTGCTGCCTGGAGCTTGGAGGAAGGATTGCCCTAGCCGTGCTGGTTTCTTTTGCTGTTGCTGCCTGGAGCTTGGAGGAAGGATTGCCCTAGCCGTGCTGGTTTCTTTTGCTGTTGCTGCCTGGAGCCTGGAGGAAGGATTGCCCTAGCCCTGCTGCTTGCCTTGCTTGCTGGAGTCTTGCCCTGGAGTAGTGCTGTGGACTGGCCGACTGGGTGGTGTTGTGTTCCCCTGCCTGCCTGCTGCTTGCTGGCCCTTTGTTAGCTGCCTGTTCTGCTCTGGCTGAGAGCTTGTTTAAGGAGCCCTGCTGCTGCTTTTTCTGGAGGTAAGTGGAATTTATTTAATGGATGAATTCTTTGGAATTAAGGTAGATTTTCAAAGATTAGTGTGACAAGGGGAATGAAATACTGCCAGCACAGCTACTAGTGATTTTTTTAAATATTAAATTTATATTAATTCACTAGCTGTGCTGTGGACTGGCCGACTGGGTGGTGTTGTGTTCCCCTGCCTGCCTGCTGCTTGCTGGCCCTTTGTTAGCTGCCTGTTCTGCTCTGGCTGAGAGCTTGTTTAAGGAGCCCTGCTGCTGCTTTTTCTGGAGGTAAGTGGAATTTATTTAATGGATGAATTATTTGGAATTAAGGTAGATTTTCAAAGATTAGTGTGACAAGGGGAATGGAATACTGCCAGCACAGCTACTAGTGATTTTTTTAAATATTAAATTTATATTAATTCACTAGCTGTGCTGGCACTATCTCATTCATTGATGGTGACAAGATGTGTGTGTAACTGTATGTAGATGTTCAACATGTTGTGGTGATTATTAACTAGAACAATCTCTAGTTTGTAATCACCACATCTACCTTATTCTTTATCTGTAGTTTCTAGGATACTGTCTGCAGAGATACATAGGAAGGGTTTGTTTGGCTGTTTTTAACTGCAGTTAGTGTAACTATTTTTCATGTGGGTGCACTTTGATTTATTATTTTTCATGTGGGTGCACTTTGGTTTATTATTTTTCATGTGGGTGCACTTTGGTTTATTATTTTTCATGTGGGTGCACTTTGGTTTATTATTTGTCATGTGGGTGCACTTTGGTTTATTATTTGTCATGTGGGTGCACTTTGGTTTATTTTTCATGTGGGTGCACTTTGATAGTGAATGTATACTGACGGAGTTATATAGGGTTCTTGCTATGATTGTAGAACTATCATTTCTCTAGTTTGTCATCACTGTTATGTTTACCTTGATCTGCATTTTCTATACCAAGGCTGTTTTTACTGCAATGTTTTTAGTCTTTCATCTGGTTATGGACTAGGTTACAGTGAATATATAATGACTACATGATTGTATAAGATGCTTGGACTGTAGAACTGTCTTTTCGAGTCTGTCATCACTGTGATGTTTACCTTGACCTGTGTTTCTTCCTAGGGTGTCTATGTCTAGGGTGTACAGTCTTCAAATTATAGTGAGGCTTAAATGTAGCTTTTTGTATAGCTTGTCATCACTGTTTACCTTTATCTGTGTTTTCTAGGGTATACCGTCTATACCAAGGCTTAGTTCGTTTGATGTTACAGTGAATATATAATGACTACATGATTTGTATTGGATGCTTGTGCTGAAGGGTGCTAGAGTAAAGGGGCGTGACTATTAAAGGGAATGGGTGTGGCTTGATTGTGCATGGGGGCGGGGCTTGTTTGTCAGGAAAAGGCACAGTAGAAAGGTGGCAACCCTATCGAAGGTACGTCACAAAGGTGCAGACAATTTGCAAGTGAAAGGATGCAATACTAAAAAATGGGGGATGGGCCTTCCCTCCCTATGCTATGGAAAGGTAGAAATGTAGAACTAAGAAAACGTGTCTGTGCACTGTCGTTAACTGTAGATGGCTGGGATGAGTTTACAGGGATAGAACATGGCTCACTGTTGAGCTAAAGTGTATTTAAGCCCGGAGTTTTCCTTTAAGTATCAGCTGAAGTATCACACAGACACACACATACGCACTCAGAAAGACAAGAAGCCGTAATGGTAGTTGATAACACTTGCAGAAAAAATGGCAAATTTCAGCATATTGAACAGGGCACATAAGAAGAAAAGAATAGCCTTGTAAGAACTTACCATAACCTTAGATGTCCTTCTCTTCCATGTTGCAGTATTCATTACTGTAGGGAGGTTGCTGCCTGCAGCACCGGACATCCGGCCAGTATACCCAAGTCTTAGGAGCAGGGGTACGTGTGATGTTTGATGTCAGAGCCAATAAACCGACATTGGCTATAAAGGTGATGTCTGCACATACCCACTTCAGAATGGACTGCCACATACAGTAGTGCCCCTGGAAGCAATGAAGAGGAAGGAGGAAACTTTTCAGACCCACATGTAATACCAGGCCAAAGGGTGCCTTCTGGAGGCATATGCCTCATGCTGAGGTTTGGTAGATGAAGAGAAATCTGTCCTGTTAGGTGGCAAAATAGGTAAAGAGGGGTAGGGGTGGGACTGAATACTGCAATATGGAAGAGAAGGACATCTAAGGTTATGGTTAAGTTCTTACACAACTATTCTATGACCTTCTGTTCTCATGTTGCAGTATTTCTTATTGCAGGGAGAGTACCAAAGCTTTAGATATGAGCCTGGGAGGAGGGATGACCAGGTCCCTGGGTCTATTAGGGTATGTAGAATGGACCTAGCAAACCTCTTCTGGCCCTAGAAGCCAAATTTAGTTTGTAATGTCTGGTAAAAGTATGGACTGATGACCAAGTAGCAGCTTCTAGGATAGAAGCGTAGTCTACCCCCTTTAAGAAAGCAGATGAGGAGGCAGCTGTCCTAGTGGAATGAGCCCTCACGCTTTTACGCAGGGTTCTGCCATGAAAAGAGTAGCATGCAGAAATAGCCTTAGATATCTATGAAGAGATAGTCTGTTTAGAAACTGCCCTCCCCAAGATCCTTGGGTGAAAGGAGACAAATAGCTGGTCAGAAAATCTAATGGGTTTGGTCTTGTCCAGATAATACCAGAGTTGTCTGTGGACATCTAGGGAATGTAGATCTCTTTCAGAGGAATTCTGAGGTTGAGGGAAGAAAACAGGAAGGTTAATGGTCTGACTCAAGGATAGCTCATTAACCACCTTAGGCATGAAGGATGGGTTACTCCTGACAGAGACCCTGTCTTTATGGAAGATGAGGTAAGGAGGGATGGCCATCAGGGCTTGGATTTCAGATACCCTCCTGGCGGATGTGAGGGCCACCAGCAGTACTGTTTTCCAGGTACATAGCTTCAGTGAAGCAAAGTGGGCTGCCTCAAAAGGAGGTAAAGTAAGTTTTTCCAGGACAATATTCAGGTCCCATGTAGGAGGTATTGGTTTGCATGGGGGGGGTCTGATATGGAAGACCCCTTTTAAAAAGAGCTTAACCTCTAATCTGGATGCCAGAGAAGGTACCAAAGGAAGGAAAGTGGAAATGGCAGACAAGTGAACCTTAACAGAAGAGTATGTTAGTCCTGAATAGAGAAGCTCACACAAGTAAGAAAGGACCACGGGTACAGGAGTGAGTAAAGGGTCCTGTTTTTTCTTATGACACCACCTGGAAAATCTTTTCCATTTTGCCACATAATTTCTCCTGGTACTGGGTTTCCAGCCTCCTGCAGGACACTGAGTACATCCTCTGAGTATATGTGCCTGAATTGAATCAGAATCCTATCGCCGATAAAGTGAGCCTGAGATCACTCTGAGGGTGTATTAGGGACCCCCTTGTCTTGTGTGACTAGGTCTAGACAGTGGGGTAAACTGTGGTGATTGCCTCTGGTTAGTAGATGAAGGGGGAACCAATGTTGTCTTGGTCAGAAAGGAATCACCAGCAGGACTTTTGGTTTGTCCCTCTGACTCTTCAGGAGGACCTTCTGAATCAGTGTGAAGGGGGGGGGGAGGCATAGAGACACACCCCTGCCCAAGAGAAAGAGAAGGCATCCATTTTCATACACAACAGAGGCATCTGCCTGTTCTGGGAGGAGGCAAATAGGTCTGCCTGAGGAATACCCCACTTGTGTATAAGATCTAGGAACACTTCTCTGTGAAGCATCCATTCTTGAGAGGGTGCAGACGTTCGGCTGAGAGTGTCTGCCATACCATTCTCTGCTGAAGGAATGTAAACTGCTTGAAGGTGGATTTGCAGAGATGAGGCAAGAGACCAAATCTGTGTGGCTAGGCTGCAAATGTACCACAAGACACTCATATTGTCTAGGACTACTTTCAAGGTGCCTGGTAGGAGGATTGGTTGGAAGACCTGTCTTGCTAAGAAAAGAGCCCTCATATCTTTAATGTTGATGTGATCCTTTTGCATTCGTGGACACCATTCTCACTGCACTTTGCTTAGTTTTAGCTGGTGGTGTAAAACTGCCCCTAACCCAGGTCTGGAGCATCTGTGAAGATCTGCTGTGAGGGTGGAGGTAACTGCAAGGAGATGCCCTGGTTGAGATTGATGGCCGTAATCCACCATTCCAACTCTTTCTTCAGGCAGGGTAGTAAGGGGAGGGAGATATCCAGAGGATGAGAATGTTGATTCCGAGTCTTTAGTACCCACTGGATCTTCCTCATATGCAACCTTGCCAGAGGGAGCACTGATATCAAGGATACCATGTGTCCCAGGACTCTCAGGAATTCTCTGGCTGAAAGCGATTGAAGAGAGAAGCTTCTGAAGGTAAAGAGAGATGTCTTTTACCTTCTGGCAGGGGATGAAGGCTGCCATATTGTAGGTTCTCATCCTGCATCCTAGAAAGACTAGGTCCTTTGCAGGGGTCAGGTGGGACTTCTCATGGTTCACAGTGAACCCTAGACCTGCCAGGGTTCTGGTCACCACGGGAAGGTGATGTGGCAGGGTGAAGGCCCTGATGAAGTATTAATAAGTTGTCTAAATATGGATATATTTGAATGCCCTGTGTTCTGCTGTGGGCAATCACTGGTGATAGACACTTTGTGAACACCCTGGGGGCTGTGGAGAGACCAAAAGGTAATGCAGAAAATTGAAAATGCAAGGAACCTACTGAGAAATTTACGAATTCCTGTAGCATGGGTGAATAGGAAAGTGAAGGTAGGTGTCCTTCAGATCCAGGGATACCATAAAGGTCTGGTGGGGGATAAGGGGCAACAACAGCTGCAATGTGAGCATTCTGAAGGTGGAGACCTTGAGATAAATATTGAGTATGGACAAATCTAGAAATGGTCTCCAAGTACCATCCTTTCTTGGGACCAAAAACATCCCTGAGCAAAATACCTTGTTTAGCTGGTGTGGTGGGACCCCCTTTCTATGGTGCCTGGGCTTGAAGTTAATCCAGAATAGAGGGGAAAAGATGGAGCTGACTTGAGGGGGGCTGGGGTATCCCCTGGAAGGGGAGTAGAGCCCACCAAGTCATAAAATAACCTTTTCAAATTATGGAGAGGACCCAGGCCTCTGAGGTGCTCTTCTGCCAGGAGGGTAGGATGAAAAGACAGGGGGGTGGAGAGAGGTAGTGGGTTTGAGTCATAATTTAGGGGTCTCTGTCCAGGTCAGGCTGCCTCTGAAAGGGAGTGTTACTACCGGAGGAAGGGGGTCTAGGAGTGGAATGCTTCCTAGATTGCCTCCGTCCTTTAGCCTGTGGTGGGGCAGAATGAGAAGACTGCCTCCTAACAAAGGTAGTCCTTTGAGGGTAGTTTCTATGGTACTTAGGGATAGGTGAAACCAGTAAATGTTTTAAATTTTGCAACTCCTTTACATTTTCTTGCAGGGATTTGACGAGTTCTGCAGATGCTTCACCAAAAAGGGCCTTATCTAGTGGTGCATCCAGCAAGTTGGTTTGTACATCCACAGGGAGCAGTTGTAGCCTCACCCAAGAATATCTTTGCAATACAGTGCCTGAAGCTGCAGATTTAGAAGAGGCCCCCAAAGCATCATAGCTGCACTTAATGGAGTGCCTTGTCACCTGTGAGGCAGTGGAGAGAAGGGAGTTTAGTTCGGCCTTAGCAGGCAAGTCTAGTATATCAGACAAGAGGGTTGCAGCTTAGAAAGGGTGTCTAGAGCAAATGTGGCCATGTGGGTTTGATACTTTAGGGCTCTGATGCCAAGAGTAAGTATAGACCTTCTTCCCTAGCCTATCCATAAACTTGCTGTCTTTGTCAGTATGGAATAAAGAGGTAGAAGGCAGCTGCCTGGAGGATTTGTCAGCTGAGAGTGCTTTGATTGCAGAGTCTTCAGCGGTTTCTTAAAAAGGTGCATCACAAAGGAACTACGAGTTTTACATCAGCAGGTAAAGGACATTCTAAACAGAACTTTAAACGTAGCAGGTGGCAGTAATTTTACTGCCAGTAATGAGGTAACGTTGGTTGTTAACTTGTCTGGGTGCTGTTTAGCAAATGAACAACTGGGGGTATTAAATGGGTCTATATTATATTCTCGAAAGCTGACAATGTTGGCACGAGAATATCGAACGCTCAGAATCTCAAGCATGTAAACGGAAATCTCCGTAAGGGGAGATTTCCGTTTACTGCAATGTAGTGCAGTCTCAGAGTTGGTATATTTAAGTAGCGGGGGGTGTGGGGAACGCTAGGGTAGTAGGGTACTTTTTTTCTTTTCTTTTTTTTTTGTCTTTTTATAAGGTCGATGTTTGAAGACATTGACCATATGTTGTTCGATGTTTTCAACTGTCGATCTTATAATATAGACCCTATTAAATTTGGGGTTAAAATTTGTTCCGACTGTGTTGCCATCTTGGCATACTATTGAACAGGAATTTTTTAAACTGTCACGCAAACTGCAGTTAAAATGTTGTTTTGATGTGAATAACTGTGAAGTTGGTACAGAGGTTTCTGAAAATTATTAGTTTTATTCTTGTGATTCTGAAAATGTTTGGGATGATGAACTGGACAGTAACACCAATCAGAATGCATACTCTTTGCTTATTACACCAGGTATCAAACATAGAAGTAATTTTATACCTTCTTTTAGTAATGAGAATGTAAGAAATTTTATGGCTATGTTGCGCTTCTCTGTGGAACAGATTTATAATGAATTTAGACACAAGACTTCTGTTTGCTATAATTTAACTAAATCTGAATGGACAACATTAAATTAATTGGTAGATAGTAAACATTTAATTATAAAACCAGCAGACAAGGGAAATACAATTGTGATTTTACACTATAAACAATATCTTAAAATGTGTAACTTACATTTACAAGATACCAATGTGTATAAGGTTGTTAACACTGCAAATTATCATGAGGCATTAAAGCAATACGGGGCTTTGTTAATGAAAGGACAATGGCTAGGCTATTTAACTAAGGAGGATGTTAACAAAAGGTTGAACAGAGATGCACTATGGATACTTTTTATTGCTTACCAAAGGTACATAAAAAATGGGGTAGATGAGGTGGCAACTAATTACTTTTTACACAATATTGGTATTGTTATTGTTATACATGAATACTTCTCACAGTAAGATGCGGTCCGGTTCGATTCTCTAGAGCGTCTTCTGCGTGGAGACATGCATGAATGGGCGTACCTTCGTTGAAGGTTGTGCGTCAGGCCTGGCAAGCCGGTACGTAAAAATCAACTGCCAATCATTAGCGGACTGGAGTTCCACTGTGGCGACCCCTAACCGGGAAAAGCCGAATGACACAAACAAATACATGAATACTTATTGCCTTATGTACAGCGTCTGGATTTTTATATTAAAGACACCTTTGATTTTCTTAACAAAATTATGGAAATCAACTGGAATTCCAGATTTTACTGGTTGACTTTAGATGTTACCAGTCTGTACACTAATATTAAGCACATGTATTACCGCCTTGCATTCCATTTTGGAGGACTGTCCTTTGCCAAGTTATATTATTGAATGGGTAGAATTCAGTTTAAGAAATAACTATTTTTCTTTCAATTAACATATATTTCATCAGTTAAAAGCACAGCTATGGGGGCACCTTTTGCCCCCACTTATGCCAATTTGTTTATGGCCTTGTTTGAAAGAAAATACATTTATCAGCGTGAATTCTTTAAGAAACACGTAATAAAATACTACAGATACATTGATGACCTCATCTTTATATGTCAAGATGGTATAGAGATAGTTCATCTTACTTCTGTATTTAGAAATTTTCAGAATGGGGGACAATTTAAGACTTCCGCTGTGGTGCAGCGGTAGCGTTGTTGCCTCACAGCAAGAGGTTCTCCCATTCGATTCTCGGGTTGGGTTGGGAGTGCCTTCTGTGAAGTCTGCATGTCCTCCCCGCGGTAGAGTGGGCTTCAAAAGACATGAGTTGAATGGGTGTGCCTTCATTGAAGGTTGGGCGTTGGGCTGGCAACTCGACACCATAAAAACTAACTGCCAATCATTAGCGGACCGGAGTTCCGCTGTGGCGACCCCTAACCTGGAAAAGCCGAAAGACAAACAACAACAGGATGGGGGACAATTTCTACATGGTCGTAGTTTTCACCCTATACATTTAATTAATTCTTTAACCCGCGGTGGTGGTGCTGCAGAAGCGTTGTCGCCTCACAGTAAGACACTGTCCGGTTCGACTCTCAGTTAGAGCGTCTTCTGCGTGGAGACATGCGTGAATGGGCCTACCTTCATTGAAGGGTTGTGCGTTTGGGCTGGCAACTCCGCACATAAAAATCAACTGCCAATCATTAGCGGACCAGAGTTCCGCTGTGGCGACCCCTAACCGGGAAAAGCCGAAAGACACAACAACAACATTTAATTAATTCTTTACCATATGGGGAACTGTTACGACTGCAAAGAATTTGTAACAATAAAGGAGATTTATCTAAGGCAATTCTATCTACCTCTAAGATGTTTTTGAAGAGCGGCTAATTATTGTTTACTATTTCTGATGCTTTGGATAAAATTTATGATTACTAGAATTCTAAAAATAATAAATATAATCATATGGGAATATATATATAGTAACAGAAATGTACAACTACAAAATAATGTATATGTGGTGATGAAATATAATGTTCTTAGTGAAGAGATACAGCAACAGGTTGAATATTATTGGGAATTCTTCATAAGGGAAGAAAAATAAAGAAAGTTATTTAACCATCATCCTGTTTTTTCATTCAAAAAAGAACCAGTCTGGCTGATAAACTGGTAATATCCTACTTTATTGTCCCTGTAGAAGGTGTTATAATAAATCCATTACTGAGGGGAACTTTCCCCTGTGGTAAATGCAATGTTTATGAGTTGGCTGTTCAAACTTTTAATAAAATTGGAAATAATAATTTCAATGTGTCAGGGAATTTTTCTTGTGTTACTGAAGGAATTGTGTATGCTTTATGCTGTCCACGTAAATTGATATATATATATATTATATATATATCTATATATAGGTGAGACCAAGAGAATGTTTAAGTATCGTTTGCAGGAGCATGTCAGAGACAATAAAAAATGTAAAATAGAAAGTTCTACTGCTTTCCATTTCAAAGAATGTCACAATAGTGACTATACACTACTACAGGCAACTGTTTTAGAAAAAAAATTTGTGAAATTAGGAGACTGTTATTTAAAGAATCTTTAATGATACTAAAATACAATACTATGGTTCCACAGGGTCTTAATTGTGTGATTAATTGAAAGTATTTCATTTAATTATATAAAATTGTATCTAATTGTTTTTAATTGATTCATTAATTGTTCTTACTGGGTATTTAAGAGGAATGCTTGGGTAATGTCTTGTATACTTCTTGAAGACTGTTAAGTCGAGGCGCTAAAGTCAGAAAATAAATTGGATTCTGTCTGCAGTTTGTGTGTCATTTTGGAGATTGCTGTTTGATTTTTTTCTTTGTGGTTTTGCGTTTCTTAAAAAGGTATTGGGTATCCTGTGGAACTTTATAGAACCTGTCTGGGCACTTAGAAGCTGGGGGTTGATAATTGGGGGCCTGTGAAGTAGCCAAAAAGGCATCTTGAAAGGCTGGAAGCAAGGGAGAGACTGCAGATGGTGAGGGTCGATCCAACTGAAGTAATTAAAAATACCTCTCTTTGTTTTTGAGACATCTAGGCCTGCCATTTGAAGTGTTTTCTCATGAGAGAGATGGTATCTCCAAAAGAAAATTCTTCCCCTGGAGATTCAAGACTGATAGAGTCCTTTTCCTCAGGTGTAATGAAGTCCTTGGGGGATTCAATTTAAGAACAATAGGTAAGGGAGTCTTCAGAGGAGGAATATTCTTCCCCAGGCTTTTCTAAGGCCTTCACAGGAGTAGGATCAGGAGGAGGTACCTGTGATTGTAGGGCCTGGAATGCCCTGAAAAGAGTTTGGGAGAAAACTTCCCATCCAGGGTAAGATTGCTGTTCTGTATGCTTTCATTTTTGTTTTCTCTTCAGGGCAGTTGAAGGATGGGTAGATTTAGAAGCCAATATCTGGGAGGATTGCAGAGCAGGAGTAGGCCCCTTCAATGCCATGAGCCATGGTTCCCCCTCGCCATCAGGGACAGATCAACCTTGGCATACATGCTCAGCATTTCCGTCGGGCCTGCTTCCATTATGGTTCCCAGTTCCAACTAAGAAACAGGCTTCCGATGGGACCATGAGCTAACATCTGCCTCGGGAGTCTACCGGAATCCTGTGGTGCAGCATGGGCGTCAGGCCTAACTTTTTTGGCCTTCTTCCTAGACGTCTCAAATCCAACACACAGCAACAGGAAATATCCAAAAAAATACACTCAGGAGGCAGTCACTGGAAATAAACTCCAACTTTTAATGGTGCTTCTTGTACCTTGGCAAACAGCCTTCAAGTAATAACATAAGCCACCAGCCATTCCCATTTTATGTCAAACTGCTCCAATTAAACAATCATCTCATCACCCAATAATCTACAAGAACCTGCTTAAACAAACATACCCTTAAAAAAGGGTAAAATATTTTTCCATATGCACTAAGTTACAAAACATCACATATAAATATAACTTATACATTTAAATTCACATCTAGATTCATACCTTTAGGTTTTAAAGTATTATAATTTAGAATAAACCTGCTTTCCATTTTTAATAAACTAGCTAAAAATCCCCACCCCTAGAAAGAAAATGTGTAGCCAACACACTAAAGAAGAAGCTAACATCAGAACCCCCATGTGCACTAATGAAGTGTTTAGATACTGGGCTATCCAAATTACTATTTCTAATATGTCCCAGATGTTCAAGAATTCTAACTTTTACCATACGTTTTGCCTGTCCAACATACCACCTTCACAGGAGTACACCCACACCCTACAATATAAACCACCCCACAAGAAATGCATGAAAACCTTCACATGGAACAAAACAATTTACCAGTAATTTTTCTACCTGAAATGTTCTTAATCCTAGAACATACTTTACGTCTCCCACAAGGGAAGGAACCCATATTAGCCCCTGGAAAGAAACCTTCTTGAAACCTAACAACTCCCTTAAATTTAAATACCTATGATAAGAAAATGTAACATGTGAAGGGAACAAATGCTTTAGTTGCTCATCTTCACATACCACTGGCCACAAAAACATTTCACTGACCTCCTCAAAATATCAGAAAATGGGGAAAATCTGGTAACAAAAAACAATACTTTATCCTGCTTATCGGTTTCCTGATCAAAATGATGCCTCTTAAAACCATCATACCATTGTCTCCTACCACAGCTGCTGCTCCCCACCTTTAACACACTATCCTTTGCTATTTTCAAACTAACACTAGAATAACCCCTTTGCAACAATTTCCATTCCAACTTCATGAACTCTTCTTCCAACAAATTCTTATCAGAAGTATTCTCATAAATCTTTTTAAAGTCACCCACAGGCAATGCTTCCATAAGATGTGATGGGTGCATGCTACTGGCCTGTAAAAAATTATTAACTGCAGTAGGCTTCATATGGGGTTTATGTTCTACCTTCAAACCTTCCTTAACATAAAATTCCCCATCTAGAAATTGTATATTCACTCTATCCACAGTAAAAGTAAACTGCAACCCCAGTTCATTCAGGTTTAACTGATCAATAAATATAGAAAACTCATCCAAATTCCCCCTACATATAAAAATTAAACCATCAATGTAACACTTAAGCAAAATAACATTCTTTGCAAAAAATTCTGTAGAATAAATCTAGTCTCAAAACAGGCCATAAAAAAAATAGCATAGCTGGGGGCAAAAGAAGCCCCCATCGCTGTGCCTTCGTTTTGCAAAAAATAATCACCACAAAACAAAAACAATTATGCCTTAAATAAAATTCCAATACTTCCACCAGAAAGGCTGTATGTGGTCCCTCCCCAAAATCCAAAAAACTGCTTTTAATCTTGGTGTATAAAGCTTTAATATCTACTGTAGCCCAGTAAAAATCTTTACACCACTGAATTTTCTTCACTTCTTGACAAATATCAACAGTACACTTAATAGGGGAAGGAATTTTAGGCAGAAAGTTCTTTAAATATAAATCCAAAAAAACCACACTCGCCACAATTGGTGTACCGGGGGGGGGGCATTTAAATTCCTGTGCACTTTAGGGATGGCATAAAAAATAGGGTCTTTGGGATGTTTAACATACAACTTACTTACATCCCTCTCTGTGAAAAAAAAAACAAGTCTTTCCCCTTTATCCAAAATTTCTCTTAACTGACTGTTGCAATGTTTCTTGAGGTTGTTTGCCAATTTTTCATATTCTGGACCAGCTAACAAATCAAACACCATTTTATCATACTTCTCCTTGGAAAACAACACCCAGTCCCCCCCCCCCCCCCCGGTCAGCCTGACAGAATTTACCATCACATTCTGAACTTCTACATAACTTCAAAGTATCCCATTCACCCCTAATTAAGTTATACACTTTTCTAGATCTTACAAACTTATGGTATTCCACTTTTTTACATAATACCCTTTCAAAACTTTGAACAATGTTAGAGCATTTAGGGGGAATGAAAGTACTAGAACAGAAAAAATGAGGCACCTTTAATTTCCCTTAACCAGTAAAATAACCTACTTCCCCTTCACCTTCATTTTCAGAAAAAATATCTGCCAATTCATTTTCAAGTATAGATATGTTAAGCAATGAATCTTCAGTATTAAACATTTCAACAAGTGCTTGCTTTCCTTCAAAATACACTCTTAAATACAATTTTCTACAAAACTTTTTAATGTCAAAAATAACATCTGCCAAAGATAGACAATAAGTAGGGAAAACTTGCTTCCCTTTATAGCAGCAAATTTTCAAGGTCTTTAGTAATGGTGACATTTGACAAGTTTATAATATGCAATTGACCAGGCATACATACCCTATTTTCTTTATTTTTACTACAAAAATGAACATCAGTCACAGTTTGCTTATTAAAGTACTTACTATATGCCCCCCAAGATGTCCACAGTACCATCTTCAGTAAATCGCCAAAAAACTTCATTTTCACTATTTCCTCCTGCCCCCATGATTTTTCCAACTCTGGCCTCTCTCCTTGGACTGAAAATCCTTCTGCAGTGATTGTCCCATCTCACTTAGTTGCCTAATGTCCTCAAATGAAACATTCTTCTTCCCAGCCTGCATTTCAGATCCAGATGAGACTGAAGAGTCACGTGATGTGAACAACCTATCCCCAGAGACTCTGGTGATAGCCCACCCTCTTCTTCTTCCTGTTTTTCGTTGTCATAGGATTATTTGATCTCTACCAATGTCTATTATATCACTGAGTTTCTTTTCCTTCCGATCCACCACCTCTTTCTCAACCTTAACCAAACATACTTTAATGCCCTTCATACACTCAATAAAGGGCTGTTCAGCTGTTTCCTTGGCCAGTGTCTCCTGTAACTCCTCAATATCACTACGAACCTTGTCATACTGTCCCTGATTCCTTTTGACCAAAATTTTCAGTCAACAGAGTCCAGTGAGTAGAAACTTGCTTCCATTCCTCCAATAAATCAGCCTCATCATCAGTAAAGTTGTAGGCAGGGAGTTTATCTACACAGAGACCCCGAGGGGTAATATTCAACTCCAGATACTTGTCCAACAACATAGTATCATAGAAGAAAGTCAGTTACTTCACCATACATTTTTCTAACTGTTCAAAACAACTGTGAAAATCCCTTAGATTTAAACCAGTCCAGGGGTCCATACCTGCCAGTTTTGTCTTTCCTTTCCTGCAACCAGTCCTGGAAAAATACCTCGTTACCAACAGGCTCCATATTGGTATCCACTCTGAAAATACCAGGAACAGCAGATGCTACCTCCAAAGACATGATGTAGAACAAACCCAAACACGAAACATGCAAAAAATACACTCAGGAGGCAGTCACTGGAAACAAACTCCAACTTTAAATGGTGCTTCCTGGCCGGCTCGTCAGAAGCACCTACCCCGTCTCTCCTTACCTAATGCCACATGCCAAAGTCTCTGGTTCTTTAGATAAAGATTGAGAGCAGCCAAACACCTGCAAAGAGTTTTAGGTAAAAACGATTTACAAATGTTGCAAGACGTATGGTCATCGGTCTCCCCTAGACAAAACATGCACTTACCGTGCATGCTCTTGTGTGGAATTTGTCCTTCACAAGCACACTTCCCCTTTGTAGTTGACATGTACGTCTGAAAAGCTAATGAATAGAAAGCAAAAAAACCCCAAAGGGTACTTATCTGAAGCAGACAGCCGTCAAACGTGCAAACTGCTTCCTGAATCTGGTGATCAGGAGTTCAAAGATCACCATGGCAGAAAAGGTCTGAAGTGGCTAAGTGCAGACGTGCACATCACTTTTATAGCCAATGTCAGTGTATGGCTCTGACCTCAAACATCACACGTGCCCCTGCTCCTAAGACTTTGGTACAGTGACCGGATGTCCAGTGCTGCAGGCAGCAACCTCCCTACAGTAATGAATACTGCAACATGAGAACAGAAGGACATCTAAATTTGCCATGCACAATGTATAACACTATAACAAAGGAAACTTTTAAACTTCTACTAAGCATGTACATACATACCACTCAAACTCTCAGCTCAAGAAATCTGGACAAAACCAAAATTAATTGGGGGATCAAAAATAGGGACAATTTTTAAATACTGCTGCTACAAACTTTGAAAGATAATAGAATAACAGCTTTTGTATTAGCATGCTTTTTCTGAAGGGTATGGAGTTAAAAACTCAAATGCCTTTCAATATTTATTGACTTCAATTCTCAATGATTTACCAGGAAACCACAAATTCTATCAGGAACAACCAAAAATATGAGGCAAACACTTGAACATTCTGCGAAAATCTGGACAGTTGAGAGGTATGTGCACATGGAAGTGGAAAGTAAAACAAATGCATAAGTGGAAAAAAATAAGAACCACAAGATGTATCCAATTTAAGTATCTCAAGCTTCTGCTACAGGAAAACGTATTCGTGTAGTGACCCACACCATTTCTTTGTACATATTCCACACTTGTGTGAAGTTCTGTAATACTGCAATCATATCCGTTCACCTGTGGATATCACTGGCTTTACCCAAGGGTGGTGCGATATGCCCACAGCAATGAAACAAAAGTGAATAAATAACATCTGTAAGTAAATATCAGCTGTGACTACTGGTACAATATACTGCAGTTTAATACATGTCAAATATACTTTTTTAGGGGGAAAGTTGAGACTTCATGATTTTTTTTTATACAATAGTGTATGGGGTTGCATTTTACCAGTCAGTAAATGATGGCAAACTTAAATATGTTTTGCAACTACTATTTCCAAGCTGTGATGAAGTTTTACCAGCATTTCAGACAAGTGCCCTGATCTTTATTAATGCAAGCAACTATTCAGTTTATTTAGTTTCTTAAAGGGACAATCCCAGTGTCTAAAATTCGGGTCCAACTACAAGTAACAAAAGTAAAGCCCACTTTAGCTATGTCACTCACATTCCCACCCACAGTGTCATTTTTCTTGTAAATGTCCGGTATTTCTTAAATTCCAATCTTCTTTTGTCTCCCACTGTCAACTACCATTTCAGTTTGCGTTCCTGTCCCATTTGAATCAGATTCTTTGTTCCTGTCTAATAAGTAATAAATGTTTTCCGCTGTTCAATCCATCTTTTCACTTGTATCATCAGTAGTTAACTTTTTTATTTTCAGATTTACTTTCAGTAGGGTGGCTTTAAGTGCAAACTGCTCCTTACAGTAACATTTTGTGTTTTTTTGTCTCAATGATCATTCATATGCTTTCCTTTCATAGTTACAAACATTTCATTTATAGTGGCAGGGTTCTCCTTCTTTACATAAATTTCAATGGTAATCACAGTTCTCATTGCTCATGTAATGCCATATCAAATCGATACGCGCTATAATTGATGTAAATAAAAGTACAGTTTTGTACCTACCATAAATGTAGATGTCCGAACTGGATAGCATCTGCAGTCATAACAACTGGGTTGTCCTGTCGTCAGGCAGCCCTTCGGTCGGCCGGATTCCAAAGTCCGGGTCCGGCTTCGGCTGATGTCGCACTTCACCCGACGTCATCTCTGTTGGTCTTCGGGTATAAAGGCATCAGCCGACGCCATTTTCCTCAGTGTTTCTTGCCCCAGATGCCAGTTGCCCTCTTGGAAGGCTAAATTTTGGGTAAATGCCAATGTTTCCAAAAAGATAGAAGGCAAACACAAAAAATAAGCATGTATGTACATATATACAAACAAATACACCATAAGAGACTCCCCGCCAGCTAGCTATTAGGAGGGTAAATACCCTAGGAGTACCACAGAGGGAAGGAGGGAGGTAATCCTGACTGCAGATGCTATCCAGTTCGGACATCTACATTTATGGTAGGTACAAAACTGTACTATGTCCTTCATGGATGCATCTGCAGTCATAACAACTGGGTAGAATACCATAGCCAACTAGGGAGGAGGAAGAATAGATTATGGTGTGGATAGGATCCCTTGCAGTACAGCAGTGGCAAACCCTGCTCGGGATCTGGAATACAGAGGTAAATTATAATGCTTGGCAAATGTATGCACGGAGGTCCAAGTAGCCGCCTCAATAATGTCCTTGGTTGCCACTCCTCGTAAGAAGGCTGTGGTAGTGGCTGTTGCCCTTGTCGAATGAGGCCTTATGTTCTGTGGAATTGGTTTTCCATGAAAGGAGTAACAGAATCGTATGCAATTTCCTATCCATTTGGAGATTGTCTGTTTGGAAATCGCTTTTCCTTCCCTTCCTGTTGCATAGGCTACAAACAGCTGGTCAGTTTTTCTGTTACTTTAGTTCTGTCCAGGTAGTAGCGTAGCTGTCTATGTACATCCAAGGTATGCAGCATTCTTTCCCCTCTGTTTTGTGGGTTTGGGAAGAAGGTAGGTAGGTGGATTGCCTGGTTTAAAGACACTCTGGATACCACCTTAGGCATAAATGTAGGATTAGTCCTCATGGACACTCTATCTTGGTGGAAGATTAGGAAGGGTTGTACTGCCATTAGGGCCTGAAGTTCAGAAACCCTTCTTGCTGAGGTTATTGCCAGTAGGAAAGCAGTTTTCCACGATAGATGCTGCGGGTCTGCTGTTGCTGCTGGTTCAAAAGGTGCGAGTGTCAACTTTTCCAGCACAAAGTTCAAATCCCAAGCTGGCAATGGTGGTTTCCTAGGAGGTTTTACATTCTTGATCCCTCTGAGGAACTGCCTGAGTAAAGGATGTGAAAAGACAGGTGGATCAAAGCTGTATTCTGCTGAAATAGCTGATGCATGTATCTTGATGGAGGAATAGGACAGGCCTGTATGTAGAAGCTCTGCCAAATACTCCAGAATGTTAGCAATGTCTATATTGGACACATCTTTTCCTCTTTCAGCACTCCAAATGACAAACCTTTTCCATTTTCCTGCATAGTTCCTTCTTGTTGAAGGTCTGCGGGCTTCAAGGATAATGTCTTTAACCCTTTGGGAAAGCTCTGGATTAGTTGCTGCTATGTGATATTCCATGCAGTCAGTTGCAAAGTTTTTAGGTTTGGATGCATGATGCTGTAGTTGTTCTGGGTTAACATCAAAGGCATCAGGGTATTGGCCATATTTTGTCCCGAGACATGCTCCTCAGCAATGGGTACCAGTGTTGTCTTGGCCAGTTTGGAGCTATGAGGGTTATCCTTGGACGTTCCTCCTTGATTTTTAGTAATACCTTGTGTATCAAGGGAAGAGGTGGGAATGCATATGCTGTCAGACCTTTCCAGCTGAAGGAGAGCAAGTCCACTTTCCATGCAAGTGGGTGGAACGTCCTTGTGCAGAATTTTTTGAGCTGGTGATTGAGAGGGGAAGCGAATAGATCTATCTGTGGCATTCCCCATTTCTTTGAGATGGCCTTGAAGATGTCCGGGTGTAGCATCCATTCGTGAGCATCCGAGGTGGTTCTGCTTAACATGTCTGCTAGAGTATTCTCCTTTCCTGGTACGAACATTGCCTGTAACTGGATGTTGTAGCTGAGCCAGGTTCCAAAGGTCCAAAGTCATTCTGCATAGGGGTATGAATGAGTGCCTCCCTGTTTGTTGATGTACCACATGACTGTGGTGTTGTCTGTCCTTATCATCAAATGTCCTGCTTTGAGGAATGGTCTGAATTTTTGGATTGCCAGCTTTACTGCCAGCATTTCTTTTAGGTTGATGTGCAAATGGAGCTGGTCCTGTGTCCACAATCCTTATGCGCATTTGTCCAGCATGTGAGCCCCCCATCCTAGGTCTGAGGCGTCTGTTGTGATGGTTTGGCTTGCTTGATAGTTGTGGAAAGGTAGGCCTGGATTTGACTGGCATGCTTGAGCCCACCATAGGAACTCCTGTTTTAGGCATGGGATTAGAGGAATTTCTGCTTCTAGGCTGTGCCTGTGTTGGGACCATAAATTCTTTAGGTACCACTGTAGTTTTCTCATATGTAGTCTGGCATGTGGAACCAAGATTATGCAGGATGCCATGAAGCCCAAGGCCTGTAGAACTTTTCTTGCTGTTAGCTTGTTCTGTTTTGTTAGTGCCAAGAAGTAAAGAGGGAGTTCTTTTGTTTTTCTGCAGTTAGGAATGCCATTTGTTTTACTGTGTCCAATTCCGCGCCCAAGAATGTCCTTGTTTGGGATGGTATCAGCCTTGACTTTTGTAAATTGACTGTGTATCCCAGTGCTTGTAGCAAGTAAATGACCCTTTGTAAATCTGTTGTCAGCTTGCTTTTGTTGTCCCCCTGTAGCAGACAGTCGTCCAGGTATGGATAAATTTGGATTCCCTGTAGTCTGCAGTGAGTGATTACTGATGCCAGGCATTTTGTGAATACTCTGGGCAGTAGATAAGCCAAAGGGCAATGCTGAGAATTGATAGTGCTCTGATCCTGCAAGAAATCTGAGGTATCTTCTGCAAATTGGTCGTATGGGGACGTGCAGGTATGCCTCCTTGAGATCTAGAGTTACCAGCCAGCACTCCTTGCCCAGCATGGGAAGAAGTTGCTGGAGGGTCAGCATTTTGAATTTTGGGACAATGATGAATGTATTTAAGATGGACAGGTCGAGAATAGGTCTCCAGCTTTTTTCCTTTCTTGGAACTAGGAATAGTCTGGAGTAGAATCCTTTGCCTTGTTCTGTTATTGGCACTTTTCCACAGCTCTCATCTTTGTTAGTTGCATTATCTGCTGTAGAGCTTCTGTTTTTGATTTGGAGGCAGGTTTGACATTCCTCTTTGACTGGTAAAGTGTGGAAGTGGAACCGGTATCCTTGGTCTATGGTTTGCAGAATCCACTTGTCTTTTGTGATATAGTGCCAGTTTTTGAAAATAAGGTTAATTTTCCGCCTAATGGTGCTGCTATTTGTTCCCTGGTAGGCGGAGTTAGAATCAAGTCACTGTGCTGTTGTAGTGGCAGTGGCTGTGTCTGTGCCTCTGTTATTACCTTGCCACTGTCGTCCTCTGTAGGCACCCCTCTGGATTGATTTCTGCCTCTGGGACGTCTATTCCTGCCCCTTTGGGATCTTGTGGAGTCAGGAAAGGACCAATTTTTGGCAGGCCAGTTCCTGCTAAACCTTGGGGGGTTGAACCTGCAAAAAATCTTTAACTGTTTGTACAGATTTTGCCTTTTCTTCCATTTTCTTCATTACCTGCTGGGCAGGTGTACCAAACCAACTGGCCTTATCCATAGGTGCATCTAATAACTTAGCTTTAACATGATCCGGTAAGACCTGTTCCTTCAGCCATGCATGTCTTCTTATCACTGTGCCAGTCATGGCTGATCTAAATGAAGCCTCCAGTGCATCATAGCCACATTTTAAGGAATGGTTACTAACCTGTTGTATGTTATTTACCATTTCTAATATATATTTCTTATCTATAGAGTCATCAGAGGATAGCTTTTAGTTAACTGATCAAGCATAAACTCTTGGTATTGTATCATGTGAAACTGACAATTTAAAGCACAAGCTGAGAGCGTAGCAGAGGCATAAACCTTTTGCCCCATCTGTCTAAAGACCTGGCTTCCCTTTGAGAAGGAATAGGGTTTTTGCTGTGGTCGAGGCTGCTGCCTTAGGCCCCTGGGATATGGTTTCGGGTCTGCAAGTGGGGCCTTGTATAAGTGGTGATGAGTGTCTGGAACCCTGTAAAATCTGTCTGGTTTGACAGGGGCTGGAGGTAAGGAATCTGGTGCAGTGCAGACATCATTAAATGCATCATCCACAACAGAGAGGACAGGAGGTATAGCTAAAGGCCTGTGTTGTGGTAGGTGCAGAAAAGTCCTAAGTCTTTTTCTGGAATCTGAGAAATCCTGTTCCTGCCATTGGAATTGTTCTCGCATGGCATGTAAGGTTTCCCCAAAGGAGAATTCTTCTGGTGGAGAAGCAGCTGGAATGGATTCTTCAGCATCTGAGTCTTCATAATTGGAGAAATGAGCCTCTGTAATATCAGAGTCCTCCGCGGAATCATCAGAGGACACAGGCTCGGGGGGCTCTGCTCTAGGTCTCTTTTCTGGGGGCTGAGAGGCCCTGTCTGGGTGAGATTGAGATCCCCTAATTAAGGATATTAAATCCTCTGCCAGAGTAAGCATTTGTGAACTAGAAGTGGGCCTAGTAGAGGGGGGCTTAACAGGCACTGATTTAGTAGATTTGGCTGCTTTAGCCCTGGCAAAGGCCTTAATAGACATGGCTGCAGGAGGCCTAGCAGCACCACGTGCTGGGGTAGAGACATCCAAAGGGATGGTGTCTGATAAGTCACTAGTAACCACTGGAGGTAAGATTTCTGAGGCCGTTTCAAGTAAGGTAGCAGGAGCCTCGGTAGTAGTCATTGATTCAGCTGTGCTTTGATCAGTTTTCTCGGTTTCGGCCGAAACCGAGACACTCGCGGTTTGCTTAACCATGGTTTCGGCCGAAACCGCGGACCGCGAGTGTCGGTCTTTTTCTTTGCGTTTTTAACAATCTGGGTAGTCGGAGGATCCGACGGCATAATGTACGCAAAATCTGAGCCGAAAAACTGTTCAGCAAACTCCGACCGACGCCTAAGCGTTCGTCGGTTGAATGAGGCACAGGCTGAACAGGCTGCTACGTCGTGGTCTGGGCCTAAACAAGGCAAACAGTAAGAGTGGAAATCTTTATGAGGTATTTGTTTCCCACAAGTTAAACAGTTATTGACTTTTTCTGACATCGGCTGAGGCAAGAAAGAGTCCCCAACGGGGTACTTAGCTTTTAGAAGTCTTCGAAGTAGTATTCGGAAGTAGTAATCTCTGGATCTGACCGACCGGCACTTGCGAACAGCTTCTGCTTCGGGCGCCACGCGGCAAGAAAGACTGATGAAAATGGCGTCGGCTGATGCCTTTCTACCCGAAGACCAACAGAGATGACGTCGGGTGAAGTGCGACATCAGCCGAAGCCGGACCCGGACTTTGGAATCCGGCCGACCGAAGGGCTGCCTGACGACAGGACAACCCAGTTGTTATGACTGCAGATGCATCCATGAAGGACATCTAGAGTTTCAATTTTTTGTAAAACACTTTCTGCATCACACAGTTAACACATGATTCTAAGGAAAAAGATCACTAGAAGAAAATTTTCATCTAAAACATCACTATTCCTAGCTGTTCTGCAAACATTGATTTTATTTTTATTGCAGTTCCCGGTTGTCGATCTAACTGTATGTAGTATTATAAGCATATGCAATTGCACTACAGTGTGATCAGCACATGGAAGGGAACTGGCTGTAAAACTGACTAACTGCAGTTCCAAGTTGTCCGGCTAAATGTATGTAATTACAGAGGCGTTGGTAAATGTACTCTATGTACACTACAGTGTGCATGTAATCAGCGAGGGGGTAGCAAAAGCAGTGATAAAAAAAAAAGAAGTTATGTACTCACCATAACGTTCCATCTGAGTAGGTAACTTCATCTGTCTGCAACCTGTGGGTATCGGATCCGAGCCGGCAGCTTTCAAAGCTAAAAGATCCAAACTCTCAGCTCCTCCCCTTACCCATAACACCCTGCTACCTCCCTCCAGTCCTCAGATCGAGTTTGCCTAAAACAAAAAACAAACTAAGACCCTCGAAAGAGGAACACTAACCTAATGCAAGACAAGGTGAAACCTTGCGTCATAGAAATAACCATGAAACAGGTTAGGGGGAAGGAGGGGGGGGGGGTCGGTTGCAGATAAATTAAGTTACCTACTCAGATGGAACGTTATGGTGAGTACATAACTTCTTTATCTGAAGTAGTTAACTTCATTTGATCAGCAACCTGTGGGACAGAGTCCCCAGCTACCTAAAACCTTGGGCGGACCTCAAGGAAGGATATTCCGGAGCACTGCGGAGCCAAATGATGCCCTACTCCTGGATATCAGATCCAACTTATAATGAGAAATGAAGGTATGAGAAGAGGACCAAGTAGCTGCTGAGCAGATGTCGTCTAGAGGAACACTCGACCAGAATGCTGCAGAAGTAGCCATAGACCGGGTAGAATGGGCATGGACCCCTAAGGGTTCAGGCTGGCTGGAGGCTAAATAAGCGTGCACGATGCATTGGAATATCCATCTGGCCAAAGTAACTTTCGTAATAGGCTTACCAATAGATGGTTTAGTGAAAGACACAAAAAGCTGATCAAATTTCCTAGTAGTGGCTGTCCTGTGCAAGTAAAAATGCAATTGTCTGTGCACATCCAATAAGTGCAATCTGTATTCCCCTTTGTTCTGAAAGTTGGGGAGGAACACAGGCAAATTAATGGATTGGTTGATATTGGATTCGGAGGCCACCTTAGGCAAGAAAGAAGGGTTAGTCCTGAGAGACACACTGTCCTTATGGAAGACCAGATACGGGGGCTTCATACAAAGGGCTCGAAGCTCAGATACTCTCCTGGCTGAAGTAACTGCCATCAGGAAGGCCGTTTTCCAAGAAAAAAATTTTAACTCAACCGAAGCAGCCGGTTCAAAGGGTGGGCCAGTCAATGCCTGAAAGTTCCAGGGTGGAACCGCATTCTTGACCAGAGGTTTCAACAGAAAGGTGCCCTTCAAAAAGATTTTGCATATCTTAGTGGACGCTAAGGGACCAAGGTTATCTCCTATGTGGAAATGGGAAATAGCAAGGTTGACCCCATCTGAGGAAGATCTGATTCGCTACCGATGGGTTTAGAGACCACTCGTAAGGTGTGAGGAACGAGCGACTCAGCTTGTCCGCTAGAATGTTGGCCTGACCCGAAATATGCGTTGCTACCAGAAAGCGGTTGGTGGAAATCGCCCAGTCCCAAACTCTCATAGCCTTTCGAAAAGAGGGTAAGATCTGGTTCCTCCCTGTTTGTTGATGTACCAGACTACAGCCATGTTGTCTGTCTGATTGCAATAGTCCCCAGAGGAAGAAGGTCTTGAAGGGCTTGCAACACCAGAAGCACCGCCCTCATCTCCAGGACATTGATATGCAGAACGGTCTCTAAGGGAGTCCACGTGCCTTGGACGGTTCTGCCCATGGAATGAACCCCCCACTCGAGGCGAGAAGCGTCCGTGGTCAGCGTGGCTTGGGGTTGAGGCATCACAAATGGTCTCCCTTCCCGCAGCTGTCGGGAATGGAGCCACCAAAGAAGGGAGTTCCTGCAAACCGTGCTCAGGGGAATTAGAGACTCCAATGGGTGGAGTAGGAGAGACCACTGAACCTGAAGAGTCCATTGTAGGACTCTCATATGCAATCATGCTAGAGGTGACAGGCTGATGGCTGCCGCCATGGAGCCCAGGGCTCTCAGGACCAACTCTGTAGGTGGGGCTGGAGACTGTAGGAGTGCCATTATGTGTAGTGACAAGTTGCGCAACCTGTCCGCTGTTAGAAAGCATTTGGCCTGGCGCGTATTTATCCTGGCCCCTATAAAATCCAGAACTTGCACAGGATGAAGAGACGACTTCTGAAAATTTATAGTAATGTCTAGACGCTGGGCCAAGGCTAGGGAGTAATCCCTGGCGGAGTAAAGCAGATGCCTGGTGGGGGCGGTGAGGAGCCAATCGTCTAGGTACAGAAAGACCTGAATTCCCTGAAGTATCAGGTGGGCTGCTACAACTGCCATGACCTTGGTGAACACCCTGGAGGCTGTGGTGAGGCCGAACGGGAGAACCCTGAACTGAAAGTGACTGGCTCCTAGCCGAAAGCGGAGAAACCTCCTGGACCGTATGTCTATAAGAATGTGGTAGTGCGCATCCTTGAGGTCTATGGAGCACATCCAGTCATTCTCCTGTAGGAGAGGGAGAATAGGTTGCAGAGTGACCATCCGGAATTTCTCTTTGGCAACGAACAGGTTTAGAGATGACAGGTCCAGAACTGGCCTTAAGTCCCCTGTCTTTTCTGGCACCAAAAATAACCTGGAGTAATTGCCTAATCCGGACTGCTCTGGGAGGACGTGCTGGATGGACCGTTTTTCTAGCAACTTTGATATTTCTGAAGCCGCCGCCTCCCTTTGACCAGGTGGGACATCAGGAAGGCGCTTCGTTAGAGGGTAAAGATACAGAAAGGGAATAGTGTAACCTCTGGATATTATTCGGAGCACCCAATGATCTGTAGTAATGGACTCCCAACTTTGTAGGTGCTCCGAAAAACGTCCCCTGACTGCCTCCAGAGAGGGACAGCCAGGCAAGCCCTTAAGGCTGCTGTGCGGGCCGGTCTGAGAAAGGTTCTCTGGACCCGAAATTCTTCGGCCCCCCCTCTGTCTCTGGGCCGGCATCCACCTTGTCCTCCTCTGCCTCTGAAGGACGAAGGGTCCGGAGCGGGATGGGACTGCTGGGACTTCCGGAACCACATCTTCTTTTGTACTCTCTGGTTTCTTGAGAAGGACCTTTGAGGATTAGAGAAGCGAATCCTGATGCCAGACAGCGTCTTCCCATCTTCCTCACTCTGGAGCAGCGTGTCGCTGACAGTTTTGCCAAATAGCGTAGAACCGTCAAAGGGAGCATTCGCGAAGGATGCCTTGAAGGGTTCCGCAAAGTCACAAAGGCGAAGCCAGGCGTGGCGCCGCAAGGCGACCCTTGCTCCGCTGGCTCTAGCCGCTCCCTCCATGGCATGGGAGAGGAGCCGCATGGAAGTGTTAGAAATTGACTTTAGAGTGGCCATGCGAGCCGAGAAGGTCCGTTTGTCCTCGGCCGCCATGGACTCTGGGGGAGCTCCAGCGTATTCTTTTATCAAGTCCCACTGGAGCCTGATGACGTGTGCAAGGTAATTCAACGCCCTTATAGAAAAGGTAGCTGAAGCAAACATCCGCTTTCCAATACGGTCCATCGTCCGAGATTCCTTATCAGGAGGATGGACCGAGGAACTTTCCTGTGCTAGTTCCTTCTTAGTGGCGGCTGCCACCACCATGGCATCTACTGGGGAACCTTTATTCCACGCCTGTCTGTCAGGAGGGGGACTGAGTATTTTATCTGGTCTTCTAGGGATTGGCTCCATGGTGTCTGGCTCCTTCCAAGCCCTGGTAGTAATCAAGTCTACCAGGAGATCAGCCGGGGGGGGGACCCTAGAGGTAGACGGGCCTGCGTCAAACGCCTCCAGAAACACAGACTCATCAGAGGAAGGTTTTTGGACAGACCACCCTCCTCTGATATGTAGCATTTCCATAATGTCTCCAAAGGAGACGTCCTCAGGGGGTGGCCTTGGGGAACCTTCCCCTAAGTCTGTGTCCTCTGTGAGGGACTCAGGGGAGTCCAAGTGCCTCCTCCTGCACTTTTGTTAGTGAGGGACCTCCTCGGCGGGACTGTACAAGGAGGGCTCACCAACAGGGTCCTGTTCCCCTATGGGAACCAACTGGAGCGCCGACGCAGGCTGTCCCTGGGACCGGACGATGGAAGATAGGCCCAAATGCGCAGGAGTGACGGGTGGATCCGTAGCTCGGACCGGGGACCTGGAACTCCTCGACAGAACCTTCTCCACTACGTCAAAAGCCGAGGGCGAACCATTCTCTCCTGACTCCGAGAGCAACCCCCTCGGTTCCGACGCAAGGACCGGTGTCGGGTCCAATGCGATCGGACCCGAAAGGGGAGTGTGCTCCGACCAAAATGGAGCCGAAGACACACTCACCCCTGCGGATCCGAAGCTCGGATCAGACATGCTCGAGGGTACGGTTGGCATCGAAGTAGCCACCACTGTCGGCGCCGACTCCCCGGGTCCGAGATGGCTTGGATCCAAAGACTCCGAAACCCGATAACGAATCGAAGAAGGAGCAATTGGGGCAAAGAAAGGGACCGAGCACCCCCCCCCCCCAAAGGGGAGGGGAGGCAAGAGCACCTCCATCTGCATCTGGGCCTGCAAGAATCGACGCATCATCTGCTCCAAATCAGCATCAAACATGCTTCTGGTGGACCTCGAAGAGGTTGCCTAAGTGGGCCGGGGAAGGCCGCCTCGATGACCTAGACGGAGACCGGTACTCCTCCTCCGGCTCCGGAGAAAAGCGGGGGGAACAGAGCCGAGAGGGTGAAGATTCGGAGACCTTCCTGGGAGGGCTAACTACCTTAGCTGGCGGAGCAGAGGAATGAGACTCTGCCCGCCTCTTATGGCTTTTATGCCGCTCTTTGTCCCTGTGCCTCCTCTCTCTTGTAGAAGAGTCCCACTCTCCCTGAGACACAGAGGGAGGTTGAGTCCCAGTCAGGGGAGGGGGAACTGAAGGCAGGACAGCCACGGCTGGTGCCTTAGAGAGAGAGGAGGAAGAAGAATCCGCAGGCAAAAGCCCCACCAGGATTAACTTATTCCTCCTATCCCTAACAGCCCGGGGGTTAAAGGCCACACACACTTGGCAGCCAGAAGACAAGTGGGCTACCCCTAGGCAGAGAACGCACTGAGTGAGGCCATCCGCTGGGGACAGCTTATGGCCACACAGTGCATTTAGATAAAATGGCCTTAGGCCCTCCAGCCATCGCACGACCACACACACACAGTAAAGTGGAGGGAAGAAATTAAATTTAAACAGTAAATTTACCACAAAAAACCCGAGAAAAGTATATAGACAGAAAACTCAGGGCCTACTACACTCACTCACACAAAAATTCTTAAGAAATAGTTTTAAAAGGTTTTTAAATGTTTTGAAACTTTCACCCAATGCCAACATTTCGTCGCTTAAAGCTGTCAGAAGCCACAGCAAACGAGATCTGAGGACAGGAGGGAGGTAGCAGGGCATTATGGGTAAGGGGGAGGAGCTGAGAGCTCGGATCTTTTAGCTTGGAAAGCTGAAGGATCCGATACCCACAGGTTGCTGATCAAATGAAGTTAACTACTTTAGATAATGTGTTTTTACACCACCCCACTCACAAAAATACTGCCTATTGCTGGTTGCTATCAAAGTGCTGAAAGTAAATTCACACATCGGAGGCACCTTGACACTTCTATTTAAAATAATATTTTGCTGTTGATGTAGGTAATTAGCCCTTTCTACACTTCTTTCCTTCAGGTAGAATCAAGAACAAAGTGATGCTGGACAGACCCACAATCTCCAAGGATCAGTTTTTAAATATTTCTGTAATTCTCATGAAAACGTTAAGAACAATTGACTTTGCATCTCTGTGCATTTCTGAACAAGAAGTACAAACTCCAGTGTATGGAATTATTGACAGACTGTAATCCTGAGTGGTTTAAGCAGGAAATCAAAAGTGTTGTCAGGGCAGGAAAACATGAAACAAAGACAGGGACATTCTGCCAAATCAGGGATAACAGAGGTGTAGGTATTCCCGATAATGCAGCAATTCATCTGGGCAGCAGAAGAGTAGATTTAAAATGCTAGCTTGTCTCAGGCATCAGCAGCATCGGTCTGAATCAGTTATTTCCTGCATTAGAGACAGATGCAATAATAATTGGGGTAATTAAGTACAATTTTTAAAATATTACTACCATTAACTTGATATGCTGTCAGAATAAGAGCATGTGAATTAACATGCATTTTCTGATGTAAAAGAAGTCTGTAATCCAATGTGTTAGCATTATCAAAGTGTAATTCACTGCCTTTTTGCCTTTTTTTTTCTGGATTTCTGTTTGCCATATAAGTTGTTAGGGTACGATCATGCAAATACGTACAGGCTTCAAAAATAAATGCGGATACCACATTAGTGGTTATTAGTGCTGAAACACCAATGCACCTGGTGATTGAATTGTAGCAAATTGAAGTAGCAAGCAGTTTGCTACAGTTGTAGATGATGCCCTTTTTTGTCTTTATCTAGGTGGAGAAGAGTTACATTTCTTTACAGGCCAGCTGTTGACCTAGCTGTAATTCTGGAAAAAGACCCCATATCAGGGGCAGTGTTTAAATATTGCTCCAATTCGCTAAAAATTAATGAATCAACATGTTTTGCATTAGCATGCATTTTCTGACCAGTATCTGTCACGGTTGACTACTTGTAATTCTTACTAATTTATCAGAAAATCACATATTTTACAACTTAGCAGCAGCATCCACACACTTTTTCTACTGATTGCTTCTTTCTTTGGACAGAATTTTTGCCAGTGCCTGTGACTTAAGCAAACTACTTACTACTCTCTCCACATCATGATCCGATAATCTAGAGGATCGAGAGGAGTGGGAAGAATGATGGCTACGTTCATTCTGTAACAAAGGTGACTGAGGTGCCGAGTGGATAGACTCCAAGGACGGAGATCTCAGTCTCTTATGGCTTTGAGACGGCTCCGAAATAGCAGATGGAGCCAACGGAAGAGTTGTCTTGTCGGTGCCAGACATACTTGGTTAGTCAAATAAAGGAGTCGGCTCTGAAGGTGGAGCTGATGGCTTGACAGACTTAGGGGATTTCACTGGCTGAGTACTTTTAGCCAATCCCCTGAGGCTTCAATAATCCCCGAAGGATTAATTTGTTTTTGCGCTCCTGCAGGACCCTTGGACTAAAAGCGTGACATATAGAACAGGAGTCCTGCAGGTGAACAGCGCCCAAACAATATACACAACTAGTGTGCCCATCTGCCAAATACCTTGGTATCTTTAGACATTTTAGTAACACCAACCACAGCTATACTACAAAAAACAAGAAACAAATAGACTTTTTTTTTTTTACAGTTAAGGAACAGAAAGGAAAGCCTCTAATTTAAACGGCTATCCCAAGGGGGGGGGGGGGGGCTCTCTAATGTAAACGAGTTCAAGGGAAACAGAAGGCCTGCGAGTTATGGAGCGACGGCCAACAAAGCTACAATACACAAGAAAGCGATAAGGGATAAAGGAATACATCTACACAAAAATTGACAAAAACTTGGCAAAATTTCAAGAATAAACAACAATATATTAATAAAAAAACTATACTAAGCCTGAGCCAGTAATGAAGCAACCTCGCAGCAAACGAGATCTGGGTAGCTGACGCTGGGCATGCTGGGGTAAGGGGTAGCCTCGAGCCAGTAAACAGCTCTCGAGCTATAGAAGATGGCCGAGTCGGATCCGAGGTTCGGCTCCGAACCCAAACAGCTAGACGAAGGCGAGATGGACAACTTAACATCGTCTGTTATATGTTCTATGGCTTTGCAGATGAGACTCATCAGACTGATGGGATTATAATTCTCAAACGTAGTGGTAGGGACTCCCTCATGGAATGGAATCAGCACTCCTTTACACCAAACTTCAAGAACAAAACCTGTGGCTAAACTTAGATTAAATAATCTGATGAGTGGCTGAGAAGTGACTCTGCCAGGGCTTGCTTAATACTGTTTATTAAATAATCATATGTAATATCACGCCCCATGAAAGAAGTATTTTTGGTCTTAGAAAACAACTTAAGAACGTGCTCCTTTGTGATAACAGAGAGTTTAACTGATTTAGGGAGAGGTTGGGTTTGGAAAAAAATCTCTGGGATAAAATTAGCATTGAATGTATTTACTAGTATAGTATAGTAGCAATGTCTATTGTCTGAACAGGTGGTACCATTTTGAATAAAATAAGAACAATGTTGGGCGTTATTCCTTATTTTCCTAAATTATCTGAAAAAGGATTGATAATGGTCAGTAGCTTCAACTGCTAACCTACGTTCATGGACTGAAAAAATACTGCTAGGAACCACCACGATAAAATAAAAATCCAGTTTTATTTTATAAGAAACAAGCGCTTTCACGCATACAAATGCGCTTCATCAGGTTACAACTTACACATAAAAAACGCCCATTTTTATACTAAAAACAGTCATCAATTAACTAAGATGATTATCAATTGACTAATTAGTTAAAACACAATTAGTGCAGTTAAAACAACCACCAGTGTGCGTCACTTCCCTCAACAGATGCTGAACAAATACATAAATATAACCAAGCATCTTTCAACATTACACTAGTGATACTAGAAAACTAAATAGTTAGAATATCACGTCATACAGGTCAAATGGTGACTTAGTAAAGATCTCAAAAAATTTTCATTTATTATATCAAAAATCATGAAGCGCCAATATGTGCATACGCGCTTGAGCCGAATACATGAACTGTATCTTATCACTTTAAATAACTTAGATCACATCAAGTTATCATCGCAAATGGAACGAACATGATTCATAGCCAGCCCATTTTTTGTAGTTCATTATCATTCTAGGTCTATGATCAGCAAACAAACGTACGAGTGAATATCAGCATACAAAAATAAGCCATAATATATCTTTTTCATCTTTTTTAACTTTTTTAACCCATAAGTCAAATGAGTTGCTGTAGAGAAGTTACCATTTATATTTCACATATTTATAGATTTCTTATTTTCTTAATGTTTCTACAACCCAACGGCAAGCATATTATGGCCGACAACCTTCATCTTAGTATCTAATGCCCAGCACAATCAAAAACAAATCTATCATGGGTTTAAAAAATATGAATGTTCCTACATTATCTTCACGAACTCTTGCAGTCGTACTAGTTCAAACCATTGTATGCAACATTCTTGGTGTATACATATATCATAGCTTAATGTCGCCATTACTTACAGATGATATAGAGACTTTTATAAATGTAAACTTTCATAGTCAACACATCATAGTAAGGCAGGACGTAGCCCAAGCCTTCGTAACCAACCCCAAGTTCACAGATGGTACATCAAACAGTAATATAATTGACTCCTCTAACAGAATAGTCCTAGCAGTGCAAGGCAAATGTTAATATATAATTCTACATGAATACTCAATCGCAGTTTAAGACCTCATGGTGTCAAAGGTCAGAAATTGGTCAACAGACATTGCTCAACAGTTTTATAATAGATGCAACAGTGTAAATCGTTAGTACGAAATGTAAATAAGTGTTTACAAAAAAACTTTCATGGACTGCTTAAAAAATATTTTGTTATTAAAATTTGTCACATTTCTGAAAATAACCCTGATATCAGGTTTACTGCATCTGCTGTATAATTTAAGGAATATTTTTCTTTTGCTGTAAAGTTTTATTTCTGTTGGAAGACTACAGCAGTGATTTGTTTTTGAATTTCATATTATGTTTTGTTCTGTTCAGACCTGCCAGATCTATGCATTTATCAAAATGGGCATAGAGCACCTTAGTGAATCTAGCTGCCTTGGTGTCTTTGAAGATACTACCGCCAAGGGTTCATTTTGAAACCTCTTCATAAAATTTGATGAGGTTAGTTCATTAGAAATTCTTCAGTTCCGAGATATTACATGTGGTGGCTTTGAAGGTAAAAGCCACATTGATGCCTACTTCAGACACCCTTTAATATTTTGACAATATGTCTTTCCTGATATACAGATGTCTGCAGGTGTATGTTCTTACACTAGATTAGGGGAAGGCATTGAAGCCTCCTATAGCATTTCTCATAACTTACTGTTGGTGCCGTGTTGCACATAATTTATTGGTGAGCGTGCCTATCTTATGCTATGAATCAATGGATCAAATTTCCAATTGTTAGAGATGAACAATACAGGGTATTAATTACTGCTGTTCCTCTGCTGCATTAAAACTTCTCTTTTTTGGAACAAATCCCTTTGGCTGTTTCTGACAATAGTAATCATCGTAGATATTTCTGAACAGTAGTGGGCATCTACTTCTATTTTATTTATATTATGCAGTTATAACAGTTCGTAATATTGTTTTGTGGGAACATCAGTTTACTTTACTTCATCATACAGATAGATTTGTGTGTGTGTGTATATATATATATACATACACACACACACACACACACATATATATATATATATATATACATATATATATATATATATATATTAGAGAGAGTGTGTGTGTGTGTGTGTATATATATATATATATATATATATATATATATATTTATTGTTTTTATCTACTCACAAATCATTTAAAAATTAATTGAAAACACATTTTGTCAAAAACACATTTCGTCTTATCACATATCGGAGAAAATGTGAAATACAGCAAATGCTCATTCAAAACTTCTCCCTCCCATGCCCCCAAACTTGTACATACTAACTCCATAGTCACAAAACTGTGAGAAAAGAGAAAATGCCACTCAGTGAATCACTCTTGGCTCACACACACATTTTTAAAGAGCTAATTGAACACAAGAGTGGGCACTAGCAAAGTATAATCCATGCTCTAGTCTAGACTAATTTAACTTGCAGCTGTTGTTATCCTAACATCAAACCACACCAGCAGTGACTATCTATAGTCTGACATAATTTTCTTTGAAATGTGATTCACTGACATGTGCTTTCAATGAAATGAGTTTTCAGTGATTTTTTTTTTTCCAGTGAATAGGTAACCATGTCTGTCTGCATTTAATTACTTATTATTTTTATTTATTCATTCATTCTTCTGGCACAAAATGGCAGGAGAATGCTGCTGTAACTGCATGGTTTGTGAGGTTAATATTAGATGAGGTTATTGGGATATATTTGGTGTCTTGCAGGCAAGATTACACTACTGTTGTTTGAAGGGGTTAACTAGGTTATGGGCTTTGCACTTTCTACAGCTCCAAGGGCATTTACAAATTTCTAGCTCCAGTAAGAGCATTCTGCGGGCTCTAGGGTGTACAGATTTACCTTTACTTGGATGATGATCTTTTCTAGACCCTTTCAAGAGACAAGCTTCTTCAAGACCTCAGCTTTACCAAGGACCCTTTTCTGAGTCTGAATTTCACCCTGAACTTGAAGAAATGTGTCTTTCCTTCTCAATATCCCTTAATCTAGGTTACTAATTGAACTCTGTCCCTGTGATGGCATTTCTTCCTCAGGGAAAAATACAGTTTCTAATCTTGTACTTCCAGTCTTTTCTTCTTCTTCTAGATAACCCCTCAGCAAGAGAGATACTAAGAGTTGTGTGATGCATGGTTTCAACCATTCAAATAGTTTGTTTCCCAATTCTTCTTTTACACTTCATGCGGAAGAAACTCATTAGGTGGATCAACCAGATATAATTCAATGCATGAGTGGCTTTTTTGGTTCTCTCTTATTAACAGGACGTTTTCATATATGCTTCAGTCTTGGCATAGGCACCATGTTCTATGAACATCAAATTCCAGGGTATGTTACCAAGTCAGGACAGAAAAAAACACATGTTAAAGAAGTAAAACCTCTAATTGGTCTCCAGAATCCTAATAGATCCTCACAGAAAATACTACTGTAATGTGTTAAATCATCAGACAGGGAGACACATTTAATTTCTGCAGACTTGCAGTAACAGCTTGACATAACCTCTTCCTCCAGGTAGTTTACATTCCCTTGGAGGTGAATAAAATGGCAGATTACCTGAACATATCCAAACCAGACACTAAGGAATGGATGTTGAATAGAACCATGTTCCTGCAGATTCAGCATCAATGGGTAACTCCCCAAGAAGATCAATTTGCTTCAAATCAAAACAGGCACATCAGACTCTTGTGGTCCAGAGTTCCATGCCCAGAGGCTTGTAGAGCAGACACTGTGACAATCTCATAGAAAGGGTAATTCCTTTATGCTTTTCCTTCCCTTCATATAATTCCAAGTTCCTACTCAAAATGATGAACAGCAATATAGAGATGATGATGGTGACCTGATTAGCAAAGGTATCGCCTCAAGAGCAAAAGAGGTTATAACCCCCCTATATTTGTCCCTCATCAGGCCTATTATTGAATATAATGCTCCCTTTGGTATGTAGAGTACCAAACATCTGCAGCAACTTGAGAGAAAGTACAGTTTTGTACCTACCATAAATGTAGATGTTCGAGGATCCACATTGCTGCAGTCCTAACTATTGGGTAGTCCGCTGTCCAGTCGGCCCGAATACCAAAGTATATGGCTGACGTCGGTCAGGGCGCATTAGACTGACGTCAGTACGTCAGGGTACTAATGCGCATGACCGACGTCATATCCTCAGTCTTTTCTTGCCCCAGATGTCAGAAGACCCTGAAAAGATAAGGCCAAAAACCAAAAACTCCCAACATATCTGCACCAAAATATATATATATACAAAATATACAAAATTAGCAGAATATAACCTCACCTACACAACCACCCCTAAACACAGAGGGAAGGAGGGAGGGTAAATTGGACTGCAGCAATGTGGATCCTCGAACATCTACATTTATGGTAGGTACAAAACTGTACTATGTTCTTCATTCCACATTGCTGCAGTCCTAACTATTGGGTAGAATCCCAAAGCAGAGGTAAGGGAGGCTGGCAAATCATAAGGAAGCAGGAGCTGATAACATGCCTTGCAAAATAGCTGTGGCAAAACCAGCCCTAGACTTAGAGTAGAGAGGAAGGTGGTAATGCTTAGAGAAAGTATGCACTGAACTCCAAGTAGCTGCCTCCAAAATATCCTTAGTTGCCACCCCCCGTAAAAAAGCTGTTGAAGTGGCAGTAGCCCTAGTGGAATGAGGCCTAATCCCAGCTGGAATCTCCTTGCCATGATGGGAATAACAAAATGCAATGCAAAACCCAATCCACCTAGAAATAGTTTGTTTTGACACAGGCTTGCCCTGAGAACTCAAAGCAAAAGAAACAAACAACTGCTGAGACTGTCTAAAATCCTTAGTCCTGCTCAAATAATAACGCAATTGCCTGTGTACATCTAAAGTGTGCAAAATCTTTTCCCCTTTATTTTGGGGATCAGCATAAAACGTAGGCAAATGAATAGTTTGGTTTAAAGCCACACTAGAAACCACTTTAGGCATAAAGGAAGGATTAGTACGTAATGATACCCTATCCTTATGAAAAATCAAAAAAGGCTCAACCGCCATAAGGGCCTGTAACTCAGAAACCCTTCTTGCAGAAGTAATGGCCAACAAAAAAGCAGTCTTCCATGACAAGTATTTCAGTTCAGCAGTAGCTGCAGGCTCAAAAGGTTGTAGAGTAAGTTTCTCCAACACAAAATTGAGATCCCAAGCAGGAGTAGGAGCTCTCGTGGGGTCTTATATTCTTTGCCCCTCTAAGAAATTGCTTGAACAAAGGATGCGAAAACAATGGTGGGTCGCAATCATAGTGAGCTGAAATTGCTGCAGCATGAATCTTAATGGAAGAGAAAGACAAACCTTTGTCCAATAACTCAGTAAGATATTGAAGAGCCACACTCAAATTAGGCTCTGAAATCTCCAAATTCTTTGCTGCAGTCCAAAATAAAAATCTCTTCCATTTTTCTGTACACTTTCCTTGTACTAGGTCTTCTGGCTTCCATAATCACATTTAAAACTTGTTGAGGAAGTTGAGACCTGCTGTCTTTCAAAACAGAATATGCCAGGCTGTTAGATGAAGAGAGTGAAGCTTGACATTGAGCAGGCGACCGTCCTTCTGAGACAACAGATGTGGAATCAAGGGTAAAGGCCATGGAGGCTTCTTTACCAGATTCCTCAGTAATGGGTACCAGTGCTGCCGAGGCCAATCTGGAGCTATTAAAATCATCCTTGGCTTGTCTTGTCTGACCTTTAGAAGCACCTTTGGAAGAAGAGGCAGAGGTGGAAAGCATACACATGAAGATTTTTCCAACTGAAAGAAAGAGCATCCACTTTCCAAGCTGTGTGATGAAACCTCTTTGTGCAAAACTTTGGCAGCTGGTGATTTAGTGGAGAAGCGAACAGATCTATGTCTGGAGTTCCCCAGGACACTGTCAACTTTTGAAATACATGAAGATCCAGTTTCCACTCGTGGGGATCCATGATTTGTCTGCTTAACACATCTGCTAAGGAGTTCTGTGCTCGGCAGAAACCTTGCCTGAAGAGTTAGTTGCAAGCTTAGCGCAGTCTCCCATAAAATCATTGCTTGCCTGCACAATGGGTAAGAATGTGTTCCCCCTTGTTTGTTGATGTACCACATGACACTTGTGTTGTCTGTTAGAATCAACACCTGCCCTGGAAGAAGTAACTCCTTGAAAGCCATTAATGCAAACTGGACTGCTAACATCTCCTTCATGTTGATATGTAGATGCTGTAGTCTGGCAGGCCACTTGTCTTGTATCCACTTTCCATTTAGATGAGCTCCCCAAGCAATGTCTGAGGCATCTGTCGTTAGAATTTGACTCGCCTCTGGCCGGGTCACAGAGAGTCCCTTGTTTAGGTGACATTCCTGAGCCCACCACAAAAATTCCTTTTGAATGCAAGGTATTATTTGAATGACAGTGTCCAAATCCTGGCAGTGCTGTGTCCATACATTCTTGAGATACCATTGTAGCTTCCTCATATGCAGTTTGGCATTGGGAAGCACCAGAATACAAGATGCCATGAACCCTAAGGCTTGAAGGACTGTCCTTGCAGTCAGCCCGGACTGAAGAGATAGGTGATGGAAGTAACTGGAAAGATTCTTTTGTTTGTCCGGGGTTAAAAAGGCCATCTGGGCTGCTGTATTCAGTCTCACACCCAGAAAGCACATGTCTTGAGAGGGTACTAGACTGGACTTTATTTCGTTCACAGAATACCCTAGGCATCTTAGCACTGCTATGACATATTCCAAATGCTGTAGAAGATCTTCCTTTTCTTGAGCCAGAATCAGGCAATCGTCCAGGTAAGGATAGATTTGAATTCCTTTTAGCCTGAAGTAAGCTATCACTGGAGCCAGAACCTTTGTGAATACTCTGGGCGCAGTAGATAAGCCAAAGGGCAATGCAGAGAACTGATAATGAGAATTTCCAGCTCGAAAACGCAGATATTTTCTGCAACTTAGTCTTATAGGCACATGAAGGTAAGCTTCCTTGAGATCTAAAGTTACCATCCAGTGATCTTTGCCCAGCAGAGGTAAAAGCTGTTGTAACGTCAACATTTTGAACTTGGGAATGTCCAGATAAGTGTTGAGGATAGATAAATCCAAAATTGGTCTCCATGTGTTCCCCTTCTTCGGTACTAGGAACAGGCGAGAATAAAATCCTAGGCCCCTTTCTGGCACAGGAACCGCTGAATGGCCCCTATTTGGAGTAACTGAGAAATTTGCTTGTGAGCCTCTTGTCTTTGTAGAGGAGGAATGTCTGGCATGCCTTTGAAAGGAGGCAAGGTATGGAAATAAAACCTGTAACCGTGGTGAATGATATCCAGAACCCATTTGTCTTGGGTAATTAAATCCCAATTTTCTTTGAAAAGAGATAGTCTTCCTCCTAGAGGTGCCGCCAGGCGAGAAGGTACTGGCAGCTGAAAAGGCAGGTCATTGGGTCTGCTTACGAAAGGACTGACCCCTGCCCTCACCAGAAGTCTGAGCAGGTGAACTCCCTGCCCTAGGCCTAAAAGCACCTTGAGCTCTGCCCCTACCACGTCTAGACCTACCCCTAGACTGGGAATCATAAGCAGGATAAGTCCATCCCTTAGCAGGCCAATTTCTACTAAACTTGGAGGCTGCACCTGCAAAAATCCTTAACAGTTTGCATAGACTTAGCCTTGTCCTCCATCTTCTTTAAAACTGCTTCCACAGGCGAACCAAACAACACATCAGACTGTAAAGGAGCATCCAAAATCCTTGTCTTAACATGCTCAGCTAAGTTCTGATCTCTCAACCAGGCGTGCCTACGAAGAACAGAACCAGTGGCAGCCACCCTGGAGGAGGCCTGCACAGCATCAAAACCACATTGCAAGGAATGTTTACCCACTTGTTCAGACACATGAACTAAATCCTGCAACTCTTTACACTCAATACCTTCCGCCAGAGCATCCACCTTAGATTTCAACTGCGAAAGAAGATAATTCTGGTATTTTAACATGTGAAACTGACAATTCAACGCCCTCATGGCTAAAGTGGAAGAAGTATACACTTTCTTTCCCCATCTATCCAAAGCCCTTGCCTCTTTATCAGGAGGGACAGGATTTTTAACAACTGAGGCCTTCACACCTTTAGGCCCCTGAGAGACAGTTTCCGGGTCTGCCCTAGGACTCTTAAAAAGATACTTATGAGCTTCAGGCACCCTATAATACCTATCCGGTTTAACTGGGGCAGGAGGCAAAGAATCCGGATTCAGGGACGCCTCTGCAAAAACATCTTCCACCACATTCAAAACAGGAGGTATAGCTAAAGGCCTGTGCTGGGGTAAAAACAAGAATTCCCTAAGCCTTTTCCTGGAATCAGAGAAATCTTGACCTTCCCATTTAAAATGCTCCCTCATGGAATGCAGAGTCTCTGAAAATGAAAAATCCTCAGGAGGGGAAGCTGAAGGAGTAGAATCATCCACATCAGAATCAGAATAAGGAGGGTACTCCTGCAAGTCTTCAGCCGAAGACTCAGAAGCCTCCGAACATTGCTCAAAACTCTCAAACTCAGATTCCACCCTAGGCCTCTTATCAGGAGGGGGCATAGAACCCCTTATCATAGTAATCAAATCCTCTGCCATTTTAAGCATATGTTTCTTAGGCAAAGACCCTGAAGTACTAGGAGAAACCCCCACTGAAGCAAAACTCGGCCTGCCCTCAAAGAAGCCTTGGAAACAGAAGGGAGGCTCTGACCACCTTAGGAAGAGAGGGAAGAACAGCCACCTGAGAAGCCCCCTCAGCCTGGCCTACTTCCTGAGAGGATACATCCTGTAACAGTAAAGTCTCTCCCTGAGACTCCAAAGAAACACCTGGCAAAACCTCCGGCTCCACTGAGCCCTCTAAAGAACCGACGTCTGGGACTGTCGGTTCCTCCACTCTAGGCTTTGCTGTTTTGTCCTTGCGTTTTTAGCCGAAGCCGGCGTTGGAGCATCCGACGGCATTTTATAATTACAACGCTTCCCAAACACTAACCTGGCACAGTCTAACCTTCTCTTAATAGTGCGTTTGTTAAATCTAGCACAAGAGCGGCATCCAACAACGTCGTGCTCAGGCCCTAAACAAGGTATACACAAAGTATGGTAATCCCTATGAGGTATCTGTTTCCCACAAGAAATACAGTTATTCACTTTTTCTGACATCCGGTTAAATACTGAGGCAAGAAAAAACCAAAATATTCCCCAACGGGGTACTTAGCCAACTTTGATTCGGTCTGAAACTCTGGCTTCAGAAACTTTCAGAACGCCAACCTGCACTCGCAAAATTGCTTCTGCATCGGACCATGCGGCAAAAAAGACTGAGGATATGACGTCGGTCATGCGCATTAGTACCCTGACGTACTGACGTCAGTCTAATGCGCCCTGACCGACGTCAGCCATATACTTTGGTATTCGGGCCGACTGGACAGCGGACTACCCAATAGTTAGGACTGCAGCAATGTGGAATGAAGAACATCTTAGAGATTTCTAACTAAGAAAATTCAGGATCTGCAGCACATGGCTTATACACACGGACTGAAGTCACTGTCACTTTACTCAGTGGCATGTAGACTACTTACAGGTGACTTATGTCTGGCTTACAGAGCTATTTCTCACCCAAATATTATGAAAATGCTGCACATCCATAAGTCAAATGGGACTAGAGTCACCATTCTGGAGACCTCAGTCTAGCCTGCAACATAAATAGGACCTGCTGGAGAGACAGATACATCTCTCAGATGTTGCCACTCCTCTGGAATAGGCTTCCAGTTCATGTCAAGCAAAGCAATCCATGACCCTGTTTAACTGCCACCTGACAACTGGATGGAAAGCTAGGTTTGTAAAGACCCTCTGGTCAATAGCCTAGTAACATCCTATGACCCTATGAACTGAAGCTTCACTTAATGTATTCTTTATTCTGAAAGTGACATCAGATTTTTTATAAGATTCATAGGAATTTCGAAGCAACTGAGTTCCTTGACCTTTTATACCTTGTCAGTAGGGTTCCTATTAGATGATCGAAGACGCATTATTTCAATGCGTCTTGGTCGAACTTGAAAAGACGAAAAGGCAAAATGACAAAGCGGCATATAAGCAAATTCTTTCCCTGGGAAAGAAATCACTTGGCTGAGTCTATTACTTTGCCGTTTTCATCACTGCAGTGCAATCGCGGAGTTGGTATATTTAAGTAGGGGGGTGGGGGTCACAGCCCCCCACGTCGGGGTGTGTGGGGGGCAAAGTCCCCCACTTTGTTATGTTTTAAGTGTAACTTTTTTTTGGAACAGTGATTTTTTTTCCCTTGGAAAAAAAATCACTGTTTTAAGCATTCGAGTTTGTAAGCTTTTGCTTACATGGGGTCAATAAATCATTGTTCGCTTTTCTAAGCATTCAATGATTTAATATAGACCCTGTCAGTACCCACCCTTAGGCTGAACACCCACTGCACTTTATTTATCTGATGATTATGATTTATGTCAAGATATAAGAAATACAGGGCAAGTGGGTCTCTTATTGCACTGAAGGCAAGGTATAGCTGTCTCCTCAAAAGGCTATAAAATGTTGAATAAAGAAACAGTGATTCCAGTCTCTCCTGCTAACTCATCTTCTTTAAATTTGAGATCTCTTTAGTTAGAAATTTCTAGGGTCTTTCTAGTTGTTTGATATGTCTACAGAGGTACCTCCCAAAGGGGACATTATACTCAATAACTGGCCTAATCAATGATGGTTATAAGGAACCATTGCCATGACCTCTCAACATCTGGGTGATATTCCCTTGGAAATTAGCTTTGTTGAGTAGAAGAATTTTCTGATTACTGTTGTCGCATGGTAATTTAAAGAGAGAGAATTATTATCTCAATCAAAGGTCCCTAACAACATTATTTGTCTATGCTGTATATGGGGAGGGGTTGCCTACAAAATGACAGTATTGCACTTTTTTGCATTTAATTTAAGAATGTCTTCAATACACCAGTGATTTATGTAAGTTCTTGATGAATGGTTTGGGTATTTGAGGAGGAATGGCAATAACTCCCAGTTTGCAGTCATCTACAAATTTAGTTAAGGAGAGGTCATTGTTTCTAGTCAGGAGAGCAAAACAGTAAATGTTGAAAAGAAGGCGTCCCAACACTGAACCCTAGGGGCCACCACAGGTTTTCATGCTATCTGAGACACCTGCCACGTGCAGAGTATGGGTTCTGTCTTTTTGACAGTTTGCTATCTATCTTACCACCTAGGGATCTATTTATTTTTTTAATTTGTTAAGCTTACTTACAATGCCAACATAGGGTATGGTGTTAAATGCCTTGACCAATTCAATATATGCCATGTGAATAGCATGACCACTGTCAACAACCTTTGTAACCCTCTCGAAGAAGTTAACCATATTCATTAAGCATGATTTTCCCTTCTATTGGACAGGTAGCTTTTGAACCCATAGAAGGGTGGGCTGAGATAGACCTAGTGAGGCCACGAAGTAGAATTTTGCTGTGACAAACTGTCGAAAGCTTTAGACAAGTCTAGAAATAAGTAAGAGACTAGTTTGCCATTATCTCTAGCTTTACTGACAGTGTCTGTATGGGTTAGAAGGGCAGTGCTCGTACTATGGGAAAGATGGAAGACGTTTTGTGTAAGGGATGGGAGTTCTCCCTGCAGGAGCTAGACTAGCAATTCTTTTTTAATACATTTTTCAAGTATTTTGGCAAGGGGAGATAAGATTTCTATAGGTCTAAAGTTATTAATGTCTGTTGAATTTCCTCCTCTGTACAGAGGGATTATGTGTGACTTTTTCAAGAGAAAGGGAACGTGGGATTCCTGGACAGACCTACTTATAAGGACAGAGACAGGAAAGGCAATGCTATTGCCTGCTGTTTTGACGTACTCGCTTGGAAGATCATCAGCTGAAGAAGAGCATGGTTTAAGAGTAGTTTTATATAGGATGAGGGCACAGCTTTGAAAGTGGATGTGGTAAGACGCAGCTGCTGGGAAGGGAAGGGATTAGATGTAGCAGAATCCTTCGTAACAGATGCATACTATCTATAAAATAACAGTTGAACTGTATTGCAGTTTCAAGTGGTAAATTACCTGGAGAGGGATTTACATTCAATTTTTGGCCAGGATTTAATATTTTTTTTAATGGATGTCCAAAATATTTTAGGGTTGTGTTTAGTACTATACTGAAAGTTATTACATTATAGTTTTTAATTTAATTGCTTTTTAGTCTGATTGTGAAGCATTCTGAAGTTTTCAAGATAATGAGGTGTTTTATATTTTTTCCATTGTTTCCATGCTTTTCATCTATCCTACATTAGCATTCTACTCTTTTTAGATAGTCAAATTGCATTATTTGTTTTCAGCCTCTTCCTTCAAGAAGGCAAAAGGGTATGTAGGATATTTAGGAAAGTTGTACTGAATTCAATTACAGCATCGTCTAAGGAGAGGATTTTTAAGAAGTTCCAGTTAAGATATGATTGTGTGGTAATAAACATTTCTGGGTTAAACTTGGAAAAGTTACGTGCCATTTTCTAAATTGACTGTTTAACTGGATGTGTGATATATGTCTAGTAATATAGATTGGGTGGTGATCACTGAGAGCCTGACATTGTACCTGTGGTGGAATATTTGCTGGGGTTTGATACTAGGATCCAGTCCAATAGAGAATTCAGATGTTTTGCTATAATGTGTGGAGCTATTAATTTAGTTGTGTGAAACCATATAAGTTCAACCTAGATGTAGGGGAGTTAAAGCTTGTGCTCATCCAACTGACACATCATCTGATAATATTATTTCTTGTGGAAATGTTATGGATATCCAATGCCAAATATCTGCCAGTATAGCTGTATTGTCACCAGGAGGGATATAAAGGACAATAATACATCTTTATTTACAACTCTTTATTTTGAGGAAATTAATAAGAAGCACTGCTGAACTGAATTTTGGTGTTGGTTTGCTGTAAGGGGAAATGTGAAAGGTACTCGGAAATATTAAAACCACACCACCAGCTTTCCTCTTTATCTGGTCATTAAGGATTATATTACACCCCAGAAGTATAATTTAGGAATTATCCATGTTGGTTTTGACAAGTTTCAGTTACAGCGAGAACATGTTTTATGTTGGGAAATCCAAACATGCAGTTCAGCAGTTTAATTTCTTATCCTTCTAACATTTACTGCAGCAAAAGTTAGGTCTTCAGAGGTGGGAATTGGCTGTTCTTGGGTTTCAGAAATGTGTGGGAGAGAATTATCATTGTGTTTATTGTGATGGTTGGGGCCAGGATTAGGGTGTATATCTCCTCTGAGAAGGATTTAACTATATTGGGGAATTATACATACTTGTTTTTGGAGAGAATTCTTGCACTTAATTTTGTTTTGGTTTGAGCTGAAGTGCAACTAATCACTCTATATTTGAAATAAAAGTGAGGGGCATATTAAATAAATTTGGTGCAATATGAGGAAAGTGTAAAGAGGAACTATGTATTGGTGGTTTGGACATAGTTGGTGATATGTTGTGAGGTATTGTGGATTCATGGTGGGATGAAAAATGACATAATAGGAAGAGAAGGACAGAGGAGAAGCTGAAGACTAGCATAATTAAGTAGTGGTATCAGTACTTTATAGATGGCGGATAGTGGGGAAGCAATGCAGAAGGAAGCACGAAGTTGCCGGACAGCAGGAGATTCCGTGATGATGGATTCTGAAAGCTGGAGGAGGGTAGGTAAGGAGAGAAGTATTTTCTCCATAAGAAGAGAAGAAGGTTGTCCTGATATCTTCTCTGGAATGTAGGGAATACAGGGATATTAAATGCTAGAGTACGAAGAAGTAGTCAAAATAAGAAGAAATAAGGGTCTAATTGGGAAAAGAAAAAGATACAATCAGAATAGATGCATCTATTTGGGATGGTTGTGATTATATATGGATATGGTGTAAAGCAGTATGGGAGGGATGAAGATAGTTGGGAATTGTGTTAAAATGAAGAGAGAGAGAGGGAAGTAGGAAGTGAGAAGTATAAGTATAGCTGTAGAAATAGTAAGGTCAGTTGGGGAGGAGTCACAAGTGAAATGTGTATGTAGAAGTATAATATTAGAGTAAGAGGTGGTGGGTGGGAATTGTGGGCAAGTCAATTTATAAGACAGAGCAATCATTTTAAAACCAGAACAAAACAATTAAAGTGATGTGAAAACAACAGGTTATCTGTCATTTCCTAAGACTAAATAACTGGCATATGGAGTACAATCTACTGGTCAAGCAAAAGGGGACAGTGGTCAACTTAGTGAGAAGTCCTTGGAGTGCGATTTACTATTACACAGGGACTTTTGGATCACAGAGCAAGCTTGTATTTATCTGACTATGGTTAAACTCAACAAGGTCCATCATGATAAATATGCTTACATTAAAGAATGACAAAATTCTCAATAAGCTTGTAGGTGTAAGGCCTTGTTGTCAGTGTTCCTGGAATATCAGGTTATTATAATGCTTATCCCACAGTTAAAAGGAGAAGTAAACTACACCGGGAGATTTTAGGCCCATATCTTTAATAAACCTTGATTCAAAAATATTTGCCAATGTTTTGGTCAATACATTGTATAATGCCCTTCTGCACCTAATGCACACTGGTCTGCCTGGGACGACATGATCAACAGATCACGATGCTTTGCCAGAGATGGTCTGCACCTGCCGCCCCTGAGATTCAGGTTACTGACTAAGGGTCTTGCCACCCCCTATACTGCCTTTTTTATGCAAAGTTCTAAGGACAAAACCACCACCGTAACAGGTACAAGCATGCAAAATCAGTAGGTAATGCTACTCAATGTTAGAAGTCTAAACCTCAAAATGCACTCTCTCGAGGCACTCCTAAAAATGGAGAACATCGATATCTGTGCAGTAACTGAGACCTGGTTCAAGGCTTCAGAGAGCACCCCTGCAATACCAGGATACAACTCTTACCACACTTTTCGGCCACCAAACCAGGACCGAAACACTAAAGGTGGAGGAGTGTCCATATTCACCAAAGATATTCACACCACCATGCTAGTTGCCCAACACAATGCATCTGAAATTCTACAGGTGCAACTCACACTAGGTAAGACTGCAATCCAAATTGTAGCTTGCTACAGATCCCCCACCATGCCCCAAGATTCTCACTACACCTTTCTAAACATACTAGAAAATATTAAGACACAATCAAACACCCTAATACTGGATGATTTCAACTACCCTGCCATTAACTGGGAAAACTACTTGTGTATCAACACCTTTGCCCAACGGTTCTTGGAACTCATGAATTCCAACGCCCTGGATCAACTAATCCTCAGTCCCACTAGGGGTTCCAAAATCCTATAACTGGTCATTATCAACATAGGAAATCAATGCTCCACACCTATGTTCACCCCCTCGTTTGTCATGTCTGACCATAAGCTAATCACCCTTGACATCTACATCCCACCCCCCCCAGTAAGGAAACCTCCGTAAAAAATTTCTCCAAAGCCAACATCATGCTACTCAAGTCAGAAGTGACAAACGTCATGACACCCATGCAGACAGGAACTGAAAGTTTGACTGCTGAATCCTACACTAAGGCGCTGTACGAGCATATCCACTAGTGCATGAATAGTGCCATCCCCAATAGAACCTAGACGCTCTCCTCCAAAAAAACGAAGCCAATCTGGTGGTCCCTTGCCATAAACAAACTTTACAACAAAAGGAAGAAACTGTTGCAGAAAAGAGGAAAATCCCAGGATGCAAAAAACTTCCTTACCAGCCTCAGTAAGAAGCTGAGATCCCTCATAAAATCCTCCAAAGCTAGTTACCAAAATAAAATTGCCAAAGATTCCCAAGACAACAACAAGGCATTCTATAGCTATGTCAAGAATCTAAATGGCAATTCTCAGATCTGCTCCGAGCTACAACAGAATGGCATTAAATATACTGAGCCCAAGGATATTGCCAATATCCTGGCAGATCGATTCAGTGCAAACTTCACCCCCTCTCACTCCCTAAAGGGCCCATCTCAATACCAAATTCCACTAATAACAGCTAAACAGGTAAAAAAACAAACTCTCCAAAGCAAAGAATACAACATCCATGGGACCAGACGACATCCCAGGCTGTGTACTACATGAACTACAAAATGAACTGGCACCTCACCTAAGTGTCATGTTTAATCATAGCCTCACCTCAGGCTTCGTGCCCACTGAATGGTGCACAGCTACAGTTATCCCACTCCACAAGGGGGGATCCACCTTGGATCCTGGGAACTACCGCCCCATCAGTCTGACCAGCCTGATCTGCAAGGCCATGGAATGTATTATCATGGAACTTATAAACAAAGACATTGGCAACCTTCAAACACTGGACCCCACACAGTTTAGGTTCGTGAAGGGACGATCCTGTCTCCTGAACCTGATTGACTTTTTCAAATCAGTCTCCAGAGCCAAGGACAAGGGTAAGGTGGTCCACACAGCCTATATGGACCTCGCTAAGGCCTTTGACACCATCCCCCACTCTGGAATCATAGATAAACTTACTAAGCTGGGCATTAATCCCTACATCACTCGATGGGTTGCCAACTGGCTTACTGACAGAACCCACACTGTAAAAGTAGCCGACTCCAACTCCAGCTCCAGAAGTGACAAGTGGAGTACCTCAGGGTTCAGTCCTGGGACCGCTCTTGTTTGGAATCTACTTCTCTGAAGTACAAGCCAACACTAAGGGACTCTGGCAAACAAAGTTTGCAGATGCCTGCAAACTGGGAGCCATTACTGAATTCCCAAATGATGTGGATATTTTACAAAAGGGCCTTACAGAAACAGATGCTTGGTGCCAGAACCATGGGCGCAAGCTCAATGCCAAGAAATGTATAGTTATCCCCTTTAGGAAAAAACATGTACCAATGAATTACCACATAGGTGACAGTACACTAAATACCGAAAGTGTGATAAGAGACTTAGGGACACAGGTAGATAGTGGTCTCACCTTCGATAACCACATCGCCACAACAGTCAGGAAATCCTTCTATGTGGCACACCTCATCATTAAGGGCTTTTCATCCAGAAAAAAGGAGGTAATTGTCCCACTGTACTCATCCCTCGCTAGACCCATTACAGAATACAACGCCCAATTTGGTATGTACCTATCAAGACATCTGCAACAACTGGAAAGGCTGCAGAAATGCCTCACTAAAAGAATCACAGGCCTAAAGCACATGCCGTATGCTGTCTAAAAAAAACTCCACCTATACTCTGTCGCATATCATCTACTCAGAGGCGATCTCTGCTTAACATACAAGGTCATGTCAAACCCAGAGCTGTTGGACATGCTACACTTAAAGAAATCCTAATCCCTCAGAGACACATGATCCAGGGTTCTAAACGTCGTCATCACAATGAACAAAACATGCTGGAGGGATAGGTTCTTGACCCAGAGACTCCACAGACTCTGGAATAGACTGCCCATACATGTCAAGCAGAGCGCCTCTTTGGCCATCTTCAAAAAAAACCTTGATGATTGGATGGGAGATAGGAAATTCACCCCGGGATCACTTCAGTCACCCTGCTAGACAGGGGTCCAGGGAAGTAAATACTGTGGGAAGAAATAGCCAGGGAATTGTTAAGGCTAGGCTTGTATAGGCCCTAGGGCCGATAGCCTAGTACCAACCTATGAACCTAAAAAATGGTTTTGTTAAAGGAGGGCTAGAGCAGACAATTGATAGAAAATTATGAATTTTCTCCAAAATGTTAACTGCCTGCAAGATAAAGTGGGAATTGTTCTTTTTGATATTAAAAAAGCCCTTGACTCAGTAGACTGGGACTTCTTTTTAAAGTTCTTGAATACTGGATTTGTGGTAACTCTTTCTTAAATGGGTTAAGAGCTTATACTCAACACCATCATTCCATGTTGTAGTTAATTGTAATATTTCTGAGCTGGGACTTATTAGAAGGGGAACCAGACAAGGGTGCTCCATCTCCTGACCTTTCTTTTGAGATACATTATGTACTCACACATGAACTGGCTCAGGAATAGCCATATTTATGAGGATATGATAAAATGAAATATTTATGAGTATGGATTAAAAATTATTCTACTGTGGCAGCTAACGATATGTGGGAAGAGAGTAAACAAAATATAACACTGAGAAAATGGAACCTTCGTTACATGGATAGTAAGATACAAGTGTTAAAATATTTTTGGTCCATTTAGTCTTATACACAGGGCAGGCAGCCTGGATCCTTGATCATCTGTTTGGATTGGTGGAAGGATTTTCTAACAGCCATAAAGACATGGTGGTTGCCGGAGAATTCACTACATACAAAAGTGCCCAGGTCTCTATTAAATACAATGACACTGAGGGTGATTTGTTTTCCAAATGACACAATATTTCAATTTCTGCATTACTGTTATTCCATAGTCCTGCCATGATGTGTTTATACATAACAGACCATCTTGAATGATCCTTGGGTCCACTATACATGCTAGCATTAGCATTGGCGCCACCTTAATGAAGGACAACCAGTGCTCTTCTCTATATGTCTGGCATGAAGCCATTTGAGAGGCTAAGGATGAACACATTAACAGCAGGTCTGACATGTACTGCTTCATACCAGCAGGGAAATACCCTGGCATTGTTGGCCACACAGAACTAGTGTTTGTACCTCTGACAGCTGGGAGGTTAGATGTATAACTTAATAATGCACCAAGTAAGTAAAGACAGCACGCTATTACTTTGTAACTAATCACTTTCAGACTGACTACACAGACTAGATACATTGCAACAGTTGGTTTCATTATCAAAATGTAACAATAGGTGTGTAGCTAGTGCTTAGCAACTAAAAGAAATAAACTGTATGAGACTGCAAATAGATCAGATGTGACTACTTAAATTCACAATTCCTCCTTTCAAGATAGTTCCCAACCTCCTTTATAATCAACATTCATAATTCTTATAATTTTGCTTATTGCCTTTATTTTCACCAACCTTTTTATGACATCTTACAGAGTTTGTTTACTCAGTAGTCATTGTAGGGGCTGTCTGACAAACTCTTATAGTATATACTTGGGAAAGCTGCAGCAAGTCCGTGTTAAAGTGACTGGCTATATGCTTGGTTTCATAAAGGTGTAAAAGGGGGTGAAAATGTTTCCATTCTCCTTGCTGTTCTATATGAATTATTTATTTAATGTTTATGGGGATATATATATATATATATATATATATATATATATGTGTGTGTGTGTGTAATATAGATAGATATATATATATACATATGTGTGTGTGTATGTGTGTGTGTATATATATATATATATATATATATATATACATACATATATATACATATATGCATATGTGTGTGTGTGTGTGTGTATATATATATATATATATATATATATATATATATATATATATATATATATATATACATACGTGTGTGTGTGTGTGTGTATGTATATATATATATATATATATATATATATATATATATATATATATATATATATATACATACATACATACATATACACACACACACATATATATATATATATATATATATATATATATATATATATATATCAAGGGCGCCCGCAGGCAGGTGGAACCGGCTGGCCGTGAAATTCATTGTATTTTAATTTAAAAAATATATATATATTTTTTTTTTAAAAGGGTGTTCCTCTAAGAATGCCCTTTGCGTCCTGTCCAGTCGCACAGATGCAACAGGTGTTTGCGACCTGTTTTTGTCATCTGTGTCTGTGCGACTGATGGCTTACGTCTTTGTCTTTCACGCCTGCTAGGAATTTGAATTCCAGAGGACGTTTGGCTTGTGCGAACAAAGTGAGAGGTAGGTGTGTATAATCAGTGAAGTTCAAGAAAGAATTACGTGTTCACTATGCATTTACAATTCAGCTTCTTTAGGAGTGCTTTACACTGCTTGGTTTAAGTTACCATTACTAACATTTGAATTTTTCAAGATAACAGCATTATTAAACTCATGTTAAGCTGATTTGTTGTTTTGAGTCCTGCACATTCTCTGCAGTAGAATGCTAGCTATTTTTATTTAAAGTAGAGTCTCCAGGTTCATTTAAGCTGGTTGGGTGAATGAGAAAAATGTCATTAATGGTGAGAGCTATTAACATCTGTTATACAAGGCTTGAAGCAGGGGATGACTTAACAGCCCATAGGAAGAAATCTATATGCATAATAATAAAGTAAGAAGGGCAAATATATGAATTAGCAATAATGAAGAATCAACCCAACAATATCAGTTAGAAGATTTTATGTTTAGACAAAATAAGGGCTGGAGACTCATGATGAGTTAAGAAGGCAGGTTGACAGAATTCAATATTTGAGTAAACCCAGGCAGGTAAGCTAAAGGTCCAGACATTGTTGCTAAATGTTCTTTTACACAACATAGTGAATACTAAAAGCAGCACAAAAATGACATTTCAAATATAAGCACAGACCAGCTAAAGATGGTTCCAGACTTTTTGGCTGACTTACATGCAGCCATGGGATCACTTGCAGCTGTTGGGGACACGGTCTTCTGAGCAGGAGCAGAAGCATGGTTTACTTTCTCTGCAAAGCTGGTCATTATTTCTCAAAACTAGACAGTCACAATGTATATGATGGAAAAGTCCATTATATTTACAGTGTTATACTGCCCATTAGGCCTAAAACAGTGCAAAGGAGTTGGTCAAAGATTCACTCAAGCAAATAAATTGACAAAAAAGAAAAATAAAACAACTGAGATGTTCAGGCAGTTGGATAACATCACATCTTAACTCTCTGGCTGGCAATACAAGGTGCTCATTAAATCAAGTTGCTGCTGAGGACAAAGTCCAAGAAAGGAATCAAGTGAATAAGACAAGACCTGCATCCAACTAATCAAATACATACAACTATTTAGTAATGATTAGTGGAGTGTGACTGTGTGCGTGTGTGTGTTTTGTCACTTTGTTGTTTATATTTTTTTCTTTAGAATAAAATATACTTACATGTGGTGTAGTTAATTTATATATCAATTAAGTAGTAAAAATAAAATGAGCAGTTTAGCAAATGTGCTCGAGTACATATTGAAAAAAATCAATGTAATACTTAAAAACAGCTAATATGTATGTGTACTGAATAATCTGAAAACATTAAACATGAAGAATTCAAATGGAAAATAGAGTGAAGATAACAGTTCAGTTTATCTGTGAAAGAGATTGCACCAGCATGATTTAAAACACTGTACAATACTCAGTACTGAATAATCTGAAGGCATTACACATGAATGGTTAAAAAGAAAATGTACTACAGCTTGTTTCTATTTCGCTTGTCACATAAACTGCATCGACATGATTTAATGTGTTGCATATCACTGTGTTGCTTAGAAATTCAGTTCAGAATATCATTAATTTCTAAATCACAGCATTAAGCTCCATTAATGTTCATGTTTTCAGTTAAGTGTGAAAGGAAGAAAAAATACAGCCCAATATCCTTGCTTAAAGATAAGACTTATAAAATAAAATTTAGAGAATTGTTAATCAGAAAAAAATGTGGGGAAACATTAATGCAGACCTAATGTAAGGCTTCTATAGGTACTAACCAGCATTTTTCATAAAGTTTATTTTCACATTCAGACAGATTCAGTAAGAACATTTCTATGAATAAAAAAGAGAAAATAACTATGGGATGCTTTAGTAATATGAGCCAACCAGGCAGATATACTTTACATTGGAGCAGCAAAGTTAAACACAGTGCAATATTTGCTCATGTCAGTACAAAAATAAATGAAATATAGTAGTGGAGGCAGTTATTTATAAAACAAGCACCTTTAGATGGAATGAACTATCTGCCTTTTTCTACCTAAGAAGTATATGTAGGTTTAACTGATTTGAACTACTGCTTTCTCGTGTAAAAGGAGTAGCATTTTTCATGAGCAGGGAATGTTGTCAGCGCGCGCGCGCACACACACACACACACACACACACACACACACACTCATAATGCAACATGCATAACTATGGACCATTTGGAGTCTCTCTAGTTCACAGCATGTCTTTACGATATGGAAGTAAACGGCAAAATGGGTTCAGCCAGTGAAAACCCATACAAACACAGAGAGGTCATACAAACTCTAACAGAAAAAAGCATCCCAGCAAGTTATGGGGAAGCAGGTGCTGTGAGGTAGTAAGGCTAATTACTATGCCCCCCCAACAATATGCATTATTATATAGGTGTATAATTGCAGGAAAATGAAGATAATTCAGTGCTTATTAACTGCTCAGATAGCACTACAAAACTGCTGCAGAAGTTGCACATTAGTTTCAACAACAGTAGACTTCAACTGAATCAAATGACACAATTAATTTTTCAGATGGCACACACAAGTCTCTTGCACCTCTGATAATATTATAACAACAAACATTAAGCCTGATATGGTAGAGATAACAGCTCAACTAGTAAGGGTTGTCATCAATTTTTGGTGAAAGCCTGTTTAAAAAAAAAAAGTCCAGTACAAACAAAAAACATTGCAGAAATGCAGTAACTGAAACATCTAACAATATCAAAATTGCACTCCAAAATAATGTCTATAAAAATGACAAACAGAATACAATAAGTAGTTTGAAGAGGAACCCCCCCCCCCCCCGCACCCCAATGTAAATCTGTTATGTATGCTAACTCAGTTTGCATAAAATTGGAGAAAGGAGAAAATATGCTGTCACAAAAGGAAATACTGACAGCCCAGATATCTGGAATTTTGTAAATAATTCTATGTCATTTGTGAATATTGATATGATTCATACAGAAGTGTGTGTGTAAAGGTGTAAAGTACTGAGCTAAAATGTAACACAGCATGCCCTGCCAGCTTAGAATAGAAATGTATATAAAAACTATTGTAATTGTGTAAATGTATATGTTTCAACAATTGAAACTAGAACACAGTTGTGTCCTAGTTGCCTGTTGCACATTTTTACTGCATGTTGTGAGAGAACGATACTGTCAGTTTTACTTTTTTTTAATGGGGCTGCTATCAGTCATTAGGGATGGAGTGGCATCTGCATCCATGTTAACTACTGCCTGCCTGCCTGGAGGTGGCCTTACCAAAGGTATAACTGCTGCCTGAATTCATTTTGGCCTGTCAGACGTCACCCGTTATTTCTGTAGTAGTATGTAGTACTTCTGCTCTGCTCCTGTGTCCACCCCTTGTTAGAGAGCTGTACCACAACAACTGTTAACAATTAGTTCCAGCTGGAGTGTTATGATGTACACCTGAACTTTTTGTGGTCTGCTGAAATACAAGCCTGCACCAGATTGAGTTGTGCTACTGTTTTCTATCTGTGCATATTTCAAACGTTTACATGTAGTTACTAGTATTTTTATTTAAAGTATGTATGCACCCTAAGTTCAAAAGTTTTCAGACACTGTGGGATCGGGAGTTTCTGTAACTTCAATTGTGCTACGTATAAATAATTTGGTTTGAAATTTGGAACACTTTTTATTGGACTTTGTCCTGATGTGACAAGGCATTGGCTGCTGGTTAAGTTTTATAGTTTGTTACTCTTTCTGAATAAATATATTTTAGATTTTTTTTCTTAGAATACGACGCTGCACTCGAGTTTAGAGATGGGTTAGTATTTGGAATAATAAAGTTTCAAAATATGAAATGTGGTGACATTAGATCTGTTTATTTTATTAAACGTAGGGTTTTGTTTATTTAGTAGTTATTGCCTGTCCCTGCTGAAGGTGAAGCTCCAGTAGGTGCATTGTAAAACCCATCTTGGCCAAATAAAGATATTGATTGCTTCACCTCTGTGTTCCAGCTTCTGCCCATATGCAGTTGGTTAAATAGGAAATGGCAAATAGAATATTTTGCAGTACTTATCAGGACAAATATGCTGTGCTGTTTGCATTGTTGTCACATCTTCAAGGAGTGCTGATTTTTGCTGGTGATTTCATTCTACCTTAATTGATAAGGAAGTCCCAAACATAAATATTTGTTTGGAGAGTGGCTAGCATTAAAAATCACAGGACGTCAGACCAAAGTGGGGGAGTTGTTGTTGTTAACTGTTTTTAATTACTTCTTTAGCATAAATTTGTTTTCTTAGTAGATTAATAGATATTTTAATGAAGTGTTTTACAGGTCACATTCAGGATGGATTAACATCGTCTTTAGCAAGTAGTTTTGATTTAAGCATATTGCAAAGTAACTCCCAAAGAGACAGCGTTCTTGTCACTACAGGATGTTTATTTATGTGAGAGTATGCATAGAACTACATATATAACTTTATCATGGAGAACATAACATTTACTACAGGTAAGACATGGCTTACTAATTTACAGATATGCAGAGAGACATGCACAGTATGTTTAACTGTTATGTTCTGGTGTGTATGAATTTTTATTATATGCTGGATTCTTTATTGCTGCTTATCGAGAAAAGCTGTTTTCTGGACTCTAAAGGTTAGAAAGAGGTGTTTTATACACTTCAAGGATTGTGACAAGTTAAGCAGAATCCCTGTAATCACAACTATGCAGGTAAAAGCTGCATTCTCTAAAGCCAAAAACACAGCATCCATGGGACCGGACAACATCCCAGGCTGCGTTTTACACGAACTGGCTCCCCACTTAAGCACCATGTTCAATAATAGCCTCGCATCAGGCTTTGTGCCCACTAAATGGCGCACAGCAAAAGTTATCCCACTTCACAAAGGGGGAGCCACCACTGAATCCGGGAACTATCGACCTATTAGCCTGACGAGCCTGGTCTGCAAGGCCATGGAACATATCATGGAACTCATAAACAAAGACATTGGTAACCTCCAAACTCTGGATCCCACCCATTTCGGGTTTGTGAAAGGCAGAGCATGCCTCCTGAACCTGATTGACTTCTTTGAGGCAGTCACCAAAGCCGTGGATGAGGGTAAGGTGGTTCACACAGCCTATCTTGACCTCGCCAAGGCTTTCAACACCATCCCCCATTCTGGAATTATAGCTAAACTCACTCAACTAGGTTTAAATCCCTACGTCACAAGATGGGTTGCCAACTGGCTCACTGACAAAACCCACACTGTAAAGGTTGCAGACTCCAAATCTGACCTCAAAGCAGTGACAAGTGGAGTACCACAGGGTTCCATCCTGGGACCTCTCCTGTTTGGTATCTACTTCTCTGAAGTACAGGCTAACACAGAAGGCCTCTGGCTAACGAAGTTCGCAGATGACTGCAAACTAGGAGCCATAGTAAAGTCCCCAAATGATGTGGACATCCTACAGAAGGGCCTCACTGAGACAGATACCTGGTGTCAGAGCCATGCAATGCCAAAAAGTGCAGTGTCATCCCCTTTGGTAAAAACTCTGTACCCATGAACTACCACATAGGCAGCAATCTACTTAATGCCGAATGCGTGATGAGACCTTGGGACCAAGGTGGACAGTAGTCTCTCTTTTGATAGTCACATCGCCATAGTAGTCAGGAAGTCATTCTACGTGGCACATCTCATCATAAAAGGGTTCTCATCCAGGAAAAAAAGAGGTCATTGTTGCCCTCTACTCATCACTCATTAGACCCATTATAGAATACAACGCCCCTTTTGGAATGTACCTCACAAGACATCTGCAGCAGCAGGAAAGCCACAGAAGTACCTCACAAAGAAGATTACTGGCCTCAAACAAATGCCCTACACTGACCGCCTCAAAAAACTCCAGGTTTACTCCGTAGCATATCGCCTAATCAGAGGTGATCTCTACCTAACATATAAAGCTATGTCAAACCCAGAGCTGTTGGACATGCTACACCTAAAGAAATCCCAATCCCTCCGAGCTACAGACTCTAGGGACCTAAACCTTGTCACCACAATAAACAGGACACGCTGGAGGGATAGATTCCTGTCCCAGAGACTTCCTATACTCTGGAACAAGCTACCCATCTATGCCAAGCAAAGTTCTTCATTAGCACTCTTCAAGACAAATCTTGATGAGTGGATGGGAAATAGGAAATACACCCCGGGGATCACCTCTGTGTCTCTGCTCGACAGTGGCACAGGAGAATAACTTTCTTGGGTGGCGTAAGCCCCATATGGAACCTTGCTGGCTAGGCTTACGTAGGCCCTTGGGCCGATAGCCTAGTGCCTACCTATGAGCAGTTTACAAATCATAAAGCATTATCTTGTTCCCCTGTCATACTGTATTTTTATCAGTTAACATTAAGTAATGTGCATTCAGTTACAGAATAGTATAGTAAATTCACAGAGAGCCATTGTTTGGTTTCTATTACATGATGTACTTTTCTTTTTTTTGAATCCACATAAAGGTCAGATTTTTTATTTTATTTTACATTTGTTTACTGGGGAGGTCCAACTGGACAAAGCTGTCCATTTTCAGCAGAGGCCCAGGGAGAAAAGCTCCAGAACAATCGCTAACATACTATACATAAGATATTTACGTGAGCATTGTTTTTTACACAGTTATAAAATATAGCAAATAACATATGATTGCATGAGATATTTACCTAAGCATAGTGGTTTAGACATACAATTAAAAGTACAGTAGGTAGTAACATATGATTGTTCATACAGTACGTTTAGTAGAGATAATGTTGAAGATGTACTAAAGATAAGACAAGAAAGGAAAAACTAAAAAAAAACACTAGCCAGATTGTCAAAGCAGGAGAATATAGACAAATATATGTGAGGTTCATTGACATTTTAAGGGAAATTGTGAAGACTGTGCATAAAGCACATATTCCTATCCAGAATTCATACCTCAGTCTCAACCTCTTAGAGCAAAAATTCTGGACAAAGATTAAAATGATGGGGGAACAAGTAGGGACAGATTTTAAATATTGCTCTTACAAACTTAGAAAGCTGATAGAATAATAGGTTTTGCATTAGCATGACATTTCTGAAGGATGTGGACTCCCAACTCAAATGTTTATCAATATTTAATGACTTCAATCCTCAGCTATTTGCCAGAAAAGTACAGAGTTTAGGAGGAACACACACAAAATATGACAAAAATCTGGACATTCTGCGAAAATCTGTTCAGCTGAGAGGTATGATGGTGCTTACTGCAGTATTAAGTTTTCCTTGCATAAACATGTACAAAAGCAAAAATCAACTAGTTTTATGTATTTATTTGTTGTTGCTGTCCAGGTTAGCATGATGCACATGTTAATCATTTCTGTAGCTGAAACACATCAGAAAATGTTTTTTTTTAATCCCATACCTGACACTTTTTTTTGTTTGTTTTTGTTCAGTAACAACATTGATAGAAGATCTGCAAGATATTGACTACAAAGGTAGTAGTAGCCCATCGGATTCTTTAGGTTGTCTTATAACTTCAAAACCAATGCATCAGACAAGAAGCGAGCATTCGGATATAGTAACAATATGATATAGTTCATTACTGACGGCAATTAGTTTTCAGAATTCTTCACGTTGTAGGTTTTGCATCATTTTAAGATGCAGATAAAATAAGTTGAACTGAGCAGTGTTAATGGTGGAAAAGCGAGACGTCAGTGAAGAAATGAATGAGTCAAGACAGGGAATATAAATATTTGTTCTGTAATAACTCTCAAAATCCACGCCTACAGTGTTTGCTCGGTGTGTCAACTGCAAATTACTGGCAACACTAACTCAATACCAAGTTTATCTGCTAGTGATCTTGCCTTACTGAGAACGTCATTCCTAAAGTGTTCTTCAGCATGGTTGCGGTGCTCCCTGAATATTTCAATGAGTCTGTTGATGTGTTGTTGAGCCTTTACTATATCAAGTTGAACAGACTGAAACATCTGGGCAAGAGGCTCAAGAACTGATGAGTAATTTGCAATAATGAAGAGAGAAATCAGAAATGTGCATGAAGAGCAAGCACTGAGTAACATAAGTGCATTTTGTTTGGTTTCACCAGCAGTGCTCTTCTGAAGATCAGCCAGGTAGTCAAATATTTTCTCATAGTTCTGACTAAACACACAAATGGATTTATATTTCTCGGCCCATAATGTCTCACACAGAAGAGGTATATTTGGTACCAATGCTCGTCGTTTTGGACTGTCATGGAAAAAATAATCTTCTTGATAACACCAACAGCACTAGGTATTTCAGGAACATCAATCAGATCATTGACTACAAGGTTTAGTCTGTGAGATGCACTAAGAGGTTGAGGCTGCTTTTGGATTCTTTTCACAAATTTATGCCCAAACACCATTCTGGATGCTTGCTATTATGCAGCAGCCATCATAGCCTTGTCTGAGTAATTTTTCCAGGTCTAGACCGTAATTTATGCATTCACTGACAATGACATTTGATACAGACTGTGCATCTCTCACAGCAATGGGGACAAAAACCGTAAACTCTTCTCGAATACAGTCATCACAAACCGAATGCCCAATGACAACTGCTCAATGTCAGAGATATCTGCAGTTTCATCTGCCAATACACTAAATCCAACTGCCCTTTTTGCTGCACAATCTCATTTTGAAGTACGTGTTCATATTCTGCCAACTGCTCATTTTGCACCCTATGGGATGTGTACCAAGCATTTCCTGCAGCTGTTTCACTGTGCTGTTTCAATGTTGTGTCACCAGCTTCAATACGAAAAATCTAACAAGTAACAAAAATTTCCACTAGAGCCTTCTTTTCCACCGAGAGGAATGTCATGGGTTGCACATTAAATAATGGTAGATAAAATTGGTTCCAATTTATTTCGGTTCTCTGCAATTTGTTTAGTTACTGCTGCATCTAGCTGTGGAATAACAGCTCTTCCTGGTTTCTGTCGTGTTCGTGTATGAGAATAATTGGCAGCATCTTCAGTAGAACCTTTGTGCCATGATGATTGCATGTGATTTCTTGCAAGACTCATTGAAGGCATTATATTTTGTGCACACACTAGTGATGAAGCTGCCTTGCAACCCACGGTGAAGTGACTGAGGAAATAATACACAAGTTAAGCAGAGCGGGCTTTTCAAGAGAGAAGAATATGCAAGCCACGGTGAGTACCGAGACAACCAAGTATATCTGAATATAGCTGGTTAATAAATAATGATGTGCATTTCCGTTTCAGACTTCATATAATTCAGAAAATGCATTCTAACACGAATCCTTTTATTCTAGCAACTTTCTAAATGTGTCCTTTGTATGTCCTCCTTTGGATGAGATGCCTAATAACTATGAACTTGTTTTTCAGCTTACCACCCATTCCCTATTGCAATATACCAGCTTACCATTTTTTTTAATTTAACGTAGGCAATTTATTCTTCAAGGGCAGCAGGCATTGAATTTGTAGATGAAACACTGAAATATAAAGTTGTTTTCTAGCAACAACCTCTTCATTAGTTTCAGATCTCTATAATGCGGAATTATTCAGATGACTTTTACTTCTGCAGAAATTGTGCATATTGACTGATATTGGTGGATTGTAATGACAGGCGTTTGAGTAGCCTTTTATGGTTGAAATGAAATTGGGCAGTTTGTCATTATTGGTTCATATGTTTTATTTCATTGCTTACTGGGAAAATGTTCAAAACTATAAATTTCAAATGCATTCTATCAAGTGGTGCTGTATTATACAAGGGATATAATTCAATTATATATTAGAATTGATTCACTTTCATGACTGTATTAAAGAATTTTTGAATGGTCCTAAAATGTGTGCAAGGGGCCAATGATTTGAAAACAGCCAAAATGTAAACTTAACCTGCCAATGGCCAGATGCATTTTCTTTGAATGTGGGTTTCAATGCTGTTTCAGTTAATGTGACTTTCAAAGGTAGAGAAGTTTTAATGCCAAATCTATTTTCATTGTAAGACTATTACTTCATTTAGCAAATGTCTATCAGTGTTTGTGCTATAAAATTTGTAAATTAAATCGAAATATATGTAATATCATAGAAGTAAAGCATAAAACAGTATGCACATAGAGTTTGAACAGTGTGTATGGCAACTGGGGAGAAATAGCCAAGCAATGGGACACTGAAATGGCTGCATGGAGGGGGGGCTTTGGAGGGGGGTACTGGCCATGGCTCTGGGTTTGCACCCCCGTGCAAAAAATCCTGCGGGCTCCCTTGATATGATATATATATGGATTCCATCCATTTGGTCGAATTACACTTAGTCGAAAAAGAATCCAGGCATTGCACTTCACTGAAAGCTCACTTGACTGAAAGCTCACTTGGTCGAAGTTCATTTGGTTGAAAATGGAATATAGCCCCTGCCCCACTGCAGTGCAACCCTGGAGTGAGATTATTAAAAAGGGGGGTGGGGGGCACAGCCCCCCACATTGGGGGGTGTGGGGGGCTCAGCCCTCCACATTATGCCAATAATTTTTACTAAAAATATATATATCAATGCATTTCTACTGGATATACCTTCTTATAATAGTGAATACTTTAAAATTATGTGGGGGGCTACGCCACCCACACCCCCCTTATTTAATATTCTCACTCCAGGGCTGCAATGCAGTGGGGCAGGGGTTATATTCCATTTTCGACCAAATGAACTTCGACCAAGTGAGCTTTCAGTGAAGTGCAATGCCTGATATCATTTTCGACTAAGTGTAATTCGACTAAATGTATGGAATCCATATATATATATATATATATATATATATATATATATATATATATATGTGTGTGTGTGTGTGTATATATATATATATATATATATATATATATATATATATATATATATATGTATATACACACACACACACACACACAAACACACCTTATCTGGGCAGAAAAGGGGCACAGCTGGAGAACCTGTGCCAGCCTTCCCCAGGAGGGTCTGTGTGTTAGCATATAACTCATATCTCAAAGTGTGGATGTGTCAGCTACTTGGGCACAGACACGAAGTACTGGTTGGACAGAAAGGGTGCTGGAGATTTTGGCTTGACCACTAGGCTGAGATCTGAATCCTATAGCTTTGCCAGTGGAGAGTCTTATTGGAGATCTGGAGAGAAAGGGAGAAACCATCCCCAGACTGACTGTGACCTCTGTGTGCTCTTAAGGGAAATTGTAACTTATCGTGTGTGTACTTGTTAGCCTCCCAATGTGCATGCCCCTTACTGGTGCTAGTGGTGAGGATGGAGGCTCCTTGATTACTGGGCCAGTGTGCAGGCATCACAATTTGTACAACCATTTTCAAATTACAGTGGTGGGCCTTTTTATTTGTTTAATCATGATGTGTTGCCTGCTCACCACACTTCTGTGTAAAGAACAGGGTGACACACTTGTGCACAGGTCCTGTACCCTGCATTCTTTGTTTAAACAGAGACATGGCATGGAAATCTGGTTTGGTTTGTGGGTATTGCTGCCTTAGGGGAAGAAGCATTGTTCTTACAAGACTTGTTGTCCACTACCTTAGTAAAGCCTATGGTTCCTTGTGCTGCAATGGCATCTCTAAGGCTGCCTCCTATAGAAAGGCTAGTATTCACTACATTTTGGCACAGTTAGACTTTCCCAGTAAATAAATTTCAATAAGTAATAGCGAAGCTGGCAATACTAGTCAGAGAAGGCATTATGATGTAGCACAGAAAGCCACAATATTTACAGAGTCTGGGGTTGTGCCATAGAAGCTAAGCCACTAGGATCAATTTGAATGAGTAAAATAATATTTTTGATAAGTACAAGAGTATACCATGTTTTCCTTATTTGTGACTCCACCACTGAAGTGGGTGCCCATTATGTGATAAAGGCTAGTAAACTAGTAGGGTACACAGAGAGCAGGCATTACCAAAACAAAAAAACTTAAGAAGTTATTTTTCTGTACAGACATTTACTCAGGCAGTACAGGATACTCTGTACTTCTTCAACCTCATAATTTTATGAATTTATACTGGATTGCTCTGCCTTACAAGAACTGAACAGTCGGCATAAAAACGTGTGCACAGACCCCAGGAGTATAACCTCTGTAGTCTTGAGGAAAGAGGTGGGGACATGTAAGGCAACTGTTACATTGATGCAATGCTATGACTAGAGTACCACTATAAAGAAAAAATACATTAAGTTTTATTGTGCAGGGTACTGTCACTGGGAGCAGCATAAGTGTTATCACTCCTAAAGTGGTAATGAGTGTGTGAGCAGCCTAACCAATGAAATATTACATGTAGAAGCAGCGTCCCTTGTCAAAGAGGTACTGGACTAAAATGGGGCAGTAGGTATGAGAAGCTGGTTTTAAAAAAATGTTGGCTGTGCATAAATTGCACCTAAGGTAGCAGCTTGGGAACTGAGAAGATCTGCGTGGCCAATTAAATATCATCGGTCATGGAGGTATATTGTATTGTTTTACTGTACTTATAGTTTCATTACAGAGCAGCCATAGTGTAGTTACATTTTCACAGCATAGGAAAACCTTACAGTTTCCATACACAGGAACCATTGTTAATTCTATTGTTTCTTGCATGACAATAATTTTAATTTTCTAGATATTATTTTGTGTGTGTGTGTTTCTACATGTAAATGTTTTGTACCATATAAATGGCTATGATTACTGATAACATATTTGGAAACAGCTCTCACTCCTCTGTATTTTTCAGTCTGTGGATGCTGTATCACAGCACCATAAATGTATCATGTACACATACAAATAAATGATGTACTAAAGGTGTGGGAACACAGAATAATATTCTTATGTGGATACCACAAATCTGTCAAGTATGTAATTCAAGGTAAGTTAATATCACTTGTACCCATGGATAACTTTCACAAAGTCCATAAGTTATATAATATGTTGGTTCATGAAATGGAGTGACGTGGTCATTCAAGTCAATGAGTTTTCACCTCATGCCAAGTTTGTATCCATAACTTTCCTCCTGGGCAGCTGATATTTATGTGCACACATACATATTTATGTTTCTCCAGATTGGCATTGTGATCATTTCTCCATACCTATTCCATTTCTGTTTCTGGATCACAAGCAGGGAATTTGAAGTATGTGCACACTTATTTGACTCAACTCACTGGCACAGAATGTGGTTAGGGAAGCTTGATTAAATCAGTTTGCATGGGAATTAAGCTTGACAATGTGTTAGGGAGACTGATCTTGGACTCAGGGTTAAACAATAGGTGTTACACAAGGTGAAAATGTCCACATTTAACTTGATGAGGCAGTAACGCTGCTTTAGCTTGATCCTGGAAGAATTTCATTGCATTGAATGTGAAGCTTAAAGGGACAATCCCAGAATTTAAAATTTGGGTCCTAACTAAAGCTGTCCAAAGTAACGCCCACTTCACCACATCACTCACATTCCCACCCACAGTATTGATTTTCTTGTAAATATCCTCCATATGTTCACTCCCGTTCCTCTTTTACCTCCCAATGTCAACTATGCTTCAGTTTTACGTTTCAATTAGTTTTCATTTGTTTTTTTATACTTTGCATCATTTGCTGCCTGTTTGCTCATGTAGTCTCTCCGCAGTCAATAATTTTACAGCCAGTCAATCTGTGTATTTTGTCTTGTAGAATGTCTTCTTTTACAGGGCTTTTATTTATTTATTTTTTGGATATTTCAATATTGTATTTATGTGCCAATATATATACAAAGTATTAACCTCAATGAAGGATCGTTTTAGTAGTGCATGCAGTTTCAATAATATGCGCAGAACAAATACTATATACATAAAACATTGTACTTTGTGGTTCCATTCTACTGTTATGATTAGACGTCAGTTACAGCGTTATTTTAATCAAAATCCAATGCTAATTTCCCTAAGGTTATAAGGTGCATTTCCTGACAATGCAATCAGTTTCTCGAGGGACAACACAACATCCAATGCCATTAATTTCTTTCAAGTATTCTGTGCACTAGATGTCTTTCTCTAAACTTCATTTAAACATTATGTAGCATGTATGACTGCAGTGGAAGTGAATGAAGTGAGTGAGTTAGAGTATTCCGTAGCAGTACTGGCTGCGCTTTCACTGGGTCACTACTGTACTACACAGCAAAAATCCGGTGTTCGTGTGGGTTTTCCCTGGGTGTTCCGTTTTCCTCCAACTTGCCATGGCAAGGCAGGTAGCTTGGACACTCTCATTGGCTGTAAGTGTGAATGTGTGCATGGGTGAACCTTCAGAGAATGGACGTGCTCCTGGTTAGCAACTGGACACTGTAAAACTGTCATTTTATCCAAAACTCGTTCTGCAGACCAGTGATCCGTTGTGGCGACTTGGAACAGGGGTCAGCTGAAAGAAGAGTCAGCTCACTTCACTTTCTCAAGAGAACATAGCTAAAGACTAAAATAGTGACAAATATCAGCCTTATTTTTATCAATATTTTCTTGACATCCACATTGAAGAATAGCCAATGGATAATATCAGTCTTTCGCCATATTAAACCATGATTTTTTTTCTATTAATTAAGTCATAGGAGTCATTATTAGCATTGTGATCCCAGCAATTGTGAAATGGAATGCAGAATCTTGACATCATATTTGATGGAAAGGCAAAACATCTGCTTTCAGTATTTTGCCAAGAGTATTATATGTTAGCTGTAATGGTGCTGGACAAAAAAATATATATGTTAATGTTAAAAGTAGATACCATGAAAGCTTGTTTAAAATCACAATCGAGGGGATTATACAGCAAAGCTTTATAGACCAGTATGAGTATAAGTAATTCATAATGTTAAGAACTGTAAGATTCACAGAAACTGATTCAAGTTTAAAAAAATGGCAGACTGATATAGAAGCAAACTCGTGTGTTTCCATATATTTATAAAGTATTCAGCCATCTCTGTGCCCTACTTATATTCTAATATAAGGATTGTTGTTTCCAGTTTACTCCCACTTCTAGAGGCATTCCAGTAGGTGAACTGGTGATTTTCTTGAAGTGCCATTAAGTGGATATGTGCATTACAGGATGGGGGTCTATATTAGATCGGCGAAACGGCATTACAGCAAATGCTGTTTTGCCGACATATATAGACCAAAATCTAAAAATAGCAAAGGCTCAAGTCAGCGATTTTTTTACCAGGGAAGAAAATTGCTTGGCCTGAGCCGTGACATTGCCCTTTACCCCACTGTAGTGTGATCTCAGACTTGGTATATTTAGTTAGGGGGGTGTGGGGGATTGGGGGTGTGAAGGGCAAAGCCCCCCACTTAGTTATGTTTAAAATTGTCTGTAAGTGTTTTTGGTGCTAGCGATTTCTTTCCCAGGGAAAGAAATCACTGTTTTGAACATTCTCTGTTTAGTGCGGTCGGTGTTTACGTGTCAATGAAGAGCCATTCAATCTTTGAGCTTTTAATATAGATCCGCAGGATGCACATGAGCACTAGTGTTTCATCCAGGACCCTATAACCACTGCTCATTACAATAGTCTGTACCTCCTTGTCATCTTGAGTAGGATAATGCATGTGCCAAAAGACTGAATAAATGACTGATGGCAATATAAAATGTAAACTGTGTGTTGAAATAGCCCTTGAAACAGTGTGTGGCATTTAATATCTTTTTGTTGCCTTTTTGAGAAGATTGAAAGAAGTTTTCTAACTGAGGGTTCTCCTATTTTGATGTTCAGGATGAAGATATGCATTGGCAATATTCCTGAGTTCTAATCCCAGTGTACAGTTCTCTGTTCTCTTCACAGTTCAGCAGTGATTTAACTTGAAATGTCAAGTTTTTTTTTTTTTGCCTTCACTTCAAGTAAACCAGGATTTTTATTTCATCTTTTGCTCTTTTTTGTCCATTATCATGTTTTACTGATTAAATGGTTGTAACGTCACATGCTTTCATCATAGTGCTTACACTCTCTTCATAGGTTCTTAGGTTAGTACTAGGCTGATGGCCACTGGGACATTTTTAAGCTTACCTATGCATCTCAAATTTCTGACAAGTTCTGTTACCCTTGGTATATTAAAGTAATCCACCAAGCATGACTTGCCCTTGATTAAACCAAATTGTGTTGGGTCCAGTGTATGGAGGTTTCCTATGTCATTACTGATCATTTCCAGGATAATTCTTTCCAATGCTTTGCATATGAGACTAGTTAGATTTAGGGGTCTGTAATTCCCAGGATCTATAGTTGACCCACCTTTGTATAGGGGGAATATGGTTGGCATTTTCCATTTTGGAGTCACAAAGCCTGTTAGGAGGCTGCCTTTAAATTTTGATTCCAGATTGCATGATCGCTCTTGTTTCATGATATTTATAACATTTCTTGGAATATTGTCTGACCCCATCAATGCAGTATTCTTGGCATTAGAGAGAGCATTGTGGACCTGTTCCATAGTGATATCAGGGAGAGTTATATTTCATAGTATTTCCTGAGATGAGGCTGGGGAGAGGGGGTTAAAGTTAGAGCTGAATTTGTCTGCTGGTAGGTTTGCAATATTTTCAGGCTTGGTATAGGTGGCTCTATTAACGATGAGCTCAGTAGACAACTGTGTATTGCTTTGAAGTTGTGATATAGTTAAAGAATGCCTTGTGGTTGCCCTTGGCCTGTGAGGCCAAATTTACCTCAAGTTTGGATTTGGCTTTGATAGACTATTTGTGCTCTCAAGTTTTTTTTTTTTTTTTTTATAACTTCAGTCTGGTAAAAGAAGATGAAGAGTCCATAGAGAATCTGTTCAAATTCATGGATTCCCTTCTCATGTGTCTATTCAGTATTGTCTGCATCTACATGATGTACCCACATAAACCATGGACCTGGTGGCTTTATTATTTAATTGCAGTAGCTTTCCACAAACCCTGATTATAGGTTTATTGTTTTTATTTACTGGGAAAGTCTAACTGGGCACAGGACCTATTTTCAGGAGGATAAGGAGAAAGACTGCAATGTACAAGCAGCAGTAATAAAGTGACATTAACATTTGAAAGGCAGTAATATGCAATAGTCTTTACAACATTTTTCAAAAGAAGAACTGCTTTTAAAATCAGATCAATGATAAAGACAGCCATATTATATTATTTTGTTTTATATTAAATGTTATGTTATTGCTTATCCTGCACTACTAGTGTAATGTGGTAGTTACCAGTAAATGTGTCTTCTCATTCGTAGCTGTACTTTATCTGTAGTCCTCAGGCATGTTTTTGTGCTCGTGTATCCATGACACCTGTTTGTGTCATTATTGCATACGGATCACATTTTATAAGATATACAGTAAGATCACATCATATTTGAGAGAATAGTCAATTTTTAATTAACTTCTGTGTTTGGTTGGGAGATTTCAATCTTAATTTAGTGAGATTTGGAGTTTTTCCTGATCTCCAAAGCTGTGTGATCGCAGAGTTACAGCTGGGCTTGTGCTTCATACACATATCTGTATTTTTTTTAAATAACTGTTAGCAAAGCTAGATCTGAAGTACCTTACTTCATTTGGTCTTCAACCTGTAGGATACCAGATCTGTATCGGATCAGAGCCGGCAGTTTCAGTAGCATCTGCTCCGAGCTCCAAACACCTCCCCTTACCCATAATACACCTCCACTACCTTCCAACCCTCAGATCTCGTTTATCGTGGCTTGCTGAAGCAACGCCATCTCCTGAGATCCGAATAGTAAGTGGGTTTTTGAAAGCTTTTTAGAAGCCTTTTCTCTCTAAATATTCGTATAGTGTGTTAGTATAGGCTCCCTCTTCTCTTCCCCTCGCTGGTGTGTCATGAAATTGAACTTTTTTAGCTTAGCATAGTTTGTTAGTGAACTTGCTTCCCCACCCCCCTCAGTGTGTTCTGTGTGTTTGAGTGTGGTGAGTGGTTTAAGTGGGAAAACTAGTAATTTTTTCTCTCCTTTTTCCTCTTCTTTCTGTCTGAGTGGCTGACAGAAGCATGGCTGATAAGCCTGTGTTTAAAAGGTGCACTGAGTGTGGCCATAAACTGTCTCCAGCAGATGGCCACACTCTTTGTGTAAAGTGCTTGGGCATTGCCCATCTAAGTACTGACTGCTCTATATGCACGGGTTTTAACCCATGCACAATCAAGGACAGGAAGGCTAAGTTGTCCCTGAAAGGATTCTTCCCACTTCTGAGGCGGTTGCCTCGTCCTCGGCCTCAGTCACAACAGATGCTGTGGCCGCCTCTCCTTCCTCTCTTGCCCTTGCTTCTTCTCCCTCCCAGGCTGGGACTCAACCTCCCGTTTCAAAGCCTGCGGAAGTGGAGCAGAAAAGGGGCAGAGAAAAGGAGAGAGAGACAAAAGTCAGACCTGAAAAATGTAAGAGGTCCCCACTGCTCCCTTCTCCCGTCAAAAGACAGCATAGGATCCATGACTCCGCTTGGCTCCGATCTCCAAGATTTTCCCCTTAGCCGGAGGAGACACGATCTCCATCTAGGGCCTCAGTTTCTCGACCCACAAGGTCGGAGTCCATGGCCTTGTCAAGGTCCATACGGTCCTTATCGAAAGTTGACATGGATGAAATGAGGAGGAGGTTCATTCGTACTCAGATCCAAATGGGGGTCTTGCCAGCCCGCTCTCCCTCAGGAGGGGGAGCTCGCTTCCCCTTTTTACACAGATTTCTCCTTCTTCGATCCGTCCACGGGACTCCAGATGGATGGCCAGATCAAGGTAAGCTATATGTACTGACTTTCCCTCAAAGAAGTCAACTAGGTTCAGTAGGCAAGATCTGCCCTTGACGAATCCGAACTGGGTGGGTTTGAGTGTTTAGAGATTGCCTATGTCCTTGCTTATGAGATCTGTAATAATATCCTCCATGGCTTTACAGATCAGACGTGTAAATCTAATGGGGTGATAAGTTTTCCAAGTCAGTAGTGGCACCGTCTTTTTGCAAAGGGATGACAATGGCAGTTCTCCACTCTGCTGGAATGAAACTTGTAATTAGGCCGAGGTTGAATAGGGTGCTTAATGGCGATGCGAGTTCTTGCTGGAGATGGTGTAGAATACAGCCTGGGATATTATCAGGTCCCATGGAAGCTGTGTTCTTTGCCTTGGATAGGGCCTTTAACACTTGATCTATGGAGATGTGAGTTGTAGGACAAGTATCGGGGATGTCAGCTGGGCCTTTGGGGGGGGGGGCGATATGGGGGTGAAGTCTGCACTGACTCGATCAGCTAGCAGGTTGGCTAAGTCAGCAGGATCAGAGTAAGTGGTACCATTAAGTACTAATTCGGAACAAACTTGGGCTTTGCCATGGAGGTTCCTAACGTAACTGAAGAAGAACTTGTGGTTTTCCCTTTGTTTCGGAGGCTAGTTTCAACTCATAATTGGCTCTGGAGTTTTTCACTAGTGATCTAATTTGCTTGCTGAGGCAGAGGAGGGAGATTTTCTGATTTAGAATTTGTTCCTTTTTACCCTTGGACAACAGTTTCTTCCTTTTGTTGTAAAGGTTGTTGATGGAGGATGTCCACCAGACAGGTTTGTGTTTCCTTGAGGAGCAGGGGAAATTGGCTGTAGCACATAATTGTTGCATGTCAGTTCTTTAAATCATGACTGTTGCCGGGAAGTGGATGTAATCATTCACCTTGGTGCTCATTGCTGCCAGGAAATGCAAGAGAATTTGATTGGCAGCTGCCTGGGATACTCCTATGGTACCTCCTTTATGATGCTGAAATGTTCCAGAGGCCAGTATACCTGCATTCAGACAAACTTTTGTTAGAGTGTGTAAAAGTAAAATAAATAAATAAACAAACATAAAAAAGTGTGTGTGTAGATATATAAATGTGAAGAGTGAAAGTGACTGAGTATGGGCAACAGCAGTTAAGAGGTCTGCATACCTCTTCACCTCATAGCTCAAAATAGAAATTGCAAAGTTGATTCAACAACAGGTTTTGGGTTAGCATGCATGTTCTGATCCATGGCTGTGTTTCAGGGTAGGGGTAAGATTGATCCAGCAGTGGCAGCAGCAGCAGTTGAGGTTTGCATACTTGGCCTGTTAGGTAAAAGGATCGTTATGGGAAATGTTTTATTTGATGTCAGTGAAGTGCTTGGAATGACATGGACAAACTACTGAAGTCTTTAGGAGAAATGTTTCACTGCTTAAACTCTGAGCTTTGGCCTGCTAAGACTTACATGAAATCAAATCAAATGGACGTACAAGTGAATTTAAGTAAATCTTTATCTGCACTTTTTTCAAATAATACATAATTTAAATTGATTTATTTGTGTTGCTTCGAATACTATCTAGCTGGAAGTTGTGGCTCTGTTTTTTCAGTTAGTGCTTGTTAGAATTCTTGAATAGCCAGTGATAAGTGGGGGTAGTTACTTCATTGTTATTCAGTTCCTGCCATATATAAGTGGTACATTTTGAATTATTTTCTGCTTAAACTCTGAACTTTGGCCTGCTAAGACCTACATGAAATCAAATCAACTGGATGTACAAGTGAATTTAAGTAAATCTTTATCTGCACTTTTTTTCAAATAATACAGCATTTAAATTGATTTATTTGTGCTGCTTCGAATACTATCTAGTTGGAAGTTGTGGCTCTGTTTTTTTCAGTTAGTGCTTGTTAGAATTCTTGAATAGCCAGTGATAAGTGGGGGTAGTTTACTTCATTGTTATTCGGTTCCTGCCTTACATAAGTGGCACATTTTGAATTATTTTCTGCTTAAACTCTGAGCTTTGACCTACTAAGACCTACATGAAATCAAATCAACTGGACATATAAGTGAATTTAAGTAAATCTTTATAATCACAACAAAATAACTCCAACTTGTATAGCAACCAGGTAAATGACCAGTGAAAAACAGCTCTACTTTCCAAGCATACACTTTTATTTGTTAAAGAACAAAATCTTCTTACTTTCCAAGCATACACTTTTATTTGTTTAAGAACAAAATTCTCCACTCATTTCTCGTTAAATTATATTCTTTTTTTAAACCGTCAAATTCTACAAATTCTTTCTCTATTATTAAATTCACAGCATTATTAAAACTTTGAATGAATTCTTATTAGGTGGCATAAACATGCTTTCAGATTTAATATTGCTTGTATCCAACAAACTGTAAGCATTTATTTCAGAATCCGATTCACAGGAATAATAGCAGTCACTATTACTATCAGAATCTGAAACTTCACTGCTCATATTTTGGTTCTTATCTTTTAAATAATAAAAGTATTCTTTTAAATGCATCTTACGTATTAAGTTAAAAATGTCACCTTTAACTTCATACATTCTAGGCAGAACTGTCGGTATAAACTTAATTCCTTTGTTCAAAACCGACAGTTCCGTCTCATCAAATATATAATCAGATAAATTAACAACATATTGCGGTGCAATAGTACCGCCTACCTGTTTACATAGTCCATTTGCCTCTTTCGAAGCATCCCTCTCCCGGGTCTCTATAGCGGTCTTGTCCCTGCCATCCCCGCTTCCTACTGACGTAGCTTTGTCCACTGGAGCCTCTAAAGGTCTTCCGAAAGGACTCTGGATCCACCGCTCCTTGTAAATCTGGAAAATTTTCATTCATTCTCTCCTCCTCATCAAACGAAGACGCTGACGCTCCACTTTCCCCAGAGGTAAAACCTCTATTGCTCTGTTGACCGGAAATGATGTTTTCTTTTTGAAAGCTCACACTCTTTCTCTTGGATCGTTGACTGGTTGAAAGAATAAATGCTTTCTTATACTCGTAATCTCGAATGTCTCTATGTAATTTGTGTTTTTTGTGATCTAATAAATATTTCTCATAAGATGAAAGCTTATTGTTTATATTTATTAAGAAAGTCTCTAACACCGAACTAGATGTCATGTTAACAATTTCTTCACATGTTTGTTTGGTTTCCTGTAAAAGTTTTTCTCTCTTTATTCTGTCTCTCTCAATGAGTATCGCTACCCATTCCAGACTGCAACGATGCGCTGCTGCAATCCAGCGCTCCTGAAACTTCACCTCTAACTCTTCAGATAATACAAAAGGAGATGAAGGATTTTTAACAGATCTTAAACGTCTCGGTGTAATCGCCAGCTCCTGATACCTCTGGAGACTACCAATGTTATAATATACAGAGGTCTCTTTAAAAATCAATTTCTCTAATTTATAGCAAAGTTCTTGTGCTGCTGGAATATACGATACCAGTGTTTTCTTACCCACCATAGCAAATGGGTTAATAGTAGTCCGTTGTCGGGAGTCCTCCCATTTCTTGTAAATATTGGATACCGAAACCCCCGTTTCCAACGTACCATTCTTGTTACCATTTGAAGTTGTTTCACCATTCCCATTAGTCATAGGTAACACATTTCGACTGCTAATTTCACCATTTCTGTTTGTAAAGTCCATTCCTGTTTCCTGAAAAATTCGAGGAAAGGAGCACAGAGATTCACTGGTCATGAATATTATAATCACAACAAAATAACTCCAACTTGTATAGCAACCAGGTAAATGACCAGTGAAACACAGCTCTACTTTCCAAGCATACACTTTTATTTGTTAAAGAACAAAATCTTCTTACTTTCCAAGCATACACTTTTATTTGTTTAAGAACAAAATTCTCCATTCATTTCTCGTTAAATTATATTCTTTTTTTAAACCATCAAATTCTACAAATTCTTTCTCTATTATTAAATTCACAGCATTATTAAAACTTTGAGTGAATGAATTCTTATTAGGTGGCATAAACATGCTTTCAGATTTAATATTGCTTGTATCCAACAAGCTGTAAGCATTTATTTCAGAATCTGATTCACAGGAATAATAACAGTCACTATTACTATCAGAATCTGAAACTTCACTGCTCATATTTTGGTTCTTATCTTTTAAATAATAAAAGTATTCTTTTAAATGCATCTTGCGTATTGTTAAAAATTTCACCTTTTTTCAGTTAGTGCTTGTTAGAATTCTTGAATAGCCAGTGATAAGTGGGGGTAGTTTACTTCATTGTTGTTCAGTTCCTGCCTTATACAAGTGGTACATTTTGAATTATTTTCTGCTTAAACTCTGAGCTTTGGCCTGCTAAGACCTACATGAAATCAAATCAACTGGACGTATAAGTGAATTTAAGTAAATCTTTATCTGCACTTTTTTCAAATAATACAGCATTTAAATAGATTTGTGTTGCTTTGTATACTATCTAGCTGGAAGTTGTGGCTCTGTCTTTTCAGTTTGCTCCCCACCCACCCTCCCTGCTTTTGTTTTGGTGTTAATCTTGGTGGCTTTGAAGCTGCCGGCCCCTCTTGTAAATCTGCATTTGGATACTCCTCCTGGGCCCATCTCATTTGCTCACCAAAAAAAAAAAAAAAAAAAAAAAAAAACTTGCACTTTTTTCATATGCTTTTACTGTATTTGTTTCTTCCTACTTTATTTTGCTTTTGCGTCATCTTAAAAGTACTCAATTGTATTTATTACTGCTTGTGTAACTATCATTCTAAGCCTTTTGGTTTAAGCACTTGGGTTTCAGACCAGTTGTTTTACATTAAGAAGGTTTGTGGTCTGCACTGTTGTGGCAGGACAGGTAGCTTACATCCTTCTAAGTTGAAAACTGCTGATTGAAGACTCAGTGTCTGTTATTCTAAAAGTACATTAGTTCTGGTTTAAGCACTTGGGCTTCAGGCCAGTTATTTTACATGAAGAAGGTTCGTGGTCTGCACTCTTGTGGGAGGAGAAGCTGGACACTGCCCTTCCGAGCTGGGAATTTCTGGTTAAAGGCTATTAGTGCCTGCATATCTGAACTGTTTCTTACTGAAATTGGTGCGCCTTGTTTGCTGTAGCATAGACTAGATCCAGGCCTGCTGAACCTAGCTTTGCTTGCAAAACTTGAGCACTAATCCAGGCCTTCTTTTTTGGAGAAGGTTCCCCTGAACCCCAGTGGCAGGAGTGTGCAGTTAGAACTTGTCTAACTGAAGACTACAGGAACAGGGTTCAGTTTTGAGATTTTTTTACTGGTTAATCGGGTAATTTGTTTAAAAGCCTTTTCTGATTGCCTGTAGTCACCTAAAGCTGTTTTAAGTGTATTTTTACTGCTTGTATTCGTTTAAAGCTGTTTTAAGTATACTTTTACTGTTTTTGCGTTATAGTTTCAAAAAAAAATTTTCCTCGTTTCCCACCTTTCTAAGCTAGTATAGTCCAGTTTTCAGGCTAGTGCTGAATTCAGGGCTGTTACAATTTTCTGAGTTGCCCATACCTTACTTGGATAGAGGGAGGTTTCTCTGTTCACTTGTGAGAGAGGGAGCTTTGAGCAGCCATCTGTCCCTGGAGGAGTGGTTCCAGCCCAGAAGGTAGTAGTTTGTGGGCCATTTTGGGCTAATTTCTCTCTCTTTCATTCCCCTGCTGTAAAAAATACGTTTGCACATCCAGGCAGTGCCGGTTAGCTAGGGCTAAATTTATCCCGGCTTCACCAAGTCTCCTCTTCAATTTTTCCCTTGAAAGTAGTCTAACCCTCAACCTAAGCACTTAAAAAGCATCCTACAATCCAGCACTTGCTCAGACCTAATAGCAAGCACTAATATATCCCAACACTTGATTGCCCAGCAAGGCAAGGCTTATTCACCCCTCACCAACCAAGCGACTAAGCAGCTCACCCTACTATTCAGACATGACCAAAGGGCAATTTCAGGTATGCTCTCCAGTCCAGCTGGTGAACCTGGGTATCCTGAGGCAATGTTACAACTGCCTCATGTACACAGACAACCCTCTCCTCCTACCACAAAACATTAATATATGCAAGAAATGCAATTATATTGCTAAATTGGAGGCTAAGCTCTCTCCACCCAAGACTGGAACAAGCAGTCATGAGGCGAAGGTTAACACTTGCACCACACATCCAGCCTCACATAGACATACTAAACCAGCACTGGCAAAAAATACACAAATACACAAAATCATACTCAGAGGCTCTAAATAAAAACCTGCAAAAGCATCACAGACCTCCAAAGCAGACACCCAAAAAACCTGCACCTCCAGTCACAAACAAGACAACACATAAAACACAAAATCAGTGTGCCGCACAATCACAGCCCTTAAGGTGAAATAACATACCTAACACACTAGTAATAGGCGATTCTATAGTCAGGCACAATGACGTCCCACTCACTAAGCTGGACAAGGAGAAGGTTACTGTTAGTTGCCTGTCGGGAGCCAGAATCCACCACATAACACAAGCACTCAGGTCACTCCAGAACAAGTACAAATATGACCCTGTCATTGTTCATGTTGGTGTGAATGACCTAACCTCCCTGGACTACATGAAGAGAGACATGAAAGAGCTCTCTGATCATGTAGCCCAAGCGGGTATGACCCTGACCCTGAAAAGCATCCTGCCCTTACCAAGAATGATACTGCAGTATAAAGAAAAAATTATCAATGTCAACAATTGGCTAAGCTTCTGGTGTCATTCAAAGGGGATCCAGTGTCCGTCAGCCTGGGACGACATGCTCGACAGGCCTCATTGCTTCGCAAGAGACGGCTTGCACCTGTCACCCCTATGCTTTTGAATACTGGCCAAGGCTCTTGCTGCCCCCATAGTGCCTTTTTTAGGCAAGGCTCAAAAGTCAAACCCACCTCCGTAAACAGCAGAAATAAAAAAATGAGCATTATGCTACTCAATGCCAGGAGTTTACATCTCAAAATACATGCGCTCGAAGCACTCCTCAGTATGGAGAATGTCGACATCTGTGCAGTAACTGAAACCTGGTTCAAGGCTCCACAGAGCACACCAGCACTACTGGGCTAAAACTCATACCACACGTTTCAGCCACAGAACATGGACCGAAACACAAAAGGAGGGGGTGTGTCCATATTCATCAAGGATACCTACACCTCCAGGTTAGTGGCGCAGCATGATACCTCCAAGATCATCCATGTACAACTAACATCAGGCAAATCTGCATTGCAAATTGTGGCCTGCTACAGATCACCCTCCATGACCCAGGACCACCACTCCGCCTTTCTGGAGCAACTGGAAAACATGAAGTTCCTACCAAACACCCTGATATTGGGCAATTTCAATTATCCTACCGTTAACTGGGAAAACTAATCAAGTACAAACTCCCAGGTCCAGCGCCTCCTGGAATTTATCAACTCAAATGCCCTGGATCAGCTGGTAAACTCCCCTACCATAGGTGAAAACATATTGGACCTGGTCATCACCAACATGGACGACAGGTGTTCCACACCAGAGGTCAACCCATCACTGGTTAGATCAGACCATAAACTAATCACTCAAAGTCCACACCCCACCACCACCCCCAACTAAGGAAACCACAGTAAAAAACGTTTCTAAAGCAAACTTCACCTTACTTAAGACAGAGGTGGCAAGTTTCACAGCCCCCACGGTAAAGGATAACGCTGCTCAAGATGCAGAAACATTTACAAATGCACTCTATGAGCACCATCAAGGATGCATGGATCGTGCCATCCCTAGCAAAACCAAGACTCACTCCCCTAAGTGAAGGAAACCAGTCTGGCGGACCCTTGCCATAAACAGGCTATACAATAGAAGGAGGACCCTAGTTCAGAAAAAAAGCAAATCCCAAGAAGGAAAGACATCCCTGATCAGTACCAGTAAGAAACTAAGGTCACTCATTAAATCCTCCAAGGCTAACTTCGAAAGAAAAATAACCAAGGATTCAAAAGATAACCACAAAGCCTTCTTTAGCTATGTCAAGAATCTAAGTGGCAACTCACAGATATGCTCTGAACTAGTGCAAAATAGCACAAAATATATTGAACCCACTTATATTGCCAACATCCTGGCAGATAGATTCAGTGCAAACTTCACTCCCCTCTCACCCCCAAAAGGGCCCACAACAATACCGGAAAAGTGTAGTGTCCCAGAAATCACAGACGTACAGGAGAAAACAGCCCTTTCAAAAGCCAAAAGCACAGCATCAATGGGGCCAGATGGTGTCCTAGGCTGCATCTTGCACGAACTACAGAACGAACTAACCCCCCACCTAAACACACTGTTCAACCTCAGCCTCTCCGCAGGCTACGTGCCCATAGAATGGCGCACAGCAGCAGTTATTCTGCTCCACAAAGGAGGGGCAACAACAGATCCTGGTAACTATCACCCCAAAAGCCTGACTATCCTGGCCTGCAAGGCTATGGAGCGCATCATCATGGAACTCATTAACAAAGACATTGGGAATCTCCAAACACTTGACCCGACCCAGTTCAACTTTGTTAAGGGCAGTTCATGCCTACTAAACCTGGTTGACTTCTTCGAGACAGTCACCAAGGCCATAGATGAGGGGAAGGTAGTTCACACAGCCTACACCTTGACCTTGCCAAGGCTTTTGACACCATTCCCCACTCGGGAATTATAGAAAAATTCACCAGCCTGAACATAAACCTCTACGTCATGAGATGGGTTGCCAACTGGCTTACAGACAGAACTCACACTGTAAGAATAGCGGGCTCCAGGTCCGACTCTAAACCAGTCACAAGTGGTGTCCCACAAGGCTCTGTCCTGGGACCCCTTACTGTTCAGCATATACTTCTCAGAAGTACAGGCAAACACAGGAGGGCTACGGCTAACCAAGTTCGCAGATGACTGCAAACTGGGAGCCATAATTGACTCACCAGCTGACACAGACCTTCTCCAAAAGGGCCTTACTGAGACGGACACCTGGTGTCAAAGTCATGGTCTCAAGCTAAATGCCAAAAAGTGCATAGTCATCCCGTTTGGGAAAAACAAAACACCCATGAATTACCACACAGGTGGCAGCCCCCTTAATACAGAAAAGGTAATAAGAGATCTGGGGACCCAGGTAGATAGTAATCTCTCCTTTGACAATCATATTACTAAAGTAGTTAGGAAATCCTTCTATATAGCCCATCTAATTACTAAAGGGTTCGCATCTAGAAATAAAGAGGTTATAGTGCCCCTGTACTCATCACTCAGACCTATCATACAGTACAATGCCCCGTTTGGGATGTACCTCACAAGACACTTCCAACAGCTGGAAAGACCACAAAAGTACCTCACCAAGAGGATTACTGGTCTCAAACATATGTCCTATGCAGCCCAACTGGAAAAACTCCAGCTGTACTCAGTGGCATATCGCTTACTCAGAAGTGATCTCTGCCTGACTTACAAAGCCATGTCCAACTCAGAATTGATGGACATGCTCCACCTGAAGAAATCCAAGTCACTGCGCGCCACTTGCTCTAGTGAGCTAAACCTCACCACAACAATAAATAGAACATGCTGGAGGGATAGATTCCTGTCACATAGACTCCCCATGCTTTGGAACAAAATTCCTAACTACATTAGGCAGAGCCCCTCACTAACACTCATCAAGAGAAACCTTGACGAGTGGATGGGTAACAGAAAATACACCCCTGGGATCACTTCATTGGCTCTTCTTGACAGAGGCTCAGTTAATTAATCAATGGGGCAGCAAAAGCTGACACACTCTGGCTAGGCTTATAAATGCTCTCAGGTAGATAGCCTAGTACCTACCTATGAACCTATTTGGCATCAGTGAAGTGCTTGTGCATACGTGGAGAAACTACTGAAGGGATCATTGGGTGGGAATGTTCCATTTGGTGTCAGAGAAGAACTTGTGCATACATGGAAAAAGTAGTGAAAGGATCACAGGGGAGAAAAGTTTGATTTGATGTTTGTGAAGTACTTGTGCAGATATGGACTAACTGCTGAAAGGGTCATGGGGGAAATGTTTCTTTTGCAAGCCCCGTGCACCCTCTGTGGGGGCACTGCACCCCTCACACCCCCCGCCACTTGGATATACCGACTCCAGCTGAAATAGGACCCACTGCCTTCCATTAACATCAGCAAGAGTAGTGTAATGCTGCATGTCACAATAATGTTAAATCTTCACCCAACGGAAGGGTATATTTAGACATTGGCATGCTGTGCATGTTAACACCTAGCATTATGCATGCAATGAATGTAGACTAGCAGCTGAGTTAGGCAGCCTTTAGTATGGAACGTTCTGATGAACTTGTAATAATTGTTAGCAAGCCTGTTGGCTGTTGGATTGTATGCATGATGTCAGTGGCTAATATGCATGACATTCCAATCGTGCCTTATTTCATATTCAGGTTCGCTCGTCAATCATCTGGACCATGCCCACTCCTGTGCGAAATGAAGGTGAGCCAGTAAAGTACAACATCGCCCTATGATGAGTGACTGCTTTCAGTCCTATATTGTCTGTATGTGTTGAGGATACATAGCTATAAATTAAACATTTAGTGAATTTCTTTTGCAGTGTTTTATGACTAAGGAGTGTAGTGTTTTATAGTATTGGCTTTGTTTGTTTTACAAGTTTACTATTTTAAATGTGATGCAAGTGGACTGTTTTTCATACGAAAACAGATTTTTTTGTCAGCCTTTGTCTTCGTTTTACTTCAGCTCAATGTTTTATTTTAATTTGATATGTTATAGTGGTTCAGTTTATTTTCTAAGAGGTGGGAATTAGCTAGGTATTTTCTTACTGAAGTGTGTGTGTGTGTGTGTGTCTGCACTCTGCGTAGAATCAATCAGACTAGACCTATCTTGTTTAAGGGTAATAGACAGGAAGGAGTTTAGCTGTAGCTTTTTGATGAGGTTCATGCAAGCTGTACAATGGGACACTTAAAGGTACCAAGTTGCACAGTCTTAAAAAAATATAAATCAGCTTAGTTATGTCAAGGTGTCACAGTGGAATACTTAAGATTTCAAATTTTCTCAGATGATTTCTTTACATAATACAGAGCAGCCAGGAGTCAGATAATCAACCTAGGCGGTGGAAGACTGAACTGTTTGCTGCTTCCATTATTTTGTGTAATTTGTGTGTCAAACTCCACAAATAAGCTTCTATTGTGGATAGAACTGCATACGAGTACAGCTGATGATGATGCAAGGGATTATACTTGTGTTACCCTGATCTTTATTGTCTTGACGTCTTACAACTGTTTCCCAAATGCTGGTGGCTTCTTTGTTTCCATTTATGCATTGTTTGTCCGCTTGTCTGGAGGGCAGACATTTGGAAGATGAGAGAGCAAGTCATGGGTCAGTATGTTTTTTTTTTTTTCCTTAGACTAAACTTTCGAGATCACCACCCATGTCATACATTTGCTTTGCTTACCTTCCATAAAGTGTGTCATATCTACTACTCTAACACCACTGTAGCCCTAGATGAATTTCCAGGTAACAAAGAGTTGATTTCCAAGCAACAATAGTTTGGCCTCATCACTTAATGTGTGTGTGTGTGTGTGTGTGTGTGTGTGTGTGTGTGTGTGTGTGTGTGTGTGTGTGTGTGTGTGTGTGCGAGTCCATGTGTGGATGCGTGCATGTGTGCGTGCTCGTGTGTTAATGTGCGAGCGCACGTGTGTCTGTCTGTCTGTCCAAAGGGGGGTATATATAACAGGTGTGAGTGCTGGTGACTGGGCAATGACTGAGAATTATGCTCTTGTGTAAACTTGGAAGGCTGTGGTATTGGTTCATAAGGGCCTTTGTAAACCCAGCCATACACCCCAACCCAGTTTTGTCCCTGAGTACCTTGGGTATCTGTTAGGAATGGGGAGTATGTTACTAAGGCGGTAGCTAAGAGAGTAGTGGGAGGAGTGTTAATTGAAGAACATTATATTTACTGATGGCCTCTGTCCATCAGAGACATGTGAGCCAGACCAGGGGTGAATTTTTGATTTCCATCCAGTGGTTAAACATTTATTTGAAAAGGGTCAAGGATGAACTTCTGCTTCACATGGATGGGGAGCCTGTTCCATAACATGGGGATCCTTTGCGTCACAGAGCTGTCCTTCCAGCATGTCTGTTTTTGTCATAAATGAAGTCCAGATCCTTGACTCTAGTGTTTCTAGTGCTGTTTGTTTTCTGGATGTATGAAAGACTCATAAGGGCTGCTTCTGTGGATGCCTTATAAGCCAGGCATAGATCTTCTCTCAGGAGCCTGTAGGATACAGACTAAGGAGACAGGGCCTTTAGGCAGTCTGTGTAGGACAGAGTATTCATGCCCTGGATTCTCCTGATGAGGAAACGTTGTGGGCTTTCCAACTGTTGTGTCTGGTTATGTACATGCCAAAGGGAGCATTGTACCAATGATGGGTCTGATAAGGGCTGAGTAGCATGGTACTATAAGTTTTTTGGACCTGCAGCCATACCCTTAACAACAGGTTGGATAACAAAGAAAGATTTTCTTAGTATCTTTGCTATATATGTTGGTCAAAGACCAGATTACTGTCTACATATGTTCCCAGATCCATGACTACCTGATTGAGTCTTAGGGGTGTTTTACTGATGGAATAATTAAAATGGGTAGACAGTTTTCCACAGGGAATTATAGTGCATTTCTTGATGTTGAGTTTTAAACTGTGGCTTTGGCATGAATCATTTGTCTGTTAGACTCTCTTGCAAGATGTTTTGTCATGGGGTGATTTTATGACAGCTCCAAGTTTACAGCTTTCTGTGAACTTGGTGAGCCAAAGGCCTTGGACGTTAACCTTGACTACCAGGAAGTAGATACCAAACAGGATCAGGCCCAGCACTGAGCCCTGGGGTACTCCACTGTTGATCAGTCTCTTGGTGAAGGTGGTTTCACCAGTCCTGACTTCTTGGGTTCTGTCAGTGAGCCAGCCAGCAGTCATGCGAGTTAGTAGGGATGTATGATTAGTTCTGAGAGTTCATAGGATCATAGGAGGTTACTAAGCTAATGGCCCTGGGGCCCTTACAAGCCTAGCCAAGAGTTTATTCCCAAAAATAAACCTCACTCAGCACCTGTCGCCCCTGTCAACGAGAGACACAGGTGGAGCCCCTGGGAGAAATTTGTGATTTCCCATCCAGTCATCAAAGTTGCACTTGAAGAGCATCAGCGAGGTGCTCTGATTGACATTTATGTGAAGTCTATTCCAGAGATGGGGCAGCCTCTGGGAGACAAACCTGTCTCTCCAGCAGGTTTTGTTGATGTCGCATATTAGAGTCAGGCCTTTTGAGCGGGTAGTGTGTGAGGAGTTAGACGTATGGATATGGAGCTTCTCTAGTAGGGCAGGGTCCGAGATTGCCTTGTAGGGGAGACACAGTTCACCCCCTGATTAATCTGTACGATACTGAGTAGAGTGATAGTGATTTGAGGCTGTCTGCATAGGACAGGTGTTGGAGGCCATGGATTCTCTTTGTGAGGTATTTCAGTGGCCTTTCCAGTTGGTGCAGATGTTTGGAGAGATACAGCCCAAACTGGACATTATACTCAATTATTGGTCTAATGAGGGAGGAGTATAGAGAGGTAATAACTTCCTTTTTTCTGGATGCAATCCCTTTACGTATGAGATGAACCAAGTAAAAGGCTTTTCTGACCACTGCCGCTACATGATGGTGGAATGTGAGGTTATCAACCTGAGTGCACAGATTGTGCGCTTAGGGGATTGCCGCTGGTGTGGTAATCAGTAGGGCAAGTATTTTTGCAGAATGGTATGATGGTATACTTTTTTGCATTTAGCTTGAGGCCATGACTTTGGCACCAGTCATTAGTTGCTCTGAGACCCTCTTGCAAACATCATTTGGGGAGTCAATGATAGCACGCAACTTACAGTCGTCCGCAAACTTGGTCAGTCACAGGCCTTTTGTCGCTGCCTGGGTCTCTGAGAAATAGATGCCAAACTGTGGGGGTCCAAGGACAGATGAATTTAAAAGCATCTGTTTTGGAACAAATTAATTCTAGTTATATAAGTAAAAACAAAATGAAATATCTTCTTAGAAAGAATCAATTTTTATTTTAAAATATAATGCATTACAACCTACAGGACTAAACAGAGAATGTCACTGGAAAAGTTTTACATAGGAATGTTACTTTAAGAGCATGAATTTCTTATTTAGTTTGTAATTAACTTTGATGTTTTATTGATTGCACCTGTTTTAGGCAAATGTTTAATCGATTTGTTTTTTTTATATAAAATGGGTTGCTTTTTATACATAAAGTACTCTGAAAAGGCAGTTATAGGTGAAACGCTAGGAGATGTATGTGTTGCTGTTAGTTGTATTTTACTTGAAAGATTGGTTTGCTGCTATTTCTCTTTCTGAACATTGGTGGATTGAGTTTTTGCTGCTATTCAGTTTTGCTTATTTTTCATCAAACTGTTAATTTACTGCTACTAGTTCAACTTAGAACTGACAACAAATAAACGGAATTTATCCAGTAACCAGGAGTGTGGAGTTTTCTGGTTCCTGTGGTTCGTTTTTTGGTTCTCCATAAGTGGTTCATATAGATTCCCTGGGGAACTCAACTAGTGACAGGTCTGCTATTGGAGGTGAAGGTGCCTACTTTGACTTTGAGGGTCCTGTTGGTGAGCCAGTTGGCCACCCACCTGATGAGATGGGGATTTACACCAAGTAGTGTTAGCTTTCCAATGATGCCGGAGTGGGGCATTGTGTCAAAGGCCTTGTTCAAGTCAAGGTAAGCTGTACATATTGACTTTCTCTCATCCAAAGCCTTGGCAACAGTCTCAAAAGAAGTCAACCAGGTTGAACAGGCAAGATCTGCCCTTGATGAATCCAAGCTGGGTGGGGTGAAGTGCTTGGAGATCATCTATGTCCGTGTTTATGAGATCCATAATAATACACTCCATGGCGTTACAGATCAGACTTGTCAATCTAATGGGGTGATAGTTTCCCAGGTCAGTAGTGGCACCACCTTTGTGCAAGGGAATGACAATGGCAGTTCTCTACTCTGCTGGAATGAATCCTGTACTTGGGCTGTGGTTGAATAGGGTGTTCAATGGCGAAGCCAGTTCTTGCTGGAGATTGTGCAGGATACATCCTGGGACATTATCAAGTCCCAAGGAAGCTGTGTTCTTTACCTTGGATAGGGCCTGTAACACTTGGTCTATGGAGTTGTGAGGTAAGGGACAAGTATCGGGGATGGTGAAAGGGCATTTGGGGGGGGGCAGGGGTGAGAAGCTTGCAATTACCTTATCTGCTAGTAGGTTGGCTAGGTCAACAGGATCGATGTAAGTGATACTGTTAAGTATTAACTCAGAACAAACCTGAGCTTTGCCATGGAGGTTCCTGACGTGGCTGAAGAAGACTTTGTGGTTTCCCTTTGTTGTGGAGGCTAGTTTCCATTCACAAGTGGCCTTGGAGGTTTTCAGTAGTGATATAATTTGCTTGATGAGGCTAAGGATGGAATTTTCCAATTTGGAGTTTGTTCCTTTTTACCCTTTGACAACAGTTTCTTCCTTTTGTTGTAAAGCCTGTTGATAGAGAATGTCCACCCAACAGGTTTGTGTTTCCTTGAGGAGCAGGTTTTACTTCTATTAGGTATGGCTGAGTCCATGTAGTTGTCCAGGTGCTTGTATACTGCAATGGAGTACTGTTCAGCATGTTTGTCTGCATCCTCTGAGGGAGGCTGTGATGTGAAGCTACAGATACCCTCCTTTAGGAGGTTGTAGTCAGCTTTTGAGAAGTTTTTTTAGCTTGATTATGGCTGGGGGCAGGGGGTGGGTGGGTGAGATAGAAACTTTGAATGAGACAGTCCGATGATCTGATCTCACCATGGAAGAACATACTATGGGAGTGGTGCAGCGGTCACCCATGTTGATGAGAACCATGTCCAGAATGTTTTCTCCCCTTGTGGGGGATGAGATGAACTGGTCTGGTGCATTAAACTTGATGAAGTCAAGGAATCATTAAGAGAGTACATTAGTGTAAGAATAGTTTACCCAGTCTATGGTGGGGTAGTTGAAGTCACCAAAAAACAGGGTGTTATAGGGGGTACCTTGATGGAGTCAATTAAATCCAGGTAAGAGGAGTGGGTGTCCTGAGTCATTGAGGGGGTCTATAGCTAGCTATAACTTGGATGGGTGTCTTGCCAACTGTCAGCTGTACCTGCAGTAGCTCCGGTGCGTCATGCTGGCAAACCAGTCTGGAGGTGTGCCTGTCCTTAATGAAGATGTACATTTTACCACCCTTAGTCTTCCTGACCTCATTTTTGGGTCAGACTGTGTGGAATGAGGTGTACAGCAGTCTGGTAAGGCAGGGATGCTCTCCGCAGCCCTGAACCAAGTTTCTATGACCATACAGACATCAGCATCTTCCACTGCAAGGAGGGCCTCCACTGAGTCCATTTTCAGGTTAAGGCTCCTAGTGTTAAGCAGCATGACCTTCAGTTTGCTTTTAGACAGTTCTTTTATGTTGAAAGGTTTGTCTACAATGGGGGAGGCAAGAGCCTTGGCCAGGAGCCAGAAACCCAGAGGTGACAGGTGAAGACCATCACTGGCAAATCTTACTTATCAACAGTCTCATTTATCAACAATGCCCAAGTGAGGTATTGTGTTAAATGCCTTAGTTAAGTTGTGATATGCACTGTTTTACCCTCATTGCCATTGCCTTGGTGACATTCTTCAGGAAATTTAACTAGGTTCAGTAGGCATGACCTTCCCTTTAGAAAGCCAAGCTGGAATGGGTCCAATGTCTGCAGATTACCAATGTCCTTGTTAATAATTTCCATGATAATTTGTTCCATGGCTTTGCATATTGGACTAGTCAGGCTCATGGGTCTGCAGCATACTTCTCAACCTGTAAACCTCAAAAATGTGGACAAAGGCTCATAAAAAATAGGTACAAATCAGTACGCTGATTAACATAAAATTTGCATACATAATTATGTGATCCTGCCCACTCCGATGGAATTGGGGATACCAGCTTTCAAAACCAAACTGAAAAACAGAAAACCAAAATATGGCCCCAGACCCTGTTGTAAATGGCAACCATTTTTTTTAAATGTGTAGCAATGATGTTGACATGGAAGGGAGAAGATGATGAACCTTAGGATTTTGGTTTTGGTGACTTGCAGTATGTGGGTTTTGTGGTAAAAGTAGGGCATTTAATGGCAGGTACTATTCTAATCTTAGCAAAAGAATATTATAGTTTACTAGGTCCTCCAAACGTCATTCTCCATGGCCTACTGATCAGTGGCATAGCTAGAGTTTGTGCCGCCCAGGGCTGTCTGAGTTTGACCCCCTTCCTCCCTCACAAAATTATGGTTGAATGTGCCCCCACCATACAAAGACCGCCCCCCTGCAGCCATTCCAATGTCTCATTACTTGGCTATTTTGCCCCATTTAGCATAAACACTGTAATGTGCATACTGCTTTACTTCTACAATGATGATTTAGATTTCATTTAAAACTTTTATTTTACATTTTATAGCACAAACACTAACAGACATCTGCTAAACAAAGCAATACAGTCTCACAATGAAAACAGACTTAGCATTAAAACTTCTCTGCCCTTGAAAATAAACTCACATTCATTGAAACAGCATTGAAACCCACAGTCAAAGAAAATGCATCTGACCAGTGGCAGATAAAGATTACCTTTGGGCTATTTTCAAATCATAGACCACTTGCACACAAAACATACATATTTTCTTTGATACTGATACACCTTCCTGATTGTATTAAATTATATTCCTTGTATAATACAACACACTTGTTAGAACGGGTTTTAAATTTATTGTTTTGAACATTTTCCTGTAAGCAATGAAACAAAATGCATGAACCAATAATGACAAAACTGCTCAATTCAGAACATTTCCATCATAAAAGTCTACTCAAACTTGTACAATCCACCAGTATCTGTAAATATGCACAATCCCTGCAGAAGTAAAAGTCATCTAAATAATTTCAAATTAAAGAGATCTGTAACTAATGAAGAGATTGCTGCCAGCAAACAACTTTATATTTCATTGTTTCATCTACAGATAATGTGCCTGTTGCCCTCGAGGGATAAATTGCCTGTTACAAAAAAAAAATATTGCAATAGAGAACAGATGGCAAACTGACATCTGGTTCATAGTTACTAGGTATCTCCACCAAAGAGGAAATTCTCAGGACTGCAGCATCAAATTCTCAGGAGTGCAGCATCCACCCCTTTAAAAGTACAACACAGTACATTATCAGCAGTCCATCTACATACTGTGGGAGTAGAACCTACAGCCTTCTGCATCAAAAGCAAGTATTCTACCAGTCATGCTACTAACACACACAGACTTCACATAAGCAGCACTAAACTTCTATCCCCATGAGAAACTATGCAGCACAAGAAATCTGGAAAAAGCCAAAACGTATTGGGTGGGAAGGGAGACAAAGGCCAAAACCAGGGACACATTTTAAACATTGCTTGTACAATCTTAGAAAAGTTGCTAGAACAAAACGTTTTCTGTTACCATGCATTTCCCAAAAGATAGCCATTAAAGTCTCAGTCTTCCTATCATTATTTAGTGAATTAGTTCAAGATTGTGTTGGTTTGGACACATGCTGAGGAGGGATGCTGGGTATATTGGGAAAAAGATGCTAAGGATGGAGCTGCCAGGTAACAGGAAAAGAGGAAGGCCTAAGATAAGGTTTATGGATGTGGTGAGAGAGGACATGCAGGTGTTTGGTGTGATAGAGCAAGATGCAGGGGACAGGAAGAAATGGAAACAGATGATCTACTGTGGTGACCCCTAATAAACAGCCAAAAGAAGTTCTTACTAATTTGCTAGAACACCAGACATTTTAAGAGGAACAGACCAAAGGGCTGGCGTGGGTAGGGAATTCAGGCTCTTGCTCCTTGTTCCAAATGTACAGGGTCTGAGTCTGTTTAACTCTAATCACCAGGTACCCTCAACTGGAGCATTTTACACACACACACACACACACACACACACACACTTACACACCCCACTTGGCCAGCAGATACTTGGTAATGAGCAGATAACATAACACTTGGCAAGCAGAACTGAGTGAGTGAATGACATTCTAATGAGCAGATAAACTGAACGGCAGATTCACAAATGGCAGCCAAGCATCTAAAATAAAGAGGTAAATAAGCAAATAAACTGAAATGGCCCACAGATGCTCAACAATGAATGTAATTTCAAACTAAAATAATGCTTGCAGGTAATTGAGTGAGCAGCACTCTAATGAGCAGATAAACTGAATGGCCAGCAGCTGCACTATTACACACATGAAGAGAAAGCGTGAGCGGCATCATAAAATAATGCTTGCAGCCAGCAGATCAAAACAACGGTGGCATGATTAAATAATGCTTGCAAGCAGCTAGCAGATAAACTAAATACACACACCTAAGGAGCAGATAAACTGATGCACAATAACGGTTAATGCCAGCAGATAAACTAAATGCACAAAACAGCGGACTTACAATGTACACATTTCTTGGCCAGACTTACGAATGCACAACAATGAATGGACTTATGATAAAATAAATTAACTGCACACTTGGCCAGCCCAGCAGATAAAATGGAGAAAACTTACCAGCCTGTTAGATAACAGTTTTCTTACCTGGAGGCCTGGGACATGTGGGAGGACCTTGCAAAACTTATGCACATATGCTGCCATTGCTGTTATATTCCTTATTTCCCTGAGAGTACAACAGGCAGCAGCTGATATAATCTCACATGCCCCTGTAAGATGGTGGTGACATCAGCCATAAATTTAAAGTGCTAATAAAAAAAAAAGACAGGGAAATTTGGAAATTAAGGGGGCCACTCAGGAATTCATGGCACCCCAATATTTTGCCCTCAAAACCAGTAAATAGTGAGGAATTTGGTACAGTTGAGAGGTGTGGTCTGCAGTTCCTGGAGTCGGTTGATGATATGCTCTTATTTACAGTGATGACAGTTGTGGTCCACCATTCACTTGGTATGCAACCTGTTTTGAGGCTGTAGATGATGACTGCTTCAAGTGGTCCTTATAGGTCATGTTTTAGACTATTCAAGAGGCAACCAGAGTATATCGTTGAGGCAGTGTTTTTGGCTTTAATGAGTGCCACCAGAACCTGATCCCTGATAATAGTTGGATGGAATATGCTATTACGAATTTAACAGGGGTAGCCAGACAGGAATGGGGGGTTGAAGTTTGAGCTAAATCGAGCCACTAGATTTGCTGCGTCTCCCTGATCAATGAAGGATTAGTGCAGTCTCAGATGTTTTATATAATGAACAGGATGTATAGCATCACACATGAAGGGTATATTGAGGCTTCCCCGCCTGCAAAATGAATGTTTTACTTATAGGTTCATTGGTGTGTATTAGGAGAACAGTCACAAGAGCCTTTTTAAGCTTAGCCATGCATCCCAAATCTCTGACAAGTTCTGGTATATAAGATAAGTGTAAGCAGAGGCTTGGGAAATGAAGCATTTACAAGCAGGGAAGCTGGGAGATGAACCATTTACAGGCTCCCTGTGTCCATTAGAGATATAGGTGACAAACCAAGGATGAATTTCTTGTTCCTCATCCAGTTGTCTGGGTTACACTTGAATTGGGTTAGAGAGGAAGTCTGCTTCACATGGATGTTGAGCCTGTTCCAGAGAAGTGGTAGTCTCTGGGAATGTATACCTCTTTGTACAGCATGCCCTATTTATATCACAGGTATGGTTTAAATCTTTAGAACATGTAATTTTGGTGCTGTTTGTTTTGCAGATATACAGGAGATCTATCAGTGTGGAGTCTGACAATGCCTTGTATGCCAGGCATAGATCTCCCGCCTGTAGGAGACAGAATAAACAGATAGGGCATTGAGGTGGTCTGCATAAGACATAGTACTTACAGTCTGTACTCTTTAAGGAGGGAACCTGTGTGGACGTTCCAGTTGTTGGATGTACCTGGTTAGGTATATACCAAAGGGGGCATTGTACTCAATGATAGGTCTAATGAATGCTGAATACAAAGGAACAGTGACCTCCTTGGACCTAAATGACATACTTTTGTTTTTAAGTTGCAAAACATAGAATTATTTCCTCACTACTTGTAGACACATGATGATGAAAGGCTAGCTTACTGTTTGTGTGTCTCTCAAGTCCATGACTACTGGGTGAACTCTTAGGGGTGGTGTTGTCAATATGATGGTTATGGTTGCCAGGGGTGGATAACTTCCCGAAGGATACACCTATGCATTTCTTGGTTTTTAGTTTTAGTTCATGACTCTGACACCAGTTATTTGTTTGAGTCACCCCTTTCTGGAGAACATTTGTGTTGGTGGAGGATTCTATGACTGCTCCAAATTGGTAATTGTCCGCAAATTTATTAATTTAGTGACTTAATAAAAGCAAATGCCAAAAATGAGTGGTCTCAGGACCAATCCCTGAGGGACTCCACTTGTGAATGGCCTCTTTTTAGAGGTGGACTCTCCAATTCTAACTTCTTGTGTCCAGCAGGCTATCCACTGGGTGACATAAGGGTTTATACCTAACCTCTTGAGTTTGTCAACAATGCCTGAGTGGGGTATTGTGTAAAATGTCTTGGCCAAGTCAATGCTAGCAGTGTGGATCATTTTGCAGTCATCCACTGCTTTTATGACCTTCTTAATGAAGTCCACCAGGTTAAGTAGGCATGACCTGCCCCTGATGAATCCAAACTGGGTGGAGTCCATTCTGGAGATTTCCCATGTCATTATTGCTCATAAATTTTTCCTTGGCTTTGCATACAATACTAGTGAGACTTATAGGTTTCAAGTTTCCAGGGTCTGTAGATGGCCCACATTTGTGCAAAGGGATGACAGTTGCTGTTCTTCATCCATGAGGCACGGAACTTGTTTGCAGGCTACAGTTCAATAGCAATTGCAGAGGGTCTGACAGGTCATGTCTCATGCTATTTAGAATGCATCCTGGGATATTGTTTGGGCCCATTGAGTCAGTGTTCTTGGCCTCAGCGTTAAGTACCTTTTCCCTAGTGATAGGCCGTGGTGGTGTAGCAGTTAGCATTGTCGTCTCACAGCAAGAGGTTCTCCAGTTTGATTCTTGGCTGGAGCACCTTCTGTGTGGAGTCTGCATGTCCTCTCTGTGGTCGAGTGAATTTTAAATACATGCAGGTAGGTGTGTGTGTGTGCCTTCTGCAAAGGTTGGGTGCCGGGCTGCCAACTCGACGTCATAAAAATACCATTGCCAGGTCAGTCTGCAGACCGGTAATCTGCTGTGGCGACCCCTAACTGGGAAAAGCTGAAAGACAAAGTAGGGGAGTTATATTTGATGGTATTTCCTGAGAGGAGTTTGAGGGGGAGAGAGGAATAATGTTGGAGCTGAATTTCTCAGCAATTAGGTTTGCTGTATCTTCTGGTCTATCCCTTTTTAAAATTTCTCCATGTCTTTTGGGTTTCTAATACCATGACGGGAATGGACCCCATTCCTAAGTCAAAGTATGATTAAAGTTCATGAAATTAGTATTGTTTCACTCTTTGATGAGAGCCAAAAGTGCTCTTCACAGCACTCGCAATGTGCCCAGTAGTGACTCCTCCTGCAATTCGTACGGTGTTACATGAATTGGTGACATATCTAAATACGACTGTAAATTCTTGTGGCGACCCCTAACTGGGAAAAGCTGAAAGACAAAGTAGGGGAGTTATATTTGATGGTATTTCCTGAGAGGAGTTTGAGGGGGAGAGAGGAATAATGTTGGAGCTGAATTTCTCAGCAATTAGGTTTGCTGTATCTTCTGGTCTATCCCTTTTTAAAATTTCTCCATGTCTTTTGGGTTTCTAATACCATGACGGGAATGGACCCCATTCCTAAGTCAAAGTATGATTAAAGTTCATGAAATTAGTATTGTTTCACTCTTTGATGAGAGCCAAAAGTGCTCTTCACAGCACTCGCAATGTGCCCAGTAGTGACTCCTCCTGCAATTCGTACGGTGTTACATGAATTGGTGACATATCTAAATACGACTGTAAATTCTTTTTTAAAAGACCCATTGCTCCTACTACAATTGGAACTGTCTGGGTACCTTTCTTCCACATGGCTCTCATTCCTGCCTGCAAATCCAGGTATTTTATGACTCTGTGTATCTCTGTATGCAAGACACTATAGTCACGGTGTGTGGCGATTTCAGTGATCAATGCTACTTTTGTCTTCTTTTGTTGGACCACTATATCCGGTTTTCTAGCATCTGTCTTTTAAACTGTATGTATTGGGTGATCTCGTGATATAAACTTCATCACTTTCTATGATTCTCTGTGGCTCATGTTTCCAGTGTTTTTCAGCCACTTTGATACCATAATGTTTGCACAATCTCCAGTGTAACAGTCTCGCCACATTGTTATGCCTTTCAGTAAACAGTCCCTCACCAATTAGTGCATCGCAACCAGCAACAAGGTGTGTGACGGTTTTCAATTCGGTTTTACAAAACCTGCATGCGTCTTTTTCTTCCACATGTTCAGTGTACTTTATAAACCAGCGTGTACGTAGCCCACTATCTTGGGCTGCCAGTATTAAACTTTCATTTCTTGGTTTGAATTCACCTCTCCTTAACCATTCCTGCATTAATTCTTGATCAACATCAGGCTCTTCCAGAAGTTTTCTATACTTGGAACTATATTTATGTTTTTGCCACATTTCTTGCCTTCTCATCTGATCCTTCACCTTATATTCTTTCTTTTGTTTTTTAGCACATTCACTTGCTGCCTGTTTTTTATCTACTTCTGGTTTAATTTCCATTCCTGCTTGATGTCGATATGCTTCTGCTAAATTAAGCAGAGATGTCATCTTAGATTTATTCTTCTCATGTTTCAAAACTTTCACTACATTTGGATCTTGTGAGGTCAGTAAATATGTGTTGAGTCCCACGATTGCAGATCAATATGTAATCAATTTCAAGAATGCCCATCCCTTCTTCGGAATGGGGAATATATAAATCTTGGTATACATTGATTTTTATAAATCATTTGGTAAGCATGAAGCATCCTTCTTCTTTTAATATCCAATCTATCCAACACTTTTTGGGTTCAGTCAATCACTCCAAAACTATAAGTTAGGACAGGAAGAGCAAATTGATTTACAGTTTGGATCTTGTTCTAGATGTCAGTGCTGTTTTCAGGATTAATTTAAGTCTTCTAAAGTACTCCTTACTGAGTTTTATTCGCATTTGTTCATGTTTTATTGCTGATCCTTCACCAGTTCCCAAGTATTTATACACTCCCTCTTGCTCAAGTTCTTTTATATCACATTCTTGTCCCAAACTGATGTTTTCCTGGTGCTGCAGTTTTCCCTTTTTAAAGGTTGCTTTTTGCACATTTATCAAGACCAAATTACATTCCAATATCATCTGAAAAGCTTTGACAACCTGCAGCTATGCTTTCAGTTCCTCATCTGATGAGCTCTACAGAGTTTTAAATCATCGACAAAGAGAAGATGAGAAGTCATTCGACATTTGGCATTTTGTGGATACAATTATGGATCCTAAAGGTACCCTGGGAGCTCGGCCATCTGTGCTTCCTTCCTGGCGAGTTTCTTTTATATGACATACCTGCTTTCCCTTTCCCCATCCCCACACTCATTGACTGTATTTGAGGACAACTCTCCTGTATTGACCAAACCTCACCTTAGGAAGCATCATCAATGAGCACCCTCCCTCCCAGAATGGGCATTCCCTTCCTGCCCTGCTGCTCTCTCAGTCACCAAAGCCGCTAATCAAACACAGGAGAGCTGGGCTATGGTTAGTGCTTTATCCTTTTATGCCACTTGAGCTGGGCTGTAGTTAAAGATTTATCTCTCTGCACCACTTCACTGGCAATTTTCATTTTTAAGGTGATCTGTTTGGTAATGGTGGATGGTTTTCAGCAGGAAACATTTATTTGAGATTACATTTTTCACAAGTAAAAGCTCATTATATCTTATAAATTCTGCTGCAATTGTTGAGCCATTATGAAGGATTGTGGATACCACTGTTGGGGAAGGGAGTTATCCCTGTATTTTTCCCTATTAGAGTTAGCATGAATTTACTCTTTTTGATTACTTCTAACAGTTGCAAAACCTATAAATAGAACAGTTACACAGAAGTAGAAGTAGGGTGGTTACCACACACACACACACATACTCAGACTGGCGTAAAATACTGCAATAGAGACCACTATGCCATAAAGCAATGAATCGTTATTGAACAGAAGACACAATACTGGTGAAGACTCTTTGTATACACATGCAATAGAACTACACAAAGGACTATTTCTGTTAGTCCACCAAAAACAAAGTCACTCAAGCCAGTTTTGTCACAATCTAAATGTGCTTTTCATCATCTTTCTTTTTTGACTTCCTAACAGAAGACATCTAAGCTTCCTTGGGATATTCCATAAGGTCTTCTTTTTTTTTTTTAGCACAATCGTACAAACTACTATTCCATGTCCAAACTCCCATATCATTAAGAGGCCAGCTTCTCTAACACCTTTAACAGAATAAATGTTCATTAACTAAACCTTTCTGTCTAATACAAAAATATATCGGTCTGTTTCAAATAAGCCATATTATTTAGACTATGTACAAAATGCTGTATTTACATCAGTGTTATTTACATTTACGTCTGTTCAATTTAGTGACAATTTCACATATATGGCAAAAACGTCCACCCTATGTAATATTCACATGCATAGCTGTATACTATGGATTTTGATTAAAGTGGACCCAGAAGTAAATGAAAATGCAACTTGCAAGCTGAGCAAAATCTGCTGTACCCAAATTTGTGTAGTATATGTTGTAGAAATACAAGGTCTCACCAACAGAAAATGTTAATGTACAGATTTCACCAGCACTCATACAGAAAGTCGAAACATAGTTCAAACTATATACATTCAAAATGGTGCAGTTACTGCAGCTGAGCACTGAATTTCTACTGCTCTTTTTGACAAACACACAAGATCCTTGCATCCACCTCTTTGGCAAATGGGACCTCAGTTTAACATATCATCTGAAGGGTGGCAGATTCAGGAGTTTATAGCTCTCTTGTGCTATACTGTAGCGTTATTGATGGGTAATTAACCCAAGTATCTTGGGATGGGAACAGATGACCATTACATGGTGGATGTGCCTGGAGAGCACACAGAGGGGTTATAAAATGAAACTGATAATACCTTTAAGAGATGTCTTCAAAGTATAGGATTTTTCCCAGCAGAGAAGAAAGAATCCAATGGATGAGGGTATGGGTACAAGGGGCTGACATGACATTGCTTCACGTAGCACATCTAGACCCTCACAACAGTAGACATGAAGAACTTTGAGATTTAAGAGATCTCAAAGTACAGCTGTTTCTCTGACAGGAATGACTTAATTTGATTGGAGCAGAGTCCCAGGATGCCACCCCAATATGTAATTCACTTTATTGGAGTAACACTCACAGATCACTTAAATGTGTCCCTGTGGTAGACACCCTAGAAATGCAGGCTGGCTACACAGTTTGGGCTGAAAACTATTGGTTGGCATGTGACAGTGTAGGGTGTCCTTTTCATCATGTCAAAACAAGGACAAATAACTTATAAATGGATGTATAGTGGTCCCGATAGCTATTGGGCACAGCCTAAAAAAAATCAGTACTAGACATCGCTTACAAGCTGACGAAGCACATGACAATGCTTTTGTAGCAGTAAGTGACGATCAAAAGGAAGAAAAGCATGACACAGTATGATCAGGAATAATACACATATTAGAGCATAGCTGCACGGCCTCAAGTACATTTATTACTTATTTATTTATGCATTTAATGACATTTGATTAAAGAATATAATATTGTATAATGTCAGTAATACAGTCAAAAGACAGATGGACCCTTGTGTTTAATATCCCCGTATAACAAAGTGAGAACGTAACCCTTGTATTCAAAAGAGAATTTATGATCTAGACATAATGACAGGTAGTACAGTGTTAAGGAATGTTATTACAATACTGACCGTCATTACTTTACAGAACAGATTTTCAATGTGTGCTGCATATCTTCAGTAATGTCAATAACATAGGGTTATCACATGTCCCATTTTATGCAAGACAGCCACTGCCTGGGCAGTTGTGTCCTGTGAAAAAACATCAAAAATTTCAAATATCAGAATCAGAAATACTTTACTGATCCTGCAGGAAATTGTTGCTGAGAATTTTAGGACAAAAATGTTTCCTACATTTCCTTTCAATGCATGCACAAATCCATTATCGTGTCTTTGAAACAGTTAAATATTACATGAAACAGTATAAATGAATCAAATTCTAAAAAAATGAGCTTTTATTTTGGCAGTAAACTGCAGTCCAGTCCTTTGCACTGGTTGTAGGTGTGGTTTGTCCTACAAAATCTCACATTTTCATACAAAAATCCCACTTTGGGTTCATGGAGATGTGGCAGACCCTACAGTGACACTGTATATAACTGTGCAAAAGCAATACACGAAGTCAGGACACAACGCGCACATACAAGGACAATGATCTATTTTGTGTTGATTTGCCATGAAGGGCAAGGTATTAGAGAATGAGGTAGCGAAGAGGGTAGGATACTAGTTGTGTCACTGCTTTGATGTTGCCATCATGTGAGTAACTTGGAACAGCAACAACAGTTTGAAAAACGTCATGTAAGACTAAGGATTGTCTGACAGGGAATTAGCTACTCATCAGGCAATACAGACAAAATGATGACAAAAAAACCCATACTGTATCCTTTCAGTTACTTGTCTACAGATAACAGTGGAATCAAGTACAAATGCATACAGTTGTAAGGTAGAAAGGGAAATGAAACTACTTAAGGGCACATCACACAGTGGAACCAGTAAGTCACCAACATGTAGTATGTATAGTAGGAAATGCATGACAACAGCACAAAATAAAATATGAAATTAAAGGAATGGATAGGGTTGCCACCTTTTCAAATGCCCAAAATGGGAATATTTGGTACAAAAGTTAGATTTTGCAGGGCAAAACATACCCATGGCCAGTACAAAGAACAGAACTTCACTTTTTGGCCTACATAAAAGCTTTTTCTTGTAGCAATTTAGTTGCTTATTCTGTTTCTTATCACATTTAGGTGTTTCAGATACAGAATAATTCATAGGCAAGTACTGGGCTATCTGCCCAAGGGCATCTATATGCCTAGCCAAAATGGGCTGGCTTTCGCTGCCCCCTTAGATTAGTTCCCTGTGCCTTGGTCCAGCAGATCTATTAGTTCCCTGTGCCTCTGTCCAGCAGTGCCACTGCACTGATCGTCGGGGTAAATTTTCTGTTTTCCATCCACTCAAGGTTTCTCTTGAAAAGTGTTAGTGAGGGGCTCTGCCTAATGTAGATTCGAATCCTGTTCCAAAGCATGGGGAGTCTTTGGGACAGGAATCTATCCCTCCAGCACATCCTATTTATCGTTGTGGTGAGGTTTAGATCCCTAGAGAGTGTGGCTCTCGGGGATTTGTTTTTTTTAGGTGGAGCATGTCCATCAATTCTGGCTTGGACATGGCCTTCTATGTCAGGCAGAGATCACCTCTGAGTAAGCGGTATGCAACAGAGTATAGCTGGAGTTTCTTCAGTCGGGCTGCATAGGGCATATGTTTGAGGCCAGTAATCCTCTTGGTGAGTTACTTCTGTGGTCTTTCCAGCTGTTACAGGTGTCTTGTAAGGTACATCCTAAATGGGGCATTGTACTCTATGAAGGGCCTGATGAGTGATGAGTAGAGGGGCACAATAACCTCTTTTGTTCTAGATGCGAACCCTTTTGTGATTAGGTGGGCCACATAGAAGGATTTTCTAACCACCTTGCCAATATGATTATCAAATGAGAGATTACTATCTACTTGGGTCCCCAGATCCCTTATTACATTTTCTGTATTTAGGAGACTACCACGTATGTGACAGTTCGCGGGTACTTTGTTTTTTTTTTTTCCAAAGGGGATGACTATGCACTTTTTGGCATTTAGCTTGAGGTCATGATTTTGACACCAGGTATCCGTCTCAGTGAGACCCTTCTGGAGGATGTCTGTATCAGTTGGAGAGTCAATTATGGCCTCCAGTTTGCAGTCATCTGTAAACTTGGTCAGCCATAATCCTCCTGTGCTTGCCTGTACCTCTGAGAAGTATATACCGAACAGGAGGGGTCCCAGGACTGAGCCCTGGGGGACGCCACTTGTAACTGGTTTAGAGTCGGATGTACAGCCTGCAACTCTCACCATGTGGGTTCTATCTGTGAGCCAACTGGCAACCCATCTCGTGATGTAGGGGGTTTATGTTCAGGCTGGTGAGCTTGTCTATAATACCAAAATTAGGCACTGGAGACCAGCAGTTACAACACACAAGTGATTTAATGTTCAAACACAGCAAAAGGAACACACATCCACAAATAAACACTGATAAAAACACTTCCCCTTACATTTTCATCTCATAGAACTTCATCAGGTGAATCTGATGAAGTTCTATGAGACAAAAACGTAAGGGGAAGTGTTTTTATCAGTGTTTATGTTATTTGTGGATGTGTGTTCCTTTTGCTGTGTTTGAATATTAAATCACTTGAGTGTTGGAACAGCTGGCCTCCGGTGCCTAATTTTGGATTACTAGTTACGTTTTGGGCACTTTTACCACATCTTTGCTGTTTAAATGTCTATAATACCAGAATGGGAAATGGTATTGAAAGCAGACCAAGCTAGTCAGGCTTACAAGGCAATAGTTCCTAGGGTCCATTGTGGCTCCATCTTTGTGGAGCGGGATAACTGTTGCTGTGTGCCACTCTACGTGTACGTAGCCTGTAGAGATGCTGAGTTTGAACAGTGTGTTTAGGTGAGGGGTTAGTTCATTTTGGGGCTCGTGTAAGACACAGCCTGGGACATTGTCTGGTCCCATTGAAGCTTTATTTTTGGCTTTGGATGGGGCTGTTTTAACCTGTGTGTCAGTGATTGCCAGGGCACTACAGTCTTCTAGTACAGTTATGGGCCCTATAGGGGGTGAGAGGGGGGTGAAGTTTGCACTAAACCTGTCTGCCAGAATGTTGGCAATATCAGTCGGTTCAGTGTATTTTGCGCCATTCTGCATTAACTCAGAGCAAATCTGAGAGTTTCCACTTAGGTTCTTGACATAGCTAAAGAATGCTTTGTGGTTATCTTTGGAGTCCTTGGCAATTTTTCTTTCAAAGCTAGCCTTGGATGATTTTAGGAGGGATCGTAGTTTCTTGCTGATACTAATCAGGGATGTCTTTCCTTCTTGGGGTTTTACTCCTTTCTGCACCAGTTTCCTCCTTCTATTGTATAGCTTGCTTATGACAGGGGTCCACCAGACTGGTTTCCTTTTCTTGGAGGAGTGAGTCTTGGTTTTGCTTGGGAGAGCACGATCCATGCATTCTTGTAGGTGCTCATAAAGTGCCTTTGTAAGGGATTCAGCAGCTTGGACAGCATTGTCCTTTAGCATGGGGGCTGTGAACCTTTCCACCTTGGTCTTAAGTAACATGAAGTTTGCTTTTGAAAAGTTTTTCACTGTGGTTTCCTTGACTGGGTGTGGGGGGCGGAATGTGTATATCCAGAGTGATTAGTCTATGGTCTGATCTAACCAGCGAGGGTTTGACCTCCGGTGTAGAACACCGGTTGCCCATGTTGGTGATGACCAGGTCCAATATGTTATCACCTCTGGTGGAGGTGTTGACCAGTTGATCCAGGGCGTTCGAGTTTATTCGAGTAAATTCTAGGAAGCGTTGGGCAAGACAGTTATTACTTGGGTAGTTCTCCCAGTTAATGTTTGGGCAACTGAAATCACCCAATATTAAGGCGTTTGGTAGGACCTTCATATTTTCCAGCGTCTCCAGAAATACGGAATGGGGGTCCTGGGTCATGGTGGGTGATCTGTAGCAAGCTACAATTTGAATTGCAGTTTTGCCCGTTGTTAGTTACACATGGATGATCTCTGAGGCATTGTGCTGTGCCACTAACCTGGAGGTGTGGGTATCCTTGATGAATATGTATACACCCCCACCTTTTGTGTTTCGGTCCAGGTTCTGTGGCCGAAAAGTATGGTATGAGTTATAGCCTGGTAGTGCTGGGGTGCTCACTGGAGCCTTAAACCAGGTTTCTGTTACTGCACAGATATCGATGTTCTCTATACTGAGGAGTGCCTCGAGTGCATGCATTTTGAGGTTTAGACTTCTGGTGTTGAGTAGCATTACCCTCAGTTTTTGGTTACTTGTGCTATTTACGGAGGTGGGTTTGTCTTTGGAGCCTTGTCTAAAAAAGGCACTATGGGGGTGGCAAAAGCCTTGGCCAGTATTCAAAAGCCTAAGGGTAAGAGGTGCAAGCCATCTCTTGCGAATGCCTGAATAGGTAAAGTGAGCTGTTTTACTGATTAGTTGGTAGGGACGAATAGAGAGCCTTGTCCTTCTGGACAGTATAGGGGTCTAGTGCTTGGGTTAATTAGTGCTTGCTATGAGTTTTGAGCAAGTGCTGGGCTGTGAAATGAATGTTTTGAGTGCTTAAGTTGAAAGTTTGTCTAGTTACAAGGGAAAAATTGAAGAGCAGACTTTGTGGAGGCGAGAATAGTTTAACCCTAGCTAACCGGCATTGCCCGGCACACAAAACCGGGCAAATGCATTTTTTTACAGCAAGGAAATGAAAGAGACAGAAATTAGCCCAAAATGGCCAATAAACTACTAACGTCTGGGCTACAGCAAACAAGACGCACAAATTTCAGAAAGAAACCGATCAAATAAGCAGGTACAATAAGCCTTTAATCAAAAATTCCCAGCTCAGAAGTGCAGAATCTAGCTTATCCTCCCACAAGAGTGCAGACTACAATCCTTCTTAATGTAAAATAACTGGCCTGAAGCCAAAGTGCTTAAACCAAAACTAATGTGCGTTTAGAATAACAGACATTGAGCCTTCAATCAGCAATTCCCAACTTAGAAGGATGTAATCTACCTGTCCTGCCACAACAATGGAGACCACAAAACTTCTTAATGTAAAACAACTGGGCTGAAGCCCAAGTGCTTAAACTAAAACGCTTAGAATAACAGTTACAATTTAATCAGGCTACTAACAAGCAGTAATAACTGCAGCAGAATAATATAACGGAGTACTTTTAAGAAGACGCACAAGCAAAATAAGGTAATAAAGTGGGAAATAAGTGCATTTTTTTAGAAAACAAGTAAACTGATTTAAACAAATTACCCAATTAACCAGTAAAAAAAACTCAAAACTGAACCTGTTCCAGCAGTCTTTAATCTGACAAGATCTAACCGCACACTCCTGCCATGAGGGTGCAGGGGAACCTTCTCCAAAAAAGATGGCCTGGATTAGTGCTCATGTTATACAAACAAAGCTAGATTCAGCAGGCCTGAATCTAGTCTATGCTACAGCAGATAAGGTGCACCAATAACAGAAAAAACAGTTCAAATGAGCAGGCACAGTAAGCCTTTAACCAGAAATTCCCAGCTCAGATGGGTAGAATCCAGCCTATCCTCCCACAAGAGTGCAGACCACAAACCTTCTTAATGCAAAATAACTGGCCTGGACCCAAGTGCTTAAACCAGAACTAATACACTTTTAGAATAACAGACACTGAGCTTTCAATCAGCAATTCCCAACTTAGAAGGATGTAAGCTACCTGTCCTGCCACTACAGTGCAGACTACAAACCTTCTTAATGTAAAACAACTGATCTGAAGCCCAAGTGCAATAACCAAAAGACTTAGAATAACAGTTACAATTTAATCAGGCTACTACCAAGCAGTAATAAATGCAGCAGAATAAACACAATTGAGTACTTTTAAGAAGAGGCAAAAACAAAACAAGATAATAAAGTAGGAAGAAACACACATACAGTAAAAGCAGATAAAGTGAAATATGTTTGTCCTAAAATCTCAGGACATTTGCCATTTTTTCGATTTCTTTGCAGGACACAACTGCCCAAAGTGGGACAGGTGGTAACCCCATGAATGGATGAGTGTGTCTGGCAGCCATACCTCTCAACTGTCCAGATTTTTGTATAATGCCACACTTTCATCTGATATTTTTGGTCTGTTTCTCATAAGATATGCAGTTTTCCTCCAAATCAGTGAAGATGAAAGTCACCAAATAATGACATATATTTGAACTCAGCCTTCTTATCCTTCAGAAAATGCATGATAATCCAAATTGTGTTATTCTAGCAGCTTTCAGTTTATATGAGCAATGTAGACTACAAAATAAAAGGAACTGAAGACTGTCTTACTCATGTTTGAACCATGTATCAGACATGCCTTTTTACAGAGCTACTAGCAGGTAAGAAAACCATCACACTTGGCTAGTATTCAGCGATCAATATGAACATGAAGAAAGAAACAAGACTGTTTCTACTACTGTTTGAAACGTGCATCTTTCAGATGCTTTCTACAGAAGCTAGGGCATTTGTGTCATAAAATCATTGCACTTAGCATTTAGAAATCAGCACAAAATTAAAATACGAAATGAAATTAATTAAAAACTCTGTTTACCAATGTTTTAAACAAAAATAATGGAAAAAGTGCCCAAATACAAACAAATAACCAAAAAATAAGGCACAGGAGGGTTCACCAGGTAGCAAACCAACTTTAATGAACACACAAAAACAACAAATGCCTTAAACTGGACCACAGCGTTTTCGTCAGCAACTCCAACAGATGAACATACCAACAAAAATGAGTCCTTTATATATACAGTCCTTAATAGGTCCATTAAGTAATCAATCCACAATTAAAGACATATTAACAAACTAAAATGTTTAAAAGATGTCACAGGAAACAATGCATGCAGATCCTGTCTGAATAGAACTACCATTCAGTACAAGTGTAAAAATAATAATACTTTAGCTAGATATGGGATGTAAATTCACATTAAATACATTTAAAAACATTTAAAACTTTCATATGAAAAATACTGATAAAAGCAAACAATAGTAAATCTGTAAAAGCCTGCTGTGCAGAGATTTTAATGAAACAGGGACATCTACTGGCCAAATGTTTTACAGCAATAATAAAAATCAAAGTTTAGCGTCTCTTAATTTTAAGAGAAACCATGTCTTTTAACCCAGGGTGTTTGTTTGCTTCTAACACCAACTGCCAGTACAACTCTCTGTACACCAAGCGTGTCTCCCAGGGACCACTCCTGGGTTCAATTGGTAGTACCTCAGTCACAAAAAAATAAAAATCTCTTCCTGAACAGTCTAAGGTGTGTTTATATAAAGCATTGTTTAAATTCATCTTTTTTATATCATACCCATGCTCATACATTAATCCGCGGTGGTGCAGTGGTAGCATTGTTGCCTCACAGCAAGAGGTTCTCCCGTTCGATTCTCGGTTGGAGTGCGGGGAATGCCTTCTGTGTGGAGTCTGCATGTCCTCCTCGCGGTCAAGTGGCATTCCGAAAGACATGCGTGAATGGGTGTGCCTTCGTTGAAGGTTGGGCATCAAGCTGGCAACTCGGCACCATAAAAATCTACTGCCAATCATTAGGGGACCAGAGTTCCGCTGTGGCGACCCCCAACCGAGAAAAGCCGAAAGACAAACAACAACAACCCGTGCTCATACATTCTGGATTTTAATTTTCTTTCAGTTTTGCCAATGAAAAATGCCTCATAGTTCCCACATAAGGCTAAATAAATCAAACCATTTGTATTACAGTTGGCAAAACCTAAGGTTTTAATAGATCTACTTCTAGCTTTCAAAAAGCATGTAGCCCCTGTTTTAACATAGGGGCATTGGATACAGCTCCCACACTTATGTGTACCCCTTTTACTGGGATTAAAATTACTCCCCTGATGTAGTGATCCTTACAGAAACATGGTTAAAACCACACATTACTAATGAGCAAATCCTCCCTACCAGTTACAATATACTAAGAGTAGTCCGACTAAACAAAAAAGGAGGTGGTATAGCTATAATATTTAAGCAGCATCTAGATATCCAGATCTTAAAGTCAGCAGCTCCCCAAATAGGTAAGGAAGAAATAATATATACCAACCTTAAAATAAACCAAAATAAAACCCTAAACATAATAGGTTGCTACTTCCCACCTGGCCACAACATCCCTCCACTTGAAAACCTTCTCAGCTGGACTACCCACCACCTACCCCAAGAAACTTTAATTCTAGGAGACTTCAACAATGACTGGCAATCCTGCTTTAGCAACCACCCAACCCATCATGTAAATCTTCATGGCATCACCCAACTAGTCCAGTCACCTACTAGGATAAATAACTCCAACAAACACACTACCTTTGATTGGATACTAGTCAATAAGAGCCCACAGTCATATATAGCAGGCTGCTTATCTGACAGCCTCAGTGGTCACTCCCCAACCTTCATACTAAGAAAACACCTTTATAAAGAAAACCCATCATCTACCGTTAAATAGGCAACAAACTAACTTCAACTCTCTCTCATTCAACTCATCCCTAAAAGACTAACTGGCAACCTCTAAAATACCTCAAACTAGATGACGAAGTTGACTACTTTAATAAAACATTCCTAAGCATCCTCAAATACCACACCCCCTTAAGACGTTCCCGAACGAGAGCCAAACAATCCCCATGGTTACAAAAAAACACCAAGTCTGAAATGAAAAACAGGGATAAAGCGTGGGACAACTGGCGCAAAACCAAAACCCCCTCTACTAGGCAAAAATTCCTAGAACTACGCAATAGAACCAAAAAGCTTATAAAATAGGCAAAATCCAATACTACCAGTCTGCCCCTACCTCCTCCCAACATAACATCAAACAATTCTTGGCCTCAATAAACTCCATCTTCCACCCAGGTAAAGTAAGTACACCCATTCCTAACTTAACTCACTCCTCCTCCAAAAATATTGCTACCTCTTTCAACAATCACATCACACAAACCGTACTATCACTAGCTAGACAACACAACCCCCCCCCCATAAACCCACACCATCAACTAGAACTAACAATCTCCCCACTAGCTTCTCTTTCTCTCCTGTTCCTACCTCCAAAATAAAACTACTAACTAAACTTAAAACCACCAGATTAGCAGCAGACAACCTGCCAGGTGAATACATTCAACTTGCAGCTGATGCTCTAGCCTACCCCGTATCACTCTTGATTAACAGATCTCTGTCAGAAAGTTATGTTCCCACACTATGGAAAGTCTCACACATAATTCCACTACACAAAGGAGGCCCCTCCACAGATCTAACCAATTACTGACCCTAGTTATTCTCTCACTGCTCTCCAAAATACTAGAGAGATGCATTCATTCTCAAGTCTCAGATAACCTCCTTGCTAACAATCTCCTCTCCAACACACAACACGGTTTCCGACCTAACCATAGCACCACCACTGCCTTACTCTCTTTCTCTAACACTATCCTACAAAATAAAAATGCAGGTTCTCTCTCCTCAGCTACCTTCCTAGACCTCTCTAAAGCTTTTGACATGGTCCTACACAAACAACTCCTCTCTATTCTCAATAACCTATCCTTCTCTCAACCAGTAATCAACTGGTTTCAGAGTTACCTATCTGACCGCCAACAAGCAGTTGTTTGGCAGGACAACCTATCCCCCCAACTACCAGTCTCCATAGGAGTTCCCCAACGGTCCATCCTGGGACCCCTACTCTTCAATATTTTCACCAATAATCTAGCCTCAGCTACAACACATGGCAAACTCATACAATACGCAGATGATTCAACCATCATCTGCACAGCCCACTCCCTACCAGAACTGCAAAAAGTCACAAACGAAGCATTTTCTTCTATTGAAACTTGGTTATCCGATGTCCAACTAATACTCAACCCAAACAAAACAAAATTACTAATCTTCCAACCCACCAAACTTACCCTAGACGTCCTCACTTTAACATCACAGCAAAGGACAAACACCATCATCCATCCTACAGAACACACCAAATTACTAGGAGTAGAAATAGACAATAAACTGAACTTTGACATTCACATTTCCATGACCATTAAAAAAGTGCACAAAAAACTAGGAGCATTATATAGAAATCAGCAACTACTTACCAAAGCAGTCTCGGCGACTGGAAGTTTTACACATAATGTAGGTAGTTTTTTGCATGAAGTATTAGTTGAAGAAGTGGTGAAACTGCCATCGTATATTAGAGATTCCTATGATTTTTTGGGTAAAATACAAGGAATAGAGTGGAGCAAGGATATGTTTTTTATTACAGCAGATGTGGTCAGTTTATATACAAATATCACACATCATTTAGGTTTGAAAGCTGTACAACACTGCTTGAGAGATACACCTAGGACTCAATATATCATGGAATTAATATATTTTTGTTTAACTAATAATATTTTTGAATTTGATGGAGTTTTATATAAACAAAATGTAGGAACAGCTATGGGAGCAGCATTTGCCCCAGTCTATGCCAACTTATTTATGGGGCTGGTTGAGAATGAACATATTTACAGAAGCCAGTTTTTTAATAGGTATGTGTTAAAGTATTTTCGCTTTATAGATGATTTGATTTTCATCTGTAAGGGCGGAAAAAATGTGGCTAATGAATTTGTGGAATACTTAAATAATAATAATTATAAAATTAAATTTGATGGGCTACAGGTAGGTGTAGAAATTAATTATTTGGACATTTTTTTGAAAGGACGAACACGTAAAACGATCCATACTGTGATATATAGGAAGTTTAATCAGGTAAATAGGATGTTACATGCTACAAGCTGTCATCCAGAACATACTTTAAAGTCTTCATACATCAGCCTTTCGACTGAACTGCATTTAGTCTCGTTCAGAACTATTTTGGAATGCATAGTTTTCAATACAATCGCAACTAGGAGCTTCTCATGCTATTCTTTAAGATGGTTTATGGCATTTTTTGATGATTTATGTCATGTCTTCTATGTATAAATCCTTTATGCAAACTGTTTGTGCATACTTTTTATGCAAACTTTTTATGCATACTTTTCATGCAAATTTGTTGAGCTGAATATATAGTGTCGCTCTATCCGGTGTTTATACCTGCTCTTGTAGCGATGGTTTTAATTGTTTCAAATTGTTTTAAATTGTCTTATTTCATTTATTGTTTAATTGGGTGATTGATTGAGTGAATTGTTTAATTAAAGTGAATTCAGTTAAGTGTATATATAAGCACAGTATAGCAGTTTATTTGTGTTAAGGATCTGAAGAAGCGTGTTGTGCACACGTGAAAGCGCTTGTCCGTAATAAATTATTCTTCCATTTATTGTAGTGGTCAGACTCCAGTTTGTTTCTTCATACATACTTTAAAGTCTATACCTTATGGAGAAATGTTGAGAATTAAAAGATTGTGTAGTGATGTTAAAGAGGCAAGAGAAGAAGCCAAACATATGATGTACAGTTTCATAGAGAGAGGTTATAATTTAGACGAAGTTAAACTAAGTTATGCAAAATGATATGAAGAAGGTAACAAAGGAACATTCAGTAAGAGAATTATTATGAACAGCAAGTTTGAAACAACAGAAAGAAAGTTCAAAAATGTTTTTTGTTACTAAATATACTGTTTTGTCTAATAAATTGAATGAGATAGTTAAAAGTTTTTGGAAACAAATTAGATGAGAGGTTTTGTCCCTAATAAATGTTGAGCTTTGTCTCTCTTATCGTAAGGGACGCAGTTTAAAAGATTTTTTAGTACGAGGCAGGTATAGAAGACCAGTACAAAAGATAGGAAACATTGTTGCTAAGAAGGGGACATTTCCCTGTGGAAAGTGTTCAGTGTGTCAGTATATAACAAATGAGGCAGAAAAAATAGGATAAAAACTTTAACACCATGGGTATATATTCCTGCTTGAGTAGAGGTGTAATTTATTTGATTAAATGTTCATGTGGTAAAAATTATATAGGGGAGACTAAAAGAAGTTTGGCTGAGAGAATAAAAGAATACATTAGGGATGTGAAAAATAAAAAAATGCTGAGTCCAGTAGCAGAACATTTTCATTTAGTACATGGGGGGGGGATCATTAAGGATATGAAAGTTACAGTTTTAGAACGAATAGAACACCAGTATGGTAATGAAAATTTGTTAAAACATGTTTTAAGGAAAAAAGAAGCTATTCTTATTATGAAATATGAAACTTTACAGCCTAGGGGGCTCAATAAAGAGTGCAATTGGCAGGGTTTTATATGTTGATTGTTTTATTAGTAATTTTGAGCAGTTTTACTTAATTGTTTAATTGATTCATTGGAATATAATGTGTTAAGAATGTATATAATGTGGGATTACAACTGGGCAAAGTTTTTTACTCTGTAAAGGCAATAGCCGAGGTGCTAGAGATTGTAAGGTTTTAGTAATAAATTTATTCTGGTGGAAAGTAGAGTTGTTTTTCACTGGTCTTTCCTTGTAGTTACAATTACTTACCACAGCAGCTAAAATTTCGGTAGCAAATTCTCATCTTATCACTACCCTACTCTATGCCACTCCAATATTTACTAACCATACACAATGCGATCTAAATAAGCTTGAAACCTGCTACAACAAAATCACCAAATTCGCCACAGGGGCTTCCTACCGTACTCACCACTGTCTCTCACTAGCAGAACTGGGCTGGCTAGAGCTACCCCACCTCCTTCAATGGTACCAACTCGCACTCGCCCACAAACTAATAAACCAACCACTAAAAGTCCCATCCCTCCAAAATCTACTCCAACCCTACATAACCACGAGACCACTAAGGTCCAGCAACAAAAACCTCCTACAGGTCACAAGAGCCATTAACTCTGCTGGAGAAGCATTATTCCCCTGCACTATAGCCAAACTCTGGAACTCCCTCCCATCCTCAATTACCTCTGTAACTTCTTGCCCCCTCTTTAAATCCTTATTAAAATCATACTTAAAAACTTGCCAGATATTCCCTTGCAACCCCAATACCATCCACTCCCCCCACCCACTACCTCTCTCAGCCCCCTATCAACAACCTACTCCTAGCAAGCTTGGCTACTCATGTTCCCAGCTACCTACCACATAATACTAAGTAGCAACAACTGCTAATGGCTGTTATGTACCTCAAAAACAGATTGTATCAATTGTTCACTGATGAATTTCAACTACATTTGTAACCATGTTAAGTATATGTCACCATATTTTAAAATTGTACTATGTTCTACAGCTGTTTTACATCTGTTTTCTTCTTGTCTTGCGTCCTTAACTGGACTAATGTCTATATTTAAATGCTATGTTTTTTAACTGTATAATGCAAATAATACTTAATGTGGAGCTTTTCTCCCCGGGCCTCCGCTGATAACAGACCTGTGTCCAGTCGGACTCTCCCGGTCATCAAATGTAAATAAATAAAAAATAAATAATAATTACCAGTCTTGCTAGGCCCATTCTCCAGAATATTTTTGATAGTGCGCCCTTTTCTATATACATATTTAAGTGGTCTATTAAAAATATACTGTAAGTCAGAAGTACTAGCAAACCTACTCCATTCATCCTCTATAATACTTCTGACTATTCTAGCTTCTCCATCATAGGTTAGTACCAAAGCACTGTTGTACGCATTCTCTACATTAGCCTTTGTTGAATGGGTACTGCTCAGATCCACAGTGTCATTGCCAAAAATAGGGGCAAGCTTAGTTTTCCTAGCTGCAGACACTTCTTCAAGCACCTCCGTAAGTAATGATTCTGGGTAACCCCTAGCTTTAAACAACTCAAAACGATATTTACTTTCATTTAAAAAATCATTATCATCAGTTGTCATTCTACCGATGCGCACAAACTGGTCTTTTGCCACCCCTTTCTTCTGGTGGTATGGGTGTGCACTAGTATAACACAGGTATGAATTTGAAAATGTCATTTTTCTATACACCCTGGTTTTAAAACCACCATTAATTTTATTAATGCAGACATCCAGGTATCTCATTTCATCTTGATCCATTACATATGTAAATCTTAAAAAAGTCAGTAGAATTTGATAAATATCTACAAAATTCCAAGAAACTGTCCACCGTCTCTCTCCAAAACAAACAAATATCATCCAAAAACTGACCATAAAAGCTCCAACACTTATTAAAATCACTATTAAACATATTTCTTTTCCCAATAAGATAATATGATGTTAGCATAAGTTGGGGCACAATGGGCCCCCAGAGCTACACCTTTAGCTGTTTAAAAAATTCAGCCCCAAAAAAATTAAATTGTTCTTTAAAATCACATCCATCAATATTAGACACACTCGACAGTCATTATAAGTAATGTCCTTACTGTTGAATAAAACTTCTTCCAACAATTATAAACCCTTATCATGAGGGATAGAAGAAAACAAATCAACCACGTCCACAGAAATAAAAAGCAAACTATCTGAATAAAGGCAAGAATTTAGTTTCGTCAACAAGTCCCAAGAATCTTTTAACACATTTTCACCCCCTACAGCTATTTTTTTCAGTTTTGAATCCACATATTTTGCTAAAGGGGCAGTTACTGAGCCTTCTGCCGAAACAACTGGCCTTAAAGGTAGGTTGTCTATATCCTTACGAACCTTGGGGATACCAAAAATAGATGGAACTCTGGGTTTATCTACATGTAAGAAATTGTATGTGTCACTATCAGTAAGTCCTTCTAACAGTAAATCATTAAGGCATAACTGTATTTTTTGTATGCTATATTCACTTCATTTAGTGACACCCATGCATATTGTTTATCATCCCCAGGATATCCATAATTTTCCCCTCATATACTATTTTGTCCATCAACACAATACCCCCACCTTTATCTGGTTTCATCACCATCAGGTTTTTATTGTTTCTACATTCCTCTAGAACATTCCTTTCTTCCTTACCTAGGTTGGAAAATACCTTATTGTTAGCTACTGCTTGACACAGTTTATTCTCTACCATGTTTTCAAAATTCCTAAATTGTGGATGGGTGGATTGAAGGTGCTTTTTCTGTTTAACTTATTGTCTGTGTTGGGCTTAAATTGGCCGTTAAAAACCAACTCCAAGTTTTTCTTACATACAAACAACTTAAAATCAACTAGTAGCTTGAAAATATCAGTCTTAAGTTATTGGAATAAAAGTAAAACTTTTTAAAAACAAGTTAAAATGACTTTTTTCAGCATTAGTATCAGTATAGTTAAAAATATTAAAACCATTAAAAGTGCATCTTGGACCATTTTTAATTATTCTAAATTCGCTGTCTATCTTGGGTGTGTCCCCCTCGGTCCTGCCCAAGCATTGTATCTGTAATTCACTGGGCCTTTCTTCCTCAACCTCTCGGACCTCCTGGGGGAAGGGTATTCTAAAGGGTTGTGCAAGTTTAAATGCTCATCCACTCATTTCCCATTATACCCCTCAATATGTATCAAACTTTCATTGCGAATGTTGTACCTCCTACACTGCTTTGGTTTGGGGTACTGTACATTATCTTTATACTCATTAATATCCCCTTCTATTTTTTCATTTTTCTGACATGCACATCCTTGCATTTCAAATCTATGTCCTTCAATAATTCATGGTAATTGTTTTTTTTTTCACATTCAACAGTAAACAACAAATCACTCACGATTTTATTGTTGGTATGCTCTACAAGTTCATAGATTCATAGATTTTTTGCATCTCATTCTCATTGTTTCTAATAATGGCTTTCATAATATCAAATCCACATCTATCAAAAGCTGCTGTTAAATCTTTGTGAAAATCAGTACCATTATAAACATTATTAGGATATTTACATACCCTGGGTTCCTTAGGGACTATATATTTAAATGCAAACACTGTTTTAAATAATTGTTGACCATCTCATACATTTTGTATTTAGTTAACCACATATCCAGTTTTTCAAGACTTTTTACATAAGATTGCTACTACTGGTAACAGGGTGACAGGGAGTGGACCATTTTGACAGGCATACTGTTAAGCTGAATTAAGAATTGCCATAGCTGCTTGTCTGGGGAAGGGATTTGCTTGCTTCCACTCACCACCTTTTCCCCAGTTCAGCAGGAAAATCCCTGCCCAAAGCAACATGAATGTGACAGTTAGAATTAACCAATACAGCCAACCACCACTAGGCGCTGCAAATGCCATGAGCTTAACAGCCTTCCTTCCTAAGGATAAGCGAGATGATGTTGACTATTCAAGCTCATCTTCCACCTGTGCCACTATCTGAACACAGGTCATTTGTGCTGTAGTCATGGTTACATCCCTCTATACTATGCAGCCATTGCAGACTTTCTCAAACTTCAGCCGGTGCCTTCATTTAATTTATTTATTCTCAACTGGGTAAAACTATTTTAGCTTAATAAAACCCTTAAGATAACATCACCTTTTAAATCTGTCACTTCTGTCCCACCTTTGCTCAAAAGGCAATGCTTCTCAACCGAGGAAATACAGTCTTATCCATGGGAGGCCCAAGCAAGTCTGTATTTAACACATTCATGATTCAGGAATGCTGTATGTAGTATCAAGCAAAATTTGAAGTATAACGGTCAAAAATGTGTATACCCGACTTAAAATCAGTAGTAAAGCAATAATGCAATAGGAACAAGAGACTCCTGACTACCTTAAAACGTGTGTACTTAGGAGGTGGAAGTTTGTCTGCTCCTTTACAAGGCAGTGTGTGTGTGTGTGTGTGTGTGTGTGTGTGTGTGTGTGTGTGTGTGTATTTATGTATATAATATATGTATATATAGGGGTCCTGCATCTGGTCTAAATGCTTGTTTGTCGATACCTGGTCGGTGTACTTATTTACTTAACATCTGTTTACCAGGAAAGTCCGACTGGGACAGAAAGTGCCCATTTTCAGCAAAAGCCCATGGAGAAAAGCTCCACAAATACTATTTCAAAAATCAAGTATACACACTTTAAATTACAAAGCATCATGTTACACTACAAAACATGAGTGAAGAAAAAAATGTAATAAGAAAAATAGAACATAAATTTCATATATTGCAATGAAAAACAGTAACACAAGTTAAAGAGAATAGGTGAGGAAAAATTCAACAGTCATATTATTTGTTACATAGATTAGTAGTATGTGGTAAATTAGACCTGAGACAGATGGTCAACAGGTGTGCGATATCTACAGTCCCCAAGTAGAGGAATATTCCCTTCCTCAGGGATTATGCAATCTTAGAGTTAAAATATATAATTAGCAGGGGGTAAAGCAGGGCACAAGGGGGCTTGGCCCCTGCAAAAAAAAAAAAAAAACAATGCAGTTAGTTTTTTTCTTTTTTTGTGTGTGTGTGTGAAAACTGCATGTCCCAAGATTCTTTCTCAGAGCATGTGTGATAACGTGTTGACATTTAATCTGTCGACCTTTTGCTGTCACTGTTTCTGAGGTTGATGTATGGGCTACTCAACCAAAATGACTAGACCCTTATACACACACACATACATAAACACACGCACGCACACATGCACGCTCAAACAGCCATCTCTTATGGAGGTTCACGAAGTTTGTCGGTGGTATGAGAAGTTCTCTACAAAATAAACACTAAGCTTTTTTAATGTGTCCACATGTGCCACTTGAGGTACTTTCTGCACATTTATGGTCATCATGCTTTGCACTTCTTATGATAACTTAACCTTTTGAAGGTACAGCTTTCAAAATGCATGTACTATACCTCTCAGTAGTCTAGAATTTTGTCAAAAATGTTTGGCCTGTTCCACATAAAAGTTGAGGTTTTCTGGCAAAGCATTGAGGATTGAAGTCACTAAACGACATTTGATATTTAATTTAGACTTCAAATATTTTCAGAAAATGCATGATATGACTGCAATATTTAAAATTTATTCCTGATTTTGGTCCTTTCTCCCCCTGTCACTTTTGCATTTGTCCAGATTTCCTGTGCTGAAAGATATGGCATAGGCATAGGCACTTCAAAGGCAGTCTAATCTGCGTCCAGTAGAAGGATACTTGCCTTCCTCTTACAACTGGAAACACTTGTAACTACACTCTAATATAATAGTAAAAATATGCATGAAGAAAAAAAAATTACATACGAAAGAGATACGAGTCACGATATGCAATTCAATAGTCTATGTACTTTTTTTTTGTTGTTGTGTCTTTCGGGAACTCTGGTCCGCTAATGATTAGCAATAGATTTTTACGTGCCAAGTTGCCGGCCCTGACGCACAACCTTCAACGAAGGTATGCCCATTCACGCATGTCTCCACACAGAAGATGCTCTAGCTGAGAATCGAACAGGACAACGTCTTACTGTGAGGCGACAATGCTACCGCAGCACCACTACCGCAGTAGAGGATATTTTATTTATTTACTTATTTAACATTTGCTTGCCGGGAAAGTCCGACTTGGAACAAAGCCAATTTTCAATGGAGGCCCCGGGAGAAATACTCCAGATACATGTCTTTGTAACATGGGAGGAAACCAGAGCACCCGGAGGAAACCCACACGAATGCAGGGAGGACATGCAGACTCCGCACAGAAGGTACCCCAGCTGAGAATCAAACTGGAAAACCTCTTCCTGTGAGGTAACAATGCAACCACTGCAACGCTGCACCAATATTCGAAATGTCTAAGTGATATAAAACTGAAAAGAATGAAACTTTTACATTTCTATATCAAAGACATACAACAGAAGAAAATGCAAGCACTTGATATGAAAGGGTGTAAAGGTGCAGCTGATACGCACTGTAAAAAAATGAAAACATTACTAAATGTTGCACCTTATGTTACTCAGCTGTTTAATTTTTTTTATGTTACAGTCAAGCATTAATGGTTTAACCAGAATCAGCTGTGGGAGTCACTAAAATTAATGACACTTAAATCATCTTATAATTTCACATCAAATAACTGCAGATAGACTTCAAAAAGGCAAATATTTCTATCCTAGACATCTAAACCTGTCAAAATATACAGGTTTTACGAGGTTACACAAGAAAGTCAAAACTACAGAAAGCTCGGCACGACATAAGCCAACATCTATGAAACAGTGATCACCCAAGTCCCAGAATTAATACAAATGAACAGGCATTGTAATCAGGTCAAGTCTCTGCAATACCACTTCTGGGGCACTTCTTACGAGGAAGTAATTTTACACTGAAGATTACAAACGTCAACGATAACGACAAGACAGTAAAATGAAAAAAGTAATCATGAGGTTTGCTTAGCGTAGATTTAGGAGACTGGACCAGGCTTGGCCATTATTTTTCACGAAACAAATAATCAAGTCAAAATTTAAAATTCCAGTGGATGACAGAGAATGGCATGAAAGACATAAGGGATAAGTAAATATCAGTTAAAATGAATAAAAGCTTAAAAATAAACAACCGAGTTACATTTCAGTACTGACACAGTGACAACAGCAACATAGAAGGTAGAAGAAGAAACAGAGAGTTAAGTGTCACAGGGGGGGTTTGGGACAGAGAAAGATGAACCAGAAGGAGAAAGACAAAGCAGTCTGAGTAAGCAACAGAAGGCAGAACAGTTTATAAAAATCATAACTGATCAGATCATGACTTGATGAACGTATGGTCCAGGAACACAGTTCACCAAATGCTGGCTTGCAAACCCAGAGAACAATAAAACATTTAAGTTGTGCCAGACAACCTATGTATTTTCCTCTTTCTCTAGTGTCCACAGCCACTGACAGCAACAACTGGTGTAGTCACCTCCACCTACAACAACTAATAGGGGTGTTATCTCACAAATGGGTGCAAGTCATCTGGATCCTCAAAAGCACAGATGTAGCTCAGTGTAGTTAAAAGCAAGTATCAGCATACTGCAGGAAAATGTTTTTATCAAATCATGAGTCGGTAATTCATGAGTGAGGAAATTCTCTCTAATCCATATCCAATATATAAAAATCTGCTGAATCAGTTTTAACAAAGGAATGGGACAGGTTTGACAGGTTAGGTTCAAAACGTAGAAATGTCCTACTTATCAAATTTGGAATTTCATAGTTTTTCTGCTAGAGATAATAAAAAAAAATATTTAATTGTATTTAATCGGTAACATAGAACTGAAGTACCCAAGACTACCCAAAAGCTCCAAATATTTTGGATATTGTAACCAAGTGGTACAATGTCGCACCAACTGATGAGCTCAGCCAAGGTAAGCAAATAGTATTCTGGCTGACCCCATGGAAATTTCTGAACTGGCTGGCCATCAGCAGACAAGCCAAAAATGAAGAGCTTAACACCCTCTGACAGAATTTAGTACTTCTGTTGAAACCATTCTTATAGCTGTTTTAGGCCTGGTCATTGAAACATATTGAAGGTTGTGAAAGGCCAATCTCACCCTTCACACAAACTTCACATAATAAACAAAAGAAAGGAAACAACCACAGGGAAAACTGCAAGAAATCCAATTTGCTTTTCTCCAGACAGTTATACTCTACACTTATTCAGAAATGCCAATATAGTAAAAAAAAAAAAAACATCCATTGCTTTGTATGGTCAATATCAAGTATGAGGCTGCCCTTATTACACTCTGCATAAAACAGCCTTCTATCCAGTGACAAGAAACAAAAAGGAGTGTATCCAATTATATTAATACATACTGAAAAAGTGATGGGCAAACCACATAATGTACAGAATATGAATGTACTGAAGTAGGATATGAACAACTTATGAATGCACTGAAATAAGACGTGATTAAATGTAGTAAACAGCTGCAAGGTGGATACCTTTTCAATGTCCTCTGATCCAGGAAATGAGACCTTGTAGGCTGGAATCTGGTGACCCCACCACAGCTGCCTTGAAATGCACCAATCACTATTAAAATAATTAAAAGGATTAAAATTAATATTTTGTCTAGGACAAGCCATAATTTTATATCTATCTATATATCTACATATATATATATATATATACATATATACATATACACACACACACACACACATATATATATATATATATATATTTATACACACATGCAGTATTAATTGGTAATGTGAGTGGAAAATAGGCAATCAAGCCACATAAAAATGATCAGAAGGAAGTGATCTGCCAACTAGCTGTTGTGCAATATATGTTAATGGTGATGATATTGCCTTACTATGCAAAGCTAAGCCAACCTGAAGTTTTGGTCTGTCAGCTCAGGAAAGCACAGTTGTGTAAGAATTTACCATAACCTTAGATGTCCTTCTCTTCCATGTTGCAGTATTCATTACAGTAGGGAGGTTGCTGCCTGCAGTGCCAACGTCCGACCAGTATACCAAAGTCTTTGGTGTAGGAGGGTACGTGTGATGTCCTCTGTCAGAGCCATGACCTGACAATGGGTATAAGTGATGTCTGCATGTACCCTTTTCAGAATGGACTGCTTCACCCAGTAGTACTCCTGGAGGTTTAAAGAGGGTCATACCTGGGAGACCCTTTAGACTCGCATGTAAACTACACCATAGGGTACTTGATAGGCTGTTTGTGGTGGAGAAGTTAAGAGAGAGGGAGACTATGTCCTCACATGTTAGTAAAAGTATATCAGATGGGTAAAGTAGAAGGGGTAGGAGGGAGGGAATGAATACTGCAACATGGAAGAGAAGGACATCTAAGGTTATGGTAAGTTCTTACACAACTATTCTATGTCCTTCTGTTCTCATATTGCAGTATTCATTACAGTAGGAAGAGTACCAAAGCTTTTAGGTATGAGCCTGGGTGGAGGATTGGGGTCCCTGGTCAATGAAACACTGAAGAATACATATGGCAAACCCAGCTCTAGCTCTGGAGGCTAGGTCCAGTTTGCAATGTTTGGTAAAGGTGTGCATTGAAGCCAAAGTAGCAGCTTCTAAAATTGAGGCGTAATGAACCCCTTTCAAAAAGGCAGCTGAGGAAGCAGCTGCCCTGGTTGAGTGTGGTTTGACATATCCATGTAAAGTTTTTCCATGATAGGAATAGCATATGCCAATAGACTTGGAGATCCACTCAGAAATGGTCTGTTTGGAGACTGCCTTCCCTAAAGCCCTAGGGTGGAAGGAGACAAATAACTGGTCAGACTTTCTAATAGGTTTGGTTTTGTCTAAGTAGTACCTTAGTTCTCTGTGGACATCTAGGGAATGAAGAGTCCTCTCTGAAGGATTTTTAGGGTTAGGGTAAAAACGGGTAGGTTAATGGTCTGGTTTAATAAGAGTTCATTAACCAACTTAGGCATGAAGGAGGGGTTAAGTCCTGAGGGCAACCCTGTCCTTGTGGAAAATAAGGTAAGGAGGGGTACCATAAGGGCTTGTATCTCTGATATCTTCCTGGTGGAGGTAAGGGCCACTAGCAGAACTGTTTTCATGGTGCACAGTTTTAGGTATACTGAATATGCTGGTTCAAAAGGTGGCAATGAAAATTTTTTCTAGAACAAAATTCAAGTCCCAACGGGGAGGTAAAGGCTTTTGGGGGGGTCTAATATGAAGTATCCCTTTCGGGAAAAGCTTGACCTCCAATCTAGAAGCCAGAGGAGGTAACATGGGCAGACAAGCAGAGATGGCAGACAAATGGACTTTAACTGAAAAATAAGTTAATCCTGAGTGAAGAAGCTCACACAAATAGGAAATGACCACAGGTACAGGAATAGTCATAGGGTCCTGTTTTTTTCATCTGACACCACCTGGAGAATCTCTTTCATTTACATACATAATTTCTCCTGGTACAATGTTTTCTGCCTTCCTGCAGAACATTGAGTACGTCCTCTGAGTATACATGTCTGAAGGGGATTAGAACCCTATCACCCATAAGGTTAGTTTTAGATTGCTCTCCTGAGGGTGTAGTAGGGATCGCCTGTCCTGTGTGAGTAAGTCTATTCGGTGGGGTAACCTGTGATGACTGCCCTTGGCTAGTAGATAGAGAAGGGGAAACCAATGCTGTCTTGGCCAAAAGGGGGTCACCAACAGGATTTTGGGTTTGTCCCTCTGGATTTTCAGGAGGACTTTCTGAATCAATGTGAAGGGTGGGAGAGCATAAAGATACATTCCCTCCCAAGGAAAGGAGAAGGCGTCCACCTTCCAGGCTTTGCAGATGTGGGTCCCTTGTGCAAAACCTGGGCATCTGTCTGTTCTGGGAGGAGGCAAAAAGATCTACCTGTGGAATACTCCACCTGTGGATTAGATCTAAGAATACCTCTCTGTGAAGCATCCATTCATGAGAGGGAGCTGAAGTTCTGCTGAGTGAGTCTGCCATAACATTCTCTGTAGAGGGAATGTACACTGCTACCAGATGAATCCGGAGTGATGACGCTAGGGTCCAGATCTGGGTGGCTAGGCTGCAAACAGGGTAGGATCTTGTGCCCCCCCCATTTGTTTATGTACCACAGGACAGTCATATTGTCCGTAATCACTTTCGGGGTCCCTGGGCGTAGAGCTGACTTGAAAGTTTGTAGGGCTATAAGGAGTGACCTCATTTCCTTGATGTTGATATGGTCCTTTTGTCTTAGTTTGGACTATTTTCCCTACACGGTGAATTGCTTTCAGTTGTGTAGTAGCACTGCACCCCAACCCATGTCTGATGCATCTGTGGAGACTTGTTGCAGGGGGGCTGGTACCTGTAAGGGGGTTTCCTGGTTGAGGTGGATAGCCAAGATCTACCACTGAAGTTCCCTCTTCAGACACTGAAGTAGGGGAATGGGGGTGTGCAGGTGATAGGAGTGTTGGCTCCATAAGTTCTTCAGGATCCACTGGAATTTTCTCATATGGAGTCTTGCCAGGGGAAATATGGGTATTACGGATACCATGTGGCATAACATCCTTAGGAACTCTCGTGCTGGCAAGGAGGTGAGGGTGATGAGTTTGCTGAAGTATAGACAAAGATCCAGGATATTTTGGTCTGAAATGAAGGCCTTCATTTTATCTGTTCTGATCCTGCATCCCAAGAAAACCAGGTCTTGAGTGGGGTTCAGGTGAGACTTTTCGTTGTTTACAGTAAACCCTAATTGAGTCAGGGTGGAGATCACCTGTTGTAGGTGGTGCAGAAGGACTTGGCAATCCTGATGAAGAATTAACAGGTCATCTAGATATGGGTATATTTGCATACCCTGTGTTCTGCAGTGAGCAATGAAGGGTGCTAGACACTTTGTGAACACTTGAGGGGCAGTGGAGAGTCCAAAGAGCAATGCGGAGAATTAAAAATGCCAAGAACCTACTGCAAAGCATAGGAATTTCCTGTATTCTGGGTATATAGGAATGTGGAGGTACGCATCCTTCAAATCCAGAGCTACCATGAAAGCCTGTGTTGGTATGAATAGTAGGAGCAAAGGTAAAGTAATCATTTTGAAACTGGGTACCTTGAGGAACAGATTTAGGAAAGATAAATCCAGACGTGGCCTCCATGGGCAGTCTTTCCTTGGTACCAGAAATATTCTGGAGTAAAATCCTTTGTTTCTTTGGGGGAAGGGTATCTGCTCTATGGTGCCCTGAGCTAGCAGTTGTTGAATGATGGGTGGGAAAAGGTGAGCTTGGTTTGCTGGATGTTGAGGAATTCCCTGGAGGGGGGGTGACATCCACCAAGTCATAAAGTATACCCTCTGAAAGATTGAGAGGACCCAGTTTTCTGATGTGGTTTTCTGCCAGGAGGATAGGAAGAGAGTTAACTGAAGGGATAAGGGTCTATTTGGGCTTAGTAATTGTAAGATACAGTGGAAGAGGTCTGGTTTAGTCAGACTGGCTCCGAAAGGGAGTGGTCAAAGGGGTGGAAGGAAACCTGGGAGTAGAGCTTTTCCTAGGTTGCCTACCTCCCCCTTAGGCTGAGGAACTGGGTGGGAGGACTGTCTCCTGACAAAGGAGGCTCTTTGTGGGTAGTTTCTCTGATATCTGGGTATAGGAGATGCCAGCAAATGTTTTAGGTTCTAAAGTTCTTTTCCCTTTTCTTGAAGGGATTTAAGAAGTTCTGCTGAAGCCTGCCCAAATAAGGCTTTATTGTCCAGTAGGGCATCAAGCAGTTTAAATTGCACATCCACAGGAAGTGGCTGAAGCCTCACAGAGGATTATCACCTCAACACTGAACCTGATGCAGCAGATTTTGAAGAGTCTTCCATTGCATCATAACTGCACTTGATGGACAGCCTAGTCACATGAGATGCTGTGGAAAGTAGGGTGTTAAGCTGGGTTTTTATAGATGAAATCAGGAACCTCAGAGAGGAGGGTAGAAGCCTTGGAAATGGTGTCCAGGACATACCTAGCCATGTGTGCTTGGTAGTTAAGAGCTCTTATAGCCAGAGTAGAGGAGGTATACATTTTCTTCCTTAGTCTGTCCATGAACTTGCTGTATTTATCAGTAGGGTAAAGAGCATCAGAAGGTAACTGGCTAGATGTTTTATCAGCAGAGACTGCAATAACAGCTAGGTCTGCTGGGAGGTTTTTAAATAAAAACTGGGTGTCCAGAGGGACCTTGCAAAAAAAAAAAAAAAAAAAAAAACGGTCAGGACGCTTACAGGCTGGGGGTTGTGAATCTGGGGCCTGTGAAGTGGCCAAGAAGGCATCTTGAAAGGAGGTAGCAAAGGGGGCACAGCAGAGGGGGGATGGTTGCTCCATTTGCAGCAGATAAAAGTACCTTTTCTTAGTGTTAGAGATCTCCGAGGCCTTCCACTTAAAATGTTCCCTCATGAGGGAAATGGTGTCTCCAAAGGTGAATTCTTCTCCAGGAGACTCAGGGGTGATGGGATCCTCTTCCTCTGGGGTAATAAAATCGGTGATATTAAAGTGTATTAACCCACCAGATGCGCCGAAGCAAGCCCCGCCTGACACATTGCAATGAAATTAATATTCAACATCTGTGCCGAAAGAAGCCCAATGTTTTATTGTTGACATTCACTGTCAAAAAAGAAATGTTTTACTAGGGACATAAAACAAAAATGCCTGTTGTACATCACATTTCAGTCAATCGGGCAGAGTTCACACCACAAAACTGTTTCTCTAAACGATACTGTTATTAACGGCTGAAATTATATGCAGTACCAGCACTATTGCACAACACTTGTTAAGTGGGGGGGGGGTGCAGGGGGCCTGCTCCCCTGAAAAAGGAGAAAGTAATAATTTTGACGAGGATGGAGTTCGTTGTGTGCAAGGATTCTGTGTCAATCATGGTGTATTTACATACTGAAACTCTGCCCGCCACCTTGTCAAACAGGCCACACCCATTCCTGCGCGAACTAACTGGTGGGTTAATACACTTCAATATTGCCATAAAATCCTTGGGAGAGTCTATTTGAGATCCATAGGTTAGTGATTCTTTAGAAGAGGAATAGTCTTCCTCTTATACCTCTAATGGAGGTCCTGAAGTGGGAGCAGCTGGTGGTTGTTGCGTCTGTAAGGCCTGGAATGCCTTAAAAGACTCTTGAGGAAAACTTCCCATCCAGGAAGTTTTCTCATCCAGGAACAGGTTGAGGCTCAGGATGTTTTAGTTTTTGTTTTCTCTTCATAGAGGTAGACAGCTGAGAATGAGTGGGAGCCGACATCTAGGTGGATGGTAGTGTAACAGTAGGGCCTTCCGAATGTATGAGATGTGGTTCCCCTCTACCATCAGGATGTGATGGTTGATTAACCTCAGTCAACATACTCAAAGTTTCCACCATCCCAGCTTCCATCAAGGTTCCCGGGCCTGGCTGGGAAACTGAGGTCTAAAATCATCCTGGGCTTTCATCTGCCTCAGCGTGAGAATCTGGCCTGATTTTCTTGGCATTCTTCCACAGCGGCTTATCGGATGTGCCTACTCCACCCTCCACACCGAGCATGAGACACTGGAGCCTTTGATTTTCCAAGTATAGTTTTAACATGGCCAGATGGCTGCGAAGAGTTTTAGGTACAAAGGATTTGCAAATGGGGCATGATGTATGGTCATGGGGCTTGCCTAAACAGAATACGTGTTTTCGTGTGTGTCCTTGTGAGGAATTTGTCTCCTACAAGAACACTTCCTCTTTCTAGTGGACATGCACTTCTTAGCAATTAACAAAAGACAAGGAAAACCCAACAGAGTAATTATCTAGTGGTTGATTGCAGCGGTCGTCTCAGAACTAGCGATCTGCTTTCTAAACTGCCAAACTGGAGTCAGACGTTCACTGCGGCAGAAAAATTCTGAAGAGGGTACGTGCAGATGTCACTTTTATACCCTACGTTAGTGTATGGCTCTCACAGACGACGTCACACGTACCCTCCTACACCAAAGACTCCACTGGCCGGATGTCGGCTCTGCAGGCACCAACTTCCCTACTGTAATGAATACTGCAACATGAGAATAGAAGGACATCACTAGTTATAGGAATGCCACCTGAAAGTTAAATCATACAAGATCAAATCATCTCACTTTTGCATTAGTGCTGCTTTGTTCATTTATCTAGTATCTCTTTCTACCTAGGAAAGGACACAAGACTGTGACTGCACAAACGGTCTGAACTTGAGGTAACAAATAACACTTTTACACACAACATGCAAACTACATCACTTGTTCAGAGTGAAACTAAAGTCCCACCCTGTGGCACATAGTGATAAAGTCCTGACTATCTACCTACCTACCTCTGTATCTATCTATCTGGGTAGTGCACTGATCATTACTGACCAATTTTAGGCTCAGAGTGAAATACAATACATTTCAAAAACAAAAAATACATAAATATCAATAACAGAGTAGGCTGGAGATGTTGCACAGAAAAATGGTGTGAGTGTATGTGCATGTTTGTATGTGTGCCTGTGTGTGTCTATATAAAAAAAAAAAAAATATATATATATATATATATATATATATATCTACACACACATATATAAATATATATATATACACACACACACACACACACACAACACACACACAACACACTCTACTGAACAAGCACAGTATAATGTACTGTATACACATTACTTTCTAAAGTGGTCAACTTTCAGTAATTCTGAGAGAGGAGAAAGGACTTAAAAAGGAGAAAGGGATAGTGTGTTTCATGATATGTCCTGTTTTCAAAGCAGGGTAGACATTTGGCTTTTTCTATGATGATACCATGATGCTCACAGATAGGCGAGTCTGTAATGACTTGACAGATGCTGTTAGGGATGGTCTGGAGTGTGGTGGTTGTGTTTTTCTTATAAACAAAAGTAAAAATGGGAAGCCCGTATGCAAGTGGAGAGGAAAACTCCTTTGCTCTTGGGCTGCACTGGCTGGTCAGGACAGAAAAAGAGATATTTCTGGCCCAGAAGAGGAATGAGTTTATTTTTGCTCTCACTCTGTCTCTTAGAAAATGGAAGTTTAGTGACTGATCAAGCCATAATCCTAGGTATTTGGAGGTGGAAGTTGTTTCTGTGAAATGGGTTGTGTAATTCAAAGGCAGCATTTAAAGAGTCAGGTAATTGGTGAATTTTTTGTGAAGTTCAAAAAAGCACAGTTTTGGTCTTGGAAGGGTTGAGAAGTAGTTTATGGGTTATGACCCACTGGTGAATCTCAAGTCAGGCAGACCGGAGTTGGGATTAAATGTCGTGAGAGTGACCGGATCAGTGTATGACCATGTTGTCAGCATACCGGATGAGTCAGAGATGAGATAGATCACAAGAAAGCTTGTTAATGAATATGGAGAAGAGAAGGTGGGCATGAATGGATCATTATGGTACAGCTTTGGTAACAGGTGCAGATTCTGATAGGCAGAGGCATAGATGACTATGACACAAAACACCACCCCTCGCACGTACAGCTTGCCCGGCCAGATCCAAATACGAAAAAACACCATAAGCCAGCAAATACAGTTCCAAATGCTTTATTGCATATCAAAAAGGTGCTAAAAAACACCAAAATAAAGCCCAAGTCCTCAGACTAGTTTCGGCAAAGCCTTCTTCAGTGAGGAAACAAAAATTAGTAAAAGCAATTCACCAGTGAAAATAATCCTTTTAAGGATGCATGTTGCCAATAGGAAAGTGGTATGTTCCATATCATTAGTAGATGCCTTGATATATACAACGACAACCTTGGTCATAAATTAAATGCATATAAATCATGACAAAATGTGGAAATATGTTGAAAATATAATATCATATATAAAATTATTCCATAAGGAATATGTTCCTGTAAAATACTAGTATACAACATACCTAATATAGACTCACTTACACACTAAAGTCTAATCATCCTGATCTCAATGACCAGCTGTGAATGACTTATGTAAATAATATATCAGATGTACAAAAGTACAACTCTATCCAAAAATATATACTATTCTGTACTATACTAATCAACCTTGGAAGTGTGTATTATACATATACTTATGGACACCATAACAAAAAGTCCATCATTTATTCAAAAGATATTTGTTATATAGACTGGGTATGTACATGATAAAATAGACAGATGTAGTGCAAAATAATCATCCAATATGTAAACTGATTAGGTACAAACATATAAATCATACCTAATGAAAAATATAAAAAATAAAATATAAAATGGATGTGAACCTCAAACAAGTGCAACATCAACACAAAAAAAGTAGTGAATCACTAATCAGCATAATATGTGTTTCATAAATGATCATTAAGTCCTGGTGGGAATAATGCCCCAAGATGAACTATCCAGTACTTTTCTTTGTGACTAAGAATCCTCTGCCAGCCAAGTTGATTATGTCTATTTCCCTGAATCTTATCAACAATCATAAACATGAATTTGGCTGATTTGTGTTTGATAGAATGTTGATACAGAGCATTGGTGGATTTTTGATTACGAATATCGCTCCGATGTTCACCTATCCTGATTCTCAGAGAGCGAGAAGTCTTGCCAACATAAAAGGCTTTACCATGGCACGTAGCCAAGTAAATCACCCAACTAGATGAGCAATTACCAAAAATGCGAGCATCATATACCTTACTAGTGTTAGCACTTGTGAATTGTTTAAGCTTATTAACTTGGCCACAAGAGGTGCAATGACCGCAAGGGAACGTACCCAACAGTTCATCCCCTGTGATGGTAAGTTGCTTATAATTTGCACCTCCACTCTCCTGATGTTTATAATGAGAAAATAGTGTACCCAAGGTTTTCCCTCTCCGGTAGGAGATAGAGCATTGATTACCCAAAATGTAGTGTAGATAATCATTGGCTAACAGAATGTTCCAATTATTGTTAAGTATATTCCTCACAAGTTGATGATTTCTACCAAAAGTAGTAATAAATCTAATGTTCTCATCCTTATTACGGTCTTTCTTATCCTTATATTGTAACAATGAGTGTCTCTCTTGTTGGTCTGTCCAGATCCTGGCTGAATCTATATCAAAACTAGAATATCCTCTATCCAAAAACCTGGTGTTTAAATCCTGTTTGGCCGTCTCATAATCCACAACTAAAGAATTGATACGTTTAATTCGTAAATATTGAGATTTGGGAATGTTGCGGATGGTGTGGTGCGGATGCATGCTAGAAGCATGGAGTAACGAGTTGAATTGTGGATATTTTCTGTGAATCTTAGTGTTAAGGGTATTGTCATTGTTACGATATATAGTGACATCCAAAAAGTCTATAACAGACCTATGGTATGTTATTGAAAATTCAATACCCCATATGTTGTTATTTAGATGTTCCACAAATTCAAGCAAATAGTCAACATCAGTGCGCCACACCATCCAGCAATCATCTAGATAATGCCTCCAAATATCCATCTCAAATAAATAAATGTTGTGTAAGGGATTGTAAATAAGACACTCTTCCAAATAAGCCACGAACAAGTCGGCATATATTGGAGCAAAGGAGGCACCCATAGCTGTGCCTCTCAATTGCCAATAACAATCACCTTGGAAATAAAAAACATTTTTGTTGAGAACGTGCTCAGACATGCATATTAATAAAGTATTAAATCCCGGTGGATAGAGTTCTGCTTTGTTGAGCCGGAATTCCAAAGCCTGAAGTCCAGCCCAATGTGGTATGCTGGTATAAAGAGATTTTACATCTAAGGTACACATGAGCCACCCCGGATCCAATTGAGTATCAGCAATAATATTGAGAAATTGAGTTGTATCTTGTATCCGGGCTCTAACCAAAGTCAAAAGTGGTTTCAAATATTGCGTTAAAAATGCCGATAAAGGTTCAGTTAATGAACCATGGCCAGACACAATTGGCCTACCTGGAGGGTGTGTAATAGATTTATGAATTTTAGGTAACAAGTATAAAATCTGTTTAGTAGGATCACTAACCTGTAGATGTTGGACCGTCTTTTTAGTGATAATCCCTTCCTCCAGTGCCTGATTGAGAAACTGGTCAATGTCCTGTTTGAATCTATTAGTTGGATCAACCCCCATATGCATGTAACAATGGGAATCAGAAAGTTGTCTTAGGCCTTCCTGTACATAATAGTCTGTATTTTGAATAACTACCGCTCCTCCTTTGTCTGCTTGGAGTATGACTATTTTATGATTGGATCTAAGTTCAGAAAGTGCCTGTTTTTCATGAGAAGTGATATTGTCTGGGGCTATATTATTATCAAAATGGGGAAAGTGTAGATCCTTGAGTACTGCTTGCTGTAAAATGCCCACATGTTTGTTCATGGGCGGTTGAAAAGTCGATTTCTGGAAGGTAAACTCAGTGGATCTTTGAGAGGTGGAACTATCCTGATCAGAGAAAAAAATACGCAAATTAAGTTTCCGGCAGTATTCCATTACATCCAAAGAAACTGAATACTGGTCAGAAAAAAGCTAGGGACAAAGCCCATTCCTTTATTCAAAATGCTGTGTTGATCTTCAGTAAGCACATGATCCGACAAATTCAAAACATTTTCAAAAGGTTTGGTTATTGTATCAATAGTGACTGGACTAATCCTGGCATTGAGTCCGTGCTTATTCCTATTCTTGTGTTTCCTCCCCCTCTGGATTTCCTACCATATCTAAAGGGAACTGTGGTTGACTTTTCTTTTTTAGTGGTGAATGAATCATCATTCCCCCCTCACTGTCAGTGTACGATGACTCCTCCCCTGATGTACTGGTATAACTCTGGTCTCTGTGTTTTAAGATTGACCTTGATCTCTTCCTAGACCTGCCCCTGGTCGTGCTTGATCCAATATCCTGGAATCTCACTGTTCTTTGTATTTGGAAGGGTTGACCCTTCTCATAATCCGTGATATCCCTGGTGAATTTCTTAATTTTTCGATCCTTCACCATTTTATCATAGGTAGTTAGTTCCTTGGACAACCTGTCAATACACTGGTGGTAGTTGTGATTAAACTGAAATTTTTGGAATTCAACGCTAAGTTCCTTAACTTCGGAAACCAATGAATCCACTGTTCTCTCATAATAAGATGTTAAGATTTTGACAAATACCATAGAACCCTTTCTTAAAGCATCATCCCATTCATCTGTCAGCCTCTGTTCAGATCTGCCAACTAAGGGGCGAAGCTTAATACGGAGACCTGTTGGTGCCAAATATTTATGTAAATAAGCTTTAAAAAGTCTCAGATGCCAAATGTTGGCTCTCATGCCCTTGAGACCTTTTTCCAAATTGCAGAACGCCAAATCACAACCACCACCAGTATTGGGATTAGTTTGGTTGAGTTTGTTGCTTGGGGTATGATCCAAACCAAATATGGCAATGTCCTCCCTATCAGCACACAACCCGTCCAGTATTTGGTCCAAATCCAAATAAATAGTATTGGAAGGCTGTCCAAAGGAAAAATCCTAATCGTGATCAAATATATAGTCAAAAGAATCAAGCAGATCAGAAACCAGGTCAATCCAAACACCAATGGCCAATGTAGCCCACAAAAACAATAATATACTAAAGATGTTAAATCATGAAAAATATTAATGTGTACCACAAAAATGCCCAGGCACCTAAGATGTAATATCTGTAACCCTGATGATAATTGAATCAGTTAATGATCATAACTGTCCATAAATATAAGGTCATGAGTACCTGTCTATATAGACAATCAGACAATAGTGATACCTATGTATACACAGGGTGTCATGAAGAGAAAATGTAATGATAAATGACAAAAAAATGGCAAAAAATATAGCCACAAAAAATCTAGGATGCTGACAAAAATATGACAGCCTAACAGACCTCAAACTATTTCAATGAGAAAACCAATAGCCCATTGTGTGACTCCAAATCCCCTGATATACAAAAATTGTTGAAACAAGAAGTGTAATATAACTGTGTACCAACAGTATTAACACATAGAAATGTTTAAGAAAAACCCAAAATAATCAATTATGACTATAATGGTAACTAGCTATAGATGATGTTAGCCCCTGCATGTATCAGGAATGAAATCCAATATGTATATATATACATAAAATTTAGGGTGAAAAATCAGAATAGAACTAACAAGGGAATCACCATTACATATCAAATACCATAATAGTATGACAGACCATCGTATATGAATTGTCTCAATAGAGCTGAAAAAGATGTTGGCTCAAAATATAGATCCCAAAAATATTGAGAAGCTTCTTAAAACATATGAAACCAGGCTATGAACCCAACCATATTAATGTAGACATTAAACTCCATGTATATCTAGGATATTTCGTCAGATGTAAACCATCTCAAATCATTTAAGACAAAGATGTAAAAACAACCATGTTAATGTGAACACTGAGCTCCATATGAATCAAAAAGATCCCACCAGACCACTCACATTCAATGATCTTAAAAGGTCGCTAACATGTATCACATATAAAAAACAATTGTTAGCCCAAGGTACATGTTAATAAAACACCAAATGTTCTTAGTGTCACTATAATGTACCTATGAAAAAAGGGTGTTTTGAATATAAAAAATCAATTTAAACAAATTGTCAAATCCAATTCACCCAAATAATATGCCTACATGTTAGCACATAATAGATCACTCTAAGTGGTGCTCAAAAATATCATACTATCAGTTAATAATTACTTGACTAATGTGCCTGCTGTAACATGTAATCCTGATTAAGGCTGGAATAAGGTAACAAAGCCAAAATAACTATGGATGACACAAACTTAAAAAATAGCAATGTATAAAATATACATATGAATCTGAGTATCCACTAATGTATAATTCCTGCCAAAATGATACAAAAGCACTTGGATGTATACATGCCCTATAAATTGAATGCAATGTAGTATACATTCACCAAATTTAGACAAAACATTGACTAGCATAAAGACCACAATGTCCATAAATTCAATGTCCCAAATCAGCAATAAATAAATGTCACAAAAGATCAATACCGATGTATTAAGTTAAATGTGACAAAATAGTATATAAAGATATTGTATAGCCCAGTCTTTCGTGATATCCTTCGCTATGGTGAAAATACCAATAATTGTTCTTATCACAATCCACGTAGGTGTAGAACCGATGGTAAAGCTTGGCATATAAATTGTTTCACATAGCAATGAATGTTAACATAAATTGAACACATCCCAAGGATAGTATGTAGATCCAGAGACGCATAGTACAAAACATATATGCCCCGATGAGAGAAACCCTAAATCAGGATATAAATTATGTACCCCCGCTATGGTAGGTTAAATGAATAACAGATATGTATAGGCCCATATAGCCAATTTCAATCGCATCCCCGAAGATAGTGTCCACATGAAGACTCTGCCAATATAAAGTACAAAGTCAGAAAAAAAAAGTTACCGTACTTGCTTCAAGTATTTGAAATACAACCAAATACGGTGAATGTTTGCAGGATTCCACATCAATCGCAGGTCGAATAGCGTATATATAATACTTGTAATGCCTATGGAGATAGTATAATCCTATACACAGGCCCAGTTCGTGATTCACCACACAGAAACACTTGCCGTAAGAAAAAAATACAAAAACTGTCACCCAAAAAGCTGCAAATCACGGTTGCACAACTCCGAACATCACATCACATCCACGATAACCACTGGTGAATTGGACCCAGCAAAAATAGTCAGGAAAAGAGTCATCTCCACCGACAGCGTGAGGAACTGAACGCCAACAACGAGGAAACACAGCAACACAAAACACCACCCCTCGCACGTACAGCTTACCCGGCCAGATCCAAATACGAAAAAACACCATAAGCCAGCAAATACAGTTCCAAATGCTTTATTGCATATCAAAAAGGTGCTAAAAAACACCAAAATAAAGCCCAAGTCCTCAGACTAGTTTCGGCAAAGCCTTCTTCAGTGAGGAAACAAAAATTAGTAAAAGCAATTCACCAGTGAAAATAATCCTTTTAAGGATGCATGTAGCCAATAGGAAAGTGGTATGTTCCATATCATTAGTAGATGCCTTGATATATACAACGGCAACCTTGGTCATAAATTAAATGCATATAAATCATGACAAAATGTGGAAATATGTTGAAAATATAATATCATATATAAAATTATTCCATAAGGAATATGTTCCTGTAAAATACTAGTATACTCAGAGTGAAATACAATACATTTCAAAAACAAAAAATACATAAATATCAATAACAGAGTAGGTTGGATATGTTGCATAGAAAAATGGTGTGAGTGTATGTGCATGTTTGTATGTGTGCCTGTGTGTGTCTATATAAAAAAAAATATATATATATAGATATATATATATATATATATATATATATATATATATATATATATATACACTCATATATAAATATATACACACACACACACACACACACACACACACACACACACACACACACACACACAACACACACAACACACTCTACTGAACAAGCACAGTATAATGTACTGTATACACATTAGTTTCTAAAGTGGTCAACTTTCAGTAATTCTGAGAGAGGAGAAAAGACTTAAAAAGGAGAAAGGGATAGTGTGTTTCATGATATGTCCTGTTTTCAAAGCAGGGTAGACATTTGGCTTTTTCTATGATGATACCATGATGCTCACAGATAGGCGAGTCTGTAATGACTTGACAGATGCTGTTAGGGATGGTCTGGAGTGTGGTGGTTGTGTTTTTCTTATAAACAAAAGTAAAAATGGGAAGCCCGTATGCAAGTGGAGAGGAAAACTCCTTTGCTCTTGGGCTGCACTGGCTGGTCAGGACAGAAAGAGAGATATTTCTGGCCCAGAAGAGGAATGAGTTTATTTTTGCTCTCACTCTGTCTCTTAGAAAATGGAAGTTTAGTGACTGATCAAGCCATAATCCTAGGTATTTGGAGGTGGAAGTTGTTTCTGTGAAATGGGTTGTGTAATTCAAAGGCAGCATTTAAAGAGTCAGGTAATTGGTGAATTTTTTGTGAAGTTCAAAAAAGCACAGTTTTGGTCTTGGAAGGGTTGAGAAGTAGTTTATGGGTTATGACCCACTGGTGAATCTCAAGTCAGGCAGACCGGAGTTGGGATTAAATGTCGTGAGAGTGACCGGATCAGTGTATGACCATGTTGTCAGCATACCGGATGAGTCAGAGATGAGATAGATCACAAGAAAGCTTGTTAATGAATATGGAGAAGAGAAGGTGGGCAAGAATGGATCATTATGGTACAGCTTTGGTAACAGGTGCAGATTCTGATAGGCAGAGGCATAGATGACTATGACCCAGATAATCCAAATTTGATTAGTAGCTCAGAAAAGTTGAAGGCCAGAACTCAGCAGCAAATGTAATCTCACTGATTCCAGGGCAATGCTGTACAGTGGCCCACATTAAGAGACAATAAGGCTATTTAACCTTTTCAATTGATTTGTTAACAGAGTATAACGCTAATCCATCTGAACCACTTTCTAATTTACCCCAGGGAGTACAAGGGAAAATGAGAATCAACACATTTTAAGTACAACCAAGGGAGTTCCCAGCCAGCCCAGTGCAAATGGACGTTTGCAAAACAGGCCACTGACCAAGAAAGGGCATAAGCTTGGCTTTCCAAGCAGATTAACAGCAACTCTTAGGGGTCAAGTGTGTGGATCAGGCACATGCCGGAGGGAGGCACTGTAAACTCTGCTGTGATGCAGCTCCTATGCCAGCAATTGGGGAAGGCTAAGGAAGGGGTTGGGGAAATAGAAAAATGGGTGCATTGCCTGTGCCCATGAAGAAGAAGTGGGACACTGATTATAGGGACTGCCTGATAGCAGAAGATAGCCACATAAGTTGCTTTAGGTCCACATCTAAGGGTAAGCCAGACTTGCCTACCTGGTGACACAATTGCACTACATGCTGTCAGGGTTAGAAGGATAAGGTAGTCTATGTGCCCCAATCAGAGGGTTTAGCCGGACTCACCTGACCATGATGAAGGATGCTCACCTCTCTGGTGAGCTAGCAGATGAATAGGGCTTAGGTGTTGGCATAAAAAAGCACCACACTGAATGCCTGAATGATGATTCCCTCCAGACAGCTCTCACCCTGATGCTGGGTGAAATTTCTGGGTAAAAGAACAAATGAGCTGTTCTGATAGGGGAAAGCTTGACAGTCAGCAGGCACAGGGAGGGGGAAAAAAATCAGAGAAAGAGAAAGTGCGATGAAATGTTATGGAGCTTATACAAAATTAGGGCCTACCTCTCCACTTCAACAAAGGATAAGCACAAAACTCCATACAGTTTTCTATTGCATAGCTGCATCATGTAGGATGGCTACAAGTGGGTAACTGCGATTTACATGGACAACTGAACAAAACCTTGAACAAATGTGTCATGACTGTTAGCCAATCAAATCCCACCTCCTACACCCATGACATTACAGAAGCCCTACAGTGGTCCACATTAAGAGACAATAAGACTATTATTTAACTTTTTCAATTGATTTGTTAATGGAGTACAATGTTTATCCATCTGAACCACTTTCTAGTTTAGCCCAGGGAGTACAAGGGAAAACGAGAATTAACACATTTTAAGTACAACTAAGTGCGTCCCAAAAATACAATAATAAATGGACAAGCATTTTGGAGTTTATATAACAAAATAATAGCAACACAGCCAGTAGATAAATTAATAATACAATGGAGTAATAAACAGATATAGCTAATCTGTATTTGCACGTTCATTACATCCTCAGCTACAGCATAATGGTACATTCCCTAATGAAAATGCATACATTATTGGGTAATCCTTTAATAAAAATAACCTAGAAGCTGCAAATAATTCAGCTATTATAAATTCCAAAATTACGATGGCAAAATTTTAAACAAACTGCCTAATTGTATTAGAGGTATCATGATAAAGTTGACTTTGAAAATAAGCTCCTCTTTCACTCTACCACTCAATGTACACACATACAGAAAAAGGGTTATTAAATAACTTACTTAAAGGAGAACCACACCCGCACAATGAAAAAAAAACATGTTTATTTCAGCAGGTGTTGATGTTTCCTATATTTTAACACCAGTTTTGGACTTTATACATGCTTTTTTATATTTTTAAATGTAATTCCAGAGTCTGCCCACATGAAGTCCAGCATCTTGATTTTTTAGTGTATATCTAGGTATCCCACAATGCAGTGTTTGGCTTTAAAATATTACATTATAGCCCCTAAGGTCCCGTCAATGCAATGACTTTACATGTGTTTTCACATATAACCAGACTGACTAAAAGAAAACAGGGTTAATTAACATTTGTTGCTTTTCAATGACTACTTAAAAGACAAACAAGGATAATCACACAGAACAGTATTCTCAGTGCCCTGTTACTTCTTTTTCTTTCTAAAGTGGCAAGTTTTCATTCTTTTATGTGTGAGTTGTAGTCCTTAAACTTATCTCCCCTCCCACTAAATATCTCCCATTCATATCTGTCAAAGTGGCAAAGGTAATTTGAGCTGTTGGCTGCTGTGACTGACAGCTCACAGTAGGAGACAAAGATCATGTACTGTTGGCCTTTTACTATTCACTTACATACAGTGGGAGGGTCTATACTACATCGTCAAACTCATAGGAGTTCGAACGATGTAATATCAAACCATGAAGTTCGAAAACCAAAAAGTACGAAAACACAGAACAGTGATTTTTTTTCCCCAGAGGGGGAAAAAAATCGCTGTTCTGGTACAAAAAAAAAAAAAAAACATGTACACAAACTAATGTGGGGGCCTTCACCCCCCAACGTGGGAGGCAGTGCCCCCCTACTTAAATATACTAACTCTGAGATCGCACCACAGTGGAGGAAATAGCAAAGCCGCGAAAATGGGCCACCGATTTTTTTCCCGGGGGGGGGGGGGTCGATGTTCCGTGGCTTCGCTATTTTCGCATTTCGAACTTACGGGTTCAATATTACAATGTTCGGACTCCTGTGAGTTTGACATTGTAATATAGACCCCAGTGGGACACTTATTTTTGATGTACCAACAGCCTATTTCTGTCCTCAAATTTTAATCCTTACTACCTACTAATTGGTAACATATTATTTGGTAAACCTTCCAAATTCATTTTTCAGAAATTCCTGAGAAAGCAAAATTCTTAAATAATTGTGTCACAAAGGCCAGACAAAATAAAATATTTTGTTTTGATATAGTACTGCGATTCACTTAAAATAAGACTTTTTACATCAATGTGCACTTCCTAAACAATAACAATGCACGTGTAAACTATTACATTATTAACTTAACAGTAATCACCACTGATTACCTGGGAAGTTATGAGGGACAGGTCAATGATAAGATTCAAAAATAATGAGCATTCTGCAAAATCAAGGACATTTGAGATGTATGGTCTTGGGCCATTTACCTCTTATTGTACTATTGTCTTTATTTGCTCCCTGTTATTTGTCTGTTGCAACTGGAGGATTTATCCAAATTGTCTGCAATAATTTTGTTAATCTAAAGAATAATACAAAAATATTCAGTAAAGGTTAAAAAGAATACTCTGGGTTAGATGGGGAGGATGTGATGAGGAACCAGAGGTGGCGGCACTGTGGGATGTGTATGCGAGAGGAGCACTGGGAAGCATGGGGTTAGGTATCATGGAACCCTTTGCCTAAAGCACCATTTCACATTCACCTGCCTGGCTTTTTATGAAGTAAGACCTTTGTGTTGCTGTGGAGGTTATGCAGGCTGCCTTTCTTTCTTTCTTTTTTTTAATAAGAAAATGTTATTAAAGTTTCTTCATACTTCTCTAGCAGTGTTTCTAGTTATGATTTGTTGATACTGCTGGGCATTTCAGTGTAATGACTGGTAGCATGTTGGTCGGTGGGCCAGAGGCATTATTTATTCCTTAGACTTTGAGTATACAGTGCATACTGAGCCAAATTCATCTGTAATTAAGCAGGACAACTAAGTCTACAAGCTCTTTTCACAAAGCAGAGAAATGTACTAAAATGATACTATTTTAAACCCATGACAGTGATGGCTTAACTGCATTTTCTCATCAATGATGCTAACTAGCTAGGATTTTGACTTCTGCTGTACCTTTTTAATTTTATAAATACAAGCACAAGTTTTCTTCTGTTTGCTTATACCTCCTTAGCAACTTCATGACCCACTGTGTGTCTCTGTAGTGAAACACAGAGTTTGTTAATCACTTGCTATAACCATTTACTTGGTTGGGTGAATGACTGAATCACTGCTGCAGTGTTTGCATAAACTACTTCCTGTTAGGGTATTTGTTAGTGGTCTAATTTAGGCGTTCTTAATGTTTTTTACATTTTATTTTGCAGATTATACTTCACTGTAATAATGTAATACTGAGGTAACTCTGTGTTGCAACTTCTATGGCACATTGTTTAGTATTCTGTATGCAATCTATCAATCTATTACCTGTTTGCAATTGTGTGTACAGCTTGATTTATTATAGGTCTTATTTAAAATATATATAGCACACACACATATTTTGTGTGTGTGTGTGTGTGTGTGTGTGTGTGTAATACTTGTTTACTGGGGTAGTACACTGATCAGCACTGACCAAGTTCAGGATGTCCCTGGATGAAATTCAAAACATTTCATAAGAAAAAAATGACTGACATGTAAGTAATAGCACAGGTAGTTCAGATTAGACTGTATATCTACATTCTAGTAAACAGAGTATAAAAGTAATGTCTTTCGGCTTTTCCCAGTTAGGGGTCGCCACAGTGGAACACCGGTCCACTACAGTGGATTTTTACAGTGCCGAGTTGCCAGCCCGACACCCAACCTTCTAGTAAACAGAGTGTAATGGTACAATATTTACATTAGTTTGTAAACTGGGTAAACCTTCAGTAATTCTTTGACAGTAGCAGAGAGGTGAAAAAGACAGAGGGATAATGTGTTATGTTATTTATTTAGCTTTTGTTGGCCAGGTTAGACCCACTAGGATAGTGATCTGCCTGCTGTGATGCAGCATGGATGCTTTGTGCTGAGTGCCAGCACCATTTTGAATGGACATCTGCAGGACTGGCTGCCATAATATGACACTGAAGCGTGTCACAGACTGCCCTGCAAGTGAAGTATAACAGCTACTCTGCCCTTGTACTGTAAGCAAAATGCAATTAGTGTGACAGGGCAAAAGAAATAATATAGCGCAGTGTCAGGTCATGGTCTATACATTTTTTTTTTGTGGGGGTGCAGTACCGCTGTAACAGTACAGTTCAGTGTTCTGCACCTACATCTTTTGCGGTGGGGGATACAGTAGGATGTGGTTGTAAGGGACTTGGCCATTTCTGTAGTTGTGGTGATGGTTACCAATACATTTATTTGTATACGCAACCTCCCAACCAAGCAGCCAAAGCAGTGAGCCAACCTGCCTCCCTCTACCCAGGATTGGTGAGCTGGCTTGTATGTGTATAAGCACTGAGGTAATTAAATGTATTAGAGTAATTCTCCAGTCAACCCAATACCACATTTATGCACATTCAAGGGGAACTTAAACTACACCATTATAAACTGGGAATCCTGCAAACCCCCAAACTCACAGGTTTAAACATTCCAGCCAGTCCATAAGCCCACTATGGGTGCAAACATATTCAAACCAGCCCTCATGAACTTGGGTGAAGGTTGCACCCCCCCCCCCACACACACACACACACACACACAAACACAGTGCAACATCCTCACACATCAGGTCAGACCATGAAGCTCTCACCTTTGAAATAAAACCTGGGACATTAGCCAGATCTGGAAGTTCCAGGGATTACTCCAAGGCAAATGACCTACTATTAAGTGACACTCTGGCAAAATTTAATGAAGTTAAAGTAGCCTCCTAGCCTGACAATCACAAGGCATTCTTTAGGTGTGTCAACAACCTCAAAGGCAATACACAACAATATGCTAAACTAACTGCAAATTACGCTACCTACAGTGTGCCAGAGGAAACAGCAAATCTACTGGACGATAAAGGCCGCTCCAACTTTATCCTGCTTTCTCCCCTTGGCACCTCTCAAACAGTACCCCCAACTATAACTATCACTAGAGAATAGGTTCTCAATTATCTCTAAAAGGCTAAAAACACTGCCTCAATGGGTGCTAATAATAACAACCCAAGACTCCTCCTAGATAGCAGGAAACATGACCTGAAGGGCCCACTAGATGATTATTTAATCATAGCCTTCAAACAGACTTTATGCCAAATGAATGTAGGACTGCAGCTATTATCCCTCTGCACAAGGGCAGGCCATCTACAAACCAGGGTAATTACAGACATACAAGTCTAGTATGTAAAGCCATAGAAAGAATTATCATGGATATGATAAATAATGACACTGAAAACATTCAGATACTTGACCTAACCCAGTTGGATTTAGTCAAGAGCAGGTCATGTCTGCTCAGCCTGGTGGACTTTAAGTCATCAAAGCAATGGATGAGGGCAAAATGTTGCATATGGCCTACCTTGACCTGCCAAGGCATTCTACATCATACACTCGAGCACTATAGACAAGCTCACACGATCATGTGTAAACTCCTAAGTCACCCATTAAACAATCAGATGGCGTACAGATCGGTCCCAAGAAGTCTGCAAAAAGGTCTGTCACTGGCAGAGTCAGCAAGTGCTTGGTGCTGGGGCAGCTCCTTTTTGGCATCTTCTCTGAAGTTAACTCTAATGTCACTGGCCTCTGGATGACCAAGTTTACAGGCAACTGCAAACTAGACACATTCAAAGAATAACCCAAAGACATTAATACTCTCTGAGGTGGTCTGATACAGCCTAATAAGTGGTCCCAGAGTCACGGCCTAAAATTCAATGCCAAGAAATGTACAATAGTAACCTTGGGTAAGATAGCCATTCCAGGACCGAGCTTTTGTGAATTCAGTATTTAACACTGTGTACAGACAGGCATCTGTCACCATACAACACACACTCAGGGTGGATAAGTAATGTATTCTATCCAAGCTAGGCAGTGCATGTTCTTTCTTCTGTTGTCTGATGCAGGGATATGAACCTGGATGCAGTGGCGGCTGGTGATTTCAAATCGAAGTGGGGCTGCAGGAGACAGCTGAATGGGTGGGGGCCAATGGGAAGGGGTGTGGCCAACTAGAAAGGGGAAGAGCTATGCTCAAAACCACAAAAACTGGTACTTTAATCAAATATGCTGCCCTGGGTGCCAAACTGTCATCATGAGAGTGCAATCAAGACAGAATGAAGTGTAGAAGATAAAAATATTTCAATGCATTGGTTGCATGACAGCTTACTTAATATCTAGATGGAAACAAAAAGGTTGAGAGGCATGAAAAAAAAAATACTTTTTAAATACATTACTGGAATACCAGTCAAAATCAAGTACAAAAAAAAAACAAGCAGCAGTCATCTCAAACCACTTCTTCTTGCACTGCAGTTCCAATTATAATTTATATTCAGCTTTATAAAAAGTACCAAGTATCATGCTGAAAGTAGCAATGATACCCCCCCACTTGTAAAAATGTTTCTTATCCAAAAAAGACTTGCTGCCTCACAAGTATCTACTTGTTTCATTGGGAAAACATGATCAAAGTAAAAAATGAACAGCAAACAAGAAACAAGCTCAAGATAAACTGCTTAAAGGATTACTGCACAGGTTATGGACCACACATGATAGATTGTCATTCTGTTTAGTTTATGGGTAAAGCCTGCAAAGATGACTGCAAGGCTCCAACAAAGGTAATGAGCTTCTTAAAATACTGTAATCCTGTCCTTTATTACAAATACTGTCATATGCATTTCAATACCCAAGGCTTATATGTTATCTACTTATGCAAGTATTCTCTGCATGGCAACAACAAAAAGACTTTCAATGTTGGTAATTCTTTAACAGTAAGCTTACTTGCATCTAACAATCTCAGACAAGCTTACCTGATAGTCATGAAATCCTTGCTACTTAAACATAGAGCAACAGGCACTTTTTGAATAAGAAGCATAATCAACAGTATAAAAATATGACAGAAAAGTAGAACATTCTGCAAAATCAAGCAAGACAGATGAAAAGCCAATGTAGTACTTGTGTCTACCTTAGATGGGGGGGGGGATACTCCGCACACTTACACTGCATAACTGCTCCTTGCCTTGCTTGGACACATCCAGAGTCACTACATGGGGGAGTGGGGTGCAACAAGTATGTCACAACTTGAAATGTCTCTGGCTGACTGCAAAGGCCCTGACACATCTGTCATACCTCTCAACCACAGAGCAAGAAATCTGGACAAAGTCAGGCCCAAAATTAAGGACGATATTTAAATATTGTTCTTATAAACTTTCTAATAGAATAGTAGGTCTTGCATTAGTATGAATTTTCTGAAGGGTATAAAATCTGAAACTGAAATGTCTGTCATTATTTTGTTACTTCAGTCTTCAATCATTTGCCACTAATTTGCCAGAAAACCACAATTTTATGAAAAATGGACCAACAATGTGATGCAAAAATATAAAATAGCCACACAATACAGCTGGGAACCTGTCAAAGAAGGGACACTTTTTTATATTAGCACTGCTAGCTTGGGCAGCTGACAAAATCAACAAATCTACATGCATTTCTGAAATAAAAGTGATCTATAACTCTGATTATCATGTTTTCTTCCAACATTGACATTTTGCGGAGGGATTAGAGGGAGAGCAACATTTTGAGCCAAAATCAGGGACAGTTGAGAAGTTTGGATATGCCCAATTCTATAAAGCATTTTGCATGTACTTCTCAACCTGTTAATGCAGGAAATCTGGACAAGGCCAAATATATTGGGGGAATATACAAACAGTACTAAAAATTGCTCTTGTATAAACTTAGTTGATAGAACAGGTCTTGCTTTAGCATGCATTTTTCTGAAGGTTATGAAGTCTGAAACTCAATGTCTGTCATTATTTAGTGACATAATTCCTAAATGATCTGCCAGAAAACCACAAATGTTAGGAGGAACAAACCAAAAAGAAGAAGCAAAAATCTATTCATTCTGTGAAAATCTGTTGAGAGGTATAGTTCAGCTGAGCCAGGGCTGTCCGAGTTTGCCATCCTTCCCGTCTCACAAAATCATGGTTGAATGGAGCCACCCCCTGCAGCCATTCCAATGTCCCATGTTCACCCCATTTACCATAAACACTGCAATGTGCATACTGCTTTACTTCTATGACTATTTGGATTTCACTTGAAAGTTTTATTTTGTACTTTACAGCACAAACACTAAATCATCTGCTAAACAAAGCAATGCAGTTTCACAATGAAAATATACTTAGCATTAAAACTCTGCCATTGAAACTCACATTAATTGAAAGAGCAGTGAAATCCACATTCAAATTAAATACATTTGGGTAGTATAAAGATTAACTTTGGGCTGTTTTCAAGTGATAGGCCCCTTGCACACAAAACATACATGTGCTGTGTGATACACCTTCCTGGACTGTATTAAATTATATTCCTTGTATAATACAGTACAGTAGTTAGAGGGTGTTTTAAAGTTATTGTTTTGAACATTTTTCCAGTAAACAATGAAACAAAATGCATACACCAATAATGACAAAACTGCCCAGTTGAGAACATTTCCATCATAAAAAAGTCTACTCAAACTTATACAATTCACCAGTATCAGTAAATCTGCACAAGCTCTGCAGAAGTAAGTCATCTAAATAATTCCACATTAACGAGATCTGTAACTAATGAAGAGGTTGCTGCTAGCAAACAACATTATATTTCATGGTTCATCGAAAAATAAAGTGTCTGTTGCCCCTGAGGAATAAAGTGCCTATATTACATTAAAAAAATGATAAACTGGTAATATTGCCATAGTAAATGGATGGCAAACTGATAACAGGTTCATAGTTAGTATCTTCACCAAAGAGGTCATTTTCAGTACGGCAGTATCCACCTGTTGTGGGCGTAGAACCCACAGCCTTATGCATCAAAAGCAAGTACACAACCTGTTGTGCTATTAACAATGCAAGCAGATTCAGCATAAGCAGCACTAAACTTCTCTTCCCCTGCAGCTCTCAGCTCCTTGTGAAAATCTACTCAATACTCAACTGCATCTCAACTTCGCAGCGCAAGAAATCTGGAAAAAGCCAAAATCTATTGGGGGGGGGGTCAAAAGCCCAAAAACCAGGGACACATTAAACATTGCTTGTATAATCTTGGAAAGTTGCTAGAATAAAATGCTGTGTTACCACCATACATTTTACTGCACAGGTCCCTGTGCAAAACAGTCAGAGCAACATACCACTATGCCAAATCAGCTGCTTTGTGAAAGAGAGGAAGACTGAAACTTAAATGGCTATCATTTAGTGAATTCAGTTCATGCCAGAGCTGTCAACCTCTTAGCACAAAACACCTGGACAAACCCAGTAATGAGGAAATACAGCCCTCAAACATATTCAGTGAATTCAGTTCTTGCCATAGCTGTCAACCTTAGCACAAAAAACCTGGACAAAGCCAATAATGGGGGAATACAGTCCAAAAAATAGGGACAAATTTCAAATATTCATCTTATAAACTTAGAAAATTGCTAGAATAAAAGGTTTTGTGTTACTACATATTTTCTGAAGAATATGAAGTCTGAAATTCAAATGCCTGTCAATTTTATTTATTTAACATTTGTTAACCAGGAAAGTCTGACGGAACAAAAACAATTTTCAGCAGAGGCCCAGGGAGAAATACTGCAGACACATGTCTTTGTAAAACAGCAGGACACCAAAGCAAACCCACACAAACACAGGGAGGAGATGGAGACTCCACACAGAAGGCACCCCAGCCAAGAATCCAACCAGAGAACCTGTAGCTGTGAGGCAACAATGCTACCACTGCACTATCAAATACTTCAGAAATTAAACATTCAGAAATCTGAAGTCTGAAATTCAAATGCCTGTCAATTTTATTTAACACTTGTTAACCAGGACAGTCTGACTTGGAACAAAAAACAATTTTCAGCAGAGGCCAAGAAAGAAATAATGCAAACACATGTCTTCATAACATGGGAGGACACAAAAACAAAATCCACACAAACACAGGGAGAAGATGCAGACCCCACACAAAAGGCACCCCAGCCAAGAATCAAACCTGAGAACCTACAGGTGGGAGGTAACAATGCTACCACTGCACTATCAAATTTCTAAGTATGCAAATATTTAGAAACCACAGATATTATGAGGAACAGAACAGATCAAATATGAGGCAAAAATCTGCAAATTCTTTACAAATGGTGGTGGGTAGGGAATTCAGACCCTTGCCACCTGCATACAAGGTACAGGGCTCAAGCCTGAGGTATTCCCTACCACACCACCATGAGTTCTCTCTAGGCACCAGTATATAGCAACTGGGGCATTTTACTTACACACACACCCCTTCATCTCTGCTGTTGAGCAACACACACTGCTCAACTTCATCTCTGCCATTGAGCAACACACACTGCTCACCTTCATCTCTACCGATGAGCAAACACATTCATTGAGCAACCCTGTAATCGCGGTGCATGTTATATATCCACCTTCTTCGCTGACGAACACATCCATTGAGCAAATCCACCCAGTAATTGTGCCAGTGTACGTCAGCTGCTCGCAATTGGTCCAGCGCACCTTGTTAGCTGCTAAATGCACCTTGATTGGTCCAGCCTGATGCTGCTGCAGTCCAGAGCGCCTCCATTCTCTGATGTCACCACCACACAGGCTGCTAGGCATCTCGGGGATGAGATGCCTTTCCCGCTATCTAGACTGCTGAGAATGCAGTCTGAGAGTGTTCCCGTGTATCTAGAGTTACTGTTGTTGTGTCTTTCGGCTTTTCCCCGTTAGGGGTTGCCACAGCGGAACTCCGGTCCACTAATGATTGGTAGTTGATTTTTACGTGCCGAGTTACCAGCCCTGACGCACAACCTTCAACAAAGGTACACCCATTCACGCATGTCTCCACGCAGAAGAGACGCTCTAGCTGAGAATCAAACCGGACAGCGTCTTATTGTGAGGCGACAACGCTACCGCAGCACCACCACCCCAGGAATTATGGTAATGTGTTTCTTTTACTGTTTGTTTTTGTGTTTCTTTACTTTTATTTATTTTTGTTTTCTAGGTGGGAGGGCTGCAGTCCTATAGCACAAGCCGCCCCTACCTGGTTGGCTTTATAATAAACAACTGCTGGCATCTTGGCATTAAAAAGGAAAGTGAATAAATATATTTGCATAAACACAATAAATAGTAATATGTGGGATGGATTTATAAAGAGGAAAGAAAAACTGAAGTGACTGGAATCAAAAACAAAACAGTGAATGGGGGGGCTGCATACTGAGTTACATTGTGTGAAAAATAAATCAGAGAGCATGCAGTAATAATGATTTACTGGTTAAGAAAATTACTGCAGATCACATGGATAAATCATCCAGTTAGTTGCAAAAAACAAATTTCAGAGACCAAATACAGACAACAGTACAATAACACGTAAATGGCCCAAGACCATACATCTCAAATGTCCCTGATTTTGCAGAATGCATATGATTTCTTTAATCATACTTTTGACCTGTCCCTCATAACTTCTCAGATAATCAATGGTGATTAAACCTGGTTAAAGACAAATAAGGAGGATATTAGAGTAGGAAGGAATGCTGCATGAGTGATCAGTAGGACATCTACTGTAATGCTAACGAGTAGTGAAGATGGATCAGTAATAGGAGAGATGTTAAAGCCACAAAGAAATGAACTGGCAAAAGGAGGCTTCAGACTTGGAGAAAGAATCTACCTTTTAGTGTTTGGTAAAGGTATGTACAGAAGACCAACTTGCTAGTTCTAGGATGCCTCTTGAGTCAACACCTTTGTTAAAAGCTCAAGAAGTGGCTATAGCTCTAGTTGAATAAGCTTTTACCTTCAAATGTAAATATTTCCCATGATGAGTGTAACAAAAGCAAATGAACTTAGAAATCCAATTAGCAATCATTTGTTTAGAAGCTGGGTTTCCTGTTTCCCAACTTGGTTTCTTGAAAAGGAACAGACTTGTTCAGTTTTGCGAATGGACTTATTTATTTTATTTTACATTTGTTAACCAGGATAGTCTGACTGGATGTATGTCCATTTTCAGCACAGGCCCGGGGAGAAAAGCTCCAAATCACATATACAAGCAATAACAGTAATAAGCACAGCAAATTATAAGAACAGCAATTATAGAGGTGATCCATCATTCAACAGTCTGTTAACTAAGACAGAGTAGGAATTACATTCACATAGGAGGAAAAAATAAGAATTTAACAGTTTTTCATTAATTATGGCACTAGGGTAAAACAGTAGATACTTAAAGCAGCCCTGTGGAATATACATTTTGCAATATAGCATTCTTTCTGTATAGTTAAATATGTAGTATTCTACAGATATTGGCATAAATAAGGCATTAGTTAAGAGAGTATAATTGACAGGGTGTCTAATCTGGGTTAGTGCAGGGGCAGAGCCAGTGGTTTTAAAAATATTGTTTAAGGCCTTTTTTAAAGAGACTGAGAGAGAGTTCAAGTGTAAGGTTGGTGAGGAGTAAGTTCCAGGTTTTGCCCACGAAGTTGGTAAATAGTGACTCTCCAGCCCAATTACTAGCTCTTTGAGTCTTGACCATTAGTTTGTTAGCTGAGCGGAGTGGCCTGGGGTGACAGTTCGGTTTTATAATGTTTCGAAGAGCAGGTGTTTTTTTCTGGGTGTGTGAGAATTTTGTGCGCAACTATGAGCTGGTTGAACCGAAGTAGGTTAAGGAACTCTAACCACCCTAGGAGCTCAAGGTTTTGGCAATAATGGGTCCTGCATGTAGAGTTGGTAGCAAATCTAGCTATATGGTTATAACTACAGGTGAGTTTATTAATTTCAGTCTTATTCAAGTTGGAGAGTACAGGGGAAGCATATGGAAGGCTAGAGAGTAGATGAGAGCGGGCTATAGTAGTACGGGCTAGTGGGGTTAGAAAATGTTTATTTCTGTAATAGTGAGCCGAGCTTTTGGTTAACAGCTTTGATGGTTTTATTTACATGCAAGTCAAATTTGAGATTGCTGTCAACTATAACCCCTAATAGCTTAGTGCTGATGTCTGGGAGAATAGAGGTGCAATTATTGGATGCTATGGAGAAAGAAAGAGAAGTAGATTGACTGGTAGGGGTGAAAAGTAGTAATTTAGTTTTGTTAGGGTTTAAGAGCAAGCATTTATTAGCTAACCAGGTTTCAACTGCATTAAATGTAGTTTGGGTTAGGCTTTGAAGGTCTGATGGGGAGGAGGCAGAACAGATAAGAGTGGAGTCATCTGCGTTTTGGATGCAGGTGGCTTCAGGGATGGCTGCATGAAGGTTATTAATGAAAATGGAAAAAAGCAGGGGATCTAAGATGGAGCCCTGAGGGACTCCAAGGGTGAGAGGTAGGAGTGCGGACAGTTTGTCCTGCCACAGAACTGCTTGTTTTCTTCCACTCAGATAGGATGTAAACCATTGAATAGCATATGTTTGTCCAGAGATAAGCCTTCTAGAGAGTGGATTAGTAACTGATGGTTGACCATAACAAAAGCCTTTGACAGGTAAAGAAAGAGGGCTAAGGAGAGCAAATTAGAATTCCGGTTTAGGTTAAAAGTCTTAACCAAGTAAAATCTGAGCTGCCTGTGTACATCCAGGGAATTTAAGATTCTCTCTCCCTTGTTCTGAGGGTTAGGAAAAAGTCAGGGAGACTGGTGGCCTGACTGAGGGATAGTTCATTGACCACTTTAGGCATAAATGAAGAGTTGGCCCTTGGAGACATTTTGTCCTTATGAAAAGTTAAGGAAGGAAGGGACAGGATGCCATCAGGGTTGGTACTCAAACGCTTCGAGCTGAAGTAAGGGCTACCAGAAGTATTTATTTATTTATTCATTCATTCATTCAAGATTTGTTGACCAGAAAAGTCTGATTAGGACAGACCCTATTTTCAGCAGAAGCCTGGGTAGAAATGCTCCAGACGCATGTCTTTGAAATGTGGGAGGAAACCGGAGCACCTGGAGAAAACTCATGTAAATGCAGGGAGGACATGCAGACTCTGCACAGAAGGCACCCCAGCTGAGAACTGAACCAGAGAACCTCTTACTATGAGGTGACAACGTTAACTGCTGCACCACTGTGCTGACCTATGTATGTATGCACCTAGTATGGTTTTCAGAGTACAGAATTTGAGCTAGGCAAACACTGCTGGTTCAAAGGGATGCAGAGTGAGGTTTTTAAGGACAAAGTTCTCAATAAAACAAAATAGCTGTCCTGCAAGGTTTTAAATGAAGGACGCCTTTCAGAAACTGTTCTTCCAGCCTGGAAAGAAGAGTGGGTCTAGAAGCAAGCATTCAGAAATGGTTGATAAGTGTGCCTTAATACAGGAGTAGGCAAGACAAATTTTTAGTAGTTCACACAAAGACAGAATAGTAGGAACCCCAGACTGTATAGGGTTCTGTTCTCTAGAATGACACCAAGCAGAACATATTTTCTATTTGCCTCCCGAAGAATTTGTACATCTTCAGAAAATTGGTGTTAGGAGTCAGAACCTTATCATTCATATGAAATTCATAATGTTGGTTAGCCCATTTAAATGCTGAGTTAATATTCTATTGGTTAATTGATTTTAATTTGGATATATAAGGGATTAATGTTTTAATTCTTATGTATCTGATGAAGTCCGAATGTTGAGGACGAAAATGCATGTTTCTGCTGTGTTTTAAAAGCATTAATATCTATTGATCTCTGTTGATGTTTTTGTTTAATAAATCGAGTGGATATTATTCCCTGGGTCTCCTGTTTGGCTCATTGCACTCTTTTTTGGACTTATCATTCATAATATCAGGCTGAGGGATAATAGGTTAGGATGAAGTAGCAAATCCTTGTGCTGTGCAAGCAATTCCACCGTGTGCAGTAACTTGTGGTGATGACCCCGGGCTAGGTAGCAGAGAAGGGGAGATCAATGCTACCTTGACCAAAAGGGAGTCAACAACATGATTTATGGATGCCTCTCTGAATCTTTAACAAGACCTTTGGGAGTAGTGGTACAGGAGGGAAAGCATAAAGAAACCTCCCATTCCTCTACCGCTCACTCCCTTTGTTCTCTTGCTGTATTAATACCACTGCTTTTCACTCCTATGTCGCGTTTTTGACAGTCCTACTGGACTTTCTTTCTGGCTATTTCCCCCACCTTTAGCATTCCCTGGCTTGCCCAGGTTTAATACATAGGCTAAATACTTGTGATAGATTTTTGAGGTTTTCTAAAGGGGGGGGTTAAGGGTAAAAAAAAGTTATCTGTTTGTACATTGTGTATTTTTCTTGATTGTTTTCCACAATTTTTCTCATATTATCCTTGTCTTTTTTTTACTCACACCAGATTCACTTGCACAACTCAGACAATATGGGATTTGAGGGCCCTGTCTGTCTGGTTTTTACCCTCTCGTTACTCATTTTTATTTTCTACTTTTGTCCTGGTACTCTTTCCACATAGTTTCCTTGTATATATCATTAGGCACTAAAACCTTCACCGTCTTTTCTCACAGTCAAAGCCCCACAGCCTCCCAGTTCCTGGCTGGGTTATTCCCATATGGGTTCCCCTCTTTGCTTATGCACCAAACCCCCACTCCCCGCCCCTTCATATGCAGCTAGCTCTAAGCTCCTTTCTTACTTAACAATAAGGTCTAGTTCTTCTACACCCACTGGACCAAACGTTTGTGGTGGGTTCCCAGACCCAGAGTCTGGCTGTGTGTTTTCAACTTGGTACTTTAATGGTTCTTCACCTGGTACTTCAATGGCAATTTGGCAGGCAACTATTACAACTTATAGCACTTACTTTTGTGGGCGTTTTAGTCCTGTTTTCTTCCTTCTTCCTTCTTCACCCAGTGCTCTAACACCATAGCCCGCCCTTACCCCACTTTCCTGTTCACACTGGATTTTTTGCCACCCCTTACACCCACACTCTCCCTCCTCAGCCGCCTTTTTGCTTTGTCCTAGTTTACCTTAATATCACCACTTTTCCACTTCAGGCCAAATCTATGGCTCCTCTCCGCCCCTTTCACTTTATTAGGTTTCTTCACTCTTCCTGGTCCTCCTGTTCCCATTCTAAGTATCATGTCCCCTCGTCCGCATTGTGTTGCCAGACTCTCTCTATCCATCTTATGTCTCTCTCCCATTTCTGGTCAGCCGGGACCATTCTCCATGTGGCCCCACTTCTATTAATACATAATCAGTTTCCTTGTGTTTTTTTTTAGCCATGCGAACTTAACCTGAGGCTCCACAGGAGCCCCCATATTCCTTCCCCTTCCACCACCATTTTTGGAAAGCCAAATCCCATTTGTGCTCCACTCTCCAGTCAGTTACCTTCGGTCATGGCTCCTTCCCTCACCATTCCTTCTGTGTCTGACTGCAGGCTAACCCCCACACTCTTCCAACCCAGTAGATATACTTTATGCTCTCGTAGTTGAACTCAACTACCTCTTAGCCCCAACATGACAGTAGGTTTACTCCTCTCCCACACAACACCTGGCAGCCTTTTTACGATCCACTCACATTTAAATCCACGTTATTCTGCTTCACTAAACTAACTCTCTAAGATCTAATTCAATTGTTAATTCAGTCCTAATAGGTTTTTTAAGTATGCATTTTTTGGACTTTGGACATTTGCCTAATTTGGACTATGAGAAGCATTCTTGATGAAGACTTTTCAAAAGCGCCTCAGATATTAGTTACAGCATATAAAAGCTTTGTTGACATCCTGGGACTCTAATAACATTACTTTGATGGGAAGCTCTTTATTTCAGCTATATTTTACTGTAGTTTATGATACTTTTCTTGTAAAAACAAATCATTTCAGGACTCCAGGACCTGCTCCCACCCACCACTACACATCACTGAATTACCTAATAAAGGCTCCGGCCCCATAAACACACCCACTCACATCGATTTGAACACCCACTAACTCCATAACAAAAATCTCACCTTTTTCCTCTAACCCTCACTAAGAAGCACTTGAATGCTTCAATAAAACTACTAATTCGAAGAGGATGGTCTAACGTGTGGTTATTCAAACTACTGGAATAGATTTTAACCACAGTATTTTTGTCTGCAACCACAGGATCTTGCTAAAGCTGGCTATAGTTTTTTTCCACAGGTATTTAAACACTGAAGAAAACTGGGAACAAGAACAACCAGAATGGCCCTGTAGACCAAGAGAACCTTGGACAGGGCTGACACTGCTATTTTAAACAACGAGGATGGCTTAATTGTTTTATTTTACTTTGTTTTATTTGTTGGTAACCTTTAACAGAGTCTCATTAAATTAAATAAAAAGCTTTTTTAACAGGAGCACAATAAAATATAATTGTCTAGGCTTTTTAGCAGAAAGACCTCATTTACAGAAAATACTTTGAGAATTCTGCACTTACTCCTAACTAGTTCCTTTCCAGTTTTGTCTTTTTTTTTTTGAGCCAAGCAGTTTTTTCCAGGTTGCCATGAGTCTCCCTGATCTGCAACACAGCACTGACTTCGAACTCCAACCGGAAGAGAGCTAGAGTGGAGACTACCCCTCCTCCTGGGCATTCCCTCCAGTAGAAAGGAGAGTCAGCAAATGTTTACCACTCTTGCACAAGTTTTTCCCCTCGCACTCTAGGGGCCACACTCGCCAGCGTGGTGCACTGGTGTTGAGTTTAATTAGGTCATATAGATATGGGAATATTAGACTTGTCTGAGTTCTGCAAAAGACTATGACTGGTGCCAAGCTCTTAGTACACCATGGGAGCTACAGAAAATACAAAGGGTAAAGCAGAGAACTGATAGTGTGATGAACAAGCTGAAAATCTTACAAATTTTCTGAAGGAAGTATGAAAAGAGATGTGGTGACAGGCATTCTCTCATCTCTGTTTTCCTCTGATGTCATCTGTGATCACTTAAGTTTTCTATAATTTATTAGTTCATCACCCTTTGATCAAATGCAAGCAACAGAGCACTGAAAGTAACACTGGGCTTGATGCTCATTATATTTTGTACAACTGTTTCACTGTAACTGGTTAGAAATTCAGCTAGTACTACCTCTGTATAATTTTGTTTGTAAGTACTGTAATTTAAGAGTCCCTTCTGTGTTACTCATTACTGCATTAAGATGTTACATGCCTATGTTCCTTATGAAATGTTCCATTTATGTTTATGCAATGTTACTATGTGGAGCTTTTCTCCCCGGGCTCCACTGAAAATGGGTACAGCCCAATCGGACTTTCCCAGTAAACAATTGTAAAATCAATCAATCAATAATTCTTCAGATTCAAAGACACCAAGAAGACCTGAACAAGAAAGAAAGGCTAAGAGTCTGAAATAACATGTCTGTAGATCAATATGTATGTATACCTTTAAGAAGCTTTCTAGGGGCTTGCACAAGTGCACAAATACTAAGCACGTGTGAGCCTGACTGCCATTTTGTAGTAAGCTACCAAGATGTAAGCATGTATGTCCATGTGGTCTGTCAGTTAATCAGTTTGTTTATATTTTGTACTGCTGGTATCCATCCTGATGTGCTTCTGTGTAATAAAGCATATAAACAAATTACCTTGCCTGTTTGACTGCCATTTTGTAGTAAGCTACCAAGATGTAAGCATGTATGTCCATGTGGTCTGTCAGTTAATCAGTTTGTTTATATTTTGTACTGCTGGTATCCATCCTGATGTGCTTCTGTGTAATAAAGCATATAAACAAATTACCTTGCCTGTTCGTTTTCAATGAGTAAACAAGACAACCAACATGGTGTCAGAAGTGGGATCCAGAAATTGAGATTCCGGACCGAGAAGGCACTCAGTTAAAGGTGGAGGAATACAGAGGAATGGATCATCCCCAGTGCACATTTAGTTCGCAAAAAAAGTCAGAAATGTATTTCAGCTGCCAAAGCTTACTTAAATGATTTCTTATTCGCAAAACTTAAAACAAAACACTCAGAATGCTCTAAACGAATTTCTAAGTAAAGAAATGTCAGAAACTACAACATACTGAAAAAATATTTGAACAACTATGGAAAATGTTTCAAATAAAGTCTGAATCATATAAAATGAATAAAATAAGGGAAACTACAGCAGTTTTGCTATGCGCTACTTTTTCTCATTAATTTAAAGCTATTCAAAATATCCGAAGTATACCAACAGTTTGCAAGTTTGTGCAGTATTACAGTACAGTTATTTTGCAAAATACAGCCATTTCAGAGGATATTTCGCAAAATTAAGTATTTCAAAGAGTTTACTGTGCATTTGAATGTTATTACAAGTACTGGCTGTGTGTGCATGTTCGTGTTTAATTACAAGGACCATATTTTCACTGTTTAGGCATACTTTGTTGGCATGGCTAAAGGATTTTGTAGATGAGCACCACTTGTCTTTGATAATAATATTGCAGAGAACTGGAGAGTGTTTGTACAACAGTGCGATATTTTCATACAAGCTGCATTTTCTAATAAAGATGACCATACAAAGGGATTTATTCTGCTTAATCTGGCTGGTTTAAAATCCATAGAAAGAGAGCGTTCATTTATGTATGCACCTGCTATGTTTGCAGGGGAGGGGAAAACCATCATACAGTTGTACCGTTTGAGTCAAGGGAAGGCCCCGAGTGCTTAAAACATAAATTTAGAGAAATGTACAACCCCCAAAAGAATATTGCAATGGAAAGGCAGTTATTTTACACAAGAGATCAAAAGCCTGGTGAAACTTTTGCAGCATATATAACTGACTTGAGAAACAAAGCTAAACTGTCCAGATTTGGTGATTTAAGGGATGTGTTGATAAAAAACAGACTAATGTGTGGTATTAAAGATGACTGTGTGAGAAAGATTTTGGTTCATGACAGTGATTTAACTTTGAACAAGGCCACTGAGATTTGTCAGATATACGAGATCACAGAAAAGCACACAAATATGCTTACAAATGAGAGATGCATGCTACCAGTATCTTCTAGTGCTCATGTTGATAGTATGCAGCACATGGTTAAAAGAAACAGGCCCAAGCACATGGCAGCAACTGTAAGCCCTGCAACAGTCATTGGGAAACGCTGTACTTTTCTAGCAAATTCCAGAGTGTGCACAGTCTCAGAGAAGCACAAGAGTGAGTCAGCAAACTCGAAGCATGTGCCCTCACCCAGTTTCATTGTCAACTGTTGTAATTGTGGTGGTAATCATGAACCCAAAAGAGAAAAGTGCTTAGCTTTTTGTCAGCAATGCCACAAATGCAATAAATGGAATCATTTCAAAAGGTTCTGGAAATCAAACAAGGCGCATTCTTTTATTAAAAGTGAACATTCAAAGAGACAATTTGATCAAATAGATAACTGTGACCGTACTTTTTATGTTGATGGTGCGTCAGTGCTTAATGAAACAAAATGAAGTATTTTGTACTCTCTGGATAAATGGAAGACCCACAGAGCTCAAAGTTGACACAGGTTCAAAGTGTAATATTACATCAGCAGAAACATTTGGTAGAGTATGTGCTGGTGAGAAGCTTGATTTGGCAGAGTGTGTGAAGCTTGTTGCTTATGGTGGTGAATAAATTCAAACTGAAGGTTCAATAGTGCTTTCATGTTAATCTGCAGGGAACTGCTATGACTTGCAATTATACATAGTCAAAAGGCACATACAGTCATTATTAGGCCTCATAGACAGTTTGAAAATGGGACTTTCATTTAATAAAGTGCAACCATGTAAGCTTGAAAGACCACTGTTCTAATTTGTCCCAGTCTATTTTCTTCTACCTATGCTGATCTTTTCGAAGACAAACTAGGCAAACTCCTAGTTGTGTACTCCATGAAGTTAGACCCAGAGGTCAGTCCAGTTGTCAGACCAGCCTGGAAAGCTCCAGTAGGTATGCAGAACAGAGTCAAGGCTGCAGTAGATAAAATAGTGCAGCAAGGTGTGATTTGTCCAGTTGATGCTCCTACTGAATGGGTATCTGCCGGAACTGAATGTTGCGTTTCTTTCTTATTGTTTGCACAACTGAATGTTTCTTTTCAAATGTCATTATACTGTGGGTGATCATTATGTATGTATACCTTTAAGAAGCTTTCTAGGGGCTTGCACAAGGGCATAGATACTGAGCACGTGTGAGCCTGACTGCCATTTTGTAGTAAGCTGTTGAGATATAAACATGTATGTCTGTGTGGTCCATCAGTTAATCAGTTCATTTATATTTTGTTTTGCTGTTATCCATTCTGATGTGTTTCTGTGCAATGAAGCATATAAACGAACTACCTCACCTGTTCGTCTTCAATGAGTAAACAAGACAAGCGACAATGTTGAACAGGGAAACCTTGAGAAAAGTATTGAGAAGAGAGAAATCCAGTATAAGTCTCTATTCTCCTCCTTTTCTTGGTACTTTTATAAATCCTGGAACAGAACCCTTTTTCTATGTGCCATTGTGGAACAGGTTCTACTGTACTTTGGTCTAGCAGAGCTTGAGGAGATTTTGGGAGTGGGTGGAGGAATGCCTTTAAAAAGGGGAATTTTCTTCCAACCCATCCTGAAACCATGCAAAATTACTGAAAAGACACATTTATCTGAAATTATGAGCTGCCAGTTGAAAAGAGATGAGATTAAGTCTCTTGACAGAGGGAGGCTGGACCAAGGAGAACAGGAAGAGGTAAAAATAGTCAGGCTAATTTTGCTGAAAAGGGAGGCCTCCCAGACTTAGAATCCCTGTTTAGTTTATCTTGAAATTTCTTTCTAGGCATTTTCTTTCCCTTGTCCGTGGGAGGTCTAGACTCCTGAGAGAGGAGGTGGTGCGCTTAGCTGGGTAGTTTCTTTGATACCTCGGGACAGACGTGAGGAAAATTTGTCTGCAATCCTTCATAATTTTAACTTGCTATTTCAAAGCTTTGAATAAGTTGGCTGCTTCACAGCTAAATAACAGATCCCTATTTAGGGTGAATTTAATAACTTTGTTTTGAGGTTCTCAGGTAAGGACTTAGAGTGAAGCCATGTGTACCGTCTGAGGGAATGGGTTGGATGGTAGCCTGATCCAACAGATCCTGCAGAACCACAGAAAAAAATTAGGAAGTTGTTCTTGAGGAGGTTGAGGTAGACCTGAGAAGTGGGGAAGGGGTTTCCATACCATAAAATAACCATGATGGATAACAGACAGAACACCCAAGAGTCTGAAATAATCTATTGCTAGACAGGGAAAGCCTGAGAGACAAGGGGAACCTGGCTCAGGGGAGGAAGAGAAAATATGTCAGATGAAGGCAGATTTGTCCTGAAAAGGTGTCTTGAGTTTTAGAGGTCTGGGTGGGTTTACTGGTGAACATGTGCTTGTGAAAACGTTTCCCTTCTGACAAAGCTGTCTACAAAGACAGGCATACTTGGATAGTTTTTCTAAAACTTGGGGATGGGAGAAACAAAAATGTGCTTAAAATCCTGCATGTCTTTTCTTAAACAAATCAGTAGCAGCCGTACCAAAGAGATGTTGGCTGTGAAAAGGAGCATCTAGGAGCTTGGCCTTAATACTATCAGGTAAGGCCTGGAGATGAAGCCAGGAGTACCCCCTCATAACTGAACCTGAAGTAGTAGCTGCATCACAACTACATTTGAAAGAGTGATGGGCTACCTGTGAGGTGCAACTTAATAAGGAGAGAGCAGCACACTTGGCCTTCAGATCCAAAGGATCTGACAACTGCTCTCCCAAACTTGAGATAAAATGGCTAAAACATACCTGATATTAGGGGGTTGATAATTTATGGCCCTAAAAGTCACAGTAGCAGACGTATACACTTTTTTCCCCAGCTTCTCCACAGCTTAACTGTCTTTAGAAGGAAGAAGTCTGGAAGAGAGTAAAAGCTTTGATGAGTTGTCAGCAGAAACAGGGACCGCATCAGTGTCTGAAGGACTTTTGTAAAGCTATTTAAAAATGGTCAGGCTTCTTAATAGCCAGAGGTTGAGAACAAGGAGCGAAAGAGGTAGCTGCAACTGTATCCAACAAGGCATCCAACGCAGGGTTAGAGCAGAAGGTTTAGGAGATTCCATTTACAACAACTCATTAATACCTCTTTTGAATATCAGACACCTGGGAATAATGTCACTTAAAATTTCCCATCATGTGAACCACAGTGTTCCCACAGGACAATTCCTCAAAGGAAAAATTGGGACTCAAGGAATCCTCTTCTTCTGACCCACAGTCCAGTAGTGAAGCAATTTGTGAGGAGTAGGCCAAAGATTCATCTCCTGAATCCACCTCCTCATCTGAAGAATGGGACTCTCTAGTCCTTTTGCCTGGAGCAGATGAACAAGGAAAAGCAGGAACAATCAGCCAACCCCCTGAGAAGGATTCAAAGCCACCAGGGCATTATACAACTTCAGATAAAACCTTGACACTCCTTTTGAGGATCTTTAGCAATGACAGGAATATGTTTAGTTTTCTGCTTCTTCTTTAAGGGGATGCCAGCTTTGACTAACCTAGGGGTCTCAGAGCCATGTCTAGACTCAATAAGGGTACCAGCAGCCTCTTCCCTAACAAGAATCTGGGGAATCCCCCTAGGACACTCAAAATGATAAGCCATGATTCCTCTTCAACACTCATGGGAGGTTTTTGCACAACCTCAGAAGACATGCATGAAGTCAGTTCCATGCCAGCCCCTGACAGGGTCATGGCAGAGGAAACTTATCAGCACCAGACAATCTTCGGAGTCTTCATTCACCTCAAGAGAGATGTTTAGTAGAGGGTGCAGAGCAGCAGTTTCAGACCAACATTTTTTGGGTCTTCTTTTTAAGAGATGGCTGCACCTCAGGATGGGCAGATTTGGCTCCTCAATAAAAGTAATTGCCTATACTGGTTGCTCCTGGATTCCTTGTTCCATTCAATAAAACAGTGATCTGCACAAAACACATTCTTTAATAGCTAATGCAAACTAATGTAAAGGCACTATTATCAAGTAAGTGGCACAGACAGGGTATCTGAAATTCCATGTACTGGACAGCCAGACCACTTCTTCTGAAGTACACAAATTTGATGGGAAACGTGAAGGATAAGTAACTGAAGGGTGTCTTCCACCACAGGATGACAACAAGGTAAGAGTCTTGGAGGAAAACTGCAGTACAGAGAATGGGTCTGAATGGGTATGCTTCCTTCTCATCAATAATGCTACTGGCCTCTGGCAGTTGTTGCTTTTCCTTACCTGTGATGATATTCAAATATGACTCCTGGCAGAAACTAAGTCAATGGTGAACAAGCTGGTGGATCCGTAAAAACATTTAGCAAAGCCTTTCAGTAAGGTATTAATTTATTGAATTTTCATTCCCACTGAGGAAAGCCTGTTGGCTGAAACCGGTCTGGGTTGTTTATTATATTTAAATAAATACTTATGTATTTAACTTATTAGCCTTATTTTGTTGCTTTACACTGCGTTTGGTGCTGGTAATTTTGTCTACTTATTAATTTATTGAACCCAACACCTGGATGCATCCCGCCAATGACTAAGGTGCCACCACTGTCACAAGTGGATCATAAGTTAATTTCTTTAATGATTCCATGCCAATAGCAACATGCACCAATATACTGACAGTTATTACCACTATGAATCTGTTGATTGCTGTTTCCATCCCCTCTCATCATCAATGTCAACAAAATGCCAGATACCATACTGGTGGCTACAGAGGGGTAAAATATCATTAACAGCATCATTTACTGTACAATCACTAGTAACGACAAAGTGGGTACCTTCTAATTATAAGGAAATATTTAAGGGCACAGACAAATCATAATGCTGCAATCTTACTTCTGAAGTCTGCTGCTAGCACAAAACAATAGGCAGACTCCAGAGCTAGCTGTCCACCAGATCATGTCTTTAAACTTTCTGGAGTCTCAGCAAAAAGATTAAGAAGAAGCACTGAACTATACTGACCTACATGGCATACTAGTAGTAACCACTTAAAAAGATGGTAATGGCAGAAGGGTTATACAATCCCTAATTCAGTGTACAGGTTCTCACAGTGCAGTGGATTATGAATATACAAACTTTGAAATATCTATGAGACATCTTAGTCTAAAACTTGTCTGGTGTTGAAAGGAGGGAAGATCAACCTTATTACTGTTGTACTGTTGGCATACATTTACTAGAACAAGAGGGGCACCTGCTAAAATTTATATGAAACTGCTTTAAACTTCTGGCTCACCAGTACAAGTTATAAGGAATAAAATAAAAATGGCACGATGAAAAAACAGAAGACTCATATCCTGCAGCTGCCCTTTACTTAAAGGTTAGTGCTAGGATCTTGTAATAATTGTTGTCTTTTGCCAGATATCCAAATGAAACTTTCTAAAGACGGCTGATGAAGACGCAAACATTGCAGTCTCTTCCCAGAGCAACTCCCAACTTGTAAAATATAAGAGGGCTAATCTATAAAATGAATAAAAGCATACTGCAAATCTGTAGTGCAATACAAGACACCTGTGCAGGGTGCATATTAACCTCATGTAGTACTCTCATTACCTCAACAATTATTTACCTTTTACCTGTACTGTGTATTTTGCTAACCTCTGCTGGTGCTGCCATCTGTGCTACTATGGTTCCAAGGCTAAACTAATCAGAGCTTCTAAATAAGTCTGAGTAATCTACTGAGAAAAGGGCAGCAACGAATGGAAACTAACAGTGTTCACTGGCTGCTTATTCTGCAGAACTGTAGGGAAGAGAGTTAACCTGCTATCTATACCCTCATTAAGTGATAAGTCCTTTCATGTACTGCTATCTACACCCTCAGTAAGTGATGAGTCCTTTCATGTACTTGTTCTGCTGACTACAAACGTGCCATACTACATCAAAAGGAAGCCCTTTCTCTTCAGTGGGAATCTGCCTCTGCAATAAACCATATGTCTTAACAGCAGCAAAGAAGGGCGACACCAGGCTACAGGAGGGCTTGCACTCTCAGTACACTCAGGAATTTTCTTATGCCCTACTCTGCACCACTTGGTGGCCAAAAGCACCCTGTCTGAGCAAGCTAAGTAATGCCAGACTCTGCTGCATACTCCCATACACTAGTCTCTAGTGTGATGCAGTCTGAAAGGCCAAAAATACTGTCTACTGGTCTGCTTTTTGCTCTTCAAAAATGTTACTGGCATCCACCAGGTGCTGCTTGAGCAAAAAAACCTAGTCATAGTTGTCCACACACACACACACACACACACACACACACACACACACACACACAAGGATAGATGAGTCAACAATGGCCTGTCATACACAGGTCAAACAGTCTACAGTCTAGGTTCTATCACACTGAGCCATAAAGCCAGATCAAAACAAGAAGTTTGTTTAAAAGCAAAAAGGAGAAAGGCAGACCTATTTTGATAAACATGCTTTAACACTAGATAGGAGTACATAAAAATAAAAAAAAGAAAACATCTGAGTTTGCCAGCCAAAGAACAACAGTTATAACTCTTTAAGCCACACAAATACAACTTTTGTCCAGTCTAATTATAAGCTTACAAGTCACTCTGTATTAAAATTTGAAGACAAACAAGATGTATTTAACACGTCTCAGTCTGATCTAGGCGTGATTCATAAGGAAGTTTCTTAAAGTTCTACCTTGAGCTGCCTTTTGTTCTCCCATTTTATGAGTTTTACATGAATGCATCTGTCTTATAGCCGTGGTGGTGCAGCGGTAGCACTGTCGTCTCAAAGCAAGAGGTTCTCCTATTCGATTCTCGGCTAGAGCGCCTTCTGTGTGGAGTCTGCATGTCCTCCCCGCGGTCGAGTGGTGTTCGAAAGACATGTGTAGAAGGGCATGCCTTCACTGAAGGTTAGGCATCGAGCTGGCACCTCGGCACCGTAAAAATCTACTGCCAATCATTAGCGGACCAGAGTTCCACTGTGGCGACCCCTAACCGGAAAAAGCCGAAAGAAGAACAACAACATAAATGTATCTGGATTAAAAGTTATCTTAGACAGAGATGACCCAGTATTTCTTAGTTCTGTGTTTAATAGGCTGACAACATAAATCCCCCTGTAAACTAGCTTTTTCACGTTTGCTGAACCCAGTGATGATACTACTGTGCAAATCATAAACTTCAAATATGGATGGCTCAATACTTCACATTTCCTCAGCTAACACCACACTGCAGGGATTGTCAACAAGACCGTAACTTTGATAAAACCTGTCAGAATGGCAATGAGGTTAATCTTGGGCAAGGCAGGACTAGCCATAGGCAAAAAAAATCTTACTCATAACACTATGCAGTACCACTCCGAATGTTGGAGGGAGTTCCAAACCAAAACTTCTATCAAAGTTCTAAATTAATATTTTCGGTTTATCTTCCTCTCTCCTCTTAGACAACCCCATTGTGCATCACTATAGTTAACTGGCTACCCAGTGGTGATGGGTCTGCCTGCTGGCCCCAGTTCTGCATAGCCTTATTCACAATGTCAAATGCCATCTCCTGGTCAACAAAATATCTTTCAACACTATATTTTATTGTCTTCTCAAAACAGCAATAACTGCAAGAATCAATCAGAAAAGGTTAGAAAGGATTGGGAAGAGAGACTGGATAAGCAATTCACAAAGAAATAATGGAGGATATATATATATATATATATATATATATATATATATATATATATATATATATATATATATATATATATATATATATATATATATATATATATGGGTACCTATCAAAAGATCGACAAGCGAAAATAACGAAAGTCACTCCACCGACAGCTGAAATACCCAACATCGCAAATCACGTTTACCAGGTAAGGGGTGTAAATTCTCTACTCAAGCCTACCATGGTTTAGGAAGTGTGCAAGTGTTATGCATGTGTGGTAGGCATGAGTAGCGAATTTACACCCCTTACCTGGTAAACGTCCGTGATTTGCGATGTCGGGTATTTCAGCTGTCGGTGGAGTGACTTTCGTTATTTTCACTTTTCGATCTTTTCATAGGTACCCATATATATATATATATATATATATATATATATATATATATATATATATATATATATATATATATATGTCTCCCAAATATGCAACAATTGACTGGAAATGTTTACATATGTATTTTAAACCCCAAGCAGACTCCAGAGAATGACTCCAGAGAATTTTTTTCTCAGGTAGACAGCAAATGTTGGAGGTGTGATGGGGAAGAAAGAGGTAACTGGGAACATTCTGTCTAGGAGTGTAATGAGTTGGCGGCAGACTTTAAAGATTCCCTGCAGACTATTCCAGCAGAAATATTGGGGAAGTAAACTGGTGTATTTAGGGAAATGATTATTCTGAACCATGAAACAGACTCAGAATTGCCTAGACATAGTAAGGCCTTGTTGAGTCTAATTATGGTGGCTGCCAGAAAAGCAATTACTAGGAAATGGAAATCAACGTTTAAACCAACTGTACTAGTAGTAGTGAATATAGTAAAAGAGATCAAACAAATGGAATTGGGATCTTTAGAAAAGGGTAGGATCAAATTACATAATAGAAAAAATGGGAATTGTGGGAACAATATATACAGGGGGAGGAATCAGGTTTAAAAGAAGGCATGATTTAAATGAGCTATGTAATGTTTTACTGACTGACTGGGTAGACTGTAACTGATGCATAATGTTTGCAAGTAAAATTATGTCAATATGGTTTGTGATGTATAAAACTTGCAACAAAGATTATATCAATAAGGTTTGTTGTCATCTATACAAATGTACAATTGCCTATATCATAAGTGATAAACAGCAAAACAATCACTTTGCTATCCAGTCTACAGTACAGGAGACTTTACAAACTGTGCAGCAGAGAGAGACTAACAAAATACATCCTATGAATTTTAAAATTCACAGCAGCAACAACACTGCAGGCATCTCCCGTGAATTACTGCAGTTCTGCACATGAACCTTACAGGCATAGCTACAACTACAAAATAAAGATTAAGGGATGGTTTATAAACATAAAAAAATGCACTGGAGCCAAAAAGTGCAAGCAGCTTTACTCAAACAAGAGTAACACTTTTGCAAATAATGCTTTATCAAGTCGAATTCAATAAAACATTACAAGTATAAGTTTAAAATACATACTTTAAAAATCACATGATCGATAAAACCAATCAGATGTTAATATTCTATCTAAGATGACTTGCCTTAAGTACTGGTTGCAAATTAACATGTCCATTTAGCCAAGGATATTAATAAGCTTTCAATATATTAATCCACTTATCTTCACAGTTTTCGGTTTGTGTTTTTACGTCACCACCTCTCAAACATTCATAAACTATGTCTAACCCAGCAGATTTAAAACTATGACCTATATTGTCCTTAAAAAGTTTAAATAAGACATTAGTATCAATTTTTCTTTTGATATTTGAAATATGGTCACCTATTCTTTCCTTTAGTTTTCAGTTCATCCTTCCGTCACTGAAAGCAAAACATTTTTTGCATTTGGTAATATATACCACATTGCTCGTATCACAATTAGCATACTTATTATACTTATAAACTTTTAAAGTTGCTGGATGGCAAAAAAAAAGTTCTTTGTTTATATGACAGCAAAAAATGGCATTTATCACAAGGATAAGTACCTATTTCATTATTATGATACTTGGAAACATTTTTTTATATTTACTGTATTATGAGATGGTTTGCACGCTTAAAACTTATATTTAAAAAGGTGTAATTCAGTCCACTGTAACTCATGTAATCCAAAGAGCCACAGTTACATTCACTGGAGTAACTTAAGTCTTGTTTAAATTATATCAAAGTGATTTTGTTAATTCTGTACCTTTTTTACCCAGAAACACATTAAATAAATAAGCAATTATAATGGCTCACTGTTCAGTGCTTTCACCACTTGCAGTATGGTACATGGTTTGACACCAGCCTTAATTGCACATACTGTAAATAGTATCTCTTGTATTTTTAATTCTAAATAACATATAAATGGATTGTCTGTACATTCGTACTGTTATAGTGCATATAACTGTAGTATTCAGCCTATGTTTCATTTTCTTTTGTGTTTTGCACCGTGGTGCCTGGATCGTGGCTGAAAAGGTCTGTTGACTAGTCCACCTAGCATGTTGGCAAACTGAAATAGTTAATTAATATGCCATGCTGGACTGTTGACCACGTTAATGACTAGGCTTGTAGCAGAGGATAGTACAGTGCACTACATAGGCAAAAATGATGAAATAAACAAAAGCTGCTTTTTCTGTACAAATTTAGTGTAACAATTACCTAGTTATTTGTAGCGAATGCAATCACAATGGGGTTTGTTTAATATTTAGTCATACATATACTGTACCTGATATTTGGTGTTCTAATGCACTGTAACTAGTGGCAGAAATTCAAGGTACATACAGTCAATGCTATTAACAGGAAAAAAAGAAGGGTGTGAAGCTCTTCTAGACTAGTGGTGATAGCCCAGAGTTTCCCAATGTACTCCTATATCCATTTAGGACATAGAACTTTCTTCTCAGAAACAACCTCTCCAACATCATATCTTCCCTATGCCATCTTTTCCTTTGCCCCCCAAGTCACTTTTCTACCTATACCTAATGTTTTATATATATATATATATATATATATATATATATATATATACATATACATATATATATATGTACACGCACACACACCCATACACACATGATCAAACAGGAAACCTAGAAAATTAAGCGCCTCTCAGTAACAAATATAAATCCAAAAGCAAACCAAAACTGGGAGGAAGCAAACTTGGCTGAAGGTTCCAGATATAAAAATGTTTATTAATGAACAGTAAGTGCTTACATATATAAACGTGTGTGTGTGTGTGTGTGTGTGTGTGTGTGTGTCTGTGTGTGTGTGTGTGTATATATATATATATATATATATATATATATATATATACACACACACACACACATGTATAGCTACTTCACACTTTATTGCCTTATTCTTTCATCTGCTCTTTCCTCATCACTTTTGCTGATTACTTGAATAGGTTGTTCTTGCACATACTGTGTACTGCAAGACTATACCTCTTTCACCTGATATGGTGTAACAAATCTATCTTTCTTGCATAGTATAGCAGTGATGTTGGGTGTCTTGATCTCCACAAAAAGACACTGTTATGCAAATTCCTCTTGAGCACTAAACCAGACCATCTTTTTTTGGAGAAGGTGCTCGTTCTGTCTAGCAGGACCTACTGTTGATATATTTTTAACACAAGTAACATTATAAATATATATTTTAACTCAAAACATCAGTACAAATCAGTGTGACAGTCAAATATAAAATTCTTTACAAAACTCCAGCTAGCTGTGTTGGCATGTCTACGGGTCAGCTCCCAGTGTTTTCTCCTGTCTTCCTGATGAATCTGGGCAACTTGGGGCAATGCAGCAATTGTCTCATGTACACAGGCAACCCTCTCCTCCTACCACCAAACACTACAACCTGTGAGAGATGCACTTATATAGCCAAACTGGAAGCAGAGCTCTCTTCTCCCAAGACTGGCCTAGACAGTCAAGAGCGAAGGTAAACAGTTGCACCACACCACACTCATCACATAGTCCCTCAAAACCTAGACCACCAAAACACACATATAGCAACACAAAACACACACCTACATTTGCAGAGGGTCTCAATAAAAATCTGCTCAAGCAACAAAGACCTCCAAAGCAGAAACACAAGCAACCCCCCCCCCCAACACAACCCAAATGACACATAGTCCACAAACTCAGTGTGCCACTCAACCACAGCCCATAAGGCATAACAACGTACCCGACACTCTAGTCATAGGTGACTATAGTCAGGCACACTGATGTTCCACTCACCAGGCTAAACACGGAGAAAGTTACTGTCAGCTGCTTGTCGGGTGCCAGGATCTGCCACAACGCATGCATTCAGGTCACTCCACAACAAGTACAAATATGACTCTGTCATTGTCCATGTTGGTGTGAATGACCCGAGTCGTACCTCCCTGGACTACATGAAAAGAGACATGGAGGAGCTCTCCGATCTTCTAGCCCAGGCAGGTATGACCCTAGCCCGGAGTAGCATCCTGTCATCACCCAGTATGATATCACAGTAAAAGGACAAAATGATCGACTTCAGCAATTGGCTAAGCTTCTGGTGTCATTCTAAGGGGATCCAGTATCTGTCTGCCTGGGATGACATGATCAACTGACCACAATGCTTTGCCAGAGATGGCCTGTAGCTGTCGCCCTTGCGATTCCGGATACTGGCTAAGGCTCTTGCCACCCCTATAGTGCCTTTTTTAGGCAAGGTTCAAATGACAAATTCACCACCATAACAGGTACAAGCAAGCAAAATCTGAGAGTAATGCTACTCAATGCTAGAAGTCTAAACCTCAAAATGCATTCACTCAAGGCACTCCTTAAAATGGAGAACATAGACATCTGTGCAGTGACAGAGACCTGGTTCAAGGCTCCAGAGAGCTCCCCTGCATTACCAGGCTATAATTCATACCACACCTTTTGGCCAACTAACCTGGACCGAAACACTAAAGTCGAAGGAGTGTCCATATTCATTAAGGATATCCACACCTCCAGGCTAGTTCCTCAGCATAATGCATCTGAGATTATCCAAGTGCAACTAACTCTGGGCAAGACCGCAATCCAAACTGTAACTTGCTACAGATCCCCCACCATGCCCCAACCATGCCCCAGGATTCCCACTCCTCATTTCTTGATACGCTGGAAAATATTAGGGTACAACCCAACACCCTAATAATGGGCAATTTCAACCACCCCACCATTAATTGGGAAAACTACTCATGTGCCAACTCTTTTGCTCACCGTTTTCTGGAATTCATAAATTCCAGTGCCTTGGATCAACTTATCCACACCCCGACCAGGGGCAGCAATATCCTAGACCTGGTCATTACCAACACGGCCGACCGGTGTTCCACACCAGAGGTCAATTCCTCGTTGGTCAGATCTGACCACAAGCTAATCACCCTAGACATCCACATCCCACCCCCACCCCCCATTAGGGAAACCACCATAAAAAATTTCTCCAAAGCCAACTTCACGCTTCTTAAAACAGATATGGCAAACTTCACGACACCCATGCAGATGGACAATAGAAGTACGACTGCTGAATCCTACACAAATGCACTTTATAAGCACTGACACGACTGCATGGATCATGCTATCTCTAACAGAACCAAGATGCTATCCTCTAAAAAAAGGAAGCCAATCTGGTGGTCCCCTGCCATTAACAAACTCTACAACAAAGATAGAAACTGTTGCAAAAAAGAGTAAAACCCCATGACTGGAGAAACTCCCTGATCAGCCTCATTAAGAAGCTGAGATCCCTCATAAAATCTTCTAAAGCTAGTTATGAAAACAAAATTGCTACTGATTTTAAAGACAACCACAAAGCATTCTATAGCTATGTCAAGAATCTCAATGGCAACACTCAGATCTGCTCTGAGTTACAGCACAATGGCACTAAATATACAGAACCAACTAATGTTGCCAACATCCTGGCAGATAAGTTCAGTACTAACTTTACCCCCCTCTCACCCCCTAAAGTGCCCATCTCTATACCGGAAGAATGCAAAGTCCCTGTAATCACAGCTGCACAGGTAAAAAAAAACATACTATCCATTGGACTTGACAACATCCCAGGCTGCGTTCTACATGAATTACAGAATGAACTGGTACCCCACCCTAAGCACCATGTTCAGTCATAGCCACACCTCAGGCTTTGTGCCCAGTGAATGGTGCACAGCGGTGGTTATCCCACTCCACAAAGGGGAGCCACCACGGACCCCAGGAACTACCGCCCCATTAGCCTAATGAGCCTGGTCTGCAAGGCCATGGAACGTATCACCATGGAACTTATAAACAAAGACATTGGTAATCTCCAAACTCTGGACCTCACCCAATTTGGGTTGGTAAAAGCAGATAATATCTCCTAAACCTGATGGACTTCTTTGAAGCAGTTACCAAAGCCATAGACGAGAGTAAGGTGGCTCATACAGCCTATCTAGATCTCGCCAAGGCTTTTGACACCATTCTGCACTCTGGAATTATAGATAAACTCACTAAACTAGGTATAAATTCCTATGTCACAAGATGGGTTGCCAACTGGCTCACTGACAGAACCCAAACTGTGAAAGTAGCAGACTCCAAATCCGACTTCAGACCAGTGACATGTGGAGTACCACAGTGTTCAGTCCTGGGTCCTCTCCTGTTTGGTTCATAGGTGGGTACTAGGCTATCTACCCGAAGGCATTTATAAGCCTAGCCAGAATGTGCTGGCTTTCGCCGTCCCCTTAGATTAGTTCCCTGTGCCTCTGTCCAGCAGAGCCACTGAAGTGATCCCCGAGGTAAAATTTCTGTTTCCCATCCACTCATCAACGTTTCTTTTGAAGAGTGTTAACGAGGAGCTCTGCCTAATGCAGATTGGGATCTTGTTCCAAAGCATGGGAAGTCTCTGGGACAGGAATCTATCCCTCCAGCATGTCCTATTTATTGTTGTGGTGAGACTTAGATCCCTAGAGCGTGTGGCTCGAGGGGATAAGGTGGTATCTACTTTTCTGAAGTACAGGCTAACACAGAAGGTCTTTGGCTAAAGAAGTTTGCAGATGACTGCAAACTAGGAGCCATAATCGAAACTCCTAATGATGTGGACATCCTACAAAAGGGCCTCACCGAGACAGATGCCTGGTGTCAAAGCCATGTCCTCAAGCTCAATGCCAAAAAGTGCATTGTCATCCCCTTTGGTAAAAACTCTGTACCCATGAGCTACCACATAGGTGGTAGTCTACTTAACACTGAAAGTGTGACAAGAGACCTTGGGACACAGGTGGACAGTAGTCCCTCCTTTGATAATTCCATCGCCACAGTAGTCATGAAATCGTTCTATGTGGCACACCTCATCACAAAAGGTTTCTCATCCAGAAAAATAGAGGTCATTGTTCCCCTCTACTCGTCACTCATCAGACCCATTACAGAGTACAATGCTCCTTTTGTTGTGTACCACAGAAGACATCTACAACTGGAAAGGCCACAGAAATACCTCATAAAGAGGATTATGGCCTTGAACAGATGCCCTATGCAGACCATCTCAAAAAACTCTAGCTTTACTCTGTTGCATATCGCCTACTCACTGGCAATCTCTGCCTAACATACAAAGCTATGTCAGACCCAGCGCTGTTGGACATGCTCCACTTAAAGAAATCCCAATCCCTCCAAGCTACATGCTCTAGGGACCTAAACCTTGTCAACACAATAAACAGAACATGCTGGAGGGGATAGATTCCTATCCCAGAGACTTCCCATACTCTGGAACAAACTACCTATCTATATCAAACAAAGCTCCTCATTAGCACTCTTCAAGAAAAATCTTGATGATTGGATGGAAAATAGGAAATTCACTCCGGGGATCACCACTGTGGCTCTGCTTGACAGGGGCACACGAAAATAATTTTCTTGGGTGGAAAAATCCAGGGTACCTTTTTGGCTAGGCTTACATAGGCCCTAGGACCAATAGCCTAGTACCTACCTATGAACCTATGAAATGCCATCCTCCATGTTCGTTTTCATTAAAAACAGCATTAAAACAACTGTTCTTAATCAAAATGGTCTACAGCCCACTCTTCCTAAGCAATTTATTAAAGACACTGTTATGAGGCACAACCCCAGACATATGTCAACTATACATATAACTGTACATAAACTACAGAGACAAATCAGCATGCATAAATGTTGGTGTTTGTGAAAGGAGCAGTACATTTTTGGTAATTAAAATGCTAGGCAAGTACACATCTTCATCACAAAGAGGGATGAACCCCTGACTGCACCCCAAGGGCAGCTGGGTTCTAAAAATAGACCAGATTCTGGAAGAACTCACTAGGGGATGGGACAGAGAGATCAGGTCACCCATTCCATGTTACAGTTATGACAAGTTCTTTCTGTTGCATAACACCTGTCAAAGGACCATATGAAAATGAATCTTCTACAGAACAGCACAGTGGCCCCTATGAAGCAGTGTGTAATACTGCAGCTGGGCTGGGTGCTTGAAAGCACACACCCAACACCTGGTCTATAGACCCTGCTTCTGCAACATGCCTGCTGTAAGGGGAGAGGCATTAAAAGTGTGACTAAGGGAGATAATGCCAGCACAGCTATCTGGAATTTTGTAAATAATTATATGTCAATTGTGAATATCAACATGCTTTATATAAGATGCTTGTGTTACAACTGTATTAGAACTGTATGTCATGTGTACATCAAACTGGTTTGTACAGACGTGTGTTAAAAAGTTTTTTTTATAAAGTGCTGGTGCTTAAAATGTAACCACAGTGTGCCCTACTGGAAAAGAAAAGATGTACATAATACTGTAACTGTTTAAATGTATATATTTTAAAAGTGGAAACTGGAATACAGGGGGTTAACCAGAAAAAACAGCTGAAATTAAATTATTTTATGGCTATGCAACAAAAGATGATATATTTCAGTTTCAAGACAGCTAGAGACACAATGTCTGTACTAGGAAGCTTTCTGTATTGTCTTTATGGTGAAATAATTACTAGTCTTGAAATGTGGAGGAATGCAATTGTTTTATGACTTCTAGCATCTGCCAAAGATCTGAGGTCTATGTATTTTAACAGGTAGATGCTAAATACTGCCAGCTTCCAGCAGTGGGGTTTTCACCTGGGATAGAGTCAGATGACAAGAAATTATGTCATTCTGAAAGCTATCCAGCCAGTAATAGTTGAAATATTAATTTGAGAAGTCTTTTAGAGAGACAGAGCATTCTGTATTGGATTTGACAAGAACCACTCACCACAACATCTGCCTTGCTCTAAGTAAGTAAGTTTCTACGGTATAGTAACTCTTTTAGATACAGTCAGGAATATAGCAAAGCTTAGTTTATATATATTTCTTTATTTATTTGAGACCGTCCTGCAATGTTGTTTTAAATATTTCCTGTGGTTTTGAACTCTGATGTCACTGTGACTATATAATATTGTTTTGTTCCTTTATTTATTACTAAATATATTAAAACCGTTCATCGTATCTGATCTCTGTACAGATATTTAAGTTTTGAGAGTACTTACATATTTATTTGGTGACACTGTGTGGGCCACTCCTAATAGCATTGCTCTTGCTCAAACTACCATTTGTATTAATATTAATTTTACACAGTAAGACTGGACAGCCTTTGTTAAGGGCCTTATAGTAGCTGATAAAGACTTGAATGGTGGCAGTGGTAACTACCTTATAATCTGGGCAGAAGGGGGCATAGCTAGTAAACCTGTGCCAACCTCTCCCAGGTGTGTGTGTGTGTGTGTGTGTGTGTGTGTGTAAATCAAACCTCAAAGAGTGTGTGTGTGTGTGTGTGTGTGTGTGTGTGTGTGTGTGTGTGTGTGTGTGTGTGTGTGTGTGTGTGTCAGCTACATGGGTAGGGACACAAAGCACTGGCTGGATAGAGAGGGTGCTGATAGGTCTTGGCTTGGTCATACAGCGGAGATCTCAACTCTATAACTGTGATAGTGGGGAGTCTTACTGGGGATCTGCAGAATGAGGGAGAAACCAGCCCAGGACTGACTGTGGTCTCCATGTGCTCTTAAGGGAAACTGCAGTTGATGCAGAGAGCTACATCTGGAAATACTGTGTGTACTTGTTATCCTCCCAGTGTACGTCCCCCACTGTTGTCAGTGGTGAGGAGTGAGGCTCCTTGATCCTGTGGTGGGTCGTCATACAAGGGATATAAATAAATCTTCAAATTTCCACTACACCATGACCATGATTCCAGGTTCCTGTCTGCGTCAGAGAGAATCCCTGAATGCTGGAGAAAAGTAGGAAGAAATTAGTCCAAAGCAGCTTGGTGGGTGCAGGGGCACAAGGGTGAAAAACTGCTAAATAAAAAAGACAAGCAAATACATATAACATATTAGAGCTTTTGTCAGTTTGTGAAAAGGTCCGAAAGAAGACCGACTCTACTTCACTGCAGTAATAGGGAGTGATTAGCAATATTCCAAAAGTTAAAAAAGCAGGCACAAGTAACCACTTAGAGGTGTAACAAAGAAACAAAAGGAGAGAGAAAAATACCAAAATCAACTGAAACCACCTTTTAGTAAAACAAAGTTTAGACCTTTCGTCTCCACACATAAGGGGGTCTTCTTCGGAGCTGATAAATCGGTAAAGTGACTTATATTTAAACAGGAAATAATACATCATATGATTAATACAGTAAAGGAACAAACATAATAAATGCAGTTTAAAACAAGACATTATTAACTTTAGAATCCTCTTTATACCAACATTCATATGCGGTTTCCTAGTTAAGAGGATGTCACTGCACCGATTAATTACTTCTGAAAATATTCTAATAGCATTGGTTTCAGATAGTGAATTCGACCACAGCCTGAGTCAAGAAAAAACTGCTTGCCCAACTTATGTAAAAAATATATATATATATATATATATATATATATATATATATATATATATCAACTTCTGTTTTCCAAGCAGCAAAATTAGTTAAATATTTTCTTACAAGTGGGTGGAGGAACATGTTCATAATAAAATGAAGGAAAGATGAAATCAACAACTAACAAAATAAAGGATAACTGACCTACTGGGGAAATGAATACCAACCATTTTACTTATTTCTGCCTTTGGAACACTTTTTACAAATAATTCACTGAAGTGCTATTTCTTACCTGATCTGTGACAGCCAGTTTCTCCACTTTTTTTCATAAAACTTTGGAAGGAGCTGCAGATGTTGAGTGTCAACAGCCTTGAAAAATAAAGCCAACAATGCATGAGATAAAAAAAAGTAAAATAATGAAACAGTACAGAGCACTAGCGGTCTAGACTTTTTTTTTTTGTAAAATTCAAATGAGTACACTTACCAGACATGGTACAGTACTGTATTACAAGAACACTAATAAATGAAAGGAAAACAGAATACAAGAAAGGAGAATGCAAACAAATGAAACTCCACCTTACAACATAACACAACTTATTTCATTTCAGAGAAACATTTTCTTACAATATCAACAAAATGTAACGGAAAAAACCCAATCACTAGTTTAATCCAATTCAGTGTTGTAGGGAAGACAGACTCTATCCCAGTACTCAATGTATATGCAAAGGCAGAAGCTAGTCTTGTATGGGGCATTGTCCTATTACAAGACATACATATACACCCACTCACATACAGTGTGCAAAATTCTGGCAATCTGGAGGACCACCAATTTACCCAGAACCTGTATCTGGGAGGTGGGAGTATAATGGAGCACCTGGCAAAAACCTCAAGTAGTCAAATGGAAAACATGCAGACTCTGTTTTTTTCTCAAAACATACTCCAGATGAGAGCACAACTGGAGAATTAAGCACTGAGATAACAGCACTTATCATTACACCACTCTGCAGTACAAGAAACTCTTCAGTAACTTTCAATTTCTTGGTTTATATTTTTCCTGACACAGATCATGAAGGTTCCACCACTTCTTTTTCTTTCTTGCTCATATTTCACTAAGGAATTTATCTCAGGCTGCATGTCACATGCTGGACATACTAACCCACAGTTTTATACAGTGAACTCTCTTGCGGAGTTCAGTAAAATGATGAAAAGCAGATATTAACAGCTAAAATAAAACTCTTGATCCAAAGAGTTAGTTGGCGGAGAAATCTTAATATGAAAATTAGGGATAAGCTACCCTGCAATAATACACAAATCAACTAGCATGTACACTCATTTCTGACCAGTGCATTCCTGCTTTTAACTTTATAAAATTACAGTCTGTATAAAATACTCAGCTTTCATCTGACCTAACATTTCTTTGAAGTAGCAACTATCAGTGACAGAAGAATAAGCACTTTTTGTTTGTCTTGGCATGTTTTAACATTTATTTATTGACATTTGGTGACCAGGAAAGTCCGACTGGGGTCAGAAACCTATTTTCAGCGGAAGTCCGGGGAGAAAAGCTCTAAACAGTAACTCAAAGACAATAGCAGTATACAGATCATCAGAATTAATAATCATCAAAAATTCAAGACACCATAACATGTAAACTAAATCCAAACAAAATCTACCTGTTTACCTATACTGTATTGTAGAACCAAAATGCATGATAAAAAGTTTACTGCATATCCTCAAAACACAAATTCCATGAAATTAAAAATACTGTTGGTGCTTGCACTTTAATTTAACAATGCCAGCAACTCATAACATAGTCACTATCTGAAAAGAAAGAAAAAAAAATGATCACATCTAGGCAGTGCCATGGTTTTGGGATGCAAACTGCATTATTGGAACCAAAAAAGAAAACTTTTAGTTATGTACTCACCATAACTTCAGATGTTTGGGATCCATCTCGCCTACATTCTGACTGATGGGTTCGGAGCCGATCCCTCGGCTCCGACTCGGCACGCTTATGCCAAAGAGCGAAGTCTCTTATTGGCTGAGCTTACTATATCCCAGGATGCACCACTACCAGTCCCCCAGATCTAGTTTGTCCGCATACATGCACACATGCAAGCACTGCTTATATAACATCGTCAGAAGAAACAAGATAAAAACAGTAGAACTCAAAACCGTTCAATCTCTTCTGATCTCCAAGGCCGGGGAAGGAGGGTGGATTAGAATGTAGTAGATGGATCCCAAACATCTGAAGTTATGGTGAGTACATAACTAAAAGATGTTATGTGATCCTATCTCGCCTACATTCTGACTGATGGGACAGCGTCCTAGCACCTGAATCCTGGGTGGCTCACTGGAAAACACTCCTGAGTACCGTGGAACCAAATGATGCTCGCCTTTAGATGCCACATCCAATTTATAGTGGGAAATGAAAGTGTGCGGATTGGACCAAGTAGCCGCAGCACAAATCTCAGAAATAGCGAGCTTGGAATGAAAGGCTATAGAAGTAGCCATAGCTCTGGTAGAGTGGGCTTTGATAGATGTTGTAAGTTGCTTATTTGAAGAGGAATAAGCCTGAGTTATACAATCTCTAATCCATTTGGAGATAGTAGCTTTTGTGATGGTTTTACCCAATTTATTGTCTGAGAAGGACACAAACAACTGGTCTGATTTACTTAATTTGCTGAGTCCTGTCTAGATAGAAGCGCAATTGCCTGTGAACATCCAATTTATGGAGAGTGTATTCTGCTTCATTGGAGAATTTTGGAAAGAAAACTGGTAGCTCTAGAGATTGTTGGAGACAGAGATTAGAACAGACCTTTGGGACAAAAGATGGGTTAGGCCTAAGTGATACTCTATCCTTGTGAAAAATCAAGTACGGTGGTTTGATAGATAGGGCTTGAAGCTCTGAAACTCTTCTTGCAGAGGTAATTGCAACTAAGAAGGCAGTTTTCCAAGACAGATATTTTAACTCACATGTAGCAGCCGGTTCGAAAGGGGAAGATGTTAATGCACGAAGCACCAAAATCAAGATCCCACGGAGGCGCAGGATGAAAAACTGGGGGTCTTAACAGCCCCGCACCTTTAATGAAAGTTTTGCATAATCTGCTGCTCATCAACGGTGGATCCATGGATTCGTGAAATTTAGAGATAGCTGCCAGTTGGACTTTAATAGTAGATACTGAAGATCCTTGATTAAACAAGGATGTTAAAAATTTCAAAACCTCTGGTATCGGGGCAGTGATAGGGTCTAAGCCCCTGAGTTGAGCCCAGATAGCAAACCTCTTCCACTTACTGAGGTACAATTTCTTAGTGGTGGGTTTGTGGGTCAAGATAAAATGTGAATAACTTCCGGGTCTAAGGTGTGATTTCTGACTAAGGTCGGAAGTTGAGGAGCCAAGCTGTCAACTTCAAAGTGTGAAGGGACTGGTGTTGTCGCCCCGACTGATGAATTAGCAGATCCGGAGTTAGATCTAAAACCCACGGATCGCCCACGCATGTTTCTTCAGGTAGGGAAACCATACCTGACGAGGCCAGTGCGGAGCAATTAGTATCATTGTAGACCCCAATTGAGAAGCTTTCTGTATGACTTTGGGGAGAAGTGGAATCGGAGGAAAGGCATAAAGTAGCCCTGTTGGCCAAGGTTGTGCTAGAGCATCCATAGCTGCTTCCCCCTGATGTGGAGTCAAGGTGAAGAACCTTTTGCACTTTGTATTTTGTGGTGTTGCAAACAGGTCGCAGCACGGCGTCCCCCATCTTCTGAAAACCTGAGCTGCTACTGTTTCGTTCAGGGACCACTCGTGAGGAGAGAGAATTGTCCTGCTTAATCTGTCTGCCAATATATTTGATTTCCCCGGAATGTGGGTCGCTACCAAGAAACGGCTGGTAGCTACAGCCCATTCCCACACCCTCATGGCCTCTCTGCAAAGGGGTAAGATCTGGTCCCTCCTTGTTTGTTTAGATACCAGACCACCGACATGTTGTCTGTGTGGATGGCGATGATGCCCTGAGGGAGAAACTTGTGTAAGGCCTGTAGGGACAGAAGTACAGCCCTCATCTCCAATACATTGATGTGGAGAAAAGTTTCGCCTGGAAGCCAGGAACCCTGAACTAACCTGCCCAGACAATGCCCCCCCCCACCCTGTCTGGGAGGCATCTGTCGTCAGGGTGACCACTGGAGGGGGAATAACAAAAGGACTTCCTTGATTTAGATTGGATGTCTGAAGCCACCAGCGAAGGTCCCGTTTGCACGTTTCTGTAACCATAATGGGGTGATTGAGGGGAAGATCCTGAAAGGACCATTGAGTCGATAATAGCCACTGAAGAATCCTCATGTGCAATCTTGCCAGAGGAACTAGAAGAACCGTGGCAGACATCGAACCTAAAAGTTGCAGGACCATCCTGGCTGGGGCCTTGGATCTTGAAAGCAGGGCTTGAACTTGGCCTTGTAAAGTTTGGATCTTTTTGGTAGGAAGAAAAACGCGCATCAATTTTGAGTCTATCTCTGCTCCTATGAATCTTATGCGCTGAGAGGGCAGCAAGACAGACTTTGACCAATTGAATGTAATTCCCAGGGTAGCACCCAGGGAAAAGGTGGCTTTGAGGTTGTCCATTAGTAGATGACTGGTGGTGGCAGTCAGGAGCCAGTCGTCCAGATAGGGAAACACTTGGAATCCAAGACTCCTCAGGTGAGCAGTTACTACTGCCAAACATTTGGTGAACACCCTGGGGGCTGTGGTGAGACCAAAGGGCAGAGCACAAAATTGGAAATGACTGTCTCCCAGGCTGAAGCGCAGATACTTCCTGGACGCCGATGTATCGGTATGTGATAATAGGCGTCCTTGAGATCTATGGAGCACATCCAAACATCCTTTTCCAATAATGGGAGAATGGATTGTAACGTGACCATTCGAATTTGGATTTCGTGGACGGATTGGTTTAGTCTGCTGAGATCCAATATTGGTCTCAGGTCCCCTGTCTTTTGGCACTAAAAGAACCTTGAGTAATTTCCGGATCCGATCTGGTCTGTGGGGACCGGTTGGATGACTCCTTTTCTAGCAGCTTTAATGCTTCTGCGGCTGCAATTTCCCTTTGACTGGGTGGTGGGTCCGGGATTTTTGGACGGTGGGGTGAGTGTGTGAAGGGAATGGTGTAACCTCCGGCAATAATCCGAAGCACCCATCTGTCCTGAGTGATTGACTCCCAGGCTTTTAGGTGCTTGGCAAAACGGCACCCGACTGGCTCCGGAGCAGCACAGCCGGGCAATCCCTCATGAAGTGTGGGAGGCTGAAGAGCCACGAAAGGACTCGCGGTCTCCAGAATTGCGGGGCCCTCTGCCGCCTCTGGGACGGCATCTCCCAGAAAAATTTCCCCGTCCTCTGCCTCTGGAAGGGGAATCTTCCTGCTGTTGATGGAAAAACTTACGTGATTTGCGGAACCACATCTTCCCTCCTCCTTTAGCCTTGGGATAAGGCCGAAAGGGAGTGGAATAACGTGCACCTACGGCAGATAAAGTTTTTCCTTCTTGCTCACAGCGGGTAAGAGTGTCTTTAACCTTAGGTCCAAACAAAGAGGACCCATCAAAGGGAGCGTCGGTGAAGGAAGACTTGAAGGCCTCCGCAAAATGACACAAATGGAGCCAGGCTTGTCTCCGTAGAGCCACGCCTGTGCCTGCCGCTCTACCCGCCCCTTCGGCCGCATATGAAATGAGCCTCATGGACGAGTTAGAAATTGAAGCAAGGATAGCCAACTGAGAGCTAACCGACTGGGCTAGCTGCTCAGGTAGGTTACCAGAGAGGGAATCTGACAGCTCCTTGACCAGATCCCTCTGAAGCCTAGTAAAATGTGCCAAATAATTCAGGGACCTTAAAGTAAAGGCCGCTGAAGTCAGGGTATGCTTCCTGCATCGTCCATGCTCCTAGACTCCTTATTAGGAGGATGGACGGACATTGAAGCCTCTGCCACATCCTGTTGTGTAGCAGATGCCACCACCATGGCATCTACAGCCACGCCTTTAGTCAGGAACTCCTTCTCGGGTGGGGCAGACAAAAATTTGTTAGGACGAGAAGGGACTGGTTCCACGGTATCAGGATGTTCCCACGCCTCCGACAAACTAAATCCAGGAGCTCGTCGAAGGGCGGAGACACCCAGGAGGCGGAGGGCTGAGCCCCAAAGGCCTTGAGAAGCACTGACTCATCAGCAGAGGGGGGTTTGGATATCCAGCCGCCTCATTGTTTGAGGATCTCTAAGATGTCTGCAAATGAGACATCATCCGAGGACGACTGGGACCCCTCCGCATCATCAAGATCAGTGTCCGATGTAATAGACTCGGGAGTCCACGTGCTTCCTCTTGCACGATCTCTTCCTTGGGGGCTCCTCTGAAGACAACTCCAAGAACCCTCAGGAGGAGGGGAACCCCAATGGGGGTAACCTCAGGCCCAGGGGCTACGCTGCCTAAGCAGAGGGCAACTGCCAAAGACCCAGTCTCCACGCCCAGGAAGGTGCCGGTAAAGCCGGAGAGATGGCCGAAGAAGACTTGGCCAAGGCACTCCTCATAGCTCTGAAAGCCGGACCCCCAGAATCCTGGGAGTGTCCGGTCCCCGGAGCCATGACAGCAGACGGAAGTCCCGCAGCCGAAGCACCGAGAGGGAGGCTCGGAACCGACAACATAGGTCCCGAAACATCACCCCCAGGTCCAGCCGAAGAAGTCCGTGTACCAAACTCGGACCCGAAGGCCGGGGTTGGAGTAAGGGTCAGAGCCGACCCTAAGACCTCTACCGGCTCTGACAGCACCTGCTCCGACGGAGCCGAAGCGGTCGGAGGAGGAATGGCAATGACATGGGCTGTCGGCTCCGAAGCCAACTGGGTCGGAGCCGAAACAAATTTTTGAAAGACTGGGGACTGGAACAGTCTTTGGAGCACCCTGTCTATGTCCGAATCTGACATCCTCGATGACCTAGAGGATACTGAACGGGTTCGAGATGGCCTCTCCAACGGCCCCAAGGGGCTAGGGGACCGGCTCCGAGGCGACTCGATGACTATCGGCGCCGAAGGAATACCCAAACTAGTTTCCATCGGTGCCGAGGAGGGCTTCGGCGCCGAGGAGGAAGTGTCTGAGCGGACAACCTTCATCGGCTCCGAAACCAGGGGAGCCGAGGAAGATGACTCCGCCTCGATGCCCCAGCCATCGGCTCCGAAGCCAGAGGAGTCGAGACTGGTGGCATCGAGGCAGACCGTTCACCTCGCCCAAGTCCTTGGAGCCGAAGGGAAAGCCTGCCTATGTCTTTTGGCGGTCGGATCCGACGGACTGGTCGGAGCCGACGCCCTTTTCTTTTTAGCAGGAGAAGGAGAGGATGCTAAAGCTTCTTCAAAGGAGGGTTTTATAATGCCTTTCAATATGAGCTTATTTTTCCTCTCTTGGAGGACCCTTGAGGAAAAAGCGTGACACACGCTGCAGGACTCCTGCAAATGTTTTGCACCCAAACAATAAACACAGAGAGAGTGGTCATCTGTGATAGACATTTTAAAGTTGCACTTGGTGCACTTTTTAAAGCCTGAAGGCCTAGGAACCTGAGACATTCTGAATTAGCCAAAACACAGTACAAACACTGTAATTAGAAAGAAAATTTTCTCTCTTTGTCCTTCTTTTAAAGAAAGAGAAAAATCAGTAATATATAGGATCCGAGATCCCTAAACAGAACAGAAGTCACCTACAATCAAAAAGACCGGGAAAGGCCTTTCCACACAGAGGTACTCCTAGTCAACACTCACAACACAAGAATTTACCAAGTAAATTTCACCAAACGCACTCTAAACACAAGAATAGCTGTTAAAACAGCTTTTTGTTGAAGAATAAAGAAATTCCTGACAGAAAAACTAGTGAAAATAATCACTACTTAGCTCAGCCAGCTCGAGACCACGTCTTCACTTGTTAGCGGCAAACGAGATCTGGGGGACTGGTAGTGGTGCATCCTGGGATATAGTAAGCTCAGCCAATAAGAGACTTCGCTCTTTGGCATAAGCGTGCCGAGTCGGAGCCGAGGGATCGGCTCCGAACCCATCAGTCAGAATGTAGGCGAGATAGGATCACATAACATCTGAAAAGTAAAATCAATATGGTAGTCCATGTGGCGGCCATTTTGCTGTATAATAAACTAAATTTATTCAGTAATACTTAGAGAGAGAGTCAAATGTATTAACATACAACAGAATAAAATTTGATGAAAGTTTGCATATTGTTTTCCATTTCAGAGCACAGTTTTTTTTAACGAGTATCAAATAAAGTTAGCGCATAATAACATTTTTTTTAAGAAAAGAAAACAATTAAGACAGTACTGTATATGAAAATAAACAAAATGCTCTTTGAGAGTTGTCACTTGATTGGATGGCCAATCTTTAGTCTTGACAACTCCATTTTGCTGGTGAAGAAATGGGCAAACCTGACAAGTTCCTAGGGCGGCCACCCTCCAACAGACATAAGTTTGCAATTCTAAGTGGGTACAGGTTGACCATATTTGTCGAGGTCCTTACAAATTCGATTTCAGGGGATGGTCAAGATAGGCAAGCCTGGCTCATCTTAAATTTGCATACTCATTCAGTTGGTTCTGGAAACCAGAAGGCTGTTGTGGGTACCTAACAATAAAGTTCATCACTTTATGGGATCTCTGAAGGGCCAATATTAGAAAACAAGAAGTGAACAGGGGTGGAAAACAGATCACAATATCTGGATGTGCTTTTGGCCATATAATCGTGGCTTCTCCAGATAAGTCCAAAAGAAAAGGATAGTAACCAGTTGTTACAATCACGATCAAATGCTGTACAGCATAACACACATTATGTCATGTATATGTCTCTGGAGTACAACCATCACAAATTATTAAATATTATTATACAAGAAAAGAAATAACAGAGAAATTCGGTGAAGGGTTCCTCAAAATCAGGCAGGAAGCACTGTAGACTATTATCTGTGAACAAAACAGTGAAATAAAGCCCAGTTTAAGTTCAGCATCCCCAGTACAGAAGTCGTCCACATTTGCTAGAGCTGATGCAGTTGGTCTTCACATGGTTCCCATAGTGGGACTTCATGAGCAGTGGTACATCCTGAAAGGGTTGAACAGTCACTAGAGTGTGTGTAGTAATCACGATGTGCATCAACTTGTTATTGGTAGGCAAACTAACACAGGTAAATCCACTGTTTAACGAAGAAACGACAAACCAAAAAAGAAACCAAGAAACTGTTCCACCGGTAATCAGGAAAAAAAATCCAACAGATCCTGCACACGAAATGTATAATCGAAATACTGTTTATTAAATAAACAGTATTTCGATTATACATTTCGTGTGCAGGATCTGTTGGATTTTTTTCCTGGTTATCGGTGGAACAGTTTCTTGGCTTTCTTTTTTGGTAACACAGGTAAATGACAAAACTGCAGGTAATCTAACCGCTGTATTTTACCATACTTAACACTCCAAAAACGTATGCTGCAAATACATAAAAATAAATAAAAATATATATTTATGTTTTTTTCAGCTTGTGAACAAACCTATGGCTAATGCCATAAATGAAGAACAGACACCTTGAACATGTAAACACTTCCTCTAATACACACCCTGGCCAGGAAAACACAGTCCCATTCATAATCAGGAACACTAATTCTGTGCAGGTTCAAACAATGGTACAACAGCAAATAAAAGCACTAGAAATATGAAGGGTTTTAACTGAACTTTTAATGAGGATGAAGTTAAGAAAACCTTGTAAGTGTACATAACAAAAACAGCCGGGGGTGGGGTGGGGGGAGGGTTGATCTTCAGAGAAACTTGCCCTTAGTCTTAGATATTCATGAACACAAGGCTCTGACAACATTTTAAGTCTAGTGATGCAGTTTCTTTTGAATCTCCTATTGACTCAGGGTCACCAATCACAGAAGCACAATTGTGGTTGCCTTCTCTCATGTCAGTCTGGACCTAGAAATAGAAATGTAGAGAGGAGTAGCAGAAGAGATGAAAGAATATACTGGAGCTGTGCCTTAGGAATCCAATCTGGGGTCAAGTGTCAAGCAGAGCTCAGAAGTACAGACTGCCTAAATTAAGGATACCAGTTTTGAAACTTGTTACAGCTAGGACTGCTAGAACATGTGTCAGATCTACTACATGCCTAGCTTGAGTAATGACAGACTAAAGTAACAGAGTGCAAGAAGTGAAATAAATAAGACTTTTATGTCCTTTTAGCTAACATATTAGAGCAACAAATATAAGCAATTACTGATGCAACCCTAGAAAACATCTGCTGCCAATGCCTACAAAATGGGAAGGGCTCTGTATAGTTCAAGGAAGCTTTTAATAAAGTGTGAACTATTCAGTCCTGCATTGATGTAAAGACAGTCTGATTCCCAACAGAAATCTCTTGTTTCCCCAAAATGGCGCTGATATTGCATTTTAGTGGGGTAGAATCCTTACTTTCTGTAACTTGGAAGATAACCAGGTCAACTGTTTGCTAATGCACAAAGATAGGTACAGGAAAAAGGGGAAAGAATCCAGCAAGATATTTAGAAAGATTGAACAAGTAAGCAGAAAGGTGGTAGTTAAGGTTCAGTGCACTGCAAACAAATGTAAAGTGGTGCATGGGGAAAGAATCCAGCAAGATATTTGGAAAGACTGAACAAGTAAGCAGAAAGGTGGTAGTTAAGGTTCAGTGCACTGCAAACAAATAGAAAGTGGTGTACTTGGAGCATAACAAAATACTAGCTCAAGGGAGTGAACTAATAGGCTTCGGCCACACAGCAGATAAAGGATTTCAGTGCATTAATCACACCTGGACTGGACCACTGAGAGTACAGTGAGATGGCAGTGATGGCAGCAGCAAACAGTATGCTGGGGTGCACCCTCTGGTGGATAGCCTCCAGAAGCATAAATGCAATATGCAATGCTTTTACTTTACAGGGTTTGGTTAGAAGACACATTCAGTACTACAAGAATCCACAGTGAAGCTACCATAAAGACTGCTGAGATAGGGAGGAAGGGATATGAATAGATGCTAGAAGATGTAGGGCTTTCTTCACATGAAAACAAAAGAAACAAAGGACATCACACTTGTGCACAAGACCATGTCAAGTGGATGTGAAGGGGTCACTCTGAAGAGGAAGGATAGAGAGATAAATAGAAGAAGAGTGCACAGACACCAGATAGCAATTGATCTCTGAAACTTTGAAAGCACTTTTACTTTCCACCACCCACTCCAACAGTCCATTTCAGGGGTTCTGGACCACTGAAATGGACTGCTGGAATGGGTGGCGGAAAGAAATGTACAGAACCAATCGATATGGAGCGGGTCAAGGGGCAAAGGTCAAGGGAGAAGGTAGGGACAGGACAGGTGATGGAATGTTATGGCACTTAAAGGGTATGGCAGAGAGGTTTATTGCCTCCACATGCTATTAAACAAATGTAATGAGAATCTCCTACCTTCAAGCTATAAAAGGATGAAATGGGGATAAAGTAAGAATACAATGTCATAAGAAACTGGAAGCCAGTAGCTGATGTATTTGGTCAAGCAGCTGACCCAAGTTCCTATGTTATTCACAGGGAAGAGTAGAAGTTGTAAAGAAGGAATTGTAAATTGAAGGCCTAAAATTATGCAGAGTTTTATAAAAGTAGGGCAAACTTCACAGTGATTAAGAAATACCTCTTAACAAGAAAGGAGGAAGTAGGATATGGGGTATACACCTTTAAATATTCTAATGCCTACTGAACTGCATACCATAAGGTACACTTCCTTCTAGAAGTCAGAAAAGAGACGTCATGGAGGCCTGTAGCACATGTACACTGTCTATGATTACTGCACATTTTAATGACTATTCTAATATTTGAACAACCACAGTTACTTTGTGGGAGTTCTATACCTCTTCTTGTGGTAAGGATGCCAATTTTGGAAGTACTTATTGCCTGCAACAGTGGCATAGAGGAATAATGCCCTATAACCCAGAAGACAACTGTCTGCTTAGTGGCTTGGGCACCCGACAGCATAGGCAGTCTACTTCTTTCTCATCTTCACATTTACCATCCTCAGTTGCTACATCACTCTTTATTCCCAAGCATTTAGGGATTTGAAAGGCACCTGTATACAGCTATGCCTGAAACCTCAAAGGTAACACGTAACAGTGTGCTGAACTGTTAGTAAATGGTACCACCTTCAGTGTGCAAAGTGACATAGCAAATCTGCTGGATGACAAATTCAGCTCAAACTTTACCCCCCACTCCCCACCTCACCACCCCTTGTAAAACCTCTACCACCATAAGCCCCCCAACTATCATCATGGAGCAGGGTATAGCAGCGCTCACTGACGCTAAAAACACAGTTCTCAGTGTCAACTGACATTATCTTTCATCTACATCCTCAAAAACAAGCTACATACCAAGTGAATGGTGGATGTCAACAGTTATCCCCCTTTACAAGGGTGGACCATCAACCAACCCCAGAAACTAAAGACCCATTAGCATGACTAGTCTAATATCCAAAGCCATGGAAAGGGTATCATGGAAATGATTAATAAAGGCACTGCAACCTACAGGCACTTAACCTATCCCAGTTTAGTTTTCAAAGGAAGGTCAATGGATGAATGGAAAATGATGCATACTATCTACATAGACCTGGTCAAGACATCTGACAATACCACCACTCAGTTATTGTGGATAAACTCAATGGACTAGTTTCTAAATCCCTGTACAACTTGCTAGACTGTCAGCTGACTCACAGATATTACCTAAGAGGTCAGGAATGGTGTGACCACCTCTACCAAGAGGCAGGTCACAAGTGGAGTACCACAAGGCACTGTGCTGGGCCCACTCCTGTTTGATATATACTTCTCAGAGGTCAAGGTTAATGTCAAGGGCCTCTGGCTCTCCAAGTCTGCAGATGACTGCAAATTGGGAGCTATCATAAATTCCCTCCATGACTCTAATATTCTGCAAGAGGGTCTAACACAGACAAATAACTGATGCCAAAGCCAAAGATTAAAACTTAATGCAAAGAAGTGCATTATAGTGCCTTTTGGGAAAATGTCTACTCAAGGAAATTGATCCATTTATTAGATAACCCTAAGGGTTGATCTGGCTGTTAGAGAAAGTACAGTTTTGTACCTACCATAAATGTAGATGTCCGATAGATATGCAACTGCAGTCCTGACATATGGGTTGTCCTGCCTCAGGCAGCCCTTCGGTCGGCCGGATTCCAAAGTCTGGGTCCGGCGTTGGCTGATGTTGCCTCTTCCCCTACGTCAGAGCGGCCGGGGTATAAAAGCATCAGCAGACGCCATCTTCTTCAGTGTTTCTTGCCCCAGATGCGAGGTGCCCTCCAAGGAAGGCTAAATTTAGAGAATGGATAAAAAATCCAGACATGCACAACAGTAATAAACAGATACACCATAACAGATATCCCCAGCTAATTAGAAAAAGGGGGAGTGGACCCAAAAAAGAGAATTACAGAGGGGTAGGAGGGAGGGAAAACCTGACTGCAGTTGCATATCTATCGGACATCTACATTTATGGTAGGTACAAAACTGTACTATGTCCTTAAGAATGCAACTGCAGTCCTGACATATGGGTTGAATACCATAGCCAAGCTGGGGGTGGTAGGATCTAAGATAAGGATGGTGTAGCTAAAATGCCCTGCAGGACTGCAGAAGCAAAGCCTGCTCGGGATATGGAATATAAAGGCAGGTTGTAATGTTTGGAAAATGTATGCACGGAGCTCCATGTAGCAGCTTCTAGAATGTCCTTTGTAGCCACCCCTCTTAGAAAGGCTGTGGGGGTGGCTGTAGCTCTGGTGGTGTGTGGTCTGATATTGGCTGGCACACCTTTTCCATGGAAAGAGTAGCAGAATATGATGCAGTTTCTAATCCATTTTGAAATTGTTTGTTTGGAAAATGCCTTTCCTTGTGCTCCAGCAGCGTAAGCCACAAATAGTTGGTCAGACTTTCTGTTGGCCTTTGTTCTGTCCAAGTAGTAGCACAATTGTCTGTGTATGCTTGATTTAGAGAAACCCTGGATATCACTTTTGGCATGCATGAAGGATTGGTTCTCAAAGAGACTCTGTCCTGATGGAAAATGAGAAATGGAGGTACTGCCATGAGGGCTTGTATCTCCGAGACTCTTCTTGCTGAAGTAATTGCCAACAAGAAAACTGTTTTCCAGGAGAGAAATTGCAATTCTGAAGATGCTGCTGTCTCAAAAGGAGGAAGAGTTAATTTTTCCAAGACGAAGTTGAGGTCCCATGCAGGCACTGGTGGTTTTCTTGCAGGTTTGATATTCTTTATCCCTGTTAGAAACTGTCTTAGCAAAGGATGTGAAAACACAGGTGGATCACAATTGTATTTTGCTGAAATTGCTGAAGCGTGTATTTTTATGGAAGAATATGAAAGGCCATTGTGAAGTATTTCTGCCAAGTATTCTAGTATCTGTGGGATGCTCATTACTGATGCATCCTGACCCTTGTTGGCATTCCAGATGTTGAATCTCTTCCATTTGGCTGAGTAAGTTTTTCTGGTGGAAGGTCTGCGTGCTTCCAGTAAGATCTCTTGAACTTTTTTGGAGAGAAAGATATGGGGAGAAGTAATGGAACCCTCCAAGCTGTCAGTTGCAATATTTTCAGGTTGGGATGAACAGTCCTGTAATTGTGCTGAGTTATAAGCAGAGGCCATTGAGGCAGGGACCACGGCTTGGTGCGAGTTATGCTCCTTAGTAATGGATACCAGTGCTGTCTTGGTCAGTCTGGAGCTATCAAAATGCCTTTCGGTTGTTCTGCTTTGATCTTCAGTGACACTTGGTCATTAATGGTAGAGGTGAGAATGCATAGATTGTTAGAGAATTCCAGCTGAAGGCGAGAGCATCCATTCTCCAGGCTTGAGGATGGTGTGTCCTTGAGCAGAACTTCTTCAGATGATGATTGAGGTGTGAGGCAAAGAGATCTATGTCCGGCCTTCCCCATGCATGAGCTATTTGTGAAAAAATGTCTGGATGCAACATCCATTCGTGCGGGTCCATAATGTTTCTGCTTAGAGTGTCCGCCAGAACATTGTCCTTGCCTGGAACAAACTGGGATTGCAACTGTATGTTCAGTTTCAGGGACTTTTCCCAAAGAGTCATTGTTAGTCTGCAGAGGGGGTAAGAATGGGTGCCTCCCTGTTTGTTTATATAACAGTGGTGTTGTCTGTCTTTATTAGCAGATGACCTTGCTGAAGAAATTTTCCAAAGGCCTCGATTGCATGAATCACTGCCAACATCTCTTTTTGATTGATGTGCAGATGTAATTCCCTGGGTGACCACTGACCTTGAATGCATCTGCCCTCCATGTGCGCCCCCCATCCATGATCTGAGGCATCTGTTGTAATGGTTTGGCTTGCTTGAGGTTTGCTGAAAGACATGTCTTTGTTTAGCTGGCTTGCTTGTGCCCACCACAAAAATTCCTTTTGTAGACATTGAATGAGTGGAATAATTGCTTCTAAGCTGTGGCTGTGTTGAGAACATAAACTTTTTAGGTACCATTGTAGTTTTCTCATGTGTAGTCTTGCCAGTGGGATCAGAAGAATGCAAGCTGCCATGAAACCCAGGGCCTGCAGGATTTTCCTTGCAGTCATCTGGGTGTGCTTTGCTAGGCTTTTGAAGTAATCTGGTAATTGTTCTTGTTTTTCTTCTGTGAGGAAAGCCATTTGTGAGTTTTGTGTCCAGTTTGGCTCCTAGAAAAATTATTTGTTGGGATAGCAGTAGTCTTGATTTTTGAATGCTGACTGTGTATCCCAAAGCCTGTAGTAAGTGAATGACATTGTCCAAGTGTCTTATCAAGGCTTGCTTGCTGTCCGCTTGTATAAGGCAGTCGTCCAGGTAAGGGTATATTTGTATCCCCTGAAGTCTGCAATGTGCAATTACTGATGCCAGGCATTTTGTGAATACTCTGGGCGCAGTAGATAAGCCAAAAGGCAATGCTGAGAACTGATAATGCTCTGACCCTGCAAGAAATCTGAGGTATCTTCTGCAGCTGTGTCCGATTGGGACATGCAGGTATGCCTCCTTGAGGTCCAGAGTAACCAGCCAAGACTCCTTGTCCAGCATGGGAAGAAGTTGCTGTAACGTCAGCATTTTGAAGTTTTGGCACAATGAGAAAAGTGTTTAGAGCGGACAAGTCCAGTATAGGTCTCCATTGCTTTTCTTTTCTTGGAACAAGGAACAGTCTTGAGTAGAATCCCTGGCCTTGTTCCTGAGGAGGAACCTTTTTTTTTATTGCTTTGATTTGTAGCAGCTTTGAAACTTGTATGAGTGCCTCTGCCCTTTGATTTTGTGGCAGGTTTGGCATGCCTTGTCTTGTTGGTAAGGTATGGAAGTGGAACCTGTAACCTTTGTCTATTATGTCCAAAATCCATTTGTCCTTTGTAAAAACGTGTCAATTTTTCTGAAAATAAAGATAATTTTCCGCCTAAAGGTGCTTCTCTTTGAGCCTTGGTCGGCGGTGTCAAAGTCAAGTCATTGTGATTGTGCCTGTGGGGCAGTAGAAGTCCCTGCGCCACTTCTCTGATTAGTAGGTTGCCATTGGCGGCCCCTGTAGGAGCCTCGGTATTGCCCTCTACCTCGAGCACGCCTGTTTTTTCCCCTTTGGAACTTGTCAGTGTCTGGAAAGGACCAATTTTTCGAAGGCCAATTCCTGCTGAACCTTGGTGGCTGAACCTGGATGAAATCTTTGACTGTTTGTACTGATTTAGCCTTTTCTTCAATGGATTTCAACACACCCTGTGCATTATCACCAAATAGCTTGTGTTTTTCCAGAGGTGCATCTAGAAGCTTTACTGTAACATGATCTGGCAATGCCTGTTCTTTCAACCAAGCATGTCTACGTATGACGGCCCCTGTCATAGCTGCCCTACATGAAGCTTCCAATGCATAACCACACTGAAGAAAATGTATGCTAACCTGCTGAGTATTATGAACCAAATCCTGCAAGGCCTTTTTATCTAAAGGCTCAGGAAAGGCTAATTTTTTCTGCAAATCATCCATCAAGAAATCCTGCTACTGAAACATATGAAAAAGACAGTAAAGTGCCCTCATGGCAAGGGTGGTTGAGGTATAAACTTTTTTACCCACCTCTCCAGGGACCTAGATTCCCTGTCTGCGGGCAAAGGATTTTTGGCCGTGGAAGTGGCCACTCCTTTGGGCCCATGAGAAATAGTTTCTAGATCAACAGAGTGGGCCTTAAAGAGATGTTTATGAGTTTCAGGAACCCTGTAATATCTGTGCTGGGGTAACTTAAGGAAAGTCCGAAGCCTTTTCCGGAGTCGGAGAAATCCTGGCCCTGCCACTGAAAATGCTCTCTCATGGAGTGGAGAATTTCCCCGAAAGAAAAATCCTCAGGAGGAGAGGCAGAGGGAATGGATTCATCAGCATCAGAATCCTCGTAGGCCGGGAAGGTTTCTTCCTGGGAATCTGAAAGGCCTGACTCATCAGAAGCTTCATCTGAAGAAAGGGTATCTGCCTGCTCAACCCTAGGCCTTTTGTCTGAAGGCGGCTGAGCACCTCTGTCTGGATGAGCCTGAGAGCCCCTGATTAAAGAAATTAGATCTGCAGCTAAAGTCATGATCTGTTTATCCGAAGAGGGACCCTATGAAAAAGATTTAGGAGGATGAGACTTAGCCAAGCTGGCAGCCTTAGCACGTGTGTAGGCCTTGATGGACATAGGCACAGGAGGCCTAGCTGCCCCACGTGCTGGAGTAACTTTGTCCACCGGTATGGTGTCAGGCAAATCTTGGGCTTCGGTTTCAGGAGGAAAATCAACAACTGGCACCGGGGAAGCCTCCGGGACCGAATTGTGCGGTAAAGTGGTGTCGTCAGCCTGGAGCGGTTGAATTACCGCCTCCGAAGAGACCGATGCACTTGCGGTAGGCTTTAGTGTGGTGTCGGTGGAAGTCGAGGGCCGCGAATGTCGGTCCCGGTCCTTCCATTTTTTTGGAAATATGTGCTGTCGGTAGTTCCGACGGCATGATATAGGAGTAATTTTCCCAAAAAAAGTCTACAGCAAATTCTGCCTGGCGCCTAAGTGTGCGCTTATTGAAGCAAGCACAGGCCGAGACGTCGTGGTCTGGGCCGAGGCAGGGAAGGCAATAAGAATGGAAGTCCTTATGAGGTATTTGTTTACCCCAAGACAAACAATTATTTACTTTTACAGATTTATCTGACATCGGCTGAGGCAAGAAAAGGTTCCCCAATGGGGTACTTAGCTTTTTGATGACTTCGGTATCTGTAAACACAGGAGCTGGCCGACCGGCACTTGCGAACTGCTTCTGCTTCGGGCACCGTGCGGCAAGAAAGACTGGAGAAGATGGCGTCTGCTGATGCTTTTATACCCCAGCCGCTCTGACGTAGGGGAAGAGGCGACATCAGCCGACGCCGGACCCAGACTTTGGAATCCGGCCGACCGAAGGGCTGCCTGAGGCAGGACAACTCATATGTCAGGACTGCAGTTGCATTCTTGAAGGACATCTGGGAACATATGTAGATGGTAATCTGGCCTTTGACCAGCACATACCCAAAGTAGTAAGAAAATCATTCTACGTCACCCAACTTATAAGTAAGGGTATGACATCCAGGTCCAAGGAAGCTATAGTACCACTCCACTTATCAGACCCATCATTGTGTACACTGCCTCCTTAGCATGTACCTGACTAGGCATATGCAACAGTTGGAATGTTCATAAATGTTCCTCACCAAGAAAATCCAGGGTATCAGCGCACTGCTTCAGAGCCCTGCCTCTACATTCGGAATACATGTTGTTGACAGGTGATCTATTCTTGGCATATAAAGTATCCTTAGATTCAGCTCTGATGCACATCTGCAAAATGAGCAGCACCTCAAACACTGTATCTAAGGAACTGAATTTTACTGGCAACATAAATAGAACATGTTGGTAAGACAGATATGTAACTTAAAGAAGCACCATGCTCTGGAATAGGGTCCCCATCCATGTGAAGCGGAGCCCGTCTCTAACCCTATTCAAACATAAATTTGACCATTGACTGGGAAACCACAAATTCATCCCCAGGGCTGACCCCCAAGTCTTTTATAGACAAAGGAAGACAGTGAACATTCCCTAACACTGGATGGGTAACCACAAATTCATCCCTTGGCTGGCCCCAAAGTCTCTTATTAACAAAAACTAACAGTAAACATTCCCTAACCAACATACCCTCCTACACAACTTTTTAGTAACCTCCTAACATACCCTTCCTAACAAACATACCACCCCCCATTAAGATGCACATGTTACCAAGGGATGCAATTGAGTTAGGTTGCATGTCTAAGCTTATAAAGGCCCTGCTGGTCATTAGCTTAATATACATCTATGAACCTAGAATACTCAAAGCAGTAGGGTGTATCTTTGCAGGAAAACCTATGAATGTGGTGCAATAGACACCCCTTAGGATGTAACACTATGGTAGTTACCTCACATAATTTTAGTGTTTCTTTCCAGCAGGTCTGCAGAACAGCACAGTCTCAGTAACACTCTGACAAAACTAAGGGAGGATGGACAGTATGCCGCACTAATGCTTAATTAAGAAAACTCATTTAACAGTTCGATGAGTTCTTCTTTAGCTGAAGGAAGATCATCCCATCCAAACTGAAAAAAAGATGCCACATGTATTTTAGTGGGGGCATAGGAAAGAATCAACTTTAAACATGCTTCAAATAAGGTAACACTACTGTAAGGAGGTACAGAAAAGCAAGCAGTTACTGAATGTTTGTACGGCATTCACTGAGGGAAGAGCCCTAAATATAGCTCTCCTATGTGGGTACTGATTCTTGAAATAAAATTACGAAAACCAGTCTCCAATCCATTTGGTGGGTACCTAGATGTTTTTAAAGAAGAAAAATAAAAATATGCAATACAAAATTGCAGAAATAAAGCTTAAAAAAGAAGCTTTAGAAAGCCATGCAGTCAATCTTCACTTAAAGGAATTTATTACTAGAACAGGAAAAAAAAAAAACAAACAATGAAAGCACTTTCCTGGCAAGGGAAATATGACAAAATGTATGCTTAAGCTTTTAAAGGTGGAACTCTGGAACACTACATCAAAATGGTAATAAAAATATAAAAATAATGACTCAGATAAACTGCAAGAGGCAGAGAAGAAAGAAACGGAACAGAGGGAGGAAACAGCAGATTATGAAAAACCACAAGAATGCACAGTCACAACTAATAAACACCAAAAGGCACTAAGCAGAGCTGGGGAATCCCAAAAAGTACACTGTAAAGCCATGTCTGTAGAAAAGCTTTATTCAATACACTTATTTTAAAATAAAACAAAAAGTCAATAAATTAAGCGTTTTTGTCTCTGCTTATTCAAAGACTTCTTCAGAATAAAGCTTACAGATTACGAAAAAAGGCAAAATAAATAAATGGATTGAAGATATAGCCAAATATGATAATCTTAGATTTACTGAGATTACAGAAAAGGCAGAAGGTCAAAGTGAACAGCATTCATGAGAGACCAGATAAGCAACTGGATGGCATTTCTCCACAGGAAATGCAAACTGAAATAGCTCACTACATTTCTATCCTTAACTCAAAAGCAAGGGGAAAAAAGGACAAAAAAAGACCATTAGGAACGTTTCAAATGTACTAACATAAGGAAATAACCCTTTCCAGACTCTTCCCAAATAAAAGAACAACTGAGTAGATCCACTCAAACTGTAATAACAGGTAGTAGGAATCTCCACATAAGCAGCAAAAGAGTTTACAGTTTGAGTGGATCTAATCAGTTGTTCTTTCATTTGGGAAGATACTAGCACGCTGGACTTGGCTTTTTACTTCTTAGTTTGTTTGCTGTTTTTGTTTTACCGACTTTCCAGACTCTGACAAAGAAGATTGTTAGAAATCATGGACTACAAAATATCTGTAAACAGTTATTACCCCAGAAACATGTATGTTAGAGGGAATAAATTCATCCCAGTAATGAAAATGTGCAGAGAACAGACCTTGCTTTGAAGCCTTCTATCAGGAGATTTAAGTTATTTTTTCCAGGAGGTGCCAAAACTTGCATGGACAATGAACATGCAGTTGTGGAGGAAAAAGTGCCAAGAGGGTAAAAGGGACCAGAGTGAGCCATGACAAATGAGAGTCAGTACAGCATAAAGCAATAAACATTAACAAAAAGACTTACTGAAAGACTGTTCATTAAGCCTTTCCCATTTTTTTTTCTTTTTTTTATAGAAAAGAATGAAAGAGGGTCAGAAAGAAGAAAAGTCATTGTCCAAAAAGAACGATAGCTAATCTCAAAAATGAAAGGATGCCAATGCTATAGAAAACTGAGTCAGCTGAAAGAGGGCTTATAAGTGTAAAACCTGGAAGTTGACATCTGTGCTCTAGATGAACTTTCTCAAAAGTGTTTGTTGTAGTCATTTGCAAACAGGGCAATATGTTACTAAACCTTACTATAACATTTAGTTGCTGAAAATCTTCTCTATATAACCTTGAATTAAATGCCAATTTTAAATAGTTAAAACATAAAACGGCTGTGAAATAGTCTTTCAGCTGTCTAATTCACAGAAAGCAGCAATGAAAAAAGGGGGCATGTCTACAGTCAAAGGGAGGAAGTGGTGGGAATGATCATCATTTTGAATGACAGCAGTCAGGAATCGCCTCCAGCGTCACACAGAAACTGTTAGCGATTATGCCTAATAACAGCTGTGTAGATTACAAGCGATGCTGCTCTGAACAGTGAAGGCAAAATTAGCAGGATTTAAAAAGAGCAATGATCAAGAATAAGTTGTAAAACAGCAGTCAAATTAAAAAGGCTCAGTGCAAAGATGGGCTGTAAGCATGACTTTTTCGGGTTTAATGAAAGAGTGTAATGGCAATGTGCAAAAGGTTACAAAAAAAAAATTAAAAGCCAAATGAAATGATACTGCAAATGAAAGTCACATGAAGAAGGGGAATACGCAGTAGTGCAAATATAAAAAGAAACAAGTAGAATAAAGGAAGGTTATTACTGGTTGAATGGGGTATTAACATGAAAGAAATGAGGTAATCTATGTACAAGTACTATGAATGGGAGGTAAACAGTACATACACAAGGCTTTTTATTAGTGAATAATTATACTGAGGAAACGTTATTATTGTCTCGAACTGGGGGTGTAAACAATAACAACAAAAAAAATCAAATAAACAGGAACACAAGCTTAGCCATGCACTGGAGCATGCGATACCTTGACAAAAGAAAAAGTAAATTTATGGGGGGGGGGCCCAAAAAATATAACACTAGCTCTCACTTTGTAAAGCATTAGCCTGACAACAGGAACAGTAGAAGCACTATACACAGGTTTGTAATAGATGTTATGGGAACACGGAGTGATTAGAAAAAAGAAATTTAAAGTGAAGAGCAAAAGAACATATACAAAGTGAAATGTTAAGCAATAAAGTACTGGAAGTATACAGTGAGGAAAAAAAGAATAGTACAAACTGAAAAAAGGGGAAAGAACGATAGTGTTAAAGACGGGGGAGTCTTACTGGTAAAAGAAAACAATGGCAACCCTAAGAATGATGCTGCAGAGTGTGAACTGTCTTACTGATTCTACCAAAGGAGATACTGGCATACTAAGGAGTTTATGGAAGAAAAACTATACCCAACAATCCTGCAAGACTAGTTGGAGCATAATTAATTAAAATGAGATTTATTGAGGCAGGAGTTCTCATCATGTTATTAAGGGACTACAAAAAAGTGATAATTATATTAATAGCAAGAGAAGAACCCACATTAATTGAAAAAGAGAACTCAGACTGAGAAACAAGATATGTATTGATCACAAGAGATATTGTATCAACAGGACAGCTGCATCTGCAAAGTTGCATCTTCCACCAAAGAACAGACACAGAGGTGAGGAAAATGCTGAATGAAATGGTAAATTTTCAGCAGGATATACCACTGTAGTGGCAAACACAGAGAAAGCCCTGACTACAGCCCAGATGACCCAGGATCAATTAAAAGATCTGGTGTATTAGAGTGGCAGAGAGATGGGGATGTAGACATCCCTGGGTGTGGATGGTTAAGTGAGCATTTCCCTTGACATCCTTGGCAGAGGCTGGGGTTGTACAAATGAAAGCATAGTCTAAAACGGGATAAGGTGGGAGTAAGGTTGAGCTTCCGTGAAGATGGTATGAGATGTTACACACCCACCCTCATGATGCAAACCACATGATCAAAGGACATGGGGGAAAGTAGGGGTAGGCCTTAAAGTGAAACAACAAACTGGCAGATGTAGGCCAGCACCACCACTTCTGGACTCCGTTAGGATCCATGTCAGTCCCAGTCAGAATCTGTTGTTAGTCTGGGGGTACAGGAGGGACAGTAAACCTAGAGTGAACATGGGGCACTGGGGATGCCTGGAAAAATGAAGCAGAGGCAACAGTAGCCCTCCCCTCATTTTTTTCTTAGAGCAATGTAAGCTACATATGGGGCACAACTGGAAGATAATAATCAACAAATGGGACAATGACCTGGGGCTCAAAGAAGGCACATACAAAACAGAAAGAAGATTCATGAGGGCACACATAAAAGTATACAAGTGAAAGACACAGCAATAGTAATGACAGAAAAAAAACAATGAATTTACATATTTGTTCACTTATATGTGAACAATGAGACAAGCTAGAATTTATGTAACACATTTACATGCTTAAAGAGTTCAAATTTCATCTATCTATTTAAATGTCTGTCTACTTATCTATCTCAGATCATGTAGCAAATCAAATACAGCTGAAGAGACAAAAACCTAATCAAGGAAAAAATATAAAGGAGTTTTCCTACACATTTACTGAATAACCCAGCTTTTCCTCTTACCAGTTTTTAATCAAAAACAGAGAGCAATCCAGATGATATAGATAAAGCAGGGGAGGCAGTGAAAAAAAAGTACATGTAAAATCAAAATATAATTGAGAGTCAATTATCAGGAATTACCTGGAATGTATTATAAAAATAAAGGAATTACAGAAAGTGAAGCTAAAATGTTTATGGCAGAAGAAAAAAAATTAAACTGCCAGAGAAAAAAACGAAGTGTAACTTAGACACAATAAATGAGTTTTGGAAAATATCTGTAAAACAGTTATGAGACTTCACCAAAATGCAAACTATTGGCTCAAAAACTTAAACAAGAAAAGTCAGAAAGAAAGAGTGTACCAAATGCAATGAACCTGTGTGTGTGTGTGTGTGTGTGTGTGGGGGGGGGGGGGATGGCAGGAAGGACCCCAGGAAGAAATCAAGGAATATTGAAATTATATGAAAGTCTGTATCAGGAAAGAGGAGTAAATGGTACAGAAATATTATTAGGACAATTTAAGGAGGGAATAAACCTGTCAAAATGAGCAGAAGAATATTAGCTCCCATACAGAATTCAGAAAGTGAAAGAATAGCAAGAACAGAAACAGGGAAATCACCAGTGGATTACAGAATATGAACAGAAATTTTGGAAGCTAAGCAGACAAAAAAATTAAATGTGTCAAGTATTATTTCACAGGATACTGAATGGAGGGGAAATATCAGAGGACGGGAAGAGAGGTATAGTGACTATTGTCCTAAAGGGAAGGGAAAGACCCCGCAAATCAACATATTAAACCATAATTATAAATGATTTATGGGTATAGCAGCTAAAAGAATAGCCAAGGCCCTATCAAAGTTAACAGATTTAGATCAATATGGTTTGAGGATGACAGACAGACTTCAACAACATAGGTAAAACGATGATCCTGCAAGATGTACAACACTCAGGAAGACCACTGATGCAGATTGCTCACTGCGGTTAGACATAATACTGGCAAAGTCTGGGTTTCTGAAAAAACTGGTAAACGTAGTTTTGAAGTTATATGATGGCCCAAAATCAAAAAAATAAAAACTGGGGATCTGGCATTGGATGAGGTTTGCCTGTATAGGGAAAAAGGCTGTGGTGCCTACTCTCATCACTTTTGTTAGGTCTACGTCTATAGCCATCAGTCATGAAGATTAAAAATGCACAAATAAGAAGGATATGAATGCCATGGTAAACAAGAACAAACTGCACTATGTGCAGATGATGTAACATTATCAGAACAGCACCTAACAAGCTTATTAGAAATATTAAGGGGATTTCAGATATTTTCAGAATACAAAATTTGTGTCAGTACAAGTAAAGCAATTTCAGTAAACTGCAGTCCAACACGTGAATTGGTAAAAAGTTATCTTTACTTGAGAGGTCATGGCAAATTAAAATATTTAAGAGTTTGGTAAAAATGTAACACTAGATGTGATTTAAGAACAAAATTATAAACAGTTTATTAATTAGGGAGATTAACTACTGCCTTGGAAATCTTGTGCAAGTAAATGGCAAACTATTATCAAAATTCAAAACTGACAGGAACAGCAGACAGGGTTGCCAATCTCCCCTCTGCAGTTCACCGTCTACCTTTGACCCAAAGGATTAGGCAGGTCAGAAATAAGGGACTGGGACAGGTTTTGGCGGAAACAAAATTGGAAATGCTTGCTGATGATGATGTGGTAATATATTTAAATGATTGTGACAAAGACTTGGAAAGGTTATTTAGCCTGTTGAGAGGCTTTACAAAGCTTTCAGGATGTAAAGGAAACAAAGAAAAAAAACAAAAAAAAACAAAGGCAATTTCTGTAAACTATGCATTTTCCCAGAGGCCAATACAGTACTTCCTGAGTCTTTGGGGACATTACAGACAGAAATACTTGGGAACCTAGGGAGTAGTTAAACCCAAGGACTTACAAAGGAGTAATGGGAGGTGGTTAATGAAAAGATAAGAAGGATGATTAAAAGATGTGCTTGTTGAAAAATTATTTAGGCCATAGTACCTAGGTGGTTAAAAGGTGCATAGTCATCCTCGTACAGTGGATATAAAAAGTTTACACCCCCCCCCCCCGTTAAAATGCCAGGTTTTCGTGATATAAAAAATGAGACCACAACAAATAATTTCAAAACTTTTCCCACCTTTAATGTGACCTATAACCTGTACAATTCAATTGAAAAACAAATCTGTTAGGGGGAAAAAAATAAAAAAATACAAAAAGTACAATACGCTACTTGCATAAGTGTGCACACCCTAAAACTAATACTTTGTTGTGTGTGCACACCCTTAAATACTTTGTTGAAGCACCTTATGATTTAATTACAACATTCAGTCTTCTTGGGTACACACCTGCCATCAATTAAAGAGACTCTGATTAACCCCAAATAAAGTTCAGCTGTCCTAATAGGATTTTCCCCACATTTACTCAGTTGCCTGCTACAGCAAAAGCCATGGTTCGCAGAGACCTTACAAAGCATCAAAGGAATCTCACTGTTGAAAGGTATCATTCAGGAGAAGGGTACAAAACATTTTTCACAACATTGAATATACCATGAAACACAGTGAAGACAGTCATCAAAAAGTGAAGAAAATATGGGAGAACAGTGACGCTGCAAGGAACTGGACGTCCCTTCAAATTGATGAAAAGACAAGACGAAAACTGGTCAGGGAGGCTGCCAAGGGACTTACAGCAACACTGAAGAAGCTGCAAGAATTTCTGGCAAGTACTGGTTGTGTACTACATGTGACAACAATCTCCTGTATTCTCCATATGTCTGGACTATGGGGCAGGGTTGCATGACGGAAGCCTTTTCTTACACTGAAAAACATCCAGGCCTGGCTAAAATTTGCAAAACAATACATCAAGTTTCCCAAAAGCATGTGGAAAAATGTGTTATGGTCTGATGAGACCAAGGTTGAACTTTTTGGCCACAAATCCAAAAGGTACATATGGCGCTAAAACACTTTGCATCACCAAAAGAGCACCATCCCCACAGTGAAGCATGGTGGTGGCAGTATCATGCTTTGAGGGTGCTTTTCTTCAGCTGGAACTGGGGTTTTAGTCAAGGTGGAGGGAATTATAAACAGTTCCAAATACCTGTCACTTTTGGCCCAAAACCATCAGGCGTCTGCTAGAAAGCTGAAGATGAAGTGGAATTTCACCTTTCAATATGACAATGACACCCAAGCATACATCCAGATCAACAAAAGAATGGCTTCACCAGAAGAAAATTAAAGTTTTGGAATGGTTCAGCCAGAGCCCAGACCTAAATCCAATAGAAAATCTGTGGGGTGACCTGAAGAGGGCTGTGCACAACAGAAGCCCTCGCAATCTGACTGATTTGGAGTGCTTTTGCAAGGAAGAGTGGGTGAATATGGTCAAGTCAAGAAGTGCCAAGCTGGTAGACTCCTACCCAAGAAGGCTGAATGCTGTAATTAAATCAAAAGGTGCTTCAACAAAGTACTAGTTTAATGGTCTCACACACACAACAAAGTATTAGTTTAAGGGTGTTCACACTTATGCAACCAGTGTAATGTACCTTTTTTTTATATTTTTCCCCAAACAGATTTGTTTGTTTTTCAATTGAATTGTACAGATTGTATGTCACATTAAAGGTGGGAAAAGTTTTGAAATGATTTATTGTGATCTCATTTTTTATAACACAAAAACCTGGCATTTTAACAGGGGGGTGTAAACTGTTTATATCCACTGTATATCTTGGTCAAGCATTTTTATATGACCCAAGGTGATAATTATGACAACATATGAAAATATCAAGTTATATATATGGGAAGGTAAGAGACCACTGGTGAAATGGGATGCTATGATGTCACTAGAATGAGAGGATGGCCTACTAGTACCAGATGCAGAAACATACTTTAAGGCAGCACATGCAAGATTAACACATGGTGTCCAGGGTAGTAGCTATGTATTGAGGTGGAAATCAATGTTAAAACAACAGGGAGTTAGAAAACATGCAGAAAAGATTAGCTTGTGACTACAAGACATAACAGGAAAACAAAATCAAACTATCCTAAACCTAACACTGCAAAAGATATGGGGGTTACTAAATAACAGCAAAGCAAGGTGGTGGTTTTTTGAATTATGGCCCATAGGAATGGGAAAACCCTGTTCAGACTAAATGATGGGAAGATGAAATAAAAATATTTTTTGTGCTCAGCTAACGACGGGTGGGAGACGGATGTCTTAGACTGAGGTCCTAAATAACTGGAATACAGGAACTGGATGAGACAGAGGGCTACTGAAAGTCCTAGAAAAATATAATAAGGTGGAAAAAAGGTGGACGAAGATGCCAGAGACAGTCCAGTTATTAACTGAAGCGAAGATGTCTAAGGTCAGTATAGGCAGGCTGCTTAGCAGGTTACCAAGTACAGATAAAAGAACAGCCTTAAAAACAGTTGAGAAACTGGCAGGAGACACTGAATGAGGAGATACCTGAAGTCAAGTGAAGGGAGGTAAGTCAGCATAGCTACATCTAGGAAATTAAAAATACTTGACTGGCAGTTTCCTCACATATACTTCTTTACACCAACCAGAATTAAAAAAAAAGTTTCCAGAGGGGGAAAAAACTGCTGGAGATGTAAACAAAACTTGCCATGTGCCTGACAACATATGCTCTGAAACTGTCCTGGTATACAAGAATTCTAAAAGACTTGCAGGATTTAAAAGGAAATATTTGGGGGAATAATTTGAATCTATGAGAAAGATATTTTATCTAAATTAGGTAAGGCAATTAAAGGCATAAAAGCAGGTTAAAGCCTTAATGACATTTCTGCCTAGTTTTTGTTAGGGGTTTCTTCTCTGGTAGCTCACCATTCCATTAAGTGTAGTTATGATGCAACAGATGCTTCCTCTAGGGCTGCTGCTTCAAGATCTGTTTTGAGGAGACATTCCTGGCTATGGCTTCAAACTCTGCCTGATGATATTTAGGCTAAATTGATAGATGCTCATCTTGACAACAAATGTTTGTTTGGTGCTGCTGATGACCATTTGGGTCAAGTCCCTGCAAGAGAAAGTCAAGGAGTTACAGGATCTGAAACATTTTTGTTTCACCAGTGCCTAAGTTCCAAAGTACCTATCCTACTAAGCCAGCTTTTATCAAAAGGCAGTCTCGTCCTCCTCCTAAAGGTAAAAAAGGTGGCAGGAGGGCTCCTCCAGCTAAATCTACTCAAACCACTCCTGCTCAGAAGCTGCCCTTTCTTGATAAAATGGGTGCTGTCTGACTACCCGACTCTTCCAAGCAACATTCCTCTTTCTTTTTGTCTTCCTCTGTCACTCCCTGTTTGGTTAAATATAACACAAGATTCTTGGGTTCTTTTCATCATTCGCCAAGGGTATTTCATGGTTTGGAAATCTCTTCCCCCTTTCATGGGCATTCCTCAGCCACCTCAAGAACAGTTAAACCTCTTTCCAGAGGTGCTTCAGGACTTTGGACTCAGGGAACTATTCAAGAGGTTCCATCTGCTCAAAGGAGAAAAAGGTTTTATTCCAAAATGTTTTTCATACCCGGGAAAGAGGGAACTTGGAGACCCATTCTGTTATGAATACTGCAACAGTGAAATGGAAAGACAAAAAGACAAAGAGTGATGATAAAAATAAAATGGAAGCCCACAGTGAGGCAGTTGATTAAGGCAATGAATAACATGAGGGATCTTCAGGAACCGTCTTTGATAGACTGTAATGTCTTATTAAGCGTCAAAGAAAGGGATCATAGTAGACAAGAAAAACAAGTCAGAGTCTGTAAAGAATCAACAGAGGATGAGATGCTAGGGTAGGTAAGATACTGAAAAACAAGTGAACAAACTGATCTAGCAGTTAGTTAATTTATGGAGGAAACCGCCCTGCCTGAAGACTTTTTTTTTTCTTTTAACTAATGAAACATCTTGGAGAATTGTGACTCCTCTGTTCTAGGCTGGGACTGATGTATAACTGGATAGTTTTATTGACATTAAAAGGTGCTTTTTATTTTACTCTGGTATACAGTGTTAGTACTTACAAGCCAACCATCAAGGAAACATATGCTTCCAATATGCATGAGGACTGCACTTACAATGTAAAGTTGCAACCTACCAATAAAGCAGCTGGATGAAAAAAAATAGACAAGTTAAGGGTATGGGGCTTGATAGCAATGGATTTAAATAATGTTCCTGATATAAAGAAGCTTACAGTAACATTAATATATTGTCCAAGTCAATCATTCTTTGTACCACCTGAAGAGAAATTATGAGGAATACTAACAGAAACAAAGGAATTACAATGAGATGGGAAGTACATGACATGCAAGTTGGAGAAACTGGTGCTGCCAATGGAATGGATGAGTTAGGTATTCCTGACCTGCAGATTTACTGTAAGGGTACACAGGTTAGACTAATGTATGTCACTCAATCTGTATGTAGTACATAACACAAAAAGATGTGATCTTAGCACAAGGAATACCATTAAGAGATATTAACAAACTGACACTATGGACCAACTATGAAAAGGAAAAACCAGGTAAGTGAACACTGAATTAAATCTTCACAATAGTGAATGAAATTATGAATGAAGTAGAAACTACAGACAGTACCAACAGCAATACAAGAAAATGGAGATGGAAAAAAAAGAGAGCAGCAGGGGCTATCTAGAACAAGAGAGGTATATAACTTAAATATTTGGAGAAAAACAATGGGGAGGCAACTCAATAAAATGGGATCAAGCAAATGAAGAATGTAGTCTACAACAAAAAGATTTCCGACCATGTCAAGGTTTATTAGTAGAGATAATGAAAATTAAAATAGATAAAGGGACAATGAGATATCCCAGAGCTAGTAAAATGTATTACAGAGCACAGAAGAGAATTGGACTAAGAATTTAATACGCAAACTCTACAGAACAATGCAAGAGAGAAATAAAGGTAATTCTGAAACAGATGCTGACATGGAAAAGAAAACAAAGAAAATTATTTAAAACAAATGGAAAGACACATGCACAGCACCAAAATACACAAAGCCTGGAAGGTTTTTAGAAGTTTTTGCCAGGAAATATCTGCACTGGCATTTTTACACTCCAAATATGTTCCAAAAATGTTCCCTTTTGGTTAATCAGAAAAGGTAGAGATGTGGGGTAATTAAAGAGGTGACCGCTGCACATTTATGATCCTGCCCTTATTTAGATTATTTCAAACAAGCATGCCAAGATATGTTAAATCAGATATTTAACAGACAATTCAAAATAGAATAGGAACTATATGGTTAAGCTGGAAGTGTAAAATCCAGGAACCTAGGTATAGGAAAACAAGAAACCATACAGACTTTACTAATGCTCTGATTTAAATCTGTGATATTTCAGAGTATTTTGATAAGTATTTCATCCTCCAGGAGATATGTTTTCTGCTTTTCTGTATCCAGCAGCATCCTTAGGAAATAAAACTCGTGTCATGAGAAAGGCAGGACTTGGAAGGGTTTACAGATGGCCCCAGGCACTGGAAATTATAAAGTCTCCTCTTGAAGCTCCTTTATGGACATAGCCTAGATGAGGCAGTCATCCAGATATGGATAAATGTGAATGCTATATGTACTACAGAAAATAAATACATGTGTGGCAGGTAGTTTATAAACATCCTCTGTGCAGCAAATTAGCCAAAAGACAAGGGAGTGAACTGGTAATGCAAACCTTCCAGCTTCAAATCTGCGGAACCACCTGTCAACCTTGTGCAGAAAGGCATCCTTTATTTTGAGGGTTACTATACAGGCCTGTAGAAGAAGAATGGGCAGAAGGCTCTGTTAAGGACAACATTATGAACTTTGAGACTCTCAGAAACTTGTTCAGGTTGGAAAGGTCCAAAATGGGCCTCCAAGTTACTTCTTTTCTTGGGGTTAGAAAAAGTCTGGGATAGAATCTAGTCCATTTTTTTTATTTTTGAAACATTTTCTATAACTCCCTGGGATAGTTGGTTTTCTATTTTTGAAGGCAATAAGGTGCAGTTTGCCCCTGAGAAAAGCGGAATGCTTAGAAATCCTTTTTCTGGAAATGTAACCTGTTACCCTGTTTTATTATTAAGAACCATATAAAAGCAGTCTTGCTTCTTTTGAGCAGGGGGCTGGGAATCAGGCTGCAAAGAGGCACTGCAAAATGCATTATCCAGGACTTCTACTAGAACAATTGCCAAAGACTTTGGTTCTGGAAGGACCAAAACATTTCTATATCTAGTCTGTGCCTAAAGGAATTCTTCTGCTTCACATCTGAAGGAAGGTCTCCTTCACCCTGTCAAGAATATCTTCATAAGACATCCTCAGGTGGCATATCTGATAATGGGAAATGATGCGAGAGCCCCTCTGACAAGAGGGTAACAAAGGACAGGGTCAAAAGCCATAACAGAAAGGGAAAGGGGGAGGAACTGAATACTACAACAGTGAAGAGAAGGACATCTACTGTTACAGTAAAATTGTATACAATTGCATTATAATCTTCCATATACCCTGCTGCAGCATACCTCAATGAAGGGAGAGCACAAGAGCTAAGAAGACTGGGAAGGGAAGGTGCAGAACAGCCCTCTACTAATTCATGCAGAATAGCCCTGGCAAAACCTGCCCTGGCCATGGAAACAACATCCAATTTGTAATGTCAAGTAAAAATATTACCAGAGGACCAAGTAGCAGCTTCAAGAATGGAATTGGTGTCCAAACCCAAAAAGGTACTAGAACATGTAACTACCCTAGTAGAATGTGCCTCCATGAAAGGAATAACCAAACAAAATGGCGTTGGATCCAGGAGGAGATGGTTTGTTTGTAAAAAGCTAAACCCAAAGTCCTGGGATGTAAAGAAACAAAAACACTCTCAGATTTGTGAATAACCTTTTTTTTATCCAAATAATATCCGAGTTGTCCAAGCAGGTCCAAGGTGTGGAGAACTTTCTCAATGGTAGCCTGCAGAGAAGGAAAAAGGGAAGAGGTTAAGTAGAATGATTAAGGGACAACTCAATAGCCACCTTGGCCATAAGAGAATAGTTAGTATGAACAGACACCCTGTCTCTGTGTAAAATTAAAAAAGGAGGCACGGCCATAAGAGCCTGAAGCTCAGACAATCTTTTGGCGTAAGTGATAACCAACAGCGGTCCAAGCACAAAGCTGCAAGAAAGGTTCAAAAGAAGCAGAAGTCAACTTTTTAACAATAAAACTGAGGTTCCAAGAATGAGGAATAGGCCTTCTTGGGTGCCTGATATGAATGACACCTTTCAGGAATTGTCTGACTCAAACCAAGAGGTCAATGCAGGGTTCAAGGGCAGACAAGCAGAAATTGTTGAAGAATATGCCAAACCAGCATGGAGCAAATAATCAAATAAGAGAACCAGAGGAACCCCTACTGAGAAGGGATATTGGTGGCAAGACAGGCACCAAACAGAAAATCTTTTTCATTCAGACATATATGATTTTCTAGTAGTGGGTTTCCTGGTTTTCTTTAAAACCTGAAGCACATCCTTAGAAAAGAAGTGCCTAAAAGGGATCAAAACTATCAGTACAATGTAATTTGAAGAGTGGACAGGTGAGGATGTATAAGAAGTACCCTGTCTTGTGTGAGATCCACCCAGTGAGGTAACTTGTGATGACTGTCCTTGGCCAGATGAAAAATGAAAAATAAGGAAGAACCAGTGCTGTTTGGCCAAAAGGAGTCACTAACATTTTGGGAGACTCCTGCTTGATCTTGTGCAGAACTCCTGGCAGCAGAAGGGAAAGAAACAGATGCAGAAGCATTTCTTTGCAAGGAAAAGACAGGGCATCCACTTTTCAAGTCAGAGGATTGTCTATTCTCAAACAGAATAGATGAAGTTGTCTGTTCAGAGGGGAGGCAAAAAGATCTACCCGAGGAATACTCACCGATAGACTACTTCCAGAAACACATCTCTGTGAAGCATCCATTCATGAGAGTGTATTCTGAACCTGCTCAGACAGTCTGCCACTATACGGTCCTCTGAAGGAATGTAAACTGCCTGAGGAGTCACTTGATAACTGATAACCAAATCCCAGGCATAAAGAACCAGCCTGCAAAGGAGATAAGACTTCATACCACCCCTCCACCCCCGTTGATATATCACATCATGGTGGCATTGTACATGAAGATTTTCACGGGGCTTGAGAAAAAAGGGAAAGAAAGGCCTGCAGAGCCAGAAGCAGAGCCCTCATCTCTTTTATGTTGATGTGGTCTGACCTCTAATGAAGAGGCCAGAGACCCTGAACTTTCAGAGGGTTACAGGAAAAGTACAGTTTTGTACCTACCATAAATGTAGATGTTCGAGGATCCACATTGCTGCAGTCCTAACTATTGGGTAGTCCGCTGTCCAGTCGGCCCGAATACCAAAGTATATGGCTGACGTCGGTCAGGGCGCATTAGACTGACGTCAGTACGTCAGGGTACTAATGCGCATGACCGACGTCATATCCTCAGTCTTTTCTTGCCCCAGATGTCAGAAGACCCTGAAAAGATAAGGCCAAAAACCAAAAATTCCAACATATCTGCACCAAAATATATATATATACAAAATATACAAAATTAGCAGAAAATAACCTCACCTACACAACCACCCCTAAACACAGAGGGGAAGGAGGGAGGGTAAATTGGACTGCAGCAATGTGGATCCTCGAACATCTACATTTATGGTAGGTACAAAACTGTACTATGTTCTTCATTCCACATTGCTGCAGTCCTAACTATTGGGTAGAATCCCAAAGCAGAGGTAAGGGAGGCTGGCAAATCATAAGGAAGCAGGAGCTGATAACATGCCTTGGAAAATAGCTGTGGCAAAACCAGCCCTAGACTTAGAGTAGAGAGGAAGGTGGTAATGCTTAGAGAAAGTATGCACTGAACTCCAAGTAGCTGCCTCCAAAATATCCTTAGTTGCCACCCCCCTTAAAAAAGCTGTTGAAGTGGCAGTAGCCCTAGTGGAATGAGGTCTAATCCCAGCTGGAATCTCCTTGCCATGATGGGAGTAACAAAATGCAATGCAAAACCCAATCCACCTAGAAATAGTTTGTTTTGACACAGGCTTGCCCTGAGAACTCAAAGCAAAAGAAACAAACAACTGCTGAGACTGTCTGAAATCCTTGGTCCTGCTCAAATAATAACGCAATTGCCTGTGTACATCTAAAGTGTGCAAAATCTTTTCCCCTTTATTTTGGGGATCTGCATAAAATGTAGGCAAATGAATAGTTTGGTTTAAAGCCACACTAGAAACCACTTTAGGCATAAAGGAAGGATTAGTACGTAATGATACCCTATCCTTATGAAAAATCAAAAAAGGCTCAACCGCCATAAGGGCCTGTAACTCAGAAACCCTTCTTGCAGAAGTAATGGCCAACAAAAAAGCAGTCTTCCATGACAAGTATTTCAGTTCAGCAGTAGCTGCAGGCTCAAAAGGTTGTAGAGTAAGTTTCTCCAACACAAAATTGAGATCCCAAGCAGGAGTAGGAGCTCTACGTGGGGGTCTTATATTCTTTGCCCCTCTAAGAAATTGCTTGAACAAAGGATGCGAAAACAATGGTGGGTCGCAATCATAGTGAGCTGAAATTGCTGCAGCATGAATCTTAATGGAAGAGAAAGACAAACCTTTGTCCAATAACTCAGTAAGATATTGAAGAGCCACACTCAAATTAGGCTCTGAAATCTCCAAATTCTTTGCTGCAGTCCAAAATAAAAATCTCTTCCATTTTTCTGCGTACACTTTCCTTGTACTAGGTCTTCTGGCTTCCATAATCACATTTAAAACTTGTTGAGGAAGTTGAGACCTGCTGTCTTTCAAAACAGAATATGCCAGGCTGTTAGATGAAGAGAGTGAAGCTTGACATTGAGCAGACGACCGTCCTTCTGAGACAACAGATGTGGAATCAAGGGTAAAGGCCATGGAGGCTTCTTTACCAGACTCCTCAGTAATGGGTACCAGTGCTGCCGAGGCCAATCTGGAGCTATTAAAATCATCCTTGGCTTGTCTTGTCTGACCTTTAGAAGCACCTTTGGAAGAAGAGGCAGAGGTGGAAACGCATACACATGAAGATTTTTCCAACTGAAAGAAAGAGCATCCACTTTCCAAGCTGTGTGATGAAACCTCTTTGTGCAAAACTTTGGCAGCTGGTGGTTTAGTGGAGAAGCGAACAGATCTATGTCTGGAGTTCCCCAGGACACAGTCAACTTTTGAAATACATGAAGATCCAGTTTCCACTCGTGGGGATCCATGATTTGTCTGCTTAACACATCTGCTAAGGAGTTCTGTGCTCCCGGCAGAAACCTTGCCTGGCAGAAACCTTGCCTGAAGAGTTAGTTGCAAGCGTAGCACAGTCTCCCATAAAATCATTGCTTGCCTGCACAATGGGTAAGAATGTGTTCCCCCTTGTTTGTTGATGTACCACATGACAGTTGTGTTGTCTGTTAGAATCAACACCTGCCCTGGAAGAAGTAACTCCTTGAAAGCCATTAATGCAAACTGGACTGCTAACATCTCCTTCATGTTGATATGTAGATGCTGTAGTCTGGCAGGCCACTTGTCTTGTATCCACTTTCCATTTAGATGAGCTCCCCAAGCAATGTCTGAGGCATCTGTCGTTAGAATTTGACTCGCCTCTGGCCGGGTCACAGAGAGTCCCTTGTTTAGGTGACATTCCTGAGCCCACCACAAAAATTCCTTTTGAATGCAAGGTATTATTTGAATGACAGTGTCCAAATCCTGGCAGTGCTGTGTCCATACATTTTTGAGATACCATTGTAGCTTCCTCATATGCAGTTTGGCATTGGGAAGCACCAGAATACAAGATGCCATGAACCCTAAGGCTTGAAGGACTGTCCTTGCAGTCAGCCCGGACTGAAGAGATAGGTGATGGAAGTAACTGGAAAGATTCTTTTGTTTGTCCGGGGTTAAAAAGGCCATCTGGGCTGCTGTATTCAGTCTCACACCCAGAAAGCACATGTCTTGAGAGGGTACTAGACTGGACTTTATTTCGTTCACAGAATACCCTAGGCATCTTAGCACTGCTATGACATATTCCAAATGCTGTAGAAGATCTTCCTTTTCTTGAGCCAAAATCAGGCAATCGTCCAAGTAAGGATAGATTTGAATTCCTTTTAGCCTGAAGTAAGCTATCACTGGAGCCAGAACCTTTGTGAATACTCTGGGCAGTAGATAAGCCAAAGGGCAATGCAGAGAACTGATAATGAGAATTTCCAGCTCGAAAACGCAGATATTTTCTGCAACTTAGTCTTATAGGCACATGAAGGTAAGCTTCCTTGAGATCTAAAGTTACCATCCAGTGATCTTTGCCCAGCAGAGGTAAAAGCTGTTGTAACGTCAACATTTTGAACTTGGGAATGTCCAGATAAGTGTTGAGGATAGATAAATCCAAAATTGGTCTCCACGTGTTCCCCTTCTTCGGTACTAGGAACAGGCGAGAATAAAATCCTAGGCCCCTTTCTGGCACAGGAACCGGCTGAATGGCCCCTATTTGGAGTAACTGAGAAATTTGCTTGTGAGCCTCTTGTCTTTGTAGAGGAGGAATGTCTGGCATGCCTTTGAAAGGAGGCAAGGTATGGAAATAAAACCTGTAACCGTGGTGAATGATATCCAGAACCCATTTGTCTTGGGTAATTAAATCCCAATTTTCTTTGAAAAGACATAGTCTTCCTCCTAGAGGTGCTGCCAGGCGAGAAGGTACTGGCAGCTGAAAAGGCAGGTCATTGGGTCTGCTTACGAAAGGACTGACCCCTGCCCTCACCAGAAGTCTGAGCAGGTGAACTCCCTGCCCTAGGCCTAAAAGCACCTTGAGCTCTGCCCCTACCACGTCTAGACCTACCCCTAGACTGGGAATCATAAGCAGGATAAGTCCATCCCTTAGCAGGCCAATTTCTACTAAACTTCGGAGGCTGCACCTGCAAAAAATCCTTAACAGTTTGCATAGACTTAGCCTTGTCCTCCATCTTCTTTAAAACTGCTTCCACAGGCGAACCAAACAACACATCAGACTGTAAAGGAGCATCCAAAATCCTTGTCTTAACATGCTCAGCTAAGTTCTGATCTCTCAACCAGGCGTGCCTACGAAGAACAGAACCAGTGGCAGCCACCCTGGAGGAGGCCTGCACAGCATCAAAACCACATTGCAAGGAATGTTTACCCACTTGTTCAGACACATGAACTAAATCCTGCAACTCTTTACACTCAATACCTTCCGCCAGAGCATCCACCTTAGATTTCAACTGCGAAAGAAGATAATTCTGGTATTTTAACATGTGAAACTGACAATTAAACGCCCTCATGGCTAAAGTGGAAGAAGTATACACTTTCTTTCCCCATCTATCCAAAGCCCTTGCCTCTTTATCAGGAGGGACAGGATTTTTAACAACTGAGGCCTTCACACCTTTAGGCCCCTGAGAGACAGTTTCCGGGTCTGCCCTAGGACTCTTAAAAAGATACTTATGAGCTTCAGGCACCCTATAATACCTATCCGGTTTAACTGGGGCAGGAGGCAAAGAATCAGATTCAGAGACGCCTCTGCAAAAACATCTTCCACCACATTCAAAACAGGAGGTATAGCTAAAGGCCTGTGCTGGGGTAAAAACAAGAATTCCCTAAGCCTTTTCCTGGAATCAGAGAAATCTTGACCTTCCCATTTAAAATGCTCCCTCATGGAATGCAGAGTCTCTGAAAATGAAAAATCCTCAGGAGGAAGCTGAAGGAGTAGAATCATCCACATCAGAATCAGAATAAGGAGGGTACTCCTGCAAGTCTTCAGCCGAAGACTCAGAAGCCTCCGAACATTGCTCAAAACTCTCAAACTCAGATTCCACCCTAGGCCTCTTATCAGGAGGGGGCATAGAACCCCTAATCATAGTAATCAAATCCTCTGCCATTTTAAGCATATGTTTCTTAGGCAAAGACCCTGAAGTACTAGGAGAAACCCCCACTGAAGCAAAACTCGGCCTGCCCCTCAAAGAAGCCTTGGAAACAGAAGGGGAGGCTCTGACCACCTTAGGAAGAGAGGGAAGAACAGCCACCTGAGAAGCCCCCTCAGCCTGGCCTACTTCCTGAGAGGATACATCCTGTAACAGTAAAGTCTCTTGAGACTCCAAAGAAACACCTGGCAAAACCTCCGGCTCCACTGAGCCCTCTAAAGAACCGACGTCTGGGACTGTCGGTTCCTCCACTCTAGGCTTTGCTGTTTTGTCCTTGCGTTTTTTAGTCGAAGCCGGCGTCGGAGCATCCGACGGCATTTTATAATTACAACGCTTCCCAAACACTAACCTGGCACAGTCTAACCTTCTCTTAATAGTGTGTTTGTTAAATCTAGCACAAGAGCGGCATCCAACAACGTCGTGCTCAGGCCCTAAACAAGGTATACACAAAGTATGGTAATCCCTATGAGGTATCTGTTTCCCACAAGAAATACAGTTATTCACTTTTTCTGACATCCGGTTAAATACTGAGGCAAGAAAAAACCAAAATATTCCCCAACGGGGTACTTAGCCAACTTTGATTCGGTCTGAAACTCTGGCTTCAGAAACTTTCAGAACGCCAACCTGCACTCGCAAAATTGCTTCTGCATCGGACCATGCGGCAAAAAAGACTGAGGATATGACGTCGGTCATGCGCATTAGTACCCTGACGTACTGACGTCAGTCTAATGCGCCCTGACCGACGTCAGCCATATACTTTGGTATTCGGGCCGACTGGACAGCGGACTACCCAATAGTTAGGACTGCAGCAATGTGGAATGAAGAACATCACTCCACTCCAGGTCTGAGGCATCAGTGAACTGTTCCTGGGAAGGAAATGAAGGATGAAAGGGCAGTCCAGGACTCTGAGAAAAGTACAGTTGTGTATACTTACCATAAATGTAGATGTTCAAGTGTATTCACTGTTGCAGTCATCACATTTGGGTAATCTGCTTGCAGTAGCCCTCAGTTGATCTGATTATCAAAGTCTTGGGTCCTACGTCGGTTGCCGTCTCATCTTCCATGACGTCAGGTAGTCAGGGATATAAAGCATGCAGCCGATGCCATTACATCAATTTTTCTCGCCCCAGATGTGAGGTGCCCCCTAATGGGAAGCAATTAAATACATATAATATAATATAATATATATATATATATATATATATATACATACACACACACACACACACACATACAAGGTTATACCTCCAACAAAAAAGCAAATACACCAAAAAGCTTTTAAGCATAGTAAAGGAGCGCAGAGGTATAGCCAAAAGAAGTCAGGGGGCTGGAGGGAGGGTAACCAGGACTGCAACAGTGAATACACTCGAACATCTACATTTATCGTAAGTGTACACAACTGTACTATGTTCTTCGTGTTTTACTGTTGCAGTCATCACATTTGGGTAGATTCTCAAAGCTGAGGATGGGAGGAGGAATTTAGATAGCATTAGGACTAGCTATAAGGCCCTGCAAAACTGCAGTGGCAAAGCCAGCTCTGGATTTAGAGAAAATTGGCAACTGGTAATGCTTGGTGAAGGTATGTACAGAACTCCAGGTAGCAGCTTCTAGGATGTCTCTGGTAGGGACACCCCTGAGAAAGGCTGTAGAGGTAGATGCTGCCCTGGTTGAATGGGGTCTAATCCCGTGGGATAGGTTTTCCATGGTGCTTATTGCAGAAATGAATGCAATGGCCTATCCATTTAGAAATGGTTTGCTTTGAAATAGCCTTCCCCGCTGCCCCTGCAGCAAATACCACTAGCAGTTGTTCAGACTTCTTTTGAGGTTTAGTCCTGTCCAAGTAAAATCCAAGTTGTCTGTGCACATCTAAGAAGTGCAGTATCCTTCCCATTTGATCTGTGGATTAGAAAAGGTTGGTAAATGAATGGATTGATTAAGAGCCACACTGGATACCACCTTGGGCATGGAGGAGGGATTGGTCCTGAGGGACACCCTGTCCACATGAAAGATGATGAAAGGCTCCACTGCCATAACGGCCTATAATTCAGATACCCTTCTTGCTGAAGTGACTGCTAAAAGGAAAGCTGTTTTCCAAGAAAGGAATTTTAACTCTGCACTTGTAGCTGGCTCAAAAGGAGGCAGAGTGAGTTTTTCCAATGCAAAGTTAAGGTCCAAGGCTGGAGTTGGGGCTCTTCCGGGTGGTCTTAAGTTTTTGGCCCCTCAGAGAAACTGCTTGAGCAGTGGGTGAGAAAAAAGGGGTGGGTTCTGTGTTGTAATGAGTTGAAATGGCTGAGGCTTGAATTTTGATGGTGAAAATGGAAAGGCCCTTGTGAAGCATCTCAGTTAAGTATTGAAGAATCTGAGGTAAACTGGGCGCTGCTGTGGCCATCCCTTGAGTTTGGTTCCAGGCACAGAAACGTTTCCATTTTTCAGCATAAGATTTTGTAGTACTAGGCCTCCTTGCCTCCAAAATGACATCCAACACTTGTTTACTGAGGGATGGTAATGGAAACATTAGGTAATTAGCCAGGCTGCCAGGTTTAGGGTTTGAAGCTGGGGGTGCAGAATCTGGCTCTCCTGCTGTGACAGCAGGGTAGGGGTCTAAGGCAGGTGCCATGAGGCTAGCTGTGACACACTGCGCAAGAGGGGGTACCAGTGTTGGCGTGGCCAGTCTGGTACAATCAGTATCATCCTTGGTTTGTCCTGTTTGATCTTTAGTAGTACTTTGGAGAGGAGAGGCAGGGGAGGAAAGGTATAAACTGATAGATTTTTCCAGCTGAAGGACATAGCATCTACTTTCCAAGCTTGTTTGTGGTGAGTCCTTGTGCAGAATTTGTCCGATTGGTAGTTCTGGGGTGTGGCAAACAGGTCTATATCTGGGCTCCCCCATTTGTTTATCAACATACTGAAAGTCTTTGGTTCCAGTTCCCACTCGTGTGGGTCCATGAAATTTCTGCTTAGTTTGTCTGCCAGTGTATTTAGTTTTCCTGGCAGGAATTGAGCCTGTAGATGCACCTGGTAGCTCAAGGCTGTGTTCCACAGAGCCATGGCTAGTCTGTAGAGGGGGTCGGAATGGGTACTCCCTGCTTATGTACCACATAACAGTGGTGTTGTCTGTCTTTATCATTAATTGTCCTGGAAGAATGTGGTCCTTGAAGGCTGTCAGAGCACTCTGTACAGCTAACATTTCTTTTTGATTGATATGCAGGTGCATTTGACTTGGGTTCCATTTGCCCTGAATGCACTTCCCTGACAGGTGAGCCCCCCATACATAGTCTGGTGCGTCTGTTGTTAGGGTTTGGGCGGCCGGGGGTAGAGTGAATAGTAGCCCCTTGTTTTGGTGGCAGGCCTCTGGCCACCAAAGGAATTCTAACCATAGGCAAGGTATGATAGGAATCATTGCTTCTAGATCCTGAGAATGTTGACACCATAGGCTTTGTAGATACCATTGTAGTTTCACCATATGCAGTCTTGCACATGGAATTAGTAGAATGCATGAGGCCATGAACTCCAAGGCTTGTAGTATTTACCTTGCAGACAGCAGGTTTTTTGTGGCCACTAGTTTGAAGTTGTCAAATGAATTTGTTTCTCTGTTGTGAGTAAAGCCATCTGGGAAGTTGTACTCAAGCTTACTCCCAGGAATATAATTTATTGACAGGGTACCAGCTGTGATTTATTTTCGTTTATGGTGTACCCCAGACAAGTTAGCACCTTTTGTACAAATGCCAGATGATTCAAAAGTATGTCCTGACTTTCTGCCTGAATTAGACAATCATCCAGGTACGGGTAAATTTGAATATTTCTTTGCCTGCAAAGTGCAGTGACTGGGGCTAGGCACTTTGTGAATACCCTGGGCGCAGTAGATAAGCCAAAGGGCAGTGCAGAGAACTGAAAGTGCATGCAGCCTGCTTTGAAGCGAAGGTATCTTCTGCAAGATTCCCTGATTGGGATGTGCAGGTAGGCTTCCTTTAAATCCAGTGGTGCCAACCAGGCATCTTTGCCTATCATGGGAAGCAACTGGTGAAGAGAGAGTTGAATTTTGGAATCACCAAAAAGGTGTTTAGGATAGAAAGGTCCAGGATAGGATGCCATGAGTTGTCTTTTCTGGGTACCAGGAAAAATCTTGAATAGAAACCTTGTCCCTTTTTCTCTTCTGGTATAGTCTGAATAGCCTTTAATCTTAAGAGAGAGATTACTTGCTTTTGAGCCTCTGCCCACTGATTTGGGGGTAGATCTGGCAAACTGTTTGGGGTTGGTAACATGTGGAAGTGAAATCTGTATCCTTTTGAAACTATGTTTAAAACCCATTTGTCCTGTGTAATGAGTTCCCAGTTTTTTGCTTGCAGTGCAATCTTTCCCCCTAAAGGAGCAGTCAGTTGAGAAGTGCTTAGACGTTTTAAAGTTAAGTCATTGAGACAGCTTACCATAGGGGGGAGTCTTACTACTCCCTGATATGGAAGTGGGAGCCCCCCACTGCTTAGTCCTGTGTGTACCCTGGGACTGAAGCCTGATTGTTCTGCTGGTTCTGGGTTTGAACTGAGAAGGCCTCGAAGAGGCAGGAAAGGACCATTTTTTTTGAGGGCCAATGCCTACTAAATATTTGAGGCTGCACTTGTAAGAAATCTTTAACAGTTTGCATAGATTTAGCTTTTTCCTCCATCTTTTTAAGAACATCTGCTTTGTTGCCAAACAGGCGGTCCTGATTTAAGGGAGCATCCAGCAATTTAGTTTTAACATGACCCGGCAAAGATTGCTCCTTAAGCCAAGCATGCCTTCTAAGCACAGACCCGGTGACAGCAGCCCTGCAAGATGCCTCTAGTGAATCAAAACCACATTGCAAAGTATTTTTTCCAACCTGTTCAGCAGAATGCATTAAATCCTGTAAATCCTTATTTTCAGCAGAATAAGGAATCAACATCATTCTCTGTTTAAGCAATCCAATAATATGCTGCTGATACTTTAACATACGAAACTGGGAATTTAAGGCCCTGATGGACAAGGTTGCACAGATGTATACCTTCTTACCCCATCTATCCAGGGCCCTGGAATCTCTGTCTGAGGGGGTAGGATTTTTGGCAGTAGTAGCCTTAATGCCCTTGGGTCCCTGTGAAATGGTCTCAGGATCAGCAGTAGGATTTTTAAAAAGGAACTTCTGATGGATATTACAGGGTTCCTGATTCTCACGTTTTCTGGGAGCAGGAGGTAAAGAGTCAGGGGCCAAGCTAGATCCAAAAAGGCACCGTCAACAATGTCCAGCACAGGAGGGATAGCTAATGACCTGTGTTGGGGCAGGAGTAAGAAATCTCTAAGCCTCTTTTTAGAATCAGAGTAATCCTGACTTTTCCAGTAAAAATGCTCCCTAACAGTATGCAATGCTTCACCAAAAGAGAAATCCTCTGGGGGAGAAGCAGAGGGAATAGAGTCCTCTGCATCAGAATCCTCATAGATGGATAAGGGTAAATCCTGGTCATCAGAGGAAACAGAAATTTCAGAATCCTGGTCAGAAGTATCATAAGCAAATTCAGTCCTAGGTCTCTTAGAGGAGGAAGGTTGGCTTCCCCTGATTAAAGTAATAAGGTCTTCAGCCATTCTTATCATTTGTTTTTTAGGCATAGAGGCCTGACCATGCGGTCTGGGCGTTGGTTTCCTAGGCATGGTTCAAGTTTTAGGCCTTGAAGAAGAAGATGGCATTGGTTTAATATGCAAGTCAGTAGGCCTGTATACACCCTCAGAAGCCGGTGCCTGCACAGCGGCTCCAGACCCATCCAAGGTAGAGACATCCGCAGGTTCCACAGTTGAAGCATCTCTCTGCATACCGGACAACGAATGGGTCTCAGTAGAGGCCTGTGAATCTGAAGTAGCGGGTATCAGGGGCTGCGAAAGCGCCTCATTGAGCACCAGCGAACTGGCGACTAGCTTAGGGGAAGCATCGTCAGCAGCTTTGGACCTAGGCGGCCTGTCTCTTGTCTTTATCTTTGCGTTTTTTCATAATGTTGGTAGTCGGGTAGCTTACCGAAGGCATATCTGGATAATTGAACAGAGTACCAAAATATTTAGAAGGGAAAATATACCGACGATGAATAGTTCATGGTTTAAATAAGGCACAAAACCAACAGCGAGGTATGTCGTGGTCAGGGCCTAGGCAAGGACTACAGTATGAATGAAATCTTTATGAGGTATTTGCTTTCCACAAGAAATACAATTATTGACTTTTACTGACATTGGCTTAGAACAAGAAAAAGTTTCCCCAACAGGGTACTTAGCTTTAGTTGAAAACTTCGGTTCTGAAACTCGAAAACGAAAATTTCAGGAGTCGGCCGACTGGCACTTGCGAACTGCTTCTGCTTCGGGCACTGCACGGCAAGAAAGACTGATGTAATGGCATCGGCTGCATGCTTTATACCCCTGACTACATGACATCATTGAAGATGAGACAGCAACCAACGCAAGCCAACTGAGGGCTACTGCAAGCAGATAACCCAAACGTGATGACTGCAACAGTGAAACACGAAGAACATCTTTCTGAATCTACCACTGGAGCTCGAGTCTGAGACAAAGAAACAAAGGAACAGGAAAACCTAGAGTGTGGCAATGATGAACCTCACAGTTTTTTTGTACCACTGAACATTCCTCATATGCAGTCTGGCAAGAGGAAGCATGGGAATGGTGGAGGCCATGAACCCCAGAATTAACAGAAATGTCCTCACTGTTAGAGAGGACAGAGGAAGAAGATACTGGAAGAAGGCTGTCAGAGACAAAACCTTAGGAGCAGGAAGAAATGCCAACAAGGGAATGGTATGAATCCTGCAATTGAGAAAAATATGATCCTGGGAGAATGTAAGCAAAGACTTTTTGAGATTGATGGTGAATCTCACAGGCAAGTGGTAAAGTAAAGACCTTGAAGACTGCTGGGAAAAGGAACCTGAATAAGCAGATCATACAGATAAAGGAATATTTACATCCCTTGAAGCCTGCAAAAGGCAATGACAGGAGGGAGGTATTCGCTCAATACACTTGGAGCAGTAGAAAGGCCAAAGTGCAAACAGAGAACTGAAAATCAGAGGAAGAAACAGAAAAATGTATAAAAATTTCCTAAACAGAGGGTGAATAGGGATGTGAAGATAGGCACCCTTTACTTTTACAGAGACCAAAAAGGCCTGGGGGAAAAGAAGGAAGAAACCGTCTGAAGAGACAATATCCTGAAAGAAAGGACCTTGAGAAAAGTGTTAAGGAGAGAGGTCCAGAATAGATTTCCAAGTCCCCTCCTTCTGAGGAACCTACACCATCCTGGTGTAAAAACCTCTTCCTGCTCAGGTGGATGGAACAGGTTGAATGGTGTCATGATCCAAAAAGGACAGCAAAACATTTGGAAAAAGATAGAGTTGGTCTGAAGGAGGTGGTGGAATGTCTGAAGGGGGGAGGGGGATCTACATATCAAGAAATACCCCTGATGAATAATAGACAACACTCAAGAGTCTGTGGTGATCTGCTGACAATTTGGGAGAAAGACAGAGAGGTGGAAAGACAAGGGGACTTGGCCGAGGGGGAAAGGATGCAAAATGTCAGACAGAAACAGGTTTGTCCTGAAAGGAAGGCTTCTGAAATGCAGGAGTCTGTGTGGACTTAGCAGGAGGAATATGCCTAGACTCCTTCCCTTTGGGGAGGCTGATGAGTCTGCCTACTAACAAAGGCAGATTTAGAAGGTTAATTCCTCTGAAATTTGGGTACGGGGGGGGAGACAAAAATATACTTGAGTTCCTGCATGGTCTTACCCTTATCCTAGAAGAATATGAGGAGGTCAGCAGCAGCTTTCCCAAAAAGACATTTATTATCCAGAGGAGCATCCAAAAGTTTGGCTTTAATATCATCAGGCAAGGCCTAGAGATGAAGCCAAGAATAATGCTGCATTGCAGAACCAAAAGCAGCAGCTCTGGAAGAGGCATTAGCAGCTTCATAAGTGCATTGTATGGAGAGACAAGTGACCTGGGAATTGGACCCACACAAGGAAAGAACTGAAGCTTGCCCTTCTGAATCAGGAAGGTCAAACACAACCTTAGCTACCTGAAAAAAAGAGAGCCAAGACATAGCCTGAAATGACGACAGCAGTATATACTTACTTACCCAATCTTTCCATAGATCTACTATCCTTATCAGAAGCAAGAAGCTTGGAAGAAGGCAAAAGTTTAAAGGGCTTATCAATTGAGACTGAAACCACAGAAGAATCAGCGGAAGGAGAATCAGCGGAAGGGCATTTAAACAAGAATTTGCAGTCCTCAGGCACCATGTAGAACCTGTAAGGTTTCTTACAGGCTGGGAAATGAGTCAGGTGCTATACAGGCAGCAGAGAAGGTGACCAAAAGTGCTGCCAACACAGGAGGAAGTGAAGACAGTTTAGGTGACGCCATTTGTAGAATATTATCTCATTTGGATGTCAGAGACCTGGGAGCAATCCAACTTAAAGTACTCCATCATATCAGCAATAGTAATAGCTAAGAATAATTCTTCCAAGGGTGAATCCAGGCTCATAGTCTAAAGAAGAAGGAATTGGAGAGGAGTATGCAAGGGGTTCCTCCGCCAAAATCTAGGTCCTCATCTTAGGAATCCGGTTGCCTTGTCCTCTTAACAGCCATGGAGCAGGGACCAACACCCCTTGAAAAGGTTTCAAGGCCATCAAGGCATTAAAAAAGTCCTGAGCAATATCCTACCATTCACATTGGGGATCTTTAGTTATAGGGATAATATGCTTGGTCTTTTGCTTTTTCTGATGCAGGATGTCCACCCTAACAACCCTCAATGACTCAGTTTCTTCGCAGGATTCAATGATTGTGGTAGGAATCTCTTCCTAGACTAATATTTGATGAATCCCCCCCAGACCCCTTGAAAGTAATAAACCATGGTTCCCCCTCAACATCTGAAAAGCCTCAGAAGATGTGCAAGAAAGAATGTGGATCCATGCTGACCTCTGATGGGGTTGCGGCAGAGGAATCCAATGTAAGCATTTGGCTTTCAGTAGCTTCTTGAGAGATGTCCGATGGAGGCTAGACAGCAACTGAATCAGAACTAGACTTTCTGGCCTTCTTGGAAGATGTCTGTCCCTCAGAATGGAAGGATTCCGCCATAGCACGCTGAGCTAACAATTTAAGATCTTGGTTCTCATGGTATATGGAGAGAGGACATAAGCAACTTTGCAAGGTCTTAGGGAGAAACACTTGACAGAGCACAGAGTATGGTCATCGGAAGCACCTAGGCATAAAAGACACTAGTCATGATGGTCTTTATGGGGGAATCCGCCTCCCACACTGACATTTTCTCTTCTTGGATGACATGAACACAAGTAACAATACTGAGAAAAAAATAGAGAAGAAACCCCAATGGGACACTTATCTGAAGACAGCTTGGTAACCAGCACAGCAGATGGGCATTCAGACAGATATTTGAAAATGGCATTCGGACTGTCTGCAAAGAAGTTCTGAGCATTTACATCCATACACCACCTTTATGCCCTATGCAGGGAGCATATGTGAGACATACAACACCTATAAAATCTAAAGGATTTGGTACACTGGCTGGACGTTGGGTTATCCATGGTAGGAGATCCCCGATACGGAAGGACATCCTTAGCTTTAATTACTGCTAAACACTTCACAAAGACTTAAGAACTGAAAAAAAAAGACTAAATGGAAAATCAAAGAAATATTAAAGTACAGCTGTGTGAGTAATTTATCTCAACAGTAGGTGTCTAAACAGGAAATAACCACTGCACTGAAAGTATTTATCCACAAGCTGCCAAAGTTGGACATCCTCCCTTCTGGTCTCATTTTCTGAGTTTTTGCAGATGCACCTCTCCATGAACCTAGGTCCCTCTCTTCCCAAGATGTCATCCTGGTATATGGCTTAAAAGGAGAATACATTCCTGGCATTATTCAGTTCTTTTTTTGGTGAAAAAGTGTCTGAAAGTGCACCCAGGCTAAGGCACCTCTGCCCAGGGTTCTTAGTCTGCACAGGCCACAAGGGCCTTAACTTTAACATACTGCTGTTTCTTTAGCTAGCAAATAGAAAGACAAACAAAGTTTCCCATAACACAAAAAGTTAGAACAACAACAAAAAAAGATTACAGTGGAAAATAAGAGACCCCTAGTCCCCAGAATCCACACAGGGAATGGGTATTACATCCTAGGAATGGTTGGTTAATGAGGAACAGTACTGCAGTGGTCTCACACTGAAAATATCTACTACTATAGTGTGTTACTCACACAACTGCACTATGGATATTCATTCTGTAATATATGGCGAAAGTATGCATGTATGTCCAAAGCTGCTGTTAAACAAATGCTCTAAGAAGAGACATTTTTGAAAAAAAGGTCTGTGATGACCGGTGCAAAGTGAAGAGTGCCTAGCTAGACTGATATCCCTAATTTTGTTTTTGCAGGAATCATAACAGAAAACAATACAGTTTGCCAGACATTTGGAAGAGTCTTCTGATGGCCACTCCACCGATTCTGTCTGGCACAAAGCAGACAGAAACTTGGTGCATTTGCTGAATGTCTTTAGCAATGACAAAGTAATATCAAAGTTGTCTGTTGACATCCAAGAGCTATAAATCTTTTACACTTTAGAGTTAGGAAAAAAGGTAGGTAGGTAGGTAGATTGTCTGGCAGATGGTCATTTCAACCACCACTTTGGTTGATGACCAATTCAGATGCTACTGTGAGTAAAAGGAGATGACCATAATGAGACTTGCTCTATATATTTATCAAAGACCATGGAAGCCTCTTGCACATAATGGCCTGCAATTCTGAAACTTTTCTGGCAGAGGGCACCGACAGAAAGAATAGTGTCTTCCAGTACAATTTTAGTGCCACACATACAATGATGTCAATGGGCACCAAGGTCATAGGTTCATAGGATGATACTAGGCTATTGGCCCGAAGGCCCTTATAAGCCTAGCCAAGAATTTCACCCATGTTCCCTCAAAGTCAGCACCTGTTTCCCCTGTCTAGCATGGACACAGGTGCGATCCCAGGGGTATATTTTCTGTTTCCCATCCAGTTATCCAGGTTCCTCTTAAAGAGGGCTACAGAAGTGCTCTGCTTGACATGGAGAGGGAGTCTACTCCACAGATGGGGAGTCTTTGGAACACAAATCTATCCTGCCAAAAACTATTATTAATGTCACAGACCAGGTTAAGGCCTTGTGTGCGGGTTGCACGAGTGGAGTTTGTCTTACAGATATGCAGTAACTCCATCAAGGCTGGGTCTGAAATGCCCTTGTATGCCAGACACAGGTCACCTCTGAGCAGTCTGTATGAGACAGAGTAGAGGGACAAGGCTTTAAGCCCATCTGTATAGGACAGGTGTTTGAGACCCTGGATCTTCCTGGTCAAGAACCTCTGTGGTCTCTCCAACTGTTGCATGTGCTTGGCAAGGTACATCCCAAAGTGGGCATTGTACTCGATAATGTGTCTGATAAGGGTGGAGTACAGGGATTTTATGACCTCCTTGTTCCTGAATGAAATACCCTTATTTATGAGGTGGGCCATGTAGAAAGCCTTCCGTACAATGGAGGCAACTTGGTGGTTCAAAATTCAGGTTCCTATCAACCTGGGTGCCCAAGTCCCTCACGATTGATTGCATGCTTAGTACATTATTACTGACATGATAATTAGTGGGGGTGACATTTTCCCCAAAGGGGATAATGATGCATTTCTTGGCATTCAGTTTGAGGGCATGCTTCTGGCACCAGTCATTAGTTTGGGCAAGGCTCTCTTGGAGTATATTCACATCACTAGGGGAATTTAAGACAGCGCCCAGCTTGCAGTCATCAGCAAACTTTATCACCCAAAGGCAACAGGTTTTGGCTTGCACCTCAGAAAAGTATATTCAAACAGTAGAGGCCCCAAGACCGATCCTTGGCGTACATCATTCATTACGGGTCTACTACTAGAGGTGGCTTCCCCTACTTTGATTGAGTGGGTTCTATCAGTGAGCCAGTTAGCTACCCATCTGGTAACATACGGGTTGATGCCTAGCTGGGATAGTTTTATCTATAATGCCAGAGGTCAACAGTTCAATAACAAAGTTCAAATACTGGGGTTGGGGTGGTTCTGCCTGGATAGAAGGGTAAGAAAATCCCCTCAACAGAAGTTTTGCCTATTACTGCAGTACCTGCAGTTTTGCACTCTCTTTTGGAGCAATGCCTTTGGAACAGCACCACTATAAGAATCTTTTTTTTTTTTAGTCCCCTATTGTATGCCCTCCAGTGGACCATCAGCTGCTCTAACTTTGCTCACAATTCTCTATTTTTCCTGTGTGTCTGCAGTACTACTCACCAAAGCTGAGACTGCCCCATTTGCTCACTGCAAAGGGGAAATAATGAGAATAAGTTTAATTTTCTTTATCTCTGTCTTCTTGTCTTCTTCAGAATGCTAATGACCTGCTCTGTAAGCCTGTCCTTGAAAGGTATTAGTTTAAAAGGATCCACCATGCAACCACTCTCATGTCCCTGAAATATGTAAAAAAAAAAAAAACAGAATTTCCTCAGTTCTGCATCACTAGTCTGCAGTGTTGGGGGACTAGACAGGAAACTTTCTCAGCTACATGGACTTACAAAGAAAATGAGAAGTTATGGAAGTACTTACCATAATGTTCCATGTCTGTAGTCCATCTCGCCTACATTCTTGCTGGTTGGGTTTGGGGCCGAAACTCGGCTCCGACTCGGACGATACTAAAGCTCGAGAGCTTTTACTGGCTCAAGGCTATCCTCTATCACATGGTGCACCCACAGCAATTCTCCAGATCTTGTTTGCAAGAAAGTAACTAAATACATAATAGTGATTATTCTATTAATAACTATGTACATATAAACAAAAAGGATTTTGTTTTACTATCCATGGCATATGGACAGATAACTATAACAAGGTCAGGCAGCATAATGGATAGTCCACCAGTTCCTCCAGGATACAGTAAGGGGGAAGGAGGGTGGGACGCAAGAATGTAGGAGAGATGGACTACAAACATGAAACGTTATGGTAAGTACGTTATGGTAAGTACATAACTTCTCGATGTTATGTAGTCCTATCTCACCGTAATTCTTGCTGGTTGGGACAGCGTCCCCAGCCCCCTTTTCCCAGTTGGATCACGCAAAGAGACTCTTTAGCACAGTGGACCCAAAGGATGACCTGTCCCGGGAGGCCAAATCTAATTTATAATGGGTGACAAAAGTATGAGGTCTTGTCCATGTAGCTGCTGCACAAATGGTATCAATTAGAAGTTTGGATTTAAAAGCATATGAAGCTGACACTGCTCTAGTTGAATGGCCTCTTACCTTAGCAGGTAATTGTTTCCCAACACTTTTGTAAGAAATGTAGTCTGAAAGCCATTTAGACAGAGTTACTTTGGAAATGGGCAAGCCTTTGTTTTTCTCTGAGAAGGAAACAAACAACTGATCCGATTTCCTGAAATCTTTAGTCCTGTGCAGGTAGAATCTGAGAATTCTATGGACATCTAATTGATTCAGTCTGTATTCTGATTTATTACCATAATTGGGGAAGAATACTGGTAATTCAATAGTTGTGTTTAGATTATGTTCTGAGCATACCTTAGGGAGGAAAAAAGGATTAGTTCTTAGGGAAACTCTGTCCTTATGAAAAAAAAAATATATGTTGGTCGAATGGTCAGAGCTTGCAACTCTAAAACCCTCCTAACAGATGTTATAGCTACTAAGAACAATGTATTCCAAGACAACTTTCAAGTCGGATGAAGAATACGGTTCAAATGGTGGAGAAATCAATGAGGTCAGAACTAAGTTCAAGTCCCAGGACTCCAGAGGTTGTCTGATTGGAGGTCTGAGAAGGACTCCTTTCAAAAAGGTTTTACGTAAAGAGTAGGACATAACAGAATTTCCCACATTCCCAAAATGGTAATTTGAGATGGCAGCCAACTGAACTCTAATGGTAGCAGCTGCAGCTCCTTCTTGAAAAAGAGATGCGAGGAAGGACAGAATAGACTCTATGGGAGCTGAGTAGGGATCTATGCCTTGTTTTGCCACCCAAATGGAAAACCTTTTCCATTTGCTGGAGTATAATTTTCTGGTGGAAGGTTTGTGGGAAGAAATGAGGATGTGTTTTACAGTAAGAGAAAGGGAGATACACCTGGCTATTCTTGGAACTGGAGCAGCCATGCTGTCAATTTCAGGGTTTGGCTGGTAGGATGGAACTGTCCCGAATGGTGAATCAGGAGGTCCGGAGATAGTTCCAGGATCCATGGTTCCTCCAAGAGATGAGGCCACAGGAAGGGGAAAGCACAGCTGTGTATACTTACCATAAATGTAGATGTTAAAGTGTATTCATTGTTGCAGTCATTACATTTGGGTTATTCTGCTTGCAGGTAGCCCTCATTCGGCCTGATTATCAGTGTCTTGGGTCCTGAGTCAGTTGTTGTCTCATCTTCCATGACGTCAGGTAGCCAGGGGTATAAAGCATGCAGCAGATGCCATCACATCAGTTTTTCTTGCCCCATATGTCAGGTGTCCCCCTAATGGGAAGCAATTATATACAAGGTTACACCTCCAACAAAAAGCAAATACACCAGAAAGCTTTAAGTATAGTAAACAAGAAGAGAGGTATAGTCAATAGAAGTCAGGGGGCTGGAGGGAAGGTAACCAGGACTGCAACAGTGAATAAACTCGAACATCTACATTTATGGTAAGTATACACAACTATACTATGTTCTTTGTGCTTCACTGTTGCAGTCATTACATTTGGGTAGATTCCCAAAGCTAAGGAAGGAAGGAGGCAATTAGATAGCATTAGGACCAGCTATTAGGCACTGCAAGACTGCAGTGGCAAAACCAGCTCTGGATTTAGAAAAAATTATCAAGTGGTAATGCTTGGTGAAGGTACGTACAGAACTCCAGGTAGCAGCTTCTAGGATGTCCCTGATAGGAACACCTTTGAGAAAGGCTGTAGAAGTACATGCAGCCCTGGTGGAATGGGGTCTTATCCTTTGTGGGGTAGGTTTTCCATGGTGCTTACAGCAGAAATGAATGCAATGGCCTATCCACTTAGAAATGGTTTGCTTTGAAATGGCCTTCCCTTCTGCCCCTGCAGCAAATGCCAGCAGTTGTTCAGATTTCCTTTCAGGTTTTGTCCTGTCCTAGTAAAATCTAATTTGTCTGTGCATGTCTAAGGAGTGCAGTATCTATTCCCCTTTATTCTGTGGATTAGAAAAGAAGGTTGGCAAATGAATGGACTGATTAAGGGCCACACTGGATACCACCTTGGACATAAAGGAGGGATTGGTCCTGAGGGACACCCTGTCCACAGGAAAGATGATGAAAGGCTCCAACTGCCATGAGGGCCTGTAGTTCAGACACCCTTCTTGCTGAAGTGATGGCTAGAAGGAAGGCTGTTTTCCAAAAAAATTAATTTCAACAGTGTAGTTGTGGCTGGCTCAAAGGGAGGTAGAGTGAGCTTTTCCAATACAAAGTTAAGGTCCCAGGCTGCAGTAGGGGCTCTCCTGGGTGGTCTTAAGTTTTTGGCCCCTCTAAAGAATTGCGTCGGCAGTGGATGAGAGAAGAGGGGTGGCTCCGTATTATAATATGCTGAAATAGCCGAGGCATGAATTTTAATGGAAGAGAAGGAAAGGCCCTTGTGAAGCATCTCAGTTAAGTATTGAAGAATATGCAGTAAATTGGCACCTCTGAGTTTGACTCCAGGAACAGAATCTTTTCCACTTTTTAGCATAGGATTTTCTAGTACTAGGCCTCCTTGCCTCCAGAATGACATCCATCACTTGCTTACTGAGGGATGGTAATAGATAGCTCAGGTAATTATAACCAGGCTGCAAGGTTTAGGGTATGAAGCTGGGGGTGCAGAATCTGGCCCTCCTGGGGTCTGAGGCAGGTGCCATGATTCCAGCAGTGACACACTGCGCAAGAGGGGGTACCAGTGTTGGCGTGGCCAGTCTGGTGCAATGAGTATTTCCCTTGGTTTGTCCTGTTTGATCTTTAGTAGAACTTTGGAGAGGAGAGGCAGAGGGGGAAAAGCATAAACTGATAGTTTTTTCCAGGTGAAGGACAAGGCATCCACTTTCCAAGCTGGTCTGTGGGGAGTCCTTGTGCAGAATTTGTCCAATTGGTAGTTCTGAGGGGAGGCAAACAGGTCTATCTCTGGGCTCCCCCATTTGTTTCTCAAAATGTTGAATATCTTTGGTTCCAGTTTCCACTCATGTGGGTCCATGAGATTTCTGCTTAGGTTGTCTGCCAATGTATTTAGTTTGCCTGACAGGAATTGAGCTTGTAGGTGCACTCGGTAGCTCAAGGCTGTGTTCTACAGAGCCACGGCTAGTCTGCAGAGAGGGTATGAGTGGGTTTCCCCCTGCTTGTTTATGTACCACATAACAGTGGTGTTGTCCGTCTTTACCAATAATTGTCCTGAAAGAATGTGGTCTTTGAAGGCTGTCAGAATTCTGCACATCTAACATTTCTTTTTGATTGATATGCAAAGTGCATTTGACTTGGGTTCCATTTGCCCTGAATGCACTGCCCTGCCAAGTGAGTCCCCCATGCATAGTCTGATGAGTCTGTTGTTAAGGTTTGGGCAGCAGGGGGTAAAGTGAATGGCAGTCCCTTGCTGTGGTGGCAGGCCTCTGCCCACCAAAGGAACTATGTCTTTATACAAGGAATGATAGGAATCATTGATTCTAGGCCCTGAGAATGTTGACACCATAGGCTTTTTAGATACCATTGTAGTAGAATGCAAGAGGCCATGAACCCCAGGGCTTGCAGTATTTTCCTTGCAGATAGCTGGGTCTTTGTGGCCAGTAGTTTGAAGTAGGCTGTCAAACATGTTTCTCTAGCGTGAGGTAGGCCATCTGGGAAGTTGTATTCAAGCTTGCTCCCAGGAATACAATTTTGTGGCAGGGTACTAGGTGTGATTTCTTTTCGTTTAAGGTGTACCCCAGGAAAGTTAGTAGTTTCTTTACAAATGCCAGATGATTTAATAGTATGTCCTGGCTTTCTGCCTGAATTAGACAATCATCCAGGTATGGGTATATTTCAATATTTCTTTGCCTGCAGAATGCAATGACTGGAGTTAGGCACTTTGTGAATACCCTGGGTGCAATAGATAAGCCAAAGGGCAGTGCAGAGAACTGATGGTGCATGTAGCCTGCTCTGAAGCGTAGGCATTTTCTGCAAGATTCCCTTATTGGGATGTGCAGGTAAGCTTCCTTTAAATCCAATGTCGTCAACCAGGCATTTTTGCCTAGCATGGGAAGCAGCTGATGAAGAGTTAGCATTTTGAATTTTGGGATTATCAAAAAGGTGTTTAGGATAGACAGGTCCAGGAGAGAACACCAGGAATTGTCTTTTCTGGGAACCAGGAAAAGTCTTGAGTAAAAACCTTGTCCCCATTCCTCTTCTGGGACAGGTAGAATAGCCCTGATACTTAGAAGAGAGAGAACCTGCTTTTGAGCCTCTGCCCACTCATTTGGGGGTAGGTCTGGCCAACCATTTTGGGTTGGTAAGGAGTGGAAGTGGAATCTGTATACTTGGGAATCTATACTTAAAACCCATTTGTCTTGGGTAATGAGTTCCCAGTTTTTTTGCACAAAGGGCGATCTTTCCCCCTAAAGGAACAGTCAGTTGAGCAGGGCTTGGAAGGATTAAGGTTAAGTCATTGTGACAGTTTACCATAGGGGGGGGATGTCTTACTACTTCCAGCTTTGGAAGTGGGAGCCCCCCACTGCTTAGGCCTGTGAGTACCTTGAGACTGAAGCCTCGGTCTGCTGGTCCTGAGTTTCGACTGAGAAGGCCTGGAAGAGACAGGGAAGGACCAATTCTTAGAAAGCCAGTGCCTACTAAATCTGGGAGGCTGTACTTTCAGGAAATCTTTAACAGTTTGCATACATTTAGCTTTTTCCTCCATCTTTTTAAGTAGTACTTCTGCTCTGTTGCCAAACAGGCGATCTTGCTTTAAGGGGGCATCCAGTAATTTAGCTTTAATATGATCTGGAAAAGTTTTCTCCTTAAGCCAAGAGTGCCTTCTAAGTACAGACCCAGTGACAGCAGCCCTGCAAGATGCCGCTAATGAATCAAAACCACATTGCAAAGTATGTTTACCAACTTGTTCAGCAGAATGCATTAAATCCTGTAATTCTTTAATTTCAGCACAGTCAGGAATCAGCATCATTTTCTGTTTAAGTAATCCAATAATATGCTGCTGATACCTTAACATATGAAACTGACAGTTTAAGGCCCTAATGGCCAAAGTAGCAGAAGTGTATACCTTCTTACCCCATCTGTCCAGGGCCCTGGAATTTTTATCAGAGGGGGTAGGGTTTTTGGCAGTAGCAGCCTTAATGCCTTTGGGTCCCTGTGAAATGGTCTCTGGATCCGCTGTAGGATTCTTAAAGAGGAACTTGAGAGTCAGGTACTCTGTAATACCGGTCAGGTTTCCTAGCAGCTGGAGGTAAAGTGTCTGGGGCCAGGCTAGATTCCAAGAAGGCATCATCATCTACAATGTCCAGTACAGAAGGGATAGCTAAAGGCCGGTGTTGAGGTAGGAGTAAAAATTCCCTAAGCCTCTTTTTGGAGTCAGAGTAATCCTGGCTTTCCCAGCGGAAATGCTCCCTAAGAGTATGCAAGGTTTCACTAAAAGAGAAATCTTCTGGAGAGGAAGCAGAGGGAATGGAATCCTCTGCATCAGAATCCTCATAGGTAGATAAGGGCAAATCCTAGTCATCAGAAGAAACAGAAATTTCAGAATCCTGATCAGAAGGATCAGAAGGAAAATCAGTTCTAGGTCTCTTAGAGGGAGAAGGGTGGCTTCCCCTGATTAGAGTAATAAGTTCTTCAGCCATTCTTATCATTTGCTTTTTAGGCATAGGGACCTGACCATGTGGTCTGGGCATCGGATTTCTAGGTGTGGATAGAGTTTTAGGCCTTGAGGAAGAAGATGGTGTCGGTTTAATATGCAAGTCAGTATGCCTGAATACACCCTCAGAAGCCGGTGCCTGCACAGTGGCTCCGGACCCATCCAAGGTAGAGACATCCGCAGGTTCCATAGTCGAAGAAGCATCTCGCGGCATACCGGACTCCAAATGGGTCTCAATAGAGGCCTGCGAATCTGAAGTAGCGGGTATCAGGGGATACGAAACTGCCTCACTGAGCACTGGCGAACTGGCAACTAGCTTAACGGAAGCGTCAGCGACGGCTTTGGACCTATGCGTTCTGTCTTTATCTTTATCTCTGCATTTTTTTGGAATGTCGGTAGTCAGGTGGCTTACCAAAGCCATTTCTGGATAATTGAACAGAGTACCAAAATAGTTAGATGCTAAAATGACTTCCACAAAATGTATTACTAACAAAAAGAACTGCCACAGAGTACCTATAAGTGCCCAAAACACCTCTGCATCCAACAAAATGTTCCTTTCATCAAGTATACAACAAAGTTAAGGTTTGCTAAAGGGAAGTGTAACACCAAAATGGTGATTTATATAGCCATCTGTCAACAATGCACAAGTTATTATGTTGGAAAGACGGAGAGAAGTCTTGAATTTATGAACATATATCTATGAAGGTTATATTAGACAGTAGTTAATCTCTAAGCATCAAATGACCTTGGATTTTTTGGTGATAACATCCCTACATTTCAAACAGTGAATTATAGAATTCATGAGGTTGTACAGATAGAAAGTATTGTCAGGATACACATTAATTGTAGGAAGTATTGATTATCAGACATTAGTGGGTAGACTACACACAGTAAACCTTTGAGAGTAGGTTATATTAGTAATATAATCAATATTTTAGTTATGAATATGCAAGTTTTTAGATTTATATGTTAGGGAAGTCTGGAATTGAGTAATTCTATATTTTTCAACCATGTGCAATATCATAATTTTTACAGAGCATATTCTTTACAATGCATGTTTTCAGAAGGCTGTAAAGTATTTTTAAAAAGTGTCGTTTTTAATTTCGTTCACTTTTATGTTTAACATTTTTGTTATATACATTAGTTATCATTTAGATTTGTAAATTAGGTTTTATTTTATAGATAATTTTGAATTTTGTTCAGCCATTGTAGGAGATGACAATTAGCATTAGGAGTATGTTTAAGTGTAAGGAACGCTATACAATTTTTAAAATCAAGTTTTTGGCGCAAAAAAAAGTTATTTAGGGCGTCTGTTTTATCGGAATGGTGTTCTGATGAAGCCCGTATCACGGGTGAAAGCGCTTAACCAGATCTACCTTGTAGTTTCAATTTTATTGTATGTCAGTTCTTAATTCTGGCTGCATATTTTTTTCCGTAGTTGTGCTCAGCTGAAACGCCTAGTAGCTACATTGTAACTTGCTTCTGGCATTTCTAATCTGTTTTTAAGGAAATAAAGCATTCGTTTTCAATCGTTCTGTGGAATTATTTGGTTCGTGTAGTGGAGCAGTCCGTGCCCTAGTACTTGACTAAAGGAGCATTTTGTTGGATGAACCAGATCTACCTTGCAGTTTCCATTTTATTGAATGTCAGTTCTTATTTCTGGCTGGATATTGTTTTTTTGCAGTAGTGCTCAGCCGGTACGCCTAGTAATTATATTGCAACTTGCTTCTGGCGTTTCTTATCTGTTTTTATGGGAACAAAGCATTTGGTTTCAATCATTCTGTGGAATTACTTGGTTCGTGTAGTGGAGCAGTCCGCTCCCTAGTACTTGATGAAAAGAACATTTTGTTGGATGCAGAGGTGTTTTGGGCACTTATAGGTACTCTGTTGGCAGTTCTTTTTGTTAGTAATACATTTTGTGAAAGTTATTCTGTAGTTGTGACAACCATGGAGAGCACCGGTGATACAACACCTGAACGGAATACTGAGCCGAAGAATTAATTACATTTATTAAGAGGAAATGAAGGCACTCCAAGGTGAAGCTGGTAGGTTGATGGAAGTTATCCAGCGGAGTTTGGGAAATACTACTAATTCACCTAAAGCATGTCTTACTAACTCTATGGATTGTGCCAGCTCCAAAAAGCAATGTACAGGTTCGAAGGAGCAGGTATCTACTTTTTACCAAGGGGAGCGGAATAAGCCTGTTGTAGCAATGTCAGTACTGTTACTCAGAATACCAACTGTCTATACAAGAGAATAGACAATATTCAGGACAGTTGTCCCATTCCCAATGGACAGGGGAGGGAAGAGAAGGACTACCTTATTGATACTGACCAGGCATTCAATACAACTGAGCCACTTAATAGTAGCAGAAATAATGCCTCAGATTTTACGTTTGATTTTTCCATATATGATGTAGACGAGGAAGCGAAGCGTCTGGGTACCAAACCAAAGAGAACATATCCTATTAAGACATATTCTAATGTTGTAGGAAAACATGATCATCGACCCAAACAGCAATATAAAGCTACTGTACAAATTGTAACCCACTGCATGACATCAGCAGATAATGTTGCTAATAGCAATGGGGTAAAATTCAACAAATTTATGGAGATAGATTGTAATTTTGATAATTTTTGTCAGAAATATGATAATAATAACGTGGATTCAGACACCTTGGGGACCTTAAAGGATATGATTTTTAGTATGGGAAAAAAATTGAAAAATATTAATGGTTTAAAAGCAGATAATGCATATTTGGAAAAATGCATATCCATGAAAATTGTTCCCAAGGGTATGAGATTCTTTAAAAAACCTATGGGAGTAACGTTGAATGATAATATAATACATGAATTCAATCAATTCTTTGACGAATGTGGAATTAAGTTTATGAAAATGATCATTAAGCATAATGATGAAAAATTAAGTAGAGTGGTACAGGAAACAAAGTTTAAATATGAGAATTACGACTGATGTATTGTTTACAGAATGGGAGAGGTTGTACAGTAAACAGTTTAATATAGCGGAAAGATTAATACATAGTATTTGTGACAATAAACAAAAAAAGATTAATAAAGATGTTGAACAATACAGGGAAGGAAAGCATATAATTGGGGTAAGAAAATTGTGAATAGAGGAAATTTAAATATGAATAACATGAAGGAACAGTACATAGATAGTTTCCATAATAGAGGAAAATCGCATAACCCACATTTTTGGAGGGAACAAGCTCAACAGGGGGAACCATATCAGAATCATTATCAAAAGCAATTTTATCAGAGACGGAGAAACAAACAGAACAATTGGAACAACGACAGATAGCGAAAGACAAAGAGACAGACACTAATATTGATATTCTAGGTGATAAAGATATTAAGGTCAATGATAGAACATATACCTTAAATGGATTTAATATATACAATTATTCTAATACAAAAATTAATAGGGCACACTTTAGCCTTTTGGCTAAGGGGATGAAATATATACCGACGCCACAGTTGAAATTAAGATATTCACTAGGAAAATGAACTTAGCAATTATGTTTGGTAACACAGACATTAATGAAGGGAACAACAAGGATGCTATAAAGGTGAACCCTGAACTTAGGGTACAAAGTACCTTCATCCCAGTAAACCATCCAATTATTGAGACTTATGAGAAAATTGTGTCTAGAGAAATTTATAAGTTATATAAGGAATATAAAAGTACACAATATACAAACAATATAACCAATGAAGAGAGAGAAATGTTTATTGAACTTCAATCAAATGACAACGTGAGGGTTATGAAACCAGATAAAGGCGGAGGGGTGGTTTTATATGACAATTTAGAATATATCAACGGGATATATACCATCTTATATGGATCAGGGAACTATGAATCCATCTCACTCAACGAGATCAACATCGCATATCAAAGAATTGACAGCTATATAATGGAATATTATATAGATGGTAGAATTGATAGAGAGACACACATTTTTGAGTGTTAGGTTCCCTAGGTTGGCCACAATGGTGGGGATACCAAAGATCCACAAGAATGTGTCAGATCCACCCATCCGACCTATTATTTCTGGGGGTAAATCCAAGACTTTTCCAATGGGTAAATATATAGATGTAAAATTGAAACACATGTACAAAAACATCTCCCATTTGGTCAAAGATTCATGGGAATTTTTGAAGAATTACCCTATACAAGTATGGAAGGATAATAGCATATTTGTTACAATTGATGTTATAGACCTGTTTTCATGTATCCCAAAAAGGGCTGGTCTTGAAGCCTTTTGTAACAGTATTATTAAACACTCTGATTTATCTTGGGATGAGGTTAGTCTGATCATGGAGATGATGGACATTGTATTGGACAACAATTTTATATTTTTTGAAGGAGAGTACTTCAGGCAAACGAGGGGGGTATCTATGGGAGCAGCTTGTGCTCCCATATTTGCCAACCTGGTTATGCTTGATTGGGAGGACAGCATACTCTTTCCTAGTCTATATTTTACCCATATTGTCCATTATTCAAGATTCTTAGATGATATTTACATCTTATGGAATGTAAATATGGACAATTTGGTAGAGTTTATTGGCTTTTTGAATGGGAGTAGCGATTTCCTTAAATTTACCTATTCTTATAACACAGGAGGTTTAGCGTATTTAGACACTTTGGTGTACAAACAAGAAGGTTGTTAACATTCCAAAATTTACAGAAAAGATACTTTCTCCAATGATTATTTAGCATACAGTAGTTTCCATCCTGCTAGGTTAAAGGAAAATATATATAAAGGCCAATGTATAAGGGCTTTGCGTATGACATCGGAGTATGACATTATGGTACAAGAAATTGGCAACATTCACAAAATGGCTACCCAGAAAAAATGTTAAAAAAGATGGATAAATATGTATTAAATCTATGGGGCACCAAATACAAACCTTTATTAGGTTTAGGTAGTGAAGGTACAGTCAAACAGGAAATCATAGATCGTTACAGTAGAGTAAGGGAAGGTAGCGGGCATCACCAAAGATCATTTATAATTTTATATAGTCCAGTTTCTAACAATGTCATACATATCATACAGAATTTTTGGTATTTAATTACTAGTGACATTACTCTTAAGGGCATAGTGGGAAGTAAACCAGGAATAGTCTTTAAAATGGGGAAGAAAATAAAAGGCTATTTAGAACAAGCCAAAAGGACAAGTGAAGATCACAGTAATGGAACCAGGCAGTGCACTAGCAAATGTGGTTCATGTAATCAGTGCAGTTATATTATAGAACAAAATAAGAAGTTATGTACCTACCATAACGTTCCATGTTAGTTGTCTTCTTCTCGCCTTCTTTCTTGCTGGATGGGTTCGGAGCCGATCCTCGGCTCCGACTCGGCCAATACTAAAGCTCGAGAGCTAATTCCACCGGCTCGAGGCTCCCCTATATCCCACAATGCTAGGCGGTAACTACTCAGATCTCGTTTGATAGCTATACCAAGCAACCCTAGTCTCCATAGAATGGAGTAGGGAAATCCACCTCAAAACAACCTGCGTAAAAGGTATCGCAGACCTCAGAAAGGAGAAAAGAGGTGGAAGAACGTGTGGGAATGACGACTTCCAGAGGAAGAACACAAACTGAATTCCTGTTGGTCTGTCCAGGCTTGGGGGAAGGAGGGTGGGACGCAAGAAAGAAAGCGAGAAGAAGACAACTAACATGGAACATTATGGTAGGTACATAACTTCTTAATGTTAAGTTGTCAATCTCGCCTTCATTCTTGCTGGATGGGACCGTCCTAGCACCTTATCCCGGGTGGCCTATCGGAACAGACTCTTGAGAACAGTGGAACCAAAATTGGCACGGCTTCTGGAAACCATGTCCAATTTGTAATGTGAAATGAATGTATGAGGAGAAGCCCAGGTGGCTGCTGCACAAATGGAATCTATTGGCAGCCTATCCTGAAAGGCTACGGATGTAGCTAATGCCCTAGTTGAATGAGCTCTAGGTCTTGAGAGTAGTTTCTGATGCCTGATCTCATAGATGAAGGTAATTGTAGAGGTGAGCCATCTAGAGAGGGATACTTTAGTAACAGGAAGGCCCAATTTCCCTTCCGCATATGACAGAAACAATTTATTAGATTTCCTGAACTGTTTAGTCCTGTCTAAGTAATATCTAAGTTGGCAATGAACATCCAAAAAATGTAGCTTTTGTTCCGACCTGTTCGAACAGTTAGGGGAAAAAAACGGGGAGATCAATAATTTGGTTTAGGTTTACTTGAGAGGAAACTTTAGGCAAAAAGGATGGATTAGTATGGAGGGATACCCTATCTTTGTGAAACACTAAGTAAGGAGGACGACTGCACAGAGCATGGAGTTCAGATACCCTTCTCGCTGAAGTTACAGCTACCAGAAAAAGTGTCTTCCAGGAAAGCAACTTCAGAGAACATGAAGCTGCCGGTTCGAAGGGGGGAAGGATTAAGGATGCCAGAACCAAGTTCAAATCCCATTGAGGCGGGGGATCTTTGATTGGAGGTTTGAGAAGAAATACGCCCCTTAAAAAGGCTTTACAGAGTTTGTGAGCCATGATGCTAGACTCTGAAACACCAACATGAAAATTAGATATGGCAGCCAATTGAACTCTAATGGTAGATGCAGATGATCCTAAATGAGAGAGTTCTGCTGGAAAGTCTAGAATAGACTGGATAGGTGCAGTAAAGGGATCTATGTTTTTTGATGTTGCCCAAAAAGAGAAGCGTTTCCATTTGCTACTATAAATCTTCCGGGTAGAAGATTTATGAGAGACTATCAAGATATCTCGGACCGAGTGAGATATTGAGGGAAGCCTGGCTAAGGTTGGAATCGGAGAAACCATGCTGTGAGGTTTAGAGAAGGCAGAGAATGGTGCAGCTGACCCGACTGGTGGGTTATCAGATCTGGTACTGGGTCCAGATGCCAAGGCTGCTCCAAAAGGTAACTATGAAGAAACGGAAACCATATTTGTCGAGGCCAGTAAGGGGCAATGAGGATCATTGTCACTCTCAAGGCGATGGCTTTCTGAATTAGTTGAGATATCAGTGGAAAGGGGGGAAAGGCATATAGAAGTCCCCGGGGCCAATCATGGACTAGAGCGTCTCTGGTGGGATGGCCTGGTAACGGGAAGAGAGTGAAGAAGTCGTGACACTTGCTGTTTTGGGGAGTAGCAAAAAGATCGCAGCAAGGCTGGCCCCATCTTAGGAATACTTCTTCTAGAAAGAACTGATTTCTTTAGAGACCACTTGTGGGGCATGAGAATTGCCCTGCTCAATTTGTCTGCAATAACGTTGGATTTCCCGGGAATGTGCGTTGCTATCAGAAAACGCTGAGAAGAGATCGCCCATTGCCAAAGTCTGAGTGCCTCTCGACATAAAGGGTATGATCTGGTTCCGCCTTGTTTGTTGATGTACCACACTACGGACATGTTGTCCGTTTGAATTGCAATAGTCCCAGTGGGAAGAGAGTCGTGAAGGGCTTGCAACGCTAAAAGCACTGCTCTCATCTGTAAGACGTTTATGTGCAAGTGGCACTCGAAAGGTTGCCACATGCCTTGGACTGTCCTGCCCTGATAATGCCCCCCCCCACCCGATCAGGGAGGTGTCTGTAGTCAACGTGGCGACTGGGGGGGGGAGTGAAGGGTCTTCCTCGGAGAAGTTGAGGTGATGTGATCCACCAAGACAGTTGATTCTTGCATGATTGAGTTATCAATATGGTATGGGACATCGGGAGCTGTTGAAAGGACCATTGAGTAAACAGCATCCATTGGAGGATCCTCATGTGAAAGCAAGCTAAGGGGAGAAGGGGAATAGCTGCTGCCATGAGTCCTAACACCTTCAAAACTAGTCTGGCTTTGACTTTGTTGCATTGTAAGAGAAGGGAAACTTGCTTTCGAATGTCTGACACTCTCTGCTCTGCGAGTCTGGCTGAAAGATTGAGTGTGTCTAAGGTGGCGCCTATAAAGGTAATAGATTGACAAGGCGACAAGGCAGATTTTTCGAAATTTATCGAAATGCCTAGAGCTTGGCAAGAATGGATGGCGAAGTCCCTGGATAGAAGAAGCTGATGTCTGGTGGTGGCGGTAAGGAGCCAGTCGTCTAAATATGGAAACACCTGGAATCCTTGACGTCTCAAGTGAGCCGTGACCACTGCCATGCATTTGGTAAACACACGGGGGGCTGTAGTGAGACCAAAGGGCAGGGCCCTAAACTGGTAGTGACTGGCTCCCAGCCTGAAGCGGAGATATCTCCTGGAGCATCTGTTCATCTTGATGTGGTAGTACGCGTCCTGAAGATCTATCGAGCACATCCAATTGTCCTGACCCAAGAAGGGTAGAATGGACTGTAGCGTGACCATCCGGAATTTTGTTTTTCTGACATACTTGTTTAAGTAGCTGAGATCCAGTATGGGTCTCCAGTCCCCTGTTTTTTTTGGTACCAAAAAGAATTTGGAGTAGATTCTGGATCCTTGCTGGTCTGCTGGGACTGATTGGATAGCTCTTTTTGATAGCAGCTTTGAAATTTCTAATGCTGCTGGTTCCCTTAGACCGGGTGGAACGTCTGGAAGGGATGTTTTGGGTTGAGATGGGATGTGAATAAAGGGAATTTTGTAACCCTCGGATATGATCGACTGTACCTATTTGTCTTGAGTAAGGGAAAGCCAGGCTTTTGGGTACAGGGATAACCTTCCCCCGACTGCCTCCGAAGGTGGACAGCCGGGCAGCCCCTTAGGGATGCTGAAAGGGTTTGTCAGAGAACATTTCTCTGCTACCCTGGTTTTGCGGACCTCCTCTGCCTCTAGGGCGGCGTCTATTATTATTCCCCCCTCTGCCTCTAGAGGGGAATCAACCTTGTGCATCAGATGAGACTCCCTGGGATTGTTTGCGGAACCACATCTTTCCTCCCCTCTGACCTTTGGGATAGGGTCTAGAAGGGGTAGAAAAACGGACTCCTATGGCAGAGAGAGTCTTATCTTCTACCTCACACCTGGTCAATGTATCCTTCACCTGTGGACCAAACAAGGATGATCCATCAAAGGGAGAACTGGTGAAGGACGCCTTGAAAGGGTCCGCAAAGTTGCATAGCCGCATCCAGGCGTGACATCGTAAGGCAACACCTGTGCCTACGACTCTACTCACCCCATCTGCAGCATATGAGACCAGCCGCATGGAGGAGTTAATGATGGAATTCAGGGTTGCCAACTGGGAGTTCATTGTGTCTTTTGAACCCCTCAGCTGTAGGATCCTTTATCAGTTCACCCATAACCTTGTGTAAATCTCTCTCGAGACGAGTGAAGTGGCATAAGTAATTCAGCGAACGCATTGAAAAGGTCGCTGATGAGAACAACCGCTTGCCGTACCTGTCCATGGTCCTAGATTCCTTATTAGGGGGATGGACAGGAACTGAAGGATCAGCTAACTCCTTCTTAGTGGCCGCAGCCACCACCATGGCATCAACAGGGACACCTTTGGATAAAAAATCTTTCTCTCTAGGGGCAGTAATAAATTTAGATGGTCTCCTCGGGGTGGGTTCCACTGAATCAGGAGCCGTCCAAGCCTTCCTTGTCACCACTTCCATAAGGGGCTCAAAGGGAGGGGACACCCAGGAGGTAGAAGGGCGAGAGCCAAACGCCTCAAGATACACTGACTCATCCTCCGAAGGGTTAAGGGCTGGCCAGTTCCCCCTCTGTTTGAGGATCTCAAGGATGTCAGCAAAGGAGACATCCTCAGAGGGGGAATCGAGGGGAACCTTCAGATTCCTCTAAGTCAGTGTCAGAGGTGATAGACACAGGGGAGTCAATGTGCTTCCTCTTGCACTGCCTCTTCCTAGGGGGATCTACTACCGGGTCAGGAGAGGCCTCGGAAGAGGAGGAAATTCCCAATGGGGAAACTTGAGGAGTTGGCTCTCTGTGGTCTAAGACAAGGGGGTGAGTAGAAATCACCGCAGGCACTGTAGATGGGGGAGCTGAAGGAGCCGACTGTGGGGCAGAACCTGGTTCTAGCACGCTCCGCATGACCTCGAAGGCACCCCTGTCAGGCAAGGCCAGAGGCCCCCGCTCCGAAGAGACAAGGACCTCCCCTGGCACCGACAGGGACGGCTCCGATGCCGATGCCGGAGCCGAACTCACCAGCGCCGAAGCCCCGAGAGGGAGAGCGGGGTCGGACAAGGGTCCGATGCCACTCGCCCCCTCGGAGCAGACGAGGGAAGCTCGGCGCCGAGATCCCTCCAAGGAGGAGATCGGAGCAGACGACGGAGCCGAAAGGGAAGGTATCGGATCCGACGCACCGACAGTCATGGCTCCAACAAGCCCTGGCTCCGAACTCAAAGGAGTTGGAGGAGGAATGTATTGGGGAACGGAAATAGCCACTGACTGCTGAGTCGGGCTATGCAGCATTTGGGCCAGTGCCTCGGACTTGAGAAGTCTACTCACTACCCTTTGCAAATCGTGGTCAGATAACCTGGAAGACCGTGAGGAATGAGTTTTATGGCTCCGTTCGGAAAGAAGAGGGAATCCTGGCGCCGAATGCATGGAGCCGATAGAGGGGGATCTGGATCTCTTCCTAGACTGTGGCTCCGATAAGAGTATCGGAGCCAACAGAGTTTTATCAGCCTCGGCTCCAGCCGGAGCCGATGTAACAGTATGAGGCTTGGAAACATCGACTCCAGCCGGAGCCGATGTCGAAGCCGACTTAACCTTTCCAGCAGTCGACTCAGAAACCGGAGCCGACTGTTTGGAAGTTTTAGAAGGCTTCCCCGACACAGACTGAGTCGGGGGGCCTTCAGGCTTTAATAAGCCCCGCAAGATTAATTTATTCTTGCGTTCCTGCAGGACTCTAGGGCTAAAACCATGACAAACAGCACAAGAGTCCTGCAGGTGCAAAGGTCCCAGGCAATACACACAAGAAGTGTGACAGTCTGTCAGAGACATTTTCTGACAGCACGAGTCACACTTCTTGAAGCCTGAGACCTTAGAGTCTTTTGACATTGTGAAAGGAGTGCCTGAAAACACAAACACACTACAGACACACCCTCTACTGAAGAAATTATTAAAATACTAAGGCTAACACAAAGCCACAAACACACATACAAGCCCTTAACAAAAAACTACTAATTTAGTCACTAAAGGACTGGGGGAAGAGGGGCCGAAGGCCTACAAGTTAAGGGAAAAAAAGGAAGGGAATATAGACCCGAAAAAACAGGGGTCGATTTATCTAAATATTAATTAAACTAAAAAGGTTATGGTATGAAACAAAAAGGGGTTAAGAAATACCTATTATGGTAAAAACTCTCACTCACCTGCCTGAGCCGGTAGAAAAGCACCTAGTCAGCTATAGCGGCAAACGAGATCAGAGTAGTTACCGCCTAGCATTGTGGGATATAGGGGAGCCTCGAGCTGGTGGAATTAGCTCTCGAGCTTTAGTATTGGCCGAGTTGGAGCAGAGGATCGGCTCCGAACCCATCCAACAAGAATGAAGGCGAGATTGACAACTTAACATTGAAATAGTTATATATAATATGTTTAGACCAAAGTTACGGTTTGCTAAGGGGAATTGTAACACCAAAATGGTGATTTATATAGCCATCTGTCAACAATGCACAAGTTATGTTGGAAAGACAGAGAGAAGTCTTAAAAAACAAATTTATGAACATATATACAATATAAGGAGGAGGGACCCCAAGAGTGCTTTATATGAACATATTGAAGTGAAAGGTCAGGTACATGAATTCAAATTTGCAATATTGGATACCATCAAATATGACCCAAGAGGTAGGGATCATAAGAAATTACTGAGCTATCGAGAGGTTTGGTGGCAACTATTCTTAGATGCCACAACACCTACAGGGCTTAATGACAATATATCTATGAAGGTTATATTAGACAGTAGTTAATCTCTAAGCATCAAATGACCTTGGGTTTTTTGGTGATAACATCCCTACGTATTTCAAACAGTGAATTACAGAATTCATGAGGTTGTACAGATAGAAAATATTGTCAGGATATACATTAATTGTAGGAAGTATTGATTATCAGACATTAGTGGGTAGACTACACACAGTAAACCTTTAGGTTATATTAGTAATATAATCAATATTTTAGTTATGAATACACAAGTGTTTAGATTTATATGTTAGCGCAAGTCCGGAATTGAGTAATTCTATATTTTTCAACCATGTGCAATATCGTAATTTTTACAGAGCATATTCTTTACAGTGCATGTTTTCAGAAGGCTGTAAAGTATTTTTTAAAAAGAGTCTTTTTAAAAAGTGTTGTTTTTAATTTCGTTCACTTTTATGTTTAACATTTTTGTTATATACATTAGTTATCATTTAGATTTGTAAATTAGGTTTTATTTTATAGATAATTTTGTTCAGCCATCGTAGGAGATGACAATTAACATTAGGAGCATGTTTCTTTAAGTGTAAGGAACGCTATACAATTTTTAAAATCAAGTTTATGGCGCCAAAAAAGTTATTTAGGGCATCTGTTTTAACAGAATGGTGTTCTGATGAAGCCCGTGTCACGGTTGAAAGTGCTTAACCAGATCTACCTTGAAGTTTCAATTTTACTGTATGCCAGTTCTTAATTCTGGCTGAATATTGTTTTCCGTAGTTGTGCTCAGCTGGAACGCCTAGTAGCTACACTGTAACTTGCGTCTGGCGTTTCTAATATGTTTTTAAGGAAATAAAGCATTCGTTTTCAATCGTTCTGTGGAATTATTTGGTTCGTGTAGTGAAGCAGTCTGCTCCCTAGTCCTTGACGAAAGGAACATTTTGTTGGATGAACCAGATCTACCTTGCAGTTTCCATTTTATTGAATGTCAGTTCTTATTTCTGGCTGGATATTGTTTTATTTGCAGCAGTGCTCAGCCGGTACGCCTAGTAATTATATTGCCACTTGCTTCTGGCATTTCTTATCTGTTTTTATGGGAACAAAGCATTTGGTTTCAATCGTTCTGTGGAATTACTTGGTTCCTGTAGTGGAGCAGTCCGCTCCCTAGTATTTGATGAAAGGAACATTTTGTTGGATGCAGAGGTGTTTTGGGCACTTTTAGGTACTCCGTGGCAGTTCTTTTTGTTAGATGCTAAAATGAACCGATGACAAATAGTTTGAGGATTAAATAAGGCACAAAGCCAACAGCGAGGGACGTCGTGGTATGGGCCTAAGCAAGGAATGCAGTACGAATGAAAATCTTTATGAGGTATTTGCTTTCCACAAGTAATACAACTGTTAACTTTTACTGACATCAGTTTAGAGCAAGAAAATGGAACCCCAATGGGGTACTTAGCTTAGTTGAAGACTTCGGATCTGAAACGCGAAAACAAAAATTTCAGGAGTCGGCTGACAGGCACTTGCGAACTGCTTCTGCTTCGGGCACCGCACGGCAAGAAAGACTGATGTAATGGCATCGGATGCATGTTTTATACCCCTGACTACCTGACGTCATGGAAGATGAGACAGCAACCGATGCAGGACCCAACACTTTGATAATCAGGCCGACTGAGGGCTACCTGCAAGCAGATAACCCAAATGTAATGACTGCAACAGTGAAACACGAAGAACATCCAAACTTGGCAAGGGCAGCAAGGAGCAATGAGGATCAGGGTGCTCTTCAATAGTTTTGCTTTCTGAATCACTTTGGGTATGAGGGTAAAGGGTGGAAAAGTTCCGGAGGCCAATTGTGGACCAGAGCGTCCCTGGGTGACATCCCCGAATGGGGAATGAGGGCAAAGTAGCTGCTGCATTTGGCATTCATGTATGTGGTGAATAGATCGCAGCAAGGGTGGCCCCATCTGTGGAAAATCTCTTCTGCAACTTCTGTTTTCAGGGACCACTCATGAGGCATCAAAATTGCTCGACTCAGTTTGTCTGCTATTACACTGGACTTCCCCGGAATGTGCTTTACTACCAGAAAACGTTGAGGGTCCATCGCCCATTTCCATACTCTTTGTGCCTCTTGACAAAGTGGGTAAGACTTGGTTCCTCCTTGCTTGTTTATATACCACATTACAGACATTATTTTATTTTATTTTATATTTGTTGACCGGGCTAGTCTAACTGGATATATGTCCATTTTCAGCAGAGGCCCGTGGAGATAAGCTCCAAGACAGAAACAAGAAAACAACAAATAATTAACAGCAACAGTCATATATACAATGCATATTATAGGTTAACACAGAATATTCAGCGAGGACAAAAATCATAACAGTGCAAAATGCAGGTACAATACATAATAAAGAAAAAATAAAAAAAGAAGGCAGGTTAATTGTATTTAATAAGGAATTCCCTCAATAATAAGTATCCATAGAGGTTGGCCATACTGTAATTTTAGAGCGAGATACTATTTATAGTCAATAAGGAAGGTATAACAGTTCATGAGTAGTACATGGGGTAAGCAGAGCCAAGTGTGAAGAGATAGATGACTAGTCAGGTTTAGTACAGAGGCATAATCAGTGTGTTCTGATGAAAAGTTTCAGTCTGTTTTTGAAGAGTGATAAAGAGGGAAGTGAGGAAAGGTCACTGGGGAGAAGATTCCAGGATTTTCCAACAGCATTGGAGAAGAGAGAATCCCTAGCCTTGTTGTTAGGTTTAGAGGTGTGTACAAGAAGTCTGTGTGATGACCGTAAGGACTTCAGATTTTTATAGGGGTTGATGAGGGTAGATAGAATAGTAGTATTGGAAGGTTTATAAAGAGTGTTATGGGCAATGGTTAGTTGGTGGAATTTAATCAGGTTTTGTAGTTCAAGCCATCCTAACTGCTTTATATTAATGCAATGGTGGGTTCTAAATGGGTTGCCTGTAGCAAATCTTGCAATGTTATTGTAGGACATTTCAAATTTGCTGAGGTTATTTTTAGATAGCTTAGTAAAAATGGGCAAGGCATAGAGGAGTGTAGACATTAGATGAGTGTGAGCTATAGTTGTTTTGGCTGTAGTTGAAAGGAAGGGTTTAATCCTATAGAGAGAGCCAAGTTTTTTGTTGACAGTTTTTATAGTACTGTTGATATGGATGTCAAAATTTAGATTGTTGTCAATGGTGATACCCAGTAGTTTGGTGATTGGGTCTGGTGATATAATGGTACCATTGTTGGTTGTAACTGAGAAATCAAAAGGAGAGGACTGTGAGTAGGATTGAAGAGGAGGAGTTTAGTTTTTTGGGGGGTTCAAGAGAAGGCAACGCTGTGTGAACTATTGTTCAACTGTGTTAAATACCTTCTGGGTAAGAGAGTGAAGTTCAGAAGTGGATGTGGTTGAGCATCAGTGTGGAGTCATCAGCATACTGTATGCATGTGGCTTGGGGGATGGCTAGATGAAGGTCATTAATACATATGAAAAAAAGGAGAGGTCCTAGGATGGACCCTTGAGGGACACCAAGGGTAACAAGCAGGAGGGTAGATAGAGTCTTGTGCCATAGTACAGCCTGTTGTCTTATCTAGGTAAGACTGGAACCACTTTATGGAAGGTGCATCTAATGACAGGGATTTGAGTACGCTGATAAGAATCTGGTGATTTACCATGTCAAATGCTTTAGACAGGTCAATAAATAGTTCAGAGGAAAGATTATTAAGGTTGCGGTTTTTGTTTAATCAATCAGTAAAGGAAAGGAGGGCAGTGGTAGTGCTGTGTGAAGGTCTGAAACCATGTTGACAGGTGGAAAGTAAGTTATTTTGGGTTAAGTGTTCAAGTAATTGCCCATGGATGCATTCCTCCATGATCTTTACCAGAGGAGAAAGAAGGGCAGTGGGGCGGTAGTTAGAGAGTTCATTGGAGTGTCCGCCTTTATGGAGGGGGATAATATGGGACTCTCCATAAGCTAGGGATGTGACCTTCTGTAGTAGTTCTATTGATCAGAATGGAAATGGGATATGCGATAGCTTTGGCTGATAGCTGTAGAAATTCAGCAGGTAGTTGGTCTGCTGAGGGAGAGCACGTTTTAGTTTTTGTACAAGGGTTAGAATATATGTTGTTGAGACAGGTTGAAAATGAAAAGGAGGGGGTGAGATTGAGTTATAGGAAGGTAAAGTGAAGCTATTAGGTTATAGCTGACTAGCTAGTATTTGGATAGCATTAGTAAAAAAGGTACTGAAGGTATTTGCTGTATGCATGGGATTTTTGTGGTCAGTATTTTGAGGGTTAGGTGTAGTGGATTGACCTGGACAGAGTAACTGGTTAATGCTAGCCCAGAATTTTTGTGGGTTGTTTTGGTTAGCTTGTTGAAATTGTAGGCAGTAGTTTCTTTTATCATAGTGTGTAGCTTTCTTAGTATCATTTCTTAACTGTCTAAAGGTTTGTTGGTCTACAGGGTTTTTAGTCATTCTCCATTTGGCCCAATATTTATTTCTAAGATAGATTTTGTGTTTGGTTTCTTTTGAAAGTCAAGGGGCAGAATTGGTTTTAATTCTAATTAATCTGGTTGGAGCACGGTGGTTAAGAATGGCAAGGAAGTTAGAGTTAAAGTATTTAATGGCTTCTTCTAAAGGGAGGTGTCTTAAGGGAGATCAATTGCAAGCTCTTAGTTCCTTTTGGAATAGATCAGGGTTAAAGTTCTTTTTGGATCTGATATTTCTGACAGATGTTGGAATGGAAGTACTGGCTTTATACCTGATGATGTAGGTAAGTGAGTGGTCACTTATAACATCAGGGAGGGTTCCAGAATCATAAATGTGAGGATGATGGTTTAAGAGAATCCAGTCTAATAAGCCTGCTTTCTTGTTAGCTTTATTTATCCTGGTGGGGGAGGTAATGGTTTGTGAAAACCCATACAGGTTAATGTGGGTGGTAGGGAGGCTGCTACAATAGCAGTTCCAATCAATGTTTATATCACCTAGGATTATGGTTTCTTGAGGCAGGTGTTGGGATAGCCAGCAAAGGATATTTTCCACGGTGGCAATGTTATTACCAGGAGGTAGATACATACATATAATATAGATGGATTTGGCATTGTTAAGATGGAAGTTTGGAGATGAGAATTTCTGCATTGGAATCTAGAAGTAGTTTACAGTCATATGTGGTTAACTGTAAGCCAGATTTAAATAGAATAGCTACCCCACCGCCCTTCTTGGCTACTCGGTCAAGTCTCAGGATATTATATCCAGGTGGGATGATTTCATTGTCTTTGGTTACAGGTTTTAACCATGTTTCTGTTAAGATGAGAATATCAAAGGAGTAGACTTCTACTAGAGCTTGGAGTTGAGTTACTTTATTGTTAATGCTACGTATATTAAGATGAGCTACTAGGAGGGAGTTAGATGGTTTAGTAACGGAATGAGTAGGTGATTGTTTGTGGTTATGGAGAGTGATAGGAGTAGTCGTTGTTGGGCCTGGGGTAGGGTGGATGTCACCATCCTTTAATGAGAGTAGTATAGTCCTAGATAGCTTGGGTTAGGGAATCTGCTGTATAGAAGTAGACATTTCCTGAAATTTAGAGTGTTATATTTAATGTGTAGTATTCTATGATACTTTGCAAGTAGGTAGTTGGGTGAATATGTTATATTCGCATGGATATAAAGGAGTGGTAGGGATTGAGAATTGGTTTCCTTATTAGGGTAGTGAGGGTGTGGATATAGTGGGTGTTCATAGGAGGTGAGTAAGTAGGCAAAGGTTAAAGGAGGCAGTAGTAAAAGTGTGAATAAAAGTAGGACATATAATGGGGTGGGTGGTTTATACACTGGAAGAATTAACTATTGGATGCCTGTAAGTAGAATATAGAAGTATAAAGGGTGAGGATGGGGGAAGGAGAAGGGTGTGGTAAGATTGATGGGGATTGGTAAGAGAAGGCAGATATGAGAGAAGATGGCCAATGGTAAAGTGTCTAGAGAGTAATGGGAAGAGGAAGAGGTGTGGTTAGTAAGTATACAGACACTGAAGCAGTTATAAAAAACAATCAGCAGGACTGACTCCAAGAAGGTAAGTGGGAAAACTCAGAAGTGGGTAAAGGACAGCGAGAATTGAGCCTAGAAAAGGTGGATGTAGACAGTAGAAGTAAGGGGTAAAGTGAGAGGACTAAACGGCAATTCAGGGACAACAGGAGAAATTAAGGTAAGTAGCTGAGATAAGGAGATTATGGCTGGGATAAGGGTGCCACCTACTGGACAGGTCTAATATTGCAGGCTGATATGAGGGAGTTAGTTACAAGGAAAAGTGGATGCTAGACAAAAGGGATTTCTATAGAGGATGGGGGAGAGAGGGTGTGAAGGTACAGAAGAGGGGGGTAGAGGCTGCTGACTGTCCTAGCTCAGGACTTGCTTTAACACCTGTAGTAGTGGTACACTAGTAGAAAGTCTTTCTAGCAGGAATTATTCAACAGACATACTTTACTGGTGTCCTTGTGAGAGGGACTGTAGGGTAGTTATGCAGTGAGGTGAACCGCCAATATTTGGAGAGGGTCCTTTAGATTCCTACAGACTAATGCTGAAAGCACAAGATGAGCAGGTAATTTACTGGTGTCCTTGAGAGAGGAATTGTAGGGTAGTTAAGCAGTGAGGTGAACCGCCAATATTTGGAGAGGGTCCTTTAGATTCTTACAGACTAGTGCTGGAAGCACAAGATGAGCAGGTAACTCTCATCCAACCTTCCATTGTGACTGCAAGTTCCAAACTCAGACATCAGACATGTCTGATTGAATTGCAATTGTCCCGGTGGGAAGAGAACTGTAAAGTGCTTACAATGCGTATATCACTGCTCTCATCTCCAGAACATTTATCTGCAAGTGGTTCTAGTGATCCTGCCAGATACCTTGGACCATCATTCCCAGATAATGCCCCCCCCAACCTATCTGGGAAGCATCCGTGGTCAAGACTGCGTTTTGCTGAGAGAGAACAAGGGGACGACCTAGATAACGCTGATTTGTATGTAAACACCATGTTAGATCCTTCTTGCAGGAGTTTGTAATGAGTATTTGGTGAACAAGAGTAGATCCTTCATTGACCACTGGACAAATAGTAGCCACTGAAGCACTCTCATGTGTTGACAGGCTAGGGGAACTAAAAGAATGGTGGACGCCATAGTACCTAGAACTTGAACTACCCTGGCCTGTACTTTGTCTATGGTCAGCAAGAGTCTGACTTGGTTGTGCAATACTACTATCCTTTCTGCTGTCAGTTTTGCTGTCATGGTGGTTGAGTCTAGGTCTGAGCCTAAGAAGACAACATGCTGCAATGGAGACAAGGCAGATTTTTTTAGATTTACTGTAATTCCTAATCTGGCGCACAAGGATAGAGTCTTGTCCCTGGCTCGGATTAGTTGGTGCTTGGTGGTAGCAGTGAGGAGCCAGTCTAACTACAGAAATACCCGGAATCCCTGACATCTCAGGTGAGCCGTGACCACCTCCATACATTTGGTGAACAGTCTGGGGGCAGTAGTGAGGCCAAAGGGCAGTGCTCGAAATTGAAAATGACTGGCTCCCAGCTGAAAGTGTAGATGTCTCCTGGACTGCCTGTCCATTTTGATAACATAGTATGCATCCTGAAGATCTATGGAGCACATCCAATTGTCTTTTCTGATATATGGAAAAATTGACTGCAGAGTGGTCATTCAGAACTTTAATTTTTTTTACAGACTTGTTCAGCTTGCTGAGATCTAGAATGGATCTCCAGTTCCCGGTCTTTTTTGGATCTAAAAAAATCATAAGTTTCAGATTCTATTTGCTCTGTGGGGGACTTCTTGGATGACTTTTTTTGAAGCAACAAGATAACCTGTAATGTTGCATGGTCTATCTGATTGGGTGGTACCATCTGGTAAAGACAATTTGTATGGGGATTGGAAACATAACCTCTGGAAATTATACTTTGTACCCATCGATCTTGAGAAATTTGTAGCCAGGCGCTTGGGTACAGTGACAGACGTGCCCAGACTGCCTCAAGAGACGGACAGTCGGGCAACCCATCAGGGACGATGAAAGGGCCGATCAGAAAAAAACATCTCTATCACCCTGATGTTGCAGACCCCCTCTCTGCCACGAGAGAGGCGTCTTTCATTATAACCTCCCCCTCTGCCTCTAGGGGAGGGTTTGGCCATGTGCTTGAAGGAAACCTTTTTGGGATTTATGAAACCACATTTTCCCTCCTGTTTGACCCTTGGGATGGGGTCTGGAAGGAAGAGAGAAATGGACTCCCACAGCAGATGAGGTTTTTCCTTCTTGCTCGCACCTGGTCAAAGTCTCTTTTACCCGAGGTCCAAAAAGAGTTGAACCTTCAAAGGGGACGTTGGTAAATGAAGACTTGAAGGACTCCATAAAATTGCACAGACGCATCCAGGAATGTCTCCTAAGAGATATTCCTGATGCTGCTGCCCTGCTCGCTCCATCAGCTGCGTAAGAAATCAGCCTCATGGAGGAGTTAGCAATAGAGGTAAGGGTGGAGAGCTGCGAAAATACCTTGTCAGCGGATCCCGAAGCTACTGAACCCTGAAGGGTATTCTCTCAACTCTTTTAGGAGATCCCTTTGTAGCCTAGTAAAATGGGATGGGCAGTTCAGTGATTGTAAGGTAAAAGCCACTGAAGAAAAGGTACGCTTTCCATACATATCCATCGTCCTAAACTCTTTATTAGGAGAATGGATATTTGAGGATGTCTCAGATAAATCCTTCTTTGTGGCTGCTGCTACCACCATAGCATCCACAAGTACTCCCTTTGTTAGAAATGTTTTGTCTTCTGGAGCAGTAATAAATTTATTAGGCCTCCTCGGGACAGGCTCCACTGTGTCTGGAGAGCTCCAAGCTTTCTGAGATATGACCCCTAACAGTTGGTCATATGGCGGTGTCACCCAGGAGGTGGAAGGTCGAGAACCAAAAGCCTCAAGGAACACTTATTCATCCTCAGTAGGGTTAGAGGTCTTCCAATCACCTCTCTAATGATTTCTAGGATGTCTGCAAAAGAGACATCCTCAGAGGGGGATCTTGGGGACCCTTCTGACTCATCCAAATCAGTGTCAGAAGTGACACACTCAGGTGAGTCAATATGCTTCCTTTTACAAACTCTCTTCCTACGGACCTCTCCAGTGGGGTAATCTGGGGAGGTTTCAGAAGAGGGGACACCTCCTATGGGGGGGTCCTTTGGGCTCTGGTTCCCTACGCTTTTAGGGGCAGGCAGGGAAGAACAGGCTACTACTGGCTGCTGAAGGGACGTCGGGTACAATTGGCAGGGCTTTAGTACTTGACAAAGCTCTCTCTATCGCCTCGAAAGCGCTGTTCTGAAGAAAACCTCCACTCCGAAGAAACGGAAGTTCAACTCTGAACCGGAGGAGCAGGTTCCAAAGCGGACATGAGAGCCGAGCTCACGCGAGCCAAAGCACCAAGAGGGAGGGTCGGATCGGAAGAAAAACCGGGGTGACTATCCCTTTCAGAGTCAACCAGAAAGCGTCAGCTCCTAGACCCCACGGCTCCAGACTGAGTCGATGAAATAAGAATTATCAGTTCCGAGGAAGCAGGAAGAGTCCTTGGAACCAAGGGTTCCAGCACTATATGACCTGAAACATTAGACTCCGAAAGCAAGGCAGTTGGAGGAGGAACAGAAGACTGAGGATGGGACAGATCCGAAACCTTTGGGTCCGGAGAAGCTAAAATTTTTGCCAGCGCCAGGTTACAGAGCAGTTTCTTCACCATCCGCTCCACATCCTCATCAGATAGTGTCCTGGAGGAACGGGCGGAGATAGATGGAGATCTCCTCCTTTCCAAAATAGGAGATATTAATGTTGGTGAAACTGGTTCAAAGATTGGTGAATGTCTCGACAAAGGTGATTGTCTCGGAGCCGATGAAACAGACAGCACAGAAACCGAAGAAGCATGATCGGAGCCAGAACTCTTCAGCTCCGCTTTTGATTTTTTTGTCTGTTCCGAAACAGGAGCCGATGGAGATTTCCTTTTGTGATTTTTTAGAGACTGTCTGACCTTGTTCCAGCTGTTCTTGGAAAGAACTTTTCACCAGACCCCTATCAATTAGTTTCCTTTTACATTCATTAAGAACCCTGGTGCTGAACGCATGATAAAAAGGTACAGGGCTCTTGCCAATGAGGCTCCCCAAAACAATACACACAACTGGTGTGACTGTCAGTCAATGACATTTTCTAAGAACACTTGTCACACTTTTTAAAGCCAGAAGGGCGGTGTTCTCTATCTTTATCCTTTGACATTTTTTTAATTTTTTTAATGAAAAGGAAAAGAAACAAATATGACAATAACAGTACAACTGTAAAGAGATTTTTTTTTATATATATAGAAAGAAAAAGCTAGCACACAGAGAGGAAGGCCCTCTAATTTAAATGGGCAACTACAGCCCTCTAATTTAAACGGGCCATACAATCCTTAAAGAAAGGGACAGGGGATGCTGACACACATGCAATCACTCTAGATAATAAAGGTAAAACTATTAAGAAAGAAGAAGAAATCTAGGCAAAAATATCAAATAATTCCACTTGGCCAACAAGCCAGTAAAGAAGGCAACCTCGAAGCTTTCGTGGCAAACGAGATCTGGGGAATTACCATGGTGCACCATGGGATAGGGGATAGCCTCGAGCCAGTAAAAGCTCTCGTGCTTTAGTATCGGCCGAGTTGGCGCCAAGGTTCGGTTCCGAACCCAACCAGCAAGAATTATGGCGAGATAGGACTAAATAACATCCATGGTTGCTGGGATTACAGTAATTCCACCAGTACACATGGCTTTGTTTGACCTGATCTTTTCGAGCAGCCTTGGGTAATATCGATAGGGGTGGGAGTGCATATCCACCCATCCAGAACTCCTTTTTCCCTGTGCTTGTATGTGTGGTCACTGGGTGGCTAGCCCTGCCATGGCTTGTCAGGGAATACTGAATATGTTAAAACCACCAAGTCCTGCTCGCAGAGAATACTAAGTAACCCAAAGAAACCTGTGGGCAAGGTTTCAAAACGTCAGGAGAAAATACATATTATAAAATTATCTTAATTTACTAATTATTCAATAATGTTGTTGAACGCTTTTGTCTTGTACATGTACAGCTTCTTCAGAATTAAAACAGTCAGCCATCTCCATGATTTAAAAATACTATCATCCATCACATGACTTAACTAATCCAGTCAAAAAAAGTAATCACCTGTCCAAATAAATGGCTTGCTAAAACATCTTTAATTTCAAACCAAACATATAAAACAAGGCCTTAATTTCTGCAACAAAATACAAAAACCTAAAATGTATAAAAATAAGAACATTATACAACATATTCAAAATATACAATACACACAACATGCATGTTAAATATGCAAGAATAATCTTGTAGATTTTGTTCTCTTTCTACAGCATAGCTGCACATGTTTTTAATACACTAGAAAAGAAAATGGTATCATTTATATGAGGATATGATTCATCATCCAATTTTAGCTGCCAAAGCAGCTTCTTATATTCAATCCTGGTCTCTCAGGATCCACCCCTGTGACTAAATAAAATCTGGTCAAGAACTAAAAACCTAAAATTACCCAATCTACAAACCCGTGTATGCCTATATAGGGCATTAAATTCATTTTGATGTTCAATGTCATATACATGTTCAAAAACCTGCCTTTTAAAAGGCATTCAGTTTTCCCTACTTAGGGACCTGGACAACCTTAACAATAAGCTAAGTAAATCACCCCATTACTATTGCAGTTATAATACTGAACATGTTCTCTGCCCAGCTGGAACAAAATATTTGCAGCTGATGTTTTTTTTTCCTGCAACAGTCTCTCTCTGGCAGACCCCACCACTGCATAATGGACCTGAAGACTGCACAGACTGACCTGAAAACTTCTGGGTCCAATATCCACTTGTAACTGATAATGCTAGACCTGCTCAATTTGTCTAGAATTACATTCTGTGCTGATGGTAGGTAAGAGGGTGTTTAGCTGGACTGCTATAGTTCTTACACCATCAAGGCTAACCTACAGAGTTGGTAAGAGGGAGTATATTACAACCAAAAACTATACAATATGAGAGCAATAAGAAAATAAAGTTTCTACAACTGAAATGTTAACTAATAAAAACTATGACACCTCAGAAGTTTTGTCATATTACCTAGTCCCCTGCTTGTTTACATACCACATCATTGTGGTGTTGTCTATAACAACCCTTAGGGTCACTGGCATCAGCTCCCCTCTGAAAGCCTTAACTGCAAAACAGCACAGAAGTGCTAGCTCATCATGGTCATTATTCAGGCTCCATGCACATATCAAGCAAGGTCTAGTACATCTGTAGTCAGGCTACGTTGCCCCAAATGTTTGCCTGTGGCAAGTTCGCATGTCTGACCCTAAGAGGAAAGTACAACTATGCAACATTTTACCATAACAGTAGATGTCCTTCTCTTAACTGCTGCAGTATTCCTTAAGTAAGGGATCTCCTGCCATGGATAACCCAACGTCCTGCCAGTATAACAAAGCCTTTAATGTTTACAGGCATAGTATGCCAAGCACAGGACATAAAGGTGATATACAGATGCACATACTTCTGAACTGAAAGCCCCAGGAGGAACATGTGCATCCAGGAGGAGGAAAATGAAAAAAATCCCTGACCAAGAGCAAAGAATAGGGCACAGCACAGAGTAGGAAGGAGGAGGCGAATACTACAACAGTGAAAAGGAGGAGATATACTGTTATGGTAAGATTTTACACAACTGTAATATGTCCTACCATATCACTACTGCACCATTCATTATGTAAGGGAGAGTACAACAGCTCAAAAGGAAACCTGGGAGGAGGAAGACACTGAAGATTTCTCTATAATCCCATGCAGGATAGCCCTGGTAAAGTCAGCTCTTGCTCTGGAAATAACATTCAACTTCAAGTGCTTAGTGAATGTGTGAAGAAAAGACCAAGTAGCAGCCTCAAGGATGGAATTGGTACAGAGTCCTTTCAAGAAGACACTATAAGTAACAGCCCTGGTAGAATGAGCCTTTACAGAAGAAGAATGAGAGTTACCATGAAAAGAATAATAAAACGAAATGGCCTTAGAAATCCAGACTAAGACAGTTTGCTTAGAGTCAGTCAAACTCAAAGACCTGAGATATAAGAAAACAAAAGGTTGCTCAGATTTATGAATATCTTTAGTGTTATCTAGAGAATATCAGAGCTGTTTATACAAATCCAAGGTGCAAAGAACCTTAAAACTGGCAGATTGTGTAGAAGGAAAAAAAAGGAAGTCAAATTAAAAGATTAAGAGACAACTCATTGCCCACCTTGGGCATAAAAGAAGGATTCGTCCCTGTGAAAAACTAAAAAGTGAGGAACAGCCATGACAGCCTGAGGCTCAGATACTCTCTTAGCTGAAGTATGGACTGAAAGAACAACAATCTTCAAAGTAAAATGTTGCAAGGAAGCTGGAGCAGCAGGCACAAAAAGAGACGGAGTCAATTTTTCAAGGACAAAATTAAGGTCCCAGGAATGCGGAATAGGCTTTCTGGGTAGCCTGACATGAAGGATGCCTGACTAATGAGCTTTAACTGAAGAATATGTCAACAAAGCATGGAGCAGCTCACACAAATATGAAAGCACCATAGAAACCTGCACTGAAAAGGGATCTTGGTTTCAAGAAAGGCACCAGGCAAATATGATTTCCTTGTTGTGGGTTTCCTGGCTTCCTGTAGGACCTAAAACATGCCCTCTGAAAAGAGGTGCCTAAAAGGGATCAAAACCCTATCACACACATTGTTGGTTGAAGAGTAGGCAAGTGAGGATGGATAAGAGAACCCTTGTTCTGTGTGAGAAGGTCCACCTGGTGAGGTAACTTGTGGTGACTGCCCCGACCAAGTGAGAAAGATGGGGAAGCCAATGTTGTCTGGGCCAAAAGGAAGTTACTAAAAAGATTTTGGGGGAGTCTTGCCTGATCTTGTGTAAGACCTTCGGAAGGAGAGGGAAAGGGGTACAGAAACATCCCCTTCCATGGAAAACACAGGGAATCCACTTTCCAAACCAGAATATTTGGGACTATGGAACAGAATAGAGGAAACCTTCCTTCAGTTTCTCTGCACCTCGAGAAACTGAAGGAAGATGCCTACCCCATCTGAGGCATCCAAAAAGAGCTCTTGAGTCAGGACTGGAAAGGAAGCCCTGGGTTGACAGAAAGCTGATGAATCCACCACTGAAGCTCGAGCCTGAGACAGGGAAGGAAGGGAACTAGGATGTCCAGGGGTGACAGTGTTGAAGCTGCATGTACTTGAGGTACCACTGAAGCTTCTTCATATACAGCATAGGAATGGTGGAGGCCATACACCAGAGGAACCTGAGAAAGTTCCTGGCCAGGACTGAAGAGACAGGAAGAGGAGACTGAAAAAATGTAATCAGAGATAGGGCCTTGGGGGCCAGGCAGGGATACCAGCATGGGACTGGCCTAGATCCTGCAACTAAGAAAAACATGATCCTGAGAAGTCAAGACTGATTTTTGAAAGTTTATAGTGAACCGCGGATGTTGCAGCAAGGAAACAGTAAACTGGAGGTCCTGAAGTAGAACCTCGGGGGACAAGATCTGAATTAGCAGATCATTCAAATAAGGAAAGACCTCAACCCTCTCACCCTGAAAAAGGCAATGACAGGAGCAAGACATTTGGTAAATACCTTTGTGGCAGTACAGAGGCCAAAGGGCAAGGCAAAAAACTTACAAAGTAAGGAAAAATACAGAAATGTAAAACTTCCTGAAAAAAAAGGATGAAAGAGGATGTGAAGGTAGGCATCCTTGAGATCAAGAGAGACCAGAAATGCCTGGCGAGAAGTGGAGGGAATAAAGTTTGAAGGGACAACATCAAATGGAAGGGACCTTTAGAAAAGTGTTGAGCTGAGAAAGGGCCAGAATTGGCCTCGGTGCCCTCCTTCTTGGGAACCAGAAACATTCTGGAACAAAAACCCTTCCCTTCCTAGGCAGGGAGCACAACCTGAAAGGTGTCCTGAGCCAAAAGAGAATGAAGAACCTCTGGAAATACAGGAAGCTGTTCTTAAGGAAGTTGATGGATGCTCAGAAAGGGAGGAAGAGTCTTCTAAACCATAAAATTCCCCTGATGGATGACCGACAGAACCCAAGATTTGTTGTGATCCTTAACCAAACTGGAAGTGATAGGGAAAGATGAAGGGAAAAGGGAACCTATCCAAGGGAAAGAGGAAGCAAACTGTCAAAATGGAACCCTGCTCGTCCTGAAAAGGAGTTTTCTGAGAAACAGTGGTCTCTGCAGATTTAGCAGTTGGTACACATCTAGGACCCTGTTTATCCTTAGGTAGAGGATGAGACTCTGCAAACAAAAGCAGATTTGGAAGGGTAATTCCTCTGAAATTTAGGGATAGGAGAAACAAAAATGTTTCAACTTCTGTATGGCTTTGTCCTTATCTTGGAGGGATTTAAAAAGCTCAGCTGCATAGCCAAAGAAAGATTTTTATTATCCAGAGAAGCATCCAATAACTTGGCCTTAATGTCAACAGGCACAGCCTGAAGATGAAGCCAAGAGTAACACTTCACGAAAGAACCAAAAGCAGCAGCCCTGGAAGAAGCACCAGTTGCATTATAACTGCACTTAACAGAGTGATGAGCCACTTGAGAAGTAGAACCCAACAAGGAAATGGCCAAAACCTTCCCTTCATAATCCAGGTCAGAAACAACTTGAGAAACCTGAAAAAGTAGGGGTAAAAAGTACAGTTGTGTACACTCACCATAAATGTAGATGTTCGAGTGTATTCACTGTTGCAGTCATCACACTTGGGTTATCTGCCTGCAGGTAGCCCTCAGTCAGCCTGAATACCAGAGTCTTGGGATTTCTGCATCTGATGCTGTTACCTCTTCCATGACGTCAGGGGTATAAAACATGCAGCCGGACGCAATTACATCAGTTTTGCTTGCCCGAGATGTCAGGAGCCCCCATAATAGGAAGTGATTACATGGTGTGGAACACCTCCAGTAAAAAGTAAATACCATTGCCATGAGATATAGCCAAAAAAGAGGATAGGTAGAAAGTATAAATAAGTCAGGGAGCTGGAGGGAGGGTAACCTGGACTGCAACAGTGAATACACTCGAACATCTACATTTATGTTAAGTGTACACAACTGTACTATGTTCTTCGTGTATCACTGTTGCAGTCATCACACTTGGTTTGATTCTCAAAGCTGAGGAAAGGTGGAGGCAGTCAAGAAGTATTAGGGCTGGCGAGCAGGCCTCGCAAAACTGCTGTAGCAAATCCAGCTCTGGATTTAGAAAAGATAGGTAAGTGGTAATGCTTGGTGAAGGTGTGTACAGAACTCCAGGTTGCAGCTTACAGGATGTCCCTGGTAGGGACTCCCCTGAAAAATGCTGTAGAGGGTGAGGTAGCCCTAGTGGAATGGGTTCTGATCCCCTGTGGGGTAGGTTTTCCATGGTGTTTGTAGCAGAAATGAATGCAGTGTGCTATCCATTTGGAGATAGTTTGCTTTGAAATAGCCTTGCCCTCTGCCCCTGTAGCAAAGCTGACTAGCAGCTGGTCAGATGTTCTGAAAGGTTTAGTCCTGTCAAGGCAGAACCTAAGCTGTCTGTGCATGTCCAAGGAGTGCAGGATCCTTTCCCCTTTATTCTGAGGATTAGGAAAAAAGGTGGGTAAATGGATGGATTGGTTTAAAGCCATGCTGGATACCACCTTGGGCATAAATGATGGGTTAGTCCTGAGGGAAACCCAGCCCACATGGAAGATAATGAAGGGTTCCACAGCCATAAGAGCTTGTAACTCAGACACTCTTCTAGCTGAAGGGATGATTAGAAGTAAAGCTGTTTTCCAAGAGAGGAATTTTAACTCTGCTGTAGCAGCAGGCACAAAAGGGGGGAACATGAGCTTCTCTAGTACAAAGTTAAGGTCCCAGGCAGTAGTGGCAGCTCTCCTCGGGGGTCTTAAATTGTTAGCTCCTCTCAGGAACTGTTTGACCAGACGGTAAGAAAGAGGGGTGGCTCAGTATTGTAATGAGTTGAGATAGCAGAGGCATGAATCTTAATTGAAGAGAAAGACAGGCCTTTCTGGAGCATCTCTGCTAGGTAATCTAGGATTTGAGGTAAGGAGGGCACAGTTGTGTCCTTACCCTGACACTGGCACCAACAGCAGTATCTTTTCCACTTTTCTGAATAGGATTTCCTAGCACTAGGCCTCAAGGATGACATCCTGCACCTGTTTGCTGAGGGCTGGCCGTGATGCATTCAGGAAATAAGCCAGGCTGCTAAGTTCAGGGTTTGCAGCTGAGGATGTAAAATCTGGCCCTCCTGCTGGGACAGCAGAGAGGGGGTCTGATGCAGGTGCCACTGCTGTTAGACTGCATAAAAGGGGGTACTAGTGCTGGCATGGCCAGTCTGGTGCAATCAGGATTGTCCTTGGCCTGTCTTGTTTGATCTTGAGTAGTACTTTCGAGAGGAGGGGCAGAGGGGGAAAGGCATAGATTGAGAGGTTTTCCCATGTAAAAGAAAGGGCATCCACTTTCCATGCTTGGCTGTGGGGAGTTTGGGAGCAAAATTTGCTCAATTGACAGTTTTGGGGGGAGGCAAAGAGGTCCACCTCTGGTGTACCCCACCTGTGGATTAGAAGCTTGAATGTGTTGGGTTCCAGTTTCCACTTGTGTGGGTCCATTAGATTTCTGCTTAAATCATTTGCCAGTGAATTTTCTTTGCCTGGCAGGAATTGAGCTTGCAAGTGCACCTGATTGCTCAAGACTGTGTTCCACAGAGTCATGGCTTTCCTGCAGAGTGGGTAGGAATGAGATCTCCCCTGCTTGTTTATGTACCACATAACTGTGGTGTTGTCTGTCTTTATCAAGGTATTTGAAGGCTGTCAGTGCACTCTGTACAGCTAACATTTCTTTTTGATTGATATGCAGCAGCATTTGTCCTGGGCTCCATTTGCCTTGAATACATTTACCCGCCATGTATAGTCTGGTGTGTCTGTTGTCAGGGTTTGGACAGCAGGGGAGTGAGTGAAAGGGAGTCCCTCGTTGTGGTAGTAGGCCTCTGCCCACCAAAGGAACTCTGTGCTTAGGCAAGGAATGACAGGAATCACTGTTTCCAGGTCCTGAAAATGATGACACCAGAGACTTTTTAAGTACCACTGAAGTTTCCCCATATGCAGTCTTGCATATGGAATTAGAAGCATGCATGAGGCCATGAACCCTAGGGCTTGCAGTATTTTTCTTGCAGATAGCTGGGTTTTGGTGGCCAGTAGTTTGAAGTAATTTGTCAAATAAACCTGCTTTTCTGGAGTGAGGAATGCCATCTGGGAAGTTGTGTTCAAGCTTGCTCCCAGGAATACAATGTTTTGACTGGGTACCAGATGTGATTTCTTTTCGTTGATGGTATATCCCAGAGAAGTTAGGAGTAAATGTCAGGTACTGTAATAGCAGTTCCTGACTGTCTGCCTGAATCAGGCAGTCGCCCAAGTATGGGTAAATTGGAATTTTTCTCTGCCTGCAGTATGCAATGGCTGGAGCCAGGCAATTGGTGAATACCCTGGGAGCAGTAGATAAGCCAAAGGGAAGTGCAGAGAACTGATAGTGCATAGAGCCTGCCCTGAAACGTAGAGATTTCCTGCAAGATTCCTTTATAGACATTTGCAGATAAACTTCTTTTAAGTCTAGGGTGACCAGCCAGGAGTCCTTGGCTAGCATAGGAAGCAGCTGTTGGAGTGTAAGCATTCTGAATTTTGGTACCACCAAGAAGGTGTTGGGAACTGACAGATCCAAGATAGGGCACCAAGAGTTTTCTTTTCTAGGCATCACAAACAGTCTGGAATAGAAAGCCTGTCCCCTTTGCTCAATTGGGACAGGTTAAATAGCCCTGATATTGAGAAGAGACTGTACTTGCTTTTGGACCTCTGCCCACTGGTTTGGGGGAAGGTCTGGCAACCTGCTTGGGGTTGTCAGAGAGTGGAAGAAGAATCTGTATCCCTGGGATACAATGTTTAAGACCCATCTGTCCTGGGTAATGTACACCCAGTTTTTTGCATGCAGGGCGAGTTTTCCTCCTAGGGGTGCAAGTACTTGGGCGTGGCTGGGAAGGATGAAGGACAAGTCATTGTGAACTTTTTCCATAAGGGGGTGGCTTACCACTCCCTGTTTTTGAGGTGGGAGCACTCCATTGTTTAGATCTGTGCATACCCTGAGATTGTAGTTTTGGTGGTTTGTTGCCCCTGGGTTTGGACTGAGAAGGTCTAGGAGGGACTGGAAAGGACCAGTTCTTTAAAAGCCAATGCCTATTGAATCTAGGTGGCTGTACCTATAGGAAATATTTAACAGTTTCCATAGACTTAGCTTTTTCCTCCATCTTTTTAAGAACTTCTTCTGCTTTTGTGCCAAACAACTGTTCTTGGATTAATGGAGCATCTAGTAATTTTGCTTTGACATGGTCTGGCAATATTTGTTCTTTCAGCCAAGCATGCCTTCTCAGAACAGACCCAGTGACAGCAGCCCTGCAAGATGCTTCTATAAGTTTTCCAAATTGGTTTGCAGAAAGCATTAACACTTGTAAATCTCTATTTTCTGCACAATCAGGAAATCAACATAATTTTTTGTTTAATTAGTTCCATAATATGCTGCTAGCACTTCAACATGTGAAACTGGCAATTTAAAGCTCTGATGGCAAGAGTAGCAGAGGTATATACCTTCTTCCCCCATCTGTCTAAAGCCCTAGAATCCCTGTCTGAAGGGGTAGGGTTTTTGGCTGTAGTAGCCTTAATATCTTTAGGTCCCTGGGAAATGGTCTCTGGATCCGCAGTGGGATTTTTGAAAAGAAATTTGTGAGAGTCAGGAACTCTATAGTACCTGTCCATCTTTCTAGGAGCTGGTGGCAAAGTATCTGGGGTAAGACTGGATTCCATGAAGACAATCTACAATTTCCATAACAGGGGGGATAGCTAGGGGCCTGTGCTGAGGCAAGCTTAAAAATTACCTGAGTCTCTTCTTGGACTGTGGGTAGTCCTGGCACTCTCTGAGGGTATGCAGGGTTTCACCGAAAGAAAAATCCTCTGGGGGGAGGCAGAAGGAATGGAATCCTCTGCATCTGAATCCTCATAGGTAGATAAAGGTATGTCCTGGTAATCAGAAGGGTAAGCGTCATCGGACTCATGATCTGAAGAATCAGAAGAAAAATCAATTCTTTGTCTTTTAGATGGGGAAGGCTGGCTTCCCCTGATTAAAGTAATAAAGTCTTAAGCCATTCTAAGCATTTTTTTCTGTGGCATGGGAGCTTGAGAATGCGCTTTGGTCATCAGTTTCCTAGGTGTAGTGTTAACTCTGGGCCTGAGAAATTTGGTAGTTTTAGTCCGAAACGAAGTAGTAGGTTTAATACGAACAATAGAAAGGTCGGAATATACCCTTAGAAGTCGGTGCCTGCACAGCGACTCTGGACCCATCCACGGTAGAGACATCCGCACGTTCCACAGTCAAAGAAGCATCTCGCGGCATACCGGACTCCGAATGGGTAGAGGCCTGCGAATCTGTAGAAGCGGGTATCAGGGGCTGCGAAAGTGCCTCACTGACTACCAGCAGACTGACAACTTGCTTAATGGAAGCATCGGTGGCAGTTTTGGACCTATGCAGTCTGTCGCTGTCTTTATCCTTAAGTTTTTTTGGAAGATCGGTAGTCGGATGGCTTACTGAAGCCATTTCAGAATACGGCGAATGAGACCGAAAGAATTTAGTAACAAAGATAGACCAACAACGAATAGTTCGAGCATTGAACAGGGCACAAAATCGACAGCGAGGAACGTCGTGGTCTGGGCCTAAACAGGTGATGCAGTAAGAATGAAAATCTGTGAGGAATTGCTTTCCACAGGCAAGACAGTTGTTAACTTTTTCTGACATTGGTTAGAGCAAGAAAAAAGGATCCCCAACGGGGTACTACTTAGCTTTAGAAGACTTCAGGTCTGAAACTCGAATAATGAAAATTTCAGGTAGCGGCCGACCGGCACTTGCAAACTGCTTCTGCTTCGGGCTCCGCTTGGCAAGAAAAGCTGATGTAATGGTGTCGGCTGCATGTTTTATACCCCTGACGACCTGATGTCATGGAAGAGGCAATAGTATCCGACGTAGAAATCCCAAGACTCTGGTATTCGGGCCGACTGAGGGCTACCTGCAGGTAGATAACCCAAGTGTGATGACTGCAACAGTGAAACATGAAGATCATCATACATGGTCTTATAAGCCTGGTAATTAATAGCCCTAAAAGCCAGGGTGGCAGCAGTATAGATCTTTTTCCCCAACCTCTCCATGGCCCTACTGTCCTTATCTAAAGGAAGCAACTTAGTAGAGAGCAACAGCTTGGAAGGTTTATCAGAGGAAACAGATACCACTGAAGGATCAGCAGATGGGTATTTATACAGAAGTTTACAATCATCAGGCACCTTGTAAAATCTGTCAGGATTCTTAGGAGCTTGGGGCTGAGAATCGGGGGCTACAGAAGATGCTGAAAAGGTATCCAGGAAGGCAGCCAGAACTGGAGGAAAAGCAGAAGGTTTGGGAGACTCGATTTGGGGAGGCTCATAACACTTCTTCTAGATCTCAGAAACCTGTGAACAATTCCATTTAAAGAATTCCATCATACGAGAAACGGTGTCCTCAAAGGAGAATTTTTCTAAAGGGGATCTGGATTGATAGAATCCTCTTCCTCAGACCCATAGTCCAAGGGGGAAGAGATCTGAGAAGAGCATGTTAAGGATTCTTCCCCAAAATCCTGCTCCTCAAAGGAATCATGCTCCCTAGGTCTCTTAAGAGGAGTAAAAGACCAGGGAGGGGTAAGCATAGAGAACCCTTCAGAAGGCTTTAAACCCATTAAAGCATTAAACAACCCCCCCCCCCCCCGAGTAAAATCTTGCCATTCCAGCTGTGGATCCTTAACTGCAGGGGAAATATGCTTGCTTTTTTTTGTTTCTTCTTCTGCAGGACGTCCACATGAAAAACCCTAGGAGGGTCGGATCCTTGCTGACACACTAAGTGTAGTAGGGATCTCCTCCCATACTAAGATCTTCGGAATCCATCTTGGTCCCTCAGATATAATCAGCAAAGTTTCCCACTCAACTTCTTGAGCAGATATTTGAACCCCCCCCCAAGGATACATGAGAAGTCAGATCAATGCCTGCTCCAACAGGGTTGCGATCAAGGAATCCACTGCAACAATTGGATGATCCTCCGGGCTTTCACCAACCTTGAGAGACATCTGGGGGAGGCTGGACAGAAGGCACATCAGACCTGATTTTTTTTTACCTTTTTTTTGGCCGTGGCTATCCCTTGGAACAGGAAAACTCTGCCACAGCACCTTCAGCCAACAACTTAAGACAGCAGTTTTCAAAGGAGGGCAGGCGACTATGTAGGGTGTTCAGGACAAACGCTTGACAGACAGAACACTGGACATGGATGTGAGATATATCCAAACAGAACAGACTGTTTGTGACAATCTTCATGGGAAATCTGCTTCCCACACTAACATTTTCCCTTTCTGGATGACATCTAAACCAACAACACTAAAAGAAAAAGAAGATACGCAAGAACCCCAACAGGGCACTTATCTGAAAACAAAAAACAACTAAGGTCAGTAAAATCTAGAATAATTTAATGACGCACTCTAGCGCTTCAGCTATGCAATAGCCTTCAAGAAGAAAACAAAGTACAAACAGCAGCAATATATAGCACAATAAAAATCCAATTAAGTAATTATCTAATTAAATAAACAAAATATTTAATTAAACAATTTATATTAAAACTCAGACTGTAATTGGAGAGTTTTATTACAAATTAATTTAGTTAACTATTTTTATTTAATTAGATAATTGCTTGCTTGGATTTTTACTGTGTTATATACTGCTGCTGTTTCTACACTGTCTTCTCCTTGAAGGCTATTGCATAGTCGAGGTGCTACAGTGTGTCATTAAATTATTCTGGATTTTACTGGCCTTAGTTTTTTTTTTGTATTATATTTGGACTTTTGCTGCACTTATCTCGGTAGCCAGCACAGAAGTAGGGTGTTAAGACTGACGTTCAGTGAGGGCATTCAGACTGGTGGCAAATAAGTTCTTAAGTATGTGTATCCGTACATCACATTTATGGCCTATGTCTTGCACAGGGAGCATACATGTAATGTACAATGCCTACTGAAGTATGTGCATCCGTACATCACATTTATGCCTTATGACTTGCACAGGGAGCGTACATGTAATGTACAATGCCTGTAAACACTAATGGCTTTGGTACACTGGCCAGACATTAGGCTATCCTTGGCAGGAGATCCCTTACATAAGGAATACTGCAATGGTAATATGGAAGGACACCTCTTTTTCTAATAGAATCAGTAGGCTTATTTGGTGAGACTGACAAAGACTCCGGAGATAACACTGGACCCGGCTGGTATACAACACAAGACTCTAAGTATCTCATTGTCATATGGGATTTCGAAACAGGGCTGTAAAGAAAACTTTTAGATGGAGGTCTTTCTTTGCTCAGGTAAAGCTGGCTCCTATCTGTATTCAGAAGCCCATCAACTTTTCCCCCAGCAGGCTCAACTTTGAGAAGTTTAAGAAGAAGCCCATGTTAATTAGATAGTTGTCAAAACTGGAGACAGATATTTGGTGAATATCCATGGTGTTGTGGACAGGCTGAAGAGGAAAGCGGTACATTAGAAAATATTCTCACTCACCTAAAATCTCAGAAAATACCTGTGGTCCTTGTGTATAAGGATGTGAAGATAGGTGTCCTTTAAGTACAAGGTAACTATAAAGGCTCCCAGTAACAGTAACAATATGCACATCCCATATCGGTAATCTTAACAGATCTGCTCATTCGGGACAAGTTCAAAACTGGTCTACAGGACTCATCCTTTTTGTAGACTAGGAAACAGAGTAAAATGCCTGTCCTTCCTCCTCCTTCAGGGTTTCCCCACTACGCCACAGGCCATCAATTGCTATAGCATCTCTACAACTACATCTTTCTGCACTCGAGACTAAAGGGATGCCCATAAAACGTGAAATCGAACTGAATTCTGACTTGCAACTACTTCCTTCCAATTGACACAAGTCAAGCTGAATCAACTGTACCTTACTTGAGTCAGTGCCCCACCCACACAGACACAGCTAGGAAAAAGACAGTTCAAAGACAAAGAGAGCTGGGCATGTAGTCAGCACTGATTAGAGAACCAGTCATCCTCTGTTCTCCCTTTTCTCTCCACCACTTCTCCAGGCCTGTTTTTCAAATTTTTTAATTGCTTTGCCCTCATCTGCTTCTTGTTAAAGTCACCATTTGCTTTGATTGGCTTTATTATACTTTAGAATGGGAGGGTGAAGAAAAACTTTCACTGACTCCAGCGTTTTGCCATTCTCCTCCAAACTTTGAAATACTTCTGGAGAATGAGAGAACCTCCTTATTGATTATTAAAACTACCTTCTAATATCTTCATGAAGAGGCTGCAACTTAATGCAGATATGCTTCCTGATTACAGGAAACTGTACCCATGGGGATTGGTAGATGCCGGATAACTGTAGTCTCTGGTTGCTTGAGAATTACGATTAAAAATAGCCCTGACTAATACTGCACCCTATACTATTTGTTTGTTTTGACTTGTTAGGTTGGGGAGAGAGGGAATTTATTCTTATCTTCCTTTTTAAAACTCTAAAAATATAAGGTATGTTTCTGCAGGGAGGGGGGACAGAAAGTGCAACACATGAAAACTGTACTGTATTTCTTTGATTTTTTTTTCTGACTGCTTGAGTTCTGGTTAATTGAGAGTTTACTATATCAACCCAGAGGCTGTTACACTGATCCAGGCCTCTACAACATAACATTTAATTCACCTTTATGTTACCTTGTTCAGTATTCTTTTGTGCAAAATGTACACATTTGTTTGACTGCCAACTATACTGTACATGAACAAAACATTTCATGTTTATATCTATGTTTACTTGCACGTCACATTTGTTTTATTTTGCTCATTTTGTTATGTGTTCTGGGATGAACATGAAAAAGTTTAAGAGGGATTAGCATTCCACCCTGGTTTATAAACTTAGATAAAAAAATAAATAAAAATAAATGATTTCCCCATCTTAGAAGCAGTCTAGGCTAGCTTGCAGGCTGTTGCTTTTAGAATTTTATCTAGAATATCTGAAACCATTCCTTCAGTTTCTTTGAGAATATTCCTTTATATTTTACAATATCTGTTTGGCAAAGAACTGCTGTAATCAAGGCTGTAAGGGTATAAAACTTTCTTTCAAAATAGTACAAGATCTTACCCTTCTTACCAGGCACTGTTGCTCTCAGCTTATCATGCAAACTTGGTTGGCATTGTTCTGATTTGCGCACTACCAGCAGAAGCAATAGCAGGCATTGGCGGGAAATCATTCTTAACTACTGCTGGTTTCCTTGGTTGGACATGTCTTGTGGTAGAAGAGAAGGTGCCCAATTTAGGGCACAGAGGTGTTAAGGAGTCTAGAATCTTCACTAGACTCCTCGTAAAGTGCTACAGCTGAAGGCTCTTGCAGGGAGATTGTACCAGCTCCCAGTACAAGTCTGAGGCTTGGAATAGTCTAGCCAAGGCTGCCTTCAGTGGAACTGGCATTTCACACACTTGAAAACAGTATAGGCATCACTTTAATGACATGAAAAGGTGCAAGAGGGATACAATGAACCAGTGGATGGATGAGTTCAGGATTGTCGACATCCCACAGTTGTATAGGTATACTGATAGAGAATTTATAGTAGACAGAAAGCTGCACATACGCAAGACTGTTAAGCATAATGCTCTTCTCTTTATTCCACAGCCAATGCAGACATTGTGGCAAATAGAGAAACCCATGCTGAGCATCTAGAGAGACTGAAGGAAGCAAGGGGTATGTATGCAGCACCACAGTATTATTTTAGATAAATTATTTCTTTTCTATACAGTTGTACCAAAGCAAGCATGCACATCCCAACTATAAAAGCAAGCATGTGTGCTTCAGACTGCAGCACAAGCCAGCTGTAGAAGTTAAGTCTAATACTGTAGTCTGACGTTGCGGTTTCAAATACAAGTGACAAATATATAGTAAAATCTTTTAAAGAGTACATAATTTAATTTCAGCACAAGTGGCATAAATGCCCTGCCAACTTAATTTGTATAACTGGACCAAGCATATGTGCAGTATATGCACACTGCAAGGATTAGTTTCAGCAATCCTTACTTACTGTTTATAGTTAAGTATACTTAAATGTAAAAGTTGAGATGAAATACTTCACTACTGTGATAAAGATAGTACCATCAATATGTGACATACAATGCATTATCTCCTTTTTTTCTCTCACAACAAACCTTCTCTCTCTTTTTTTTCCCAGTGTGCTGTCAAAACATTTCCATGTTATTTATCTCTGAAAAAAATTGCAAAACGGTTTACAGCACAGAGAGGTAGGCTAACCCCTGTGCTCAGCCTGCCCCTTCTCCACCGGCTCCTGCACCAATGCCCAGCACATCTGGGATCCAACTGGCAGTACTGCCTTTGCTGTCCCTGCACTACATGGGCCCCCCAAATCAGGTAGCACTATCCTGGTAGCTGGTGCTGTGGTACACTCCGGAAGTATTGGCACAGGTGGGGAGATGCCAGGGTTGGTGCTTAGGGTCATGCACAGCACTATTAGTGCACACCTATGCATCCGGCATGAAGAGGCTGCTCTCAGTCATGGTCCACAGCTGAAAATTTCAAGCACTCCAACAGGCAGAGGAGTAAGAGGACAGTAAAGACAGTCCTGCAGGTGAGGACTCGATTCTCACTGTTCCCATGTTTGATGGGCATGGGCATCTGTTGTTCCCTCCTTAACCCCAATCATTGTGTCCCTCAACTCTTCATGTCCCTTACCATCCCTGTGTCTTCTCTTGTTTGTCCTATTGGTTTGCTTCTGCTTCCTCACCTACCTATTTAACTGAACCATAAATACCTATGTTCATTACCCAACATTCCTCTCCAACTGAAGTAAAAAAGGGGCACTTGTCCCACAAAAATATTGTCCTATACATAAGCTCTCCACTTCACATAAATTTTGTTGACGCACTTGATTTGGTGCAATTGGCTATACACCATGACTGCATTGTTGTCACACTTCTTTGTTGAGGTGACATTTATTCTGTAGATATTTTGATGTTACACTGTTGAAAAAGTGGATAGCTGTGGTTCTTTCCTACCTCCCTCCTGCACTTTCCTATAATGCTTTCCCTTTGTTCTCCCTCCCTGCTTGCCCCCCCATTCAACACTTTCCTATCTACCTCATTTTAACACCTTTAATCTGGTCAAAACTAGAATTACACATAAGCGCACAAAAAAAAAAAAAAAAAAAAAAAAAGCAATGGAGCTCTTCACTTTCTGTCCTCTGTGTTTATGCAGAATTTGGTATTATGTACCAGTGCCAAGCAATGGTTAATAGCAGTGGTGCAGTTACCTCTGTGCAATGAAGCTTACATATGCTACACTGAGGTAACACACAATGAATGTACTGTGAACAATTACTTCATTGCATTATCTAGACATATTTTAAAGTATTAGATACACCTGGATTTCAACCCTATATCACCTGGGCTCCAAAAGAAATGTGTCAGTGCATTTACACTTGTTGCCACACAGTCAGCTAAGCAACAGTTGTGTTTCTTACACTCAGTACTCGGAACTTTCAAAAGTTTAGTGATGGTGCTCGCATTTGTACACCACTTAATTATGCGTGCAAACAGGGACAGCAGTAGAAATGTGTATCTTGCATGTGCAAACACTTTGCCGATGACTGCACAAATCAGCTGCTTGGCAGTGCATTATGGAAAGTGCAAAACAGCATGTATTACTTATTAGTATGTTTACTGTCCATTTAGTCTTTATCCCATGCTTCTTCTATAACAGCTATAGTAATATGCCTCCTGAGAACTGTTGACATGGTATGAAATACTTGTTATGTATATTGTTGGCACATTAGGACATGTGTTTTTCTTGTGGAGCAGATCAACTTGTACACAGTTCACATTCCGCCATTACATTGACACTTGCAATATCTCACAGGTGTGTATGTGTCTACATACCATCATTAATTGTTCTGTGACTGGCATCAACATCAATTCATATTGATTACATGGTCACATAAGTCTCATCTCATCCAGAGGGTTGTTATGTTGCGATATACATAATCAATGCATCACATGGTTTGATGCAATTTCATCCTTGTGGAATTCATTGTATGGACAGTTGTGCTGCTACACCCAAGGATTATTGAGGTGCTAAGTGGCACCACTGTGCGACTATTATCATTTGTGTCAAAGAAATGTTTTACATGAACCACAAACAACTGCACTCTAATGTGGCTTGATATGACATCAGGCTGCTCAAACACAGCTTGCCCATGAAACAAATATAAGCATATGTTGTGCAAGGGATTTAAGTACATGACATTGGTACAGTTTTACATCTGTGTGCATGGCAATAGTGTGTGAAATGTGATGAAGGACTAAGGCTATATGGAGGTCTTGTCACAAATCATTTATTCCAATACATATGAAATGTTAAGTGAAATACACAACTAAGCACAAATCTGTGTGTGGATGTCTGCAGACATACTCACCCAGAGGACATAAACAATCTACTAGCTGACAATTTGTCTCAACATGTCACCACCCTGTCATCACTGGTCATCAGACAAAGTATACATGCAAACATTGCTCATTTATTATTCTCAGCAGGGCAGCACATCTGTGTGCTCTCGCTGGTCAATAACACAGAAGCAATAGGTCCTGACAATATCACAGGTTGGCTACAGAGTGACTTAAAACCTGACCTACTAGACACAGTTGGATCTGTATGTCAACACAGCCTTGAGATAGCCTATAGTCACATAAATATACAATAACTGTGCAGTCCGTACTGTGTCATGTCAATCTGTGATTACTGTTCATGCTACAGCTTCATTGACATGCCCTCATCTGCTGTACATCACCAGGTTTTACATGTCCTCTTCCCCTGTGTTCATTCCTACAATTCATGTGTGTGTCCCTTTTTAATATACACACTCCCCTGACTATTTATAATGCAGTCTGTGTACCTTACTGATCATTTATACAACTTTTATTCAGTACACATGTTGCAGGTTTCCAGACTACTCTGCACTGTATACACTCATGTAATGTGTTGGAACTATATACATTGCTTTATTAAAAATCCTGGTAGTCACTGTGGCTTTCCACGCAACTCCACATGTAGGTAAACAGGTATACATGTCTGCAGGTGTTTATTTTGCTTTACACGGTTTTCTGCTCAGCACCACTGTTACTGGCTACAAAACCATGCTTGTTTGTTTAAATGCAGTGTGTAATTAGCAACAGCTGTTCACCACCCAAACATGTAAACTCCGTGCAGGCTTCACACTACCCCTACACAGAGTTTCTTGAATATGCAGGATTGTTTTTCTCTGACCACAGAAGCTCACTAGGTACAAAGGCTTCTTTTCTGGGTTAATTCTGGAGGAGCAATGTCTAATTAAATTACTTGTTCTCAGTTATATACTGTTTAAGAAAGACAAACTAGGACTACTGAGTGAAGCTTAACTTTCTGCACCAAACAAGTTCAAAGTAACAAGCAATGCTCTTCATATGGATTGCTGCAGCATTTCAATTCCTTATCAAAGGTGTTTGCTGAAAGTAGACATCAACCCATCTGGTATGACTTTTTCACCTTTCACAGATGCACCTTGTAAGCCAAGCTACTCCTTCAACCCAGACACTGGTTTGTCAGGTCACACGCATACATGGTTAGTCCCTCAGTCTGTCCGTCACGAGTTTATATTGTAAATAATAAGCCTGTCTGAGAAACACTTTTGTGGCAATGCTGAAAAATCACCACTCTGGAAGTCATTTTTTGTCACTCATGCATAGGTTTGAAACCCACATTGTAAAAATCAGTGTGTAAAGCCACACAAAAAAAACTGTGTCTGGTCATAAAATTTATGCCCCTGGTATGTCAGCAAAGTTAAATCACCTTTCAGTTACAGCAGCAAACAACCCTCAAACTAATACCAAACCTTTGTGCAGAAGGATGACTGCTTCTGTTTTCCATTTGTGAGGCATAAAACTTTAGAGGCTACAACTGAATACCAATTCAGGAATCAGTGCAATCTGCTGCTTCTCTTACCAGGAGCAAAATATAAGCACAGATTCCAAGACAGCACCTATGAAGCCATTATTAGGCTTTCTGGTGATCAGCAGTCTCCAGGAAATAATGTCCCTATACTCCTCCTCTCTCTCGGAGCAAAGGAGAAGTACTATTCACTAATCCCAAGATGAATACTGGGAGGCAGAATGTGGACTCTTCAATAACTGGTGGTCTTGGACTAGATGCTGCAGACTTTAAATGCAAGATGGAAAAAATGGTTTAATATCCTAAGAGTTGCAGTGTGCACCAAGCAGTTAGATATGAAACAGGGGGTAACAAACTTTAGCAATCTAAGTGGACAGCCACTAATTTTAAAACAACAAGATAGATTGGAAGTGGTGGGCACTTTGTATTCTGGCTCTATGGAACACAGTGGGATGGCTAATAAATTTAAATAACTGAAGAGTAGTGACTTCACAAAATGATAATTTTGTGTTTACTCAATAGCCAATGAAAGAGGAGAGATGAAAAAAGGAGAATAAAATAATAAAAATAAATGCAGATACATTGTCTGCATTTATATTCCACCCAGCAAGAATGATAATACTCTAGAAAATATCTTACATTGGCTAGCTTCTAACTATCCCCAGGAAACCACTGTCTTGGGGGACTTTTAACACTGATTGAAACACCTGTTCCTCTGAAACTCCCTCCACCCATTTAAACCTCCACAGGTTTACTCAGATAATTTCCAAACCCACCAGATTTAGCAAAAATAGAGTCAAAGATAGTATCCTTGATTGGATACTTATTAACAGCCACCCCCAAAAGTACAAGTCAGGTACATTACCCGATGATCTAAGTGATCACTGCCTTACCTATATTATTAGGCTCAAAGCCGACATTCCCAACCAGTCCACCTACAAAACTGTAAGAAACGTCAGGAACTTTAACCTTGGCAACTTCCAAAATGAGCTCGAAGCATGTAATTGGAATGTTTTGAAAGGACTCCCATTACAAGAAGCAGTTGTGTACTTCAATACCAGATTTCTGGCTATCCTTAACCACCAGGCTCCAACCCATACCATCCGGGTAAAAGCCACAGTTGCACCGTGGCTATCTAAAGAAACAAAAAAACAAAATTAAACTAAGAAAATGCCTGGGCCAGGTGGCATGTTACCAACCAGCAGCTAAAGAACCAGACCAAAAAAAAGCTGTTCTAGACAAAAAAAATCACTACACCCTACAAAAATATTAGCTACAACCTCAAAAGTTCTGGTCTGGTATTAACAATCTTCTCCACCCAGGCCATTCCGCCACTCCTACCCCATCAGTTGCCCTTGATAAATCCCCATGTAGACATTGCAAACAGCTTCAACTCCTCCTTTACTGAAACTATCCAGTCTCTAGCTACCCATCTCACTCCATCTGACACAAACACCAGCTCTGGCACATCTAGCCCTGATCCACCCAGCACCCAACCCACCTTTACCTTTTAAACCGTACCTACCAACCTGATCCGGACCTTACTCAAAAAGCTAAAACCTACTACACTAGCTGTGGACCACCTCCCAGGTGAATATCTTCAAAAAGCAGCTGATGCCATAGCACTTCCCATTTCTATTCTGATCAACAGATCCATCTCAGAGATCCATCCCAGCAATATGGAAAATATCACGTTATACCTCTTCATAAAGGAGGAAGTTCCACAGAATTATCTAACTTTAGACCTATAGCCATGCTTTCACCACTAGCTAAAATAATGGAATGATGCATACACAAACAAATCATGCACTTTCTTATTCAAAACGGAAAGTTTGCCAACTCTCAGCACGGCTTTAGGCCATTCCACAGTACCACCATGGCTCTTCTATCTTTCTCTAATGTCATCAATCTTCATCGTAATAACAAACTATCTTCAGCACTCTTCCTAGGTCTCTCAAAAGCTTTCAACAGGGTCAACCATCAGCTACTGCTCAATACCCTACAAATCATTGGTTTACACCAACACACAATACAATGGTTTCAGTCCTACCTAAACGGTAGACAGCAGGCTATCTTATGGCAGAGCAAGCCGTCATCCCAACTTCCTCTAACCCTGTGTGTCCTGTAAGGGTCCATATTAGGTCCCCTTCTATCTTTATCAATGATCTGCACACCATCATCCCAGGAGCCACCTGCATCCAATATGCAGATGACTCAACGCTAATATGCTCCACCTCCTCTCCTACACAACTTCTAACCCTCACCCAGACTACTTTCAGCACGGCAGAAACATAGCTAGCTAATCGCCGCCTGCTTCTAAATCCTAACAAAACCAAGCTACTACTTTTCTCCCCTAACAGTAGAATTTCTCCTCCTTCCTTCAACATCAAATCTAGCAATGACACCATTATGTCCCCTGATGTCATACAAAGCTTCTAGGCGTAATAATAGACAACCTTAAATTTGATAAACATGTCAATCACACTATTAAGTCAGTCAACAAAAAACTTGGCTCCCTGTACAGAACCAAACCTTTCCTCACCCCCCCCCCCCAGCTAGGGTAGCTATTGCAAGATCACACCTCCTCACTACCCTTATGTATGCCTCCCTGTACTTACCAACCTATCCAAAACCGATCTCAACAAATTATCAGGATGTTACAATCATATAGCCAGATTCGCTACTGGCATGGCTTTTAGGAACCACCATTGACAGAACCTCAAAGCACTGGGATGGCTAGAGTATCCTACCCTTCTACATTTCAACCAGCTTACAGTAGTGCATAAAATACTCCATCAACATGATAACACCCCTGCCCTCAAAAATATTCTCACCCCTCATAGTGCCCCCAGGCCATTACGCTCAGCTGATAAACTAATGATACTGACCCAGAAATCCAACAACTCCACAGTTGATGCTACATTTGCCAACTCAACCAGTAAAATCTGGAATCTACTCCCTACTACCGTTACCAAGAAAACCTCACTACCCCTATTTAAAAGAAAACTCAAAAAATACCTCACATCTCATTGGCTGTGCTCTTGTTCTAAACCTGACTAACAACTTCACTAATATAGGTCTTGCTACCCAACCTGCTGTTTGGCCAAGTACCTATGCCTCATAGCATTTGAATGTCTAAGCATTGTGAATTATGAGACATGATTGTATTCTATGTTCACATTTTCTGATATGTCTTTGCCAATCAGATGCAAGTCTGCACATTGTGTATATTGATATCTGCCTGTATTCTTTGTCTATATTTTTCTAAACATGTCTGCCTGAGTTTATCACTCAGTGATGTATGTACTGTCTCTTTTTTGGTGTGTGGAGCTTTTCTCCCCGTGCCTCTGCTGAAAATGGACATATATCCAATCAGACTATCCCAGTCAACAAATGTAAAATAAATAAAATAAATCCTTTGTCTGTGTGCTCTTTTTGGTGACTTACTAGACAGCTCTTTTCTGAAAGAGTTATGGGACTTTCAGCTCTATTTGAGCTTTCTCTGCTAGGACAGAATGGAAATCTACATGAATATCATAAATTTTTCCCATGTCGCCTCACAGTAAGACGTTATCCTGTTTGTTTCTCAGCTAAAGCGTCTTCTGTGTAGAGACGTGTGTGAATGGGCGTACCTTCGTTGAAGGTTGTGCATCAGGGCTGGCAACTCGGTACGTATAAATCTACTGCCAATCATTAGCGGACCGGAGTTCCACTGTGGCGACCCCTAACTGGGAAAAGCCGAAAGATACAACAACAACAACATTTACACACATCTGCTAAATGCCTTTCCCTTTCATCAAGAACCAGCCTCACACTTTCATTCTGTAGGAGCATATGAAGGAAAGGAACAAGAAATAGCAATGTCCAGAGCATCTCCTTCAAAAGTGCCTAAAGCAGTCTTGCTGTATGGAGATACTTATATGACAAGGACTGTTGATCAGAGAAAGAACCATTATTTTTCTTATGTGGGGGATGCATTGAGCACCTGGAGAAGTGTTGGAGGGCCCCCCTGGAGTGTTTTACTGCACATACTGCCCAGTCAGGTAAAAGTTTTCTGAACACAATTCCCAAATGTAAAAAGTTCCATCAAATGTGTGTTCATGGCACTTTCTTTAAAATCACCCACAAAACTGGTCAGCTTGAGCTATGAGTACACAAGCCTACTGCTGATCTGCTGTGAGATAAACCACATTACAGAAAGCCAATAAAGCATGCAGCACTGCAATTCTTGTTGCTTTACTTCTAAAAGGTACTGTGTTGACACAGTCCAACTGGTCTGACGGGGCATCTTTTCAGTGAGACTTCTAAAACTTAACAATGTAATGCATTTAGTTAAGGATTCTGATTAACAGAGTTTCTTCAGGAACAATATGTCTAATCAATCTTGCAAATGCTTTGAATTCGCTTTCTTGGGGATGTGGAGGGTTGAATTTTCGGAACAGTGATATGAAATGGAGGCCTAGAACTTGGAAGAATACAGCATCATCTATCTTTTGGTGAGACACACATTTGGTCAGATTCTTCAGGACTCAAGAGTGAGGTATCTGGATGGCATCAAACTGCAGTGGAAAATTCACAACACGAAACTAGCAGTGAAGGAACTAACGGAGTTTATTCAGAGGCATCCCCAACTCCTGCAGATACCTAATGGTTAAATATATTTCCCTATTTGTTCAGTCAGTAGAGTTTGCTGTCAGACGGATACCAGCAAACACAGAGGACTGAAAGAAAGGCTCAGTAAAATTTTATGACTCAGGTTCATAGGATAGGTGTGTGCATATACATCAGAAATAGTAGAATCTTTCGCTGTCTCTTTCTTTCCTGATGAAGAAAAATCTCTCTCCTTGTTTTCCTTTGAAAGACAAATTGGAAAACCTGAGTTGTTTCTTACCTCTTGTTTATCTTCCATCTACTGGAAAAGAAGAACAAGAGGAGTATGAAGCATCAGTAAAAAGAAACAGTTATGATACCCCTTTATACTCTAGCTTCCTGAAGAAAAACAGATAACTATTAAAAGTACTGGAATACTAAGGCTACCAATGCTGTACCTAACAGTATTTATGTGGTAGGAAAGCAATGATGGTCATGTGTGCATTCTACTAAAGTCTGATATCAGAGGTGAGCTAATGTCAAGGTGGCACTGGGCAGAACTACTGAAAACCTGACACCTGACATGAGGACTGTGTTACCCCACAGTTATCTGTTGAAAAACATACCTGAAAGGAACATTATATGCATAACAATCCAAGTAAACTGAAGGAAAAGGGGTGGGGAAAAATTACATTATTTTCTTTTTTTTAAACAAAGATTGCAAGCCAACAGTTTCTGACCCAATAAATTAATCCAATAATTCATTCAGTCCTAAGAAGCAGGAGGCTAATTAATCCCCTTGCTTCCTGAAGTCTACTAAACCAGTAACCACTTGTTTCCCAAGAGATTTTCTCCAAAACCCCCTACTAAAAACACACTTCATATGATTTGCAGTATTTCAAAAAGTAAAAAAATGAAAGTGCTTTGTTAGAAAATGGACTATATGCAGGAGATTTTGGAAGATATTCTTAGTGTTAGTATCAAAGGGCTATCTGCTGATGCTGATCTTTATAATGTTGAGTAATGATAGAAAATGTATTTTATATGCAAAAGTTACTACTGTTACAGTTAAACAAAAAGTCATACCTTTGTAAACATGGGAGCTAGACCCAATGTATCAGTACAACTGTATATGTTCGAGTTCTTTCCAATTATATACGACAATAGGGGAGTAGTGCACTTCTAGTCTGTGATACTGCACAATCTATGCAAATTATGCATGCTTTACTTTCACAATATTGCAGAACAACAATACTGAAGTGCTTAGTCAGACTTAAGTGACTCACCTTTTGCACTATCATATGTGATGCGCAAAGTCCTGATCAGCATTTTTACCACATCTGTGAATGTTCAGTCTAGTGATCACTTACAGCCACCCCTCATATAATTTTTTTCCCTGTGCAGATCCCACTGAAACATAAAGATGCTCTTTAACCATAGTGGCATAAATTCAGGGAAAACATGAGATGCATCCATGGAGTTTATTATTTTTTTTGAAAATTATAATATTCTTTTTATTAGGGTTATATCAAGACAAAAAACAGCAAAAAAAAAAAAAAGAAAATCCAAGAAAAAAAAAAGTTAACAAAAAATAAACAATAACACTCAAAACACAACTATAATAATAACCTATATACAGATATCATCTATATCTACCTATGTTACATACTGAATTATGAGGTACAATCATGACAAAATGTGTTCGGATATCAGTTTCCAAGTGTCCTTCTGAGTCATTTTGTTCCTCATGGAATACCATATGTATTTATGTGCTAACAGCTGTTTTCTAGCGGTTTGCTTAAATCCATTCCATGTTATCTTGGACCTGTCTTTCCAATTTAGGGTGATGTAATATTTTATTAGCATAAATGTTGTTACTAGGATGTGCATATGATTATTATTCATTCCTAGTGGGGGGATGTGTAGGAGAGCAAATTTCCAAGATAAGGTTGATTTTTCATATCCCATTTTCTCTAATTTGACCCTAAGGGCACACCAAAGTTTGTATGTGCATTTACAGCTCCAAAATATGTGTATAATATCAGCTTCTTTGGATGGGGCAGAATTGGCAGTGAGGTGGGAATTCTTTGTACATCTTATTTAATATTGAGGGTGTAAAATATGCATTGTTTAGGATCATAAGTTGAGTATATCTGAGCTTCTGAAGGAGAATATCTTTGGAGAATTTCTGAATTGCCTGTGCAATTGTATTGGAGGTAATTGTGGGATTTTGTTTTGTCCAGTAATTGGAGTGAATAGCTTCTTTAGTGAGTCTAAATGAGATAATAAATTTATAAGCATTTGCAATCATTTTTTTTTTCCATGTCATCATATCCCATAGCGTTTTACATGTAGCTATATTGGGTCTGGGATGTCAGTATCCTTCCAAAATCCGTAGCATAGTTCTTTCAGTTGTCTTACCATGATTGTGTATTTAGTCGGTAGATTAAATTTGTTCCTAATATTAGCTACAGATTCCTGCCTAAGGAGAAAAATGTCTAACTGTTTTTTCTTTCAATAGTGGGTATGAATTCAGGTTAATCATCTTTTCATTTAATTGAATATTGGGGTTAAGATGTAATGGTTGGAATGTCCAAAAAGCAGTTAGTAGGTTTAGTGATTTGAAGAGACTTTGTGTTATTTTAATTTGTTCCCATAAGTCCTTTTGTACTTTGTATCTTCTTCTAGACATTCCATTTAGGAATGGGAGGGCTTTGGGATTAAATTGTAGTGTTTGAACATAGTTGTGATATAATTTCATCCAGATTGGGCACCAAATATTCGTATGATCCCTGTAATTTGCAATACTGATTAGTCTGCTACTTTTGATAATTTCATAATATAGTTTAAAGTCAGGCAGTCCCAACCCACCTTTGTCCTTCGGATATATAAGTTTTTGATAGCTTATCCTGCTAGGTCTTGGGTGCCAAATGAATTTCAAAAGGGTTGTTTGGGTGTTATTAAGCACTTTATTGTGAATCAGTGTATCGGTTGCGTTAAATATGTAAAGTATTCTGGGGAGGATATTCATTTTAATAATGGCTACTCTTGAGAGGAGGGGGAGTTTCAATTGTGTCCATCTTACCAAGTCTTTTTGTATGGTGGACCATGTTTTAACCACATTGTCCTGATAGTAATTATGTGCATCGGTATAGAATGCTATTCCTAGGTATTGTATGTGGTCACTAACTTTAATATTAGGTATAGTACCTACAGTTGGGTATTGTGCATAGTTATTAATCGGGAATATTGTTGTCTTATCCAAGTTTACCTTCTAGTTCGCGAATTTAGAAAATACCTCTATTGAGTTATTTATTTTGATAAGATCAGTGTTGGGAAGAGAATAATATATGTTTAAGTCATCTTGCGTACGCTGACAGAGAAATTTCAGTGTTAAAAAGGACCAGTATATTATGAAATGTTCTTTGTTTTATTAGCAAAAATAAGGGCTCAATGTACAGATTAAATAAGAAAGGTGATAAGGGACAGCCCTGTCTAATCCCATTGTTAATTTTTATTTTTTGGGAGCTATAGTTGTTAATTTGTAGAGTGGTGTATGCTTTGGTATGTAAAGTGTTTATATAGTGAATAAACTGTGTAGGAAAAATAAAATTTTTGCAGAATCAATGTCAGAAATGTCTTGTTGATTCTGTCAAATGCTTTAGAAGCATCTATGGCTAAGGTGTAAATAGGTGTTTGTTTAATTAGGGATAAAGAGATCATTGCTTCAAGAGTAAGTGTCTGATCAACTGTTTGCCTCTGATTGATAAACCCCAATTGTTCTGGGGAAATGATTTTTGTAATTATTGTCTTAGTTCTATTAGCCAATATTGCTGCCATAATTCTCATATCCAAATTAATAACAGAGATGGGCCTATAATTATTGGGGTTGGTGGTGTCCTTATTCGGTTTAGGTATTAGTATGGTTCTGGATGCATTTAGGTGCGCATCTGAAATATCCTCTTGTATTATGTGTTTATATAGATGATATAGTATGATCGACATCTTAGAGCTGAAGTATTTGTAGAATTCGTCTGAGAAACCGTCTGGACTCGGTGCCTTATTATTTTTGAGGTTGTTAATCGTTGTTTTGATGTCCATTTGTGTAAGTTCAGCTGATAAAAAAGCTTGTTGTTGCTCCTCTAATCTGGGAAAGTTTACTTCATTAATGAATAGGAGTAATTCCTGTTCATTGAATGTCTTGGGGGTAGGGTTGTACACTTCTTCATATATTCTCTCGAAAACCTTAATTATATCCTGTGAGTTAGAATAACTATTTTGCTGAAAAATAAGTTCCGAGATATGTGGAGTAGGTTTATATTGATTCAACAATCTTGCCAAGAATCTAGAGGGACGTTGGGCCCACTGTGAGTAATTGGCTAGGTTTTTTTATTTCGTGGAATGATAGGTTTTCTGCTTGTAGAGATAATAACTTAGCCTGTAGTTGATTAATGGAGTTCTCTACTTCCAAGGAATAATCCTGCTGCAACCTCGTCTCAAGTTTAGTTATTTCGTCCTTGATACTTTTTTCTTTAGTGAAAATATTTTTCTTATAGAAAGCATACTTATTGATTAACATCCCTCTAATTAATACTTTTGTGGTAGCCCAGGTTATATCGATCGGAAAGCTGTTATCTGCAATGGATAAAATGCATTGGTCCAATAATAAGTCAATTTCTTTTTTAATATCCATTTTTTCTAATAGGTTAGGGTTCAAATGCCAGTATCTATTATAGTTTTTCCGTGCGCTGTAATGTGCCCAATCTACTGTAAGAGTAATTTTTGAGTGGTCCGATAGAGATCTAGGTTCTGTGTCTAGTGAAAGTTCAAATTGCAAAAAAGTGTCCGAGACTAAGAAAAAATCCAGTCTGGACCAGGTTTTATGACATTGTGAAAAAAAGGTGCAACCTTTATTATTCGTGTGAGGGACGGTATTAAGGTGTGGGTCACTTAGTCTAAAATCATTTTTAATTTCAAAAAGGGCAGTGGTGGCCTGCGAGTTGAATTTAGTTTTGTTGTTTATTCTATCTAATTTTGGGTCTTGAATAGAATTCCAGTCACCCCCTAGAATGTAGTAGTGCTCTGGGAATGAGTTTATTAAGTTATAGATGCCCATAATAAAATTGTGTTGGGAGGTGCATGGAGCATATACATTTACAATTAAGATTGGTTTATCTACTTTGTCAATTTTGGTTATAAAATAACACCATCTGCCTTCTGGATCTGAATCTTGTCTTAAAATATTGTATTGGAAAGAATTTTTTATAATGATGGCAACTCCTGCTTTACTGGTATTATTGCCTGCTGCTATAATGGATTTAATCCATTTTTTATTTGCCGTGTGATTCCACTGTTCCTTTAGTAAGTGTGTTTCTTGTATCATAATAAAGTCTAGACTGGATTTATAGACAAGATGCAGGAAAAGTTTTTTCTTGTTTTCTGTTTGTAAACATTTAACATTCCATGAGGCTAACTTCAACATATTTTCTTTAGTAACTGTAGCCAAAACCGGTAGCTATGTACTGTATTGTTAAGTATCCTCAGCACAGAAGGACCCCGTACGTATACATAAAATTTTTGATATAGATGAGAAACTCTTCCAGCCTTATCCCAGTGCCTATCCACTACCTCTGTCACCCTGAAAGAGGTTGGGATACCAGTTCTTGTTCGAAGCACAATTGCTAGGTAAAAAGAATAGAAACCCTTTTTAGGGTTTAGACAGGAGGTATACCCATTCATCCAGTATCCCATTTCGCTAAACCAATACCGACAGAGCATAGAAACCTATTCTATCCCTAGTACTGTATCTTGAAACACCATACAGAGCACACATTAAAGGTAATGTGAGAAAATTCCTAAATTACATACATATTTACATTTAGATATGAACCATTGAAGCGAGTAGTCTAATAAGCCCTTATTTTATCTAGATAATCTCCCTCCGAACATGTATTCATAAAGGGTTTGATCTTGGTAAAATATTTCTAAACAACATATTTTCAAACTATCTGAACATACATCACTTATTAAGTTTGTAATATACACATAACTGAAAGACCAACTGGTTATGACCATAATCCAAAAATTTCTTCCTTGTAGGTCTAAGTAGAAAACACTTTTACTTTTTAAACTAAATAAAAAATATCTGAAGTGTAAACATACTAAAGTTCCACGTATGTTATGAATTTCCTCTATTTGCGCTTTTGACAGTACAGCGTTATACGTAGTATGCCATCTATTGCTTCAGAATCCTGTCATATGTTAATGCCAATAGGTAGTTATTAAAGTACCTTTGTATTATGAAATATCCTGTAATTTGTCCATCTTAATTAGTGCCTGATACATCCACGAAGTTGTAATGTGTCATCGGGTTGCTTTTGTTGTTTTGTTATCTTGACGACCATCTCCATTTTCTTTTGGTGCAGGAGTGTGCAGAATTGGAGTCTGTTGCTTTAAAGTTGCAGTGCACCTTGGGAGGTCATCCTCTAAGCAGGGGTTACGTTGAAACCATATCCTGATGGGAACTGGAGTTTCTTTTTTAGACAGATGACCACGCGGAGATCAAGCCCAGGATCCAGCGCTTGATTTCGGCTACAAGATGAAGGGCCCCCCCGAACGGAAATCACCAGGAGTAAATGAAGTGAAGCAGAAGCAAGTTGGACAAATCAGGTTAACTAGATTTTATGACAAAAACTTCTTTTCTTTTTGCGTGTGGCTGTAAGTGCATAACTAGCGCTCATTGAGCTTTATATGACATTTTTCTGGGTTTATTTTAAATAACTTAAGAAATGTCGAAGCTGCTTCTTCCTTGTTGTTGCATGAGTATCTATGGTCTTGCATTGTAAAAGTAAGTGTGTTGGGGTACTTCATTTGAAATCTGATTTGTTTGCTTATGAGGAATGCACAGTAAGGGGCAAGTTTTTGTCTTTCTAGTTTAATTTGATATGGTAGATCTTGAGCAATGGTTATTCTCATGCCATTCCATTCCACTGATTTTTTGGCTTTAGCAGCAGATGGTATTTTGCTGACATGATGAAAGTTGAGGATCTTTGCATATACAATTCTTGGACTATTTAATACTGGTGATGATCTAAGAGCCCTATGTGCTCTCTCTATAGTGATTTGGTTAACTTCTAAGTCGCTTCCTAGGAATAAGGCAAAGATTTCTGATAATGTGTTCAGCAGCTTGTTTTGTTCTACATTTTCAGGGATGCCCCTTATAACTATGTTGTTCCGTCTAGACCTGGCTTCGAGATCCAGGATTTTTGCTTGAATTTCCTGAATATCATTTTTGTTGGTATTTGATTCCTTTTGAATGTTTTCTATTTGAATGTCGTGGTCCATAAATTTAGATTCAGTTTTGTCCAGTCTTGTAAGTATTTTATCTGTAGATGAGCCAATTGCATTAATTTGAATTGATAAGTTTTGTATAGCTTCCTGAATGGGTTGCAAAGCCATTTTCAGATCTTCTAGATTAGAGTTTTCAGTTTTGTTTTTATTTGAGTTTGCATTTTTACTAGATTCCACAGCTTTGCTAATTCTGGCTCTTTTGGATGTAGTATCCTTTTCAGGTGAATTTATTGTAGTGAATTTTGATTTGGTAGTCTGGCTTTCCATAGATTCCAGTTCATGTGGCATTTTGTTTGTTCTGTCTTACTGAGTTTGGAAGAAATTCTTCTGTATTGTATTTTAGGATTTCTTCGGCCTAGAAGTTGTCAGCACTGAACTCACATGTGACAAGGATCCTCACATCAATCTGCAGAAATCCTGTCCTTTAACCGAGAGTCCAGATTTATTCTTTAGTCAGGTTTGTACAGTAGGTTGTTTGGTTGACTACACCATACCTTTTGGTAGTAAAGAGGTTTTTCTCTCACTTGTATTTATATAAAATATTAAGGTAAGGTGCTCTACTGTGTTTCATCACTCCCTACAGGATAGCGGCCATCTTGCTCTCCCCCGCATCCATGGAGTTTAATGAGCACATGCAGAGACTCGTCCATTAAATTCTGCAGACCTCCTGCCAAACATGACATCACCAAGGAAGACGCTAAATTTATTTGTGCCGTGGTTTCAATAAAATGTTTATGATTTCTTTTGTTGAAACACAGCTTAAATAAATAAAAATAGACTACAGCAAGATGTATTGTGGTCCTTAACTCATTGAATGTCACAATGAACTATTAATGTGCGGCAAAACACTTTAACCTACAAAATTAAGCATGTTGGATGCCAAGTATCAGTGGCAAAAGTGTGTGCCTTAATATAGTCACTGTCTATTCACCTTTAGGTCATACTGCTTTTACAATATTAATGCAGATATAAATTACTAATATTCATAACTGCTTTTTATGCCAACATTTATATTTTAGAATGTCTTCACATTTCCCATCAAGTTTTTGCTAGCAGCAACTTCTTGTATGCATTAACCCCAACATGAAAGCACCACTCTGTTTTTGCATTGTTTATGTAAATATGGAAAATGTCATATTTTTCATAACTGTTAACACTTCTTAAAAACATTAGCCCGATCATCTTACACAAACCTCTTCACTTTGCTTGTTTAGTAAATCATTTCAGTTTATAGATACATACCTACAACAAAGTGGTAACTGTATAACAACTTCAGAAATTACACTTTGAAAATATTGACAAGTAAACTTGTCTGAGTACAGGGGTGCCCTGTTAAGATAAATGTACTCTTATGGGATACGCAGGAACTTACACAGTAACAAGTTAAAAGTCTGTAAGATGCAATGGTTAAGAAAAGTAATTTTACAGCAAAACATTTTTCAGATACAACACAGAATAAAGACGAAGAGAACCAGTTTCAAATGGACCAGTTTTATGCACTCATTTTCACAGCTATGAATAAAGATCAAAAGAACACATTAGGTCAATGCAAGTTTTACTTTTATGCATTCATATTCACCTGAAGGGAAGAAGCTGGTATCCATAAAGATTTGGATAACCCCCTCCCATAACAACTGACTGTATATAACAATCGAAAAACTGAAAGTATGGCTATTTTTATAGACAAACATTTCTAAAAAAATAGTGTGTTTAAATAATATCTACATTAAAGACACATTTGATTTTATAAACAAAAGAAATTAGCATTTTGGAGACTGATTTGTTGGTAACTTTAGATAATAAATCTCTTTATAAAGTTATACCCAATGCTGAAGGGATGGAAGTAGTGAGGCTACAGTTATTAAAGTCAAAGTTATTTTCAAGCAACACGGTACCCTTATTAATGGAATTAGATATAAATTGAAGTTATAATTACTTTGCATTTAAAGAAAACTTTTATTGTCAAACAAACGGTGTTGCTATGGGGGCAGCAATGGCCCCTAGTTACACTAACCTATTCATGCATGGGTGGGACACTACCAACATTCTACAGAGCAATTTTATGACCAATGTCATAACTTTTTTTCATTCTATTGATGATATGTTTCTAGTTTGGAAAGGGGGTAAACGGTTCTTGAATGAGTTTGTCATGTATATCAATATCATAACTTATACTTAAAATTTACTTGTCATTTTAGTCCTATTAGTATTAATCTCCTTGATGTTACTGTCATTAAATCTGGCAGTAAGTTAATTACTAAGATTTATAAGAAAGAAAAAAGTTAAAATATGTTAATAATAATGCTTATTTGCATTATAATAGCATGCACCCCAAAGAAAATATTATAAAGGGGAAACTTATGAGAATACGTAATTTAACAATAAGAGATGAGGACTTTTTTGAAGAGGAACCAAGTTTTTGTGAAAAACTGATAAGTAGAGAATATCCCAAAAATTACTGTTTGACATTTTCTGTGATATAAGCACATATGGGAAAGAAGGAAAAATGAAAGTTATTAAACCTAGAGAAATGGTTTTAAAACAATGATGCCTATTCAAAATAATACTGAATCAGCATCCATTAAAAACATAATTAATAACAATTGGAAGATTTTTGTTGGAAACACTGAAATCATGAAGATAGCTGATAAACGTCCATTATTTAAACAAAAGAAGGGCAAAAGTTTTAAAAATTATTTTCAAGCAAAATTGAATATGCCCATGATTAAGTGTTCAAAAAGGGGAATGGTGAAATGCTTCAGCTGTCATTTATGTAATTATTTCTACATTGAAGCCCAAAATATTATCATCAACAATAATAAAATTAGTGTAAATGGACTGTTTACAAGTCAAAATTTGTGTTTCAGATAGGTGATGAAAGGAATGCTTTGAATACACATTTTATGAATGGGATTTGTAAAGCTCTTTTTAAGTTTTTGGTATTAGATGCAATTAAAAATACTGAAATATTGTTCAATGCAGAAGAACTGGGGTAGTTAGAATATTCCTGGCAGGTCAGATTAAATGCTTGTACCCCCCCCCCCCCGGTTTGAATAATCATGATAACTTTGTTGTTTATTTAAAACGAAAGGGTTAAAGCATTAATTAATCAAGTCATGTTGTATGATTTTATTATTTAAGAATGTGTGAATAATTAATTATTTTCAGTCTGAAGAAGTCTCAGTGTATGTAAGACACAAAAGCGCTTACTGAAGGTTTTTATTCAGATAAATTTATGTTTGGTTTTGTACCGGCTTTTATTATTATTGTCTAAATTAGTCAGCTTGGTTTTCGCTGTTCTTTTGTTTTTAATATTTCTCTGTGGTTTAGAGGTGCTAATTCATACACAATCACTTATATCATTCATTCGGTGCAGATTTAGTGTGTTTTCTTATTTACTTATTATTAACTGTACAACAGATGATCTCCACTGTAATACAAGAATGTCTCCATTCCATCCACCCTTTCCACCAGAGTTTTACATATTCACTTTTGTCCCTCTCTACTTCTCTGAAAGCTTAATGTTCCTTAAATATGGCCACTTACCTCCATGGCTTTCTCAGCCATGAGCTGGCAATTCACAAACCACTGGCTCTTCATCAAAGGCTCAATCACATCCCCTGAACGGCTGCAAACAAAACAGGAATGCACACATAAGTTAAGTGTTGACCATGCTATGCTATGTTAAGCCTTCTGAATATTATGGTGAGAAAGTTATTTAATGGTATAAGTAATAGCAATTTATTGGGGAAGATGAAGGCTACAAAGCTGCTAGAAAGCTTTGACCTGTAGTCCTGGGTTTGAATTCTACAGCCTTCTTCTGTCTACTGTGCATCTCTGAGCAAGTCACTTATCCAGACACTGACTCTGGTTCAGTCTTTGAAAAGATGCAACTAGTTCCAGTGAATATACCTGGGTCACAGATTCTGCAAGTAGAAATTGAGGAATCAAATCCAGGCCTACAGGAAGAAACTCAGTAACTCTCCTAGATAAACTAATTTCTACTTGATGCAAGACCATGAAACTACAACTCTAGAAAAAGGCCAACAGTTATTGACTGAAAGCATATCTTTCTGACTGCTCAGTAATAGAACACATGAGAGAAAAGATTGGGATCAGAACCTCTCATTCTCATTTATTTGGTCTCAGTTAAATTAAACTGCTTTCAAAACTGCAAGCAGAACCAAGATTTCCTGATTTAATGCAAACCGCAGTACACACTGGATAATACATTACAAAAACTCTGGAACAGAACAAAGATTTTTTAACTTTCAATTTGTTTTTGCCAATGAACATCTCCGCACAGGAAGTCTGAGAATGTTACTAGGATTTCCTGAACTCACATCCTATGGCTGTATCATCATGGTACTTAGCACAGAGTTCTGCAACAAGGATATGAGGCTGATTATGTAACAATGAAATTAAACTGACATCTAGCTCTAGCTATCTATCAGTCTTACAGATTGCATCAGATTTAACTAGATGGTCGAACAAAGTGCAACAGCTTCACTACTGCCATCAACTATAGAATAAAACAACCAGTACTAAACATGCAGAGAATGAAACTCTCATGTCACAATTAGCAACCTATGCTCTAACTGGGATACATAGGAGGAGTGCAGAATAAGAAATGGGAAAAAATGCCCTTAAAGAAAACAAACAAGTAATGTTCTCATAATTACAAGCAGAAAATGTATGCACTACATTTGGAAGGGGTCCTGATGGTACACAGCAAAGAAGGTGAACTACATTCTATAAGTCTACTGTGGCTATAAATTTATTTTAAGTGTGTGTATATGTATGCATCTACATATATATATATATATATATATATATGTATATATATATATATATATATATATATATATATATATATACACATATACATACATATATATATATATATATATATATATATATATATATATATTTATATATATATATATATACACACACACACACACACACACACACATAATTTTTTTTTTATTTGAAACACGCTATGAAATACAACTGAAAGAGTTTACCTGCAAAGTGGAAGCACCATGGAGTGATCCTTGGATCCTCGAAACAGTCCTTTTTCTTTAAGGGCGTCAATCACTTTCTTCCGGGCATGGAATCTCTTCAGTCCCTGTAAGTGAACACAGCAATTAGACCAAACTTAATACATAAAAATAAAGATTTCCCAATTTTCAAAAGAAAGACATATTAGCCAAAATGAAGGAAATTACAAATTTCTGGATTCTCAGAACAGGACAGAAGTACAGCAGATGCACACTCACATTTTGGGTTGCCAACTGTCCCGTAAGTTGAAGAATACAAGAATAGGTTTGATTGTGCACAGTAATATTTTACAACAATCCCCTTGAGGGGAGGTTAAATGCACACTTCTATTCTGCATGCATTTTGCTTTCACGTACATGTCTAGAATTCTTGACATGAAAAGTTGGCTACCCCACTCACCATACCTGCTGAGGTTCTGAGGGGTTTTCTGCAGTGGATTACTCATACATGCTTGTCCAGTAATGCAACAAGTAACATTTAGTGCCAGGTAGAAAGGTGCATCTACCAATGTGTTCTTCAGTTCAATTAACACATAGATGCGCGCGCACACACACACACACACACACACACACACACACACACACACACACACACACACACACAAAGGGCAAGCATACCACGAAAACAAGAAAAAATAAACTGACTACAGAACTGTATAGACTTGTATAACATACAAGAACATGCATCCTTTGGGACACATGATGGCCATCCAAAACACAAGGATAGTGTAAGGGTGTGAATGTCCATGCAGAGGGCCTCCTAACATATCAAAAAATTGTACATGATATCAAGAGCCATCTGTAGTGGATCAGTTTTAAGAAGAATCTCAAATAGTATCTAGAAATTTTCAACAATTAAGGTCGTGTGGAATGGCAAAGGATAGAACAGAGGCTAAGACAGTAAAAATCTTGAAACATCAAAATACCAAAGGAAGTCTGTTGCCTAGACTCATGATCCAAGCAGTAGTTCTCTATGAACCTGTGTACTGACAAGTGGTTATGCTACAAATGTCCACACAAACATTCTTAAAACAAGGAATGGAAGTAGCTACACTTCTAGCAGAGTAGTATTTGAAAGGAAAGTACAGTTGTGTACCTACCATAAATGTAGATGTTCGAGTGTATTCACTGTTGCAGTCATTACTCTTGGGTTATCCTGCTGGCAGGCTACCCGCAGTCGGCCTGAATTCCAAAGTCTTGGTCTGGCGTCGGTTGCTGTCGCCTCTTCCCTGACTTCACTGCGCCAGGGGGTATAAAAGATGCAGCCGATGCCATTTTTTTCAGTTTTTCTTGCCCCAGATGTCAGGTGCCCCAACAATGGTAGGCTAAAAATTATGCCAATAAATATGCATGCACTAAAGTACACATTTCCTTCATCTAACAGCAAACACACCACATAGGTTGTATAGGATAGAGAAGTATAGATAAGTCCAGCAAAATAAAAGGGGGTTGGTGGGTGGGTAACCTGGACTGCAACAATGAATACACTCGAACATCTACATTTATGGTAGGTACACAACTGCACTATGTTCATCGTGTTTCACTGTTGCAGTCATTACTCTTCGGTTGAATCCCAAAACAGAGGATGGGTGGCTGAGCTAAATAGGATTAGGAGAGTCTATGAGGCCCTGCAGAACTGCAGTGGCAAAGCCTGCTCTGGATTTAAAGTAAAGAGGTAAGTGGTAGTGCTTTGTAAAAGTGTGCACTGAACTCCAAGTTGCAGCCTCTAAGATGTCTTTGGTTGGTACTCCTCAGAGGAAGGCTGCTGTGGTAGAATGAGGCCTAATGCCTTTAGGCACTGATTTGCCATGCTGAGAATAGCAGAAGCGGATGCAATGACCTACCCATTTAGAAATAGTCTGTTTTGAGATAGCCTTTCCTTGTGATCCTGCAGCATATGACACTAAAAGTTGCTCATTCTTTCTGAAAGCTTTAGTTCTGTCCAAGTAGAAGCATAGCTGCCTGTGTATGTCCAAAGAATGCAGAATTTTCTCACCCTTGTTCTGTGGGTTTGGATAAAAGGTAGGCAAGTGAATGGTTTGGTTGAGGGCCACACTGGACACCACCTTAGGCATAAATGTTGGGTTTGTCCTCAGAGAAACCCTGTCTGGAAGAAAAATGATAAAAGATTCCACAGCCATGAGTGCTCGTAGCTCAGAGACTCGTCTTGCAGAGGTTATTGCTAGGAGCAGAGCTGTTTTCCAGGATAAGAATTTTATATCTGCTGTAGAGGCTGGCTCAAAAGGAGGCAGTGTGATTTTATCTAAGACATAATTGAGGTCCCATGCCAGAATTGGTGCTCTCCTTGGAGGCCTGATGTTTTTGGCCCCTCTTAGGTACCTGCCTTATTAAAGGATGAGAAAAGATAGGTGGATTCCGTATTGTAATGGGCTGAAATAGCAGAGGCATGAATCTTAATTGATGAAAAAGAAAGGCCTTTGTCCAGCATCTCAGTTAGGTATTGTAAAATCTGAGGAATGTTTGGTACATACGTGTCAATGCTTTGTTCTTGCTTCCAAGCACAGAATCTCTTCCATTTTTCTGCATAAGATTTTCTGCTACTGGGCCTCCTGGCCTCCAAGATAACATCTATAGCAGCTTTTGAAAGAGGAGTGTTCCGAATGGCTACATTATCCGCCATGCTGCCAGATTTAAGGTTCTGAACTGGCTGTGCAGGATCTGATTGATTTGTTGGGTCAGCAAGTGAGAAGTTTGAGGCAATATCCATGCTGGACCTTGAGACGAGCTCTTTAGGATTGGGTACCAATGCTGGCATGGCCAGTCTGGCGCAATTAGTATAATTTTTGGCTTCTCTTGTCTGACCTTTAAGAGTACCTTGGGAAGGAGAGGCAGTGGAGGAAAGGCATATACTGTTAGGTTTTTCCAGCTGAAGGACAGGGCGTCCACTCTCCATGCTTGTTTGTGATAAATTCTTGTGCAAAATCTCTGTAATTAGCAGTTGTGAGGGGAGGCAAATAGATCCATGTCTGGGCATCCCCATTTTCTTGTTATCATGCTGAAGACTTGTGGATACAGTTTCCACTCGTGGGGATCCATGAGGTTTCTGCTTAGTTCGTCTGCCAGAGTATTTGTTTTTCCTGGCAGGAATTGTGCTTGCAGGTGAACCTGACAAGTCAATGCTGTGTCCCACAAGGTCATTGCCTGTCTGCAGAGGGGGTAGGAATGTGTGCCTCCCTGCTTGTTTATGTACCACATGACCGTAGTATTGTCCGTCTTTATCAGTAGCTGTCCTGGATGAAGTAGATCCTTGAAAGCTGTCAGGGCATTCTGAACAGCTAGCATCTCTTTTTCTGATTGATATGAAGATGCACCTGGCTTGCAGGCCATGTGCCCTGAACACATTTTCCTGCCATATGGGCCCTCCAGACATAATCTGGTGCATCCGTTGTCAGTGTCTGTCTGGCTGTGGGTAAAGTGAATGGCAGACCCTTGTTGTGGTGACAGGCCTGTGCCCACCATCGAAACTCCTGTTGCAGGCAGGGAATGAGGGTAATTACTGTCTCCAGGCTGTGGCAATGCTGAGTCCAAACACTTTTTAGATACCATTGTAGTTTCCTCATATGCAGTCTGGCATATGGAATTAGTAGAATGCAGGATGCCATGAAGCCCAAGGCCTGTAGGATTTTCCTTGCAGATAACTGGGCCTTTGTTGCCAATTTTTTGAAGTAGGAAGTCAGTTGTCTGTTTGTCTGGCATGAGATAAGCCATCTGGGCAGTTGAATTTAAGCTTGCACCCATGAATATTATCTCGAGAGGGTACTAGTTTTGATTTCTTTTCGTTTACTGTGTATCCTAGGCAAATTAGTAATCTTTTTACAAATGCCAGATGCTTTAGAAGAATATCTTTGTTCTCTGCTTGAATAAGGCAGTCGTCCAAGTAGGGATATATTTGAATTCTTCTTTGTCTGCAGAATGCAATTACTGGTGCCAGGCATTTTGTGAAGTCCCTGGGCGCAGTAGATAAGCCAAAGAGCAGTGCAGAGAACTGGTAGTGCATTGAGCCAGCTATGAATCTGAGGTATCTTCTGCAAGACTGTCTGATTGGGACATGCAGGTATGCCTCTTTTAGGTCGAAAGTTACGAGCCAAGCCTTCTTGCCCAGCATGGGCAGTAGCTGCTGTAGAGTCAACATCTTGAATTTTGGAATTTCCAGAAACGTGTTTAGGATAGACAGGTCCAGTAATGGTCACCAGGCTTTGTCCTTTCTGGGCACTAAGAAAAGTCTTGAGTAAAATCCTTGCCCCTGCTCTTGTTGTGGTACGTGTTGAATGGCCCTCATATCCGCCCCTGCTCTTGTTGTGGTACGTGTTGAATGGCCCTCATGTCCATGAGGGCAGTAATTTGTTTTTGCGCCTCTGCCCATTGATTGTGTGGCAGGTCTGGCATGCCTTTTGCCCTTGGTAGGGTGTGAAAATGGAACCTGTAGCCCTGGGACACTATGTTCAAGACCCATTTGTCTTGGGTAATCATTTGCCAATTTGCTGAAAAAAAAAGTGCTAGTTTTCCCCCTAGGGGGGCTGTCAAATGAAAAGTGCTTGGATCTGGCAGAGGAAAGTCATTGGGACTGTTTCCCGTAAGGTTGTAACTTATCTTCTCCGCTTTTGGAGGTAGGAGCACCCCATTGTTTAGGCCTGTATGAGCCTTGGGGCTGAGATCTGCCTCTGGGACGTCTGTATCTGCCTCTTTGTGGCCTGTCTGATGCTAGAAAGGACCAATTTTTTGAAGGCAGGTTTCTGCTAAATCTGGGTGGCTGTACCTGTAAAAAATCCTTAACGGTTTGCATGGATTTCGCTTTATCCTCCATTTTCTTTAACACTTCTGCTTTAGCACCAAAGTATCATGCTGTAATGGAGCACCTAATAATTTTGCTTTAACATGATCAGGCAGATTCTGTTCCTTTAACCAAGCATGCCTTCTAACAACAGAACCTGTAACAGCGGCCCTGCAAGAGGCCTCCAGTGAATCATAACCACATTGCAAAGTATGCTTTCCCACTTGTTCAGCTGCATGCAATAAATCCTGCATTTCCTTGCTCACTGCACATTCAGAATTTGTCAACATATTCTGTTTAAGCAGTGACAACATTAAGTATTGCTGATATTTAAGCATATGAAACTGACAATTTAAAGCCCTTACAGCCAGGGTAGCAGAAGTGTAAACTTTTTTCCCCCATCTGTCCAGTGCCCTAGAATCCCTATCAGAGGGGACAGGGTAGAACAGGTGGAATAGCAAGGGATCTGTGCTGAGGTAGAAGCAGAAAGTCTCTGAGCCTTTTCTTAGATTCTGAGTAATCATGGCTCTCCCAGTGGAAATGCTCCCTCATGGTATGCAGGTTTTCCACAAAAGAATAATCCTCAAGAGGAGAGGTTGAAGGAATGGATTCTTCAGCATCAGAATCCTCATAGGGAGGAATAGAGTAGCCCTGTTCAGAAGAGGAATCAGAGGAAACAGAAAAGTAGAGTTTTGTACCTACCATAAATGTAGATGTTCGAAGATCCACATTGCTGCAGTCCTTACATATGGGGTAGTCCGCTGTCCTCGGTCGGCCCGAATACCAAAGTATTAGGCTGACGTCGGTCAAGGCGCTTAAAACTGACATCAGGACGTCAGGGTACAAAAGCGCATGACCGACGTCACATCCGCAGTCTTTTCTTGCCCCAGATGTCAGAAGGCCCTAAAAAGAAAGGCCAAAGCCAAAAAACAGCAAAGAACAACCAACCACCCCTGCACTAACCATATTTACAACCCAAACCACACAACCACCTCAAACTACAGAGGGGAAGGAGGGAGGGAAAATTGGACTGCAGCAACGTGGATCTTCGAACATCTACATTTATGGTAGGTACAAAACTGTACTATGTTCTTCATCTCACATTGCTGCAGTCCTTACATATGGGTAGAATCCCAAAGCAGAGGTAAGGGAGGATGGCAAAACTATAAAGCATTAGGAGCTGCCAAAATGCCCTGTAAAATTGCAGTGGCAAATCCAGCCCTAAATTTAGAGTAAAGTGGAAGGTGGTAATGCTTAGAGAAAGTATGCACTGAACTCCAAGTAGCTGCCTCCAAAATATCTTTAGTAGCCACCCCCCTTAAAAAGCTGTAGAAGTGGCAGTAGCCCTAGTGGAATGAGGCCTAATCCCAGCTGGAATCTCCTTACCATGATGGGAATAACAGAAAGCAATACAAAAACCAATCCACTTAGAAATAGTTTGTTTTGAAACAGGTTTGCCCTGAGAACCCAAAGCAAATGAAACAAATAACTGCTGAGACTGCCTGAACCCTTTAGTTCTGCTCAAATAATATCGCAACTGTCTGTGTATATCCAAAGTGTGCAAAATCTTTTCCCCTTTATTTTGGGGTTTGCCTAAATAGTAGGCAAATGAATAGTTTGGTTTAAAGCCACACTAGAAACCACTTTAGGCATAAAGGAAGGATTAGTACGCAAAGATACCCTATCCTTGTGGAAAATTAAGAAAGGCTCAACCGCCATAAGGGCCTGTAATTCAGACACCCTTCTCGCAGAGGTAATGGCCAACAAAAAAGCAGTCTTCCATGATAAATATTTAAACTCGGCAGAAGCTGCAGGCTCAAAAGGTTGTAGAGTGAGTTTCTCCAACACAAAATTGAGATCCCAAGCAGGAGTAGGAGCTCTACGTGGGGGTCTTATATTCTTTGCCCCTCTAAGGAATTGCTTAAACAAAGGATGAGAAAATAATGGTGGGTCACAGTCATAGTGAGCAGAAATTGCTGCAGCATGAACCTTTATAGAGGAGAAGGACAAACCTTTGTCCAATAACTCAGTAAGGTATTGAAGAGCAACACTTAAATTAGGTTTAGAAACATCAAAGTCCTTTGCTGTACTCCAAATTAAAAATCTCCTCCATTTATCTGCGTAAACTTTCCTTGTACTAGGCCTTCTGGCCTCCAAAATAACATTCAAAACTTGTTGTGGAAGCTGAGACCCTTCAGGGTTTAAAACAGAATATGCCAGGCTGTTAGATGCAGAGACTGAAGTTTGACATTGAGTAGGTGACTGTTCTCCTGAGACAGCAGGTGTGGAATCAAGGCAAAGGCCATGGAGGCTCCGTACCAGACTTCTCAGTAAGGGTACCAGTGCTGTCGAGGCCAATCCGAGCTATTAAAATCATGGTTGGCTTGTCCTGTCTGACCTTCAGGAGTACCTTTGGGAGGAGAGGCAGTGGTGGAAAGGCATACACGTGAAGACTGCTCCAATTGAATGAGAGAGCATCCACTTTCCAAGCTGTGGGATGAAACCTTTTTGTGCAAAACTTTGGCAACTGGTGATTTAGTGGAGAAGCGAACAGATCTATGTCTGGAGTTCCCCATAACACTGTCAATTTTTGAAATACATGAGGATCCAATTTCCACTCGTGGGGATCCATGATTTGTCTGCTCAACACATCTGCTAAGGAGTCCTGTGCTCCTGGCAGAAACCTTGCCTGAAGATTTAGCTGCAAACTGAGAGCAGTCTCCCACAAAATCATTGCTTGTCTGCATAGAGGGTAAGAATGTGTCCCCCCTTGCTTGTTGATGTACCACATGACAGTTGTGTTGTCTGTTTGAATCAACACCTGCCCTGGAAGAAGTAAATCCTTGAAAGCTATCAATGCAAATTGGACTGCTAACATCTCCTTCAAGTTGATATGTAAATGTTGAAGTCTGGCAGGCCACGTGTCTTGTACCCATTTTCCATTTAGATGAGCTCCCAAGCTTTGTCTGAGGCATCTGTCGTTAGAATCTGACTCGCCTCTGGTCGGGTCACAGAGAGTCCCTTGTTTAGGTGACATTCCTGAGCCCACCACAAAAATTCCTTTTGAATGCAAGGTATTATCTGAATGACAATGTCCATATCTTGGCAGTGTTAGTCCATACATTTTGAGATACCATTGTAGCTTCCTCATATGCAATCTGGCATTGGGAAGTACCAGAATACAAGATGCCATGAACCCCAAGGCTTGAAGGACTGTCCTTGCAGTCAGCCTGGACTGACGAGACAATTGATGGAAATAAAGAGAAAGATTCTTTTGTTTGTCCGGGGTCAAAAAGGCCATCTGGGATGCTGTATTCAGTCTCACACCCAGAAAGCACATGTCCTGAGAGGGTACTAGACTGGACTTTATTTCGTTCACAGAATACCCTAGGCATCTTAACACTGCCATCACATACTGTAAATGATAAAGAAGTTCGTCCTTTCCGTGAGCCAGAATCAGGCAATCGTCCAAATAAGGATAGATTTGTATTCCTCTTAGCCTGAAGAAAGCTATCACTGGAGCCAGAACCTTTGTGAACACTCTTGGGGCAGTAGATAAGCCAAAGGGCAATGCAGAGAACTGATAATGAAAAGTCCCAGCCCGAAAACGCAGATACTTCCTGCAACTGGGCCTGATAGGAACATGAAGGTAAGCCTCCTTGAGATCCAGAGTCACCATCCAGTGATCTTTGCCCAGCAGAGGTAAAAGCTGTTGTAACGTCAACATTTTGAACTTGGGAATGTCCAGATATGTGTTGAGGATAGATAAATCCAAAATTGGTCTCCACGTGTTCCCTTTCTTCGGTACTAGAAACAGGCGAGAATAAAATCCTAGGCCCACTTCTGGCAGAGGGACCGGTTGTATAGCTCCTATTTGAAGTAGAAGAGAAATCTGTTTGTGAGCCTCTAATCTTTGCTGAGGAGGAACGTCTGGCATGCCTTTGAAAGGAGGCAAGGTATGGAAATAAAACTTGTAACCTTGGTGTATGATATCCAACACCCATTTGTCCTGGGTAATTAAAATCCAATTTTCCTTGAAGAGTGCCAACCGTCCTCCCAAAGGTGCTGCCAGGCAAGAAGGATCTGGCAGCTGAAACAGTAGGTCATTGGGCCTGTTTACGAAAGGACTGGCCCCTGCCCTCACTCGAAGATTGTGCAGGTGAACTCCATGTTCTAGGTCTGAAGGAACTCTGAGCTCTGCCCCTACCACATCTAGATCTACCCCTAGACTGAGAATCAGAAGAAGGATACGTCCACCCCTTAGCAGGCCAATTTCTACTAAACTTCGGAGGCTGAACTTGCAAAAAATCTTTAACAGTCTGCATAGACTTAGCCTTGTCTTCCATTTTCTTCAAGACTGACTCCACAGGTGGACCAAACAACACTTCAGCCTGCAAAGGAGCATCCAAAATCCTTGTCTTAACATGGTCAGATAAATTCTGATCCTTAAGCCAGGCGTGCCTGCGAAGAACTGAACCAGTGGCAGCCACCCTAGAGGAGGCCTGCAAAGCATCAAAACCACACTGTAAAGAATGCTTACCCACCTGTTCAGAGACATGCACCAAATCTTGTAATTCTTTACACTCAATGCCTTCTGCCAGAGCATCCACCTTAGATTTCAATTGAGAAAGAAGAAAATTCTGATATTTCAACATATGAAACTGGCAATTCAAAGCCCTCATTGCTAAGGTAGAAGATGTATAGACCTTCTTTCCCCATCTATCCAAAGCTCTGGCCTCTTTATCTAGAGGAACCGGATTCTTTACAACAGAGGCCCTGACACCCTTAGGTCCCTGGCTAATAGTTTCTGGGTCCGCCCTAGGACTCTTATAGAGATATTTATGAGCCTCAGGCACCCTGTAATACCTATCCGGTTTAACAGGCGCAGGAGGCAGAGAATCAGGATTAAGTGAAGCCTCTGAAAATACATCTTGCACAACATCCAGAACAGGAGGTATAGCTAAGGGCCTATGTTGAGGTAAAAACAAAAATTCCCTAAGCCTTTTCCGTGAATCAGAGAAGTCCTGACCTTCCCACTTAAAATGTTCCCTCATAGAATGAAGAGTCTCTGAAAAAGAGAAATCCTCTGGAGGAGAAGCAGAAGGAGTGGAATCTTCTGCATCAGAATCAGAATAAGGAGTGTACTCCTGCAAGTCTTCAGCCGAAGACTCTGAATCATCCGAAGCCTGTTCAAAACTTTCCAACTCTGGCTCCACCCTAGGCCTCTTATCAGGAGGGGGCATAGAACCTCTAATCAGAGTAATCAAATCTTCTGCCATTTTAAGCACGTGCTTCTTAGGCACAGACCCTGCTGAACTAGGAGTGACACTAACAGAAGCTAAACCTGGCCTGCCTCTGGAAGAAGCCTTGGAAACAGAAGGAGAGGGCCTAACCACCCTGGGAAGGGAGGGGAGTACAGAAACCTGAGAAGCCCCTTCAGCCTGGCCTGCCTCTTGAGAGGCCACATCCTGCAAAATCAAAGTCTCCCCCTGAGACTCCAGAGAAGCCTCCGGCGGAACCACCGTTTCCATTGAAGCCTCTAAAGAACCGGCGTCCGGAACGGACGACTCATCTTGCCTGGGTTTAACCGCTTTGTCTTTGCGCTTCTTCGTGGAAGCGGGCGTCGGAGTATCCGACGGCATGTTATAATTGCACCGCTTCCCGAAGACCAGCCTAGCACAATCTAACCTTCGCTTAATAGTGCGCTTATTAAACCTAGCACAAAAGCGACACCCGACTACGTCGTGCTCAGGCCCCAAACAAGGAATGCACAAAGAATGATAATCCCTATGCGGTATCTGTTTCCCACAAGAAATACAATTATTCACTTTTTCTGACATCCGGTAATACACTGAGGCAAGAAAAAACCAAAATATTCCCCAACGGGGTACTTAGCCAACTTGGATTCGGTCTGAAACTCCGAACTCGAAAAATTTCAGAACGCCGAACGGCACTTGCAACGCTGCTTCTGCATCGGACCATGCGGCAAAAAAGACTGAGGATATGACGTCGGTCATGCGCTTTTGTACCCTGACGTCCTGATGTCAGTTTTAAGCGCCTTGACCGACGTCAGCCTAATACTTTGGTATTCGGGCCGACCGAGGACAGCGGACTACCCCATATGTAAGGACTGCAGCAATGTGAGATGAGGAACATCCTGATCAGAAGAACCATATTCTGTCTCTTGCCTAGGCCTCTATCAGGAGGGGGATGGGAACCACTGATCATAGTAATTAGGTCTTCGGCCATTTTAAGCATCTGTTTTTCAGGCATGGAAGTCTGAGTAGGAGAATGCTGTACTTGTTTCTTTGTCTTTAGAGCTGCTTTAGTCTTTGTCTTTGAAGCTGAAGATGGTTTAACATATAACTGTATAGGTCTGAAGACACCCTGAGAAGCCGATGCCTGCTCAGCAGCTCTGGACCCATCTGAGGGAATGATTTCCGAGTGTCCAATACCTTGAGTATCCAGAGGCCCAGTGGGCTCCACGTGGGAGTTGGAAGCGGCCTGTGGCTCTGAGGTAGCGGGCGTCAGGGGCTGCGAAAGCGCCTCACTGAGAACCGGTGAACCAGCGACTGGCCTGAGGCCTCGTCGTCGGTTTTGGACCTCGGATGCCTATCCTTTTCCTTGCGTTTTTTGTAAACTCCGGTCGTCGGCTGTTCCAACAGCATTATATAATTAAACCTTTGGCCAAAGTAATGAAATGCAAAATTGAACCGATGCTTAATAGTGCATTGGTTAAATCTAGCACAAAACCGACAGCTAGCAACGTCGTGGTCAGGGCCTAGGCAAGGAATACAGTAAGAGTGAAAATCCTTATGAGGTACTTGCTTCCCACAAGAAATACAATTGTTAACTTTTTCTGACATCGGTCTGGAGCAAGAAAAAAGTTTCCCCAATGGGGTACTTAGCTTTAATGAAGACTTTGGTTCTGAAATTCATATTTGAAAATCTCAGGAGTCGGCCGACTGGCACTTGCGAACTGCTTTTGCTTTGGGCACCGCGCAGCAAGAAAAACTGAAGAAAATGGCGTTGGTTGCATCTTTTATACCCCTGGTGCACTGACGTCAGGGAAGAGGCGACAGCAACAGACGCCTGACCAAGACTTTGGAATTCGGGCTGACTGCGGGTGGCCTGCCAGCAGGATAACCCAAGAGTAATGACTGCAACAGTGAAACACAATGAACATCATAAGCCAAGGGGTAGTCAGCTGCCTCAGAAGAAAAGACAAGGCAGTTAGCAACCTAATTTATAAATCTGCTGAGCACAGCGAATACTTCCTTCACTAGACAAACAAGTATGCACAGTTGTGTAAAATCTTACCATAAAAGTAGATGGCCTTCTTTTCACTATTACAGTATTAAACACGCATAGCAACTCCTGCCACGGATTGTCCAACATCTGGCCAGCATGCCAAAGCTGGTGCAGCTGTAGGGCAAAAAGGTGACATATGTATGCTCAATACTCAGAGAACAGATGTGTCCCAGGAGAAAGTAAGGTTGTATAAAATATTATCAAACAGTAGATATCCTTCTCTTCACTGCTGCACTATTCTTTAGTGAAGGGATCTCCTGCCAAGGACAGCCCAGTGTTCAACCAGTACACCAAACCCTTTAGATCTTATAAGTACTGTATGTCACACACAAGCTCCCCTCTTAAGGCATAAAGGTGATGTATGGATGCAAATACTCAGAACTGAAATGTCCCAGGGAGAACAAAACACCCCCAGGGACAAAGGAGAACATGCACATTGAAAAGAAAAAAAATGTTCAGAAGGAAAAGGAAATGATAGCTCCTTGGTCAAGAGGGTAACAAAACAAGCAAGTGAAGAGGACATCTGTTATGTTAAGCTTTATACAACTGTACTTTGTCCTTCTATAGCACTGCTGCAGTATTCTTTACTGACTGGAGAGTACAAGAGCTGAGGAAAACTCGGAGGAAGAAGGCACAGAACAGCCCTCTAAAAACTCATGAGAATAGCCCTGGAAAAACCTGCCCTGGCCCAGGAAATAACATGCAATTTGTAATGCTTAGTAAAAATATGAACAGATGACAAAGTAGCCACCTCTAGGATGGAATTGGAGACCACTCCCTTGAAAAAGGCACTAGAAGACTACCCTAATAGAATGTACCTTTACAGATGAAGAAAACTAAATGCAAATGGGCTTAGAGATCCAGCAGCAGAAGGTTTGCTTTTAAACAGCCAAACCCAAAGTCCTGGGATGAAAAGAAACAAAAAGTTGTTCAGACTTACGAATAACCTTTGTTTTATCCAAATATCTCAGCTGTCTATGCAGGTCCAAGGTATGAAGAACCTTCTCACTGGTAGACTGCGAAAAAGGAAAGAAGTTGAACAAACTACATGAGGGACAACTCATTACCCACCTTGAGAATAAATGAAGGTGTAGTACAAAGAGGCACCCTGTCTCTCAAAAAGGAGGACTAAACACAAAACAAAAACTAAACTTGTAACCAAAAACAAAACTAGGCAGCAAGCTGTAGAATTCCAACCAGTTTATTGTTAGTCCTTTCGTTCAAAAAACTGGGGTAGCCATGGGCTCCCCATGCAGAGGCAGTTTTGCAAATTCAGTCATGGCATTTTGGGAAAGACATTTCCTATTTCAGAACCCCATTTTTAAGGAAAATGGTACACTAGATATCAGGACATGTTTTTTTATGTGGAACGGAAGTCTAGATTTAGTAACAACTTTTATTGATGAAATCTCCAAATTCACAAACTTCCTTGATTTCACTTCTGAGTTTAACACAGACTCAATTAATTTTCTGGACGTGTCACTATCTAAAAATAGATCCAACAACAGATTTAAGGCTAGTATTTTCAGGAAACATACTTACTCAAACACTTTTCTACACTTTAGTAGTAGCCACCCATTCCACCAGAAAAGGGCGGTTATTAAGGGCCAACCGGTTAGGGCAGCCAGAATGGTCTCATCAGAAACTGACTTTCTGTTTGAATGTAACACATTGAAGTTCATGTTTCGTGAAAGGGGCAACCCACAACAGCTTTTTCAACAATTGTTTGATGAAGTTGCTACTAAAAGGACTACTGGCCATTTTAAACCTATTGTATGCAGGGGTTATGGAGAAACAATAGGTGATACTCCCCCTGATGAGCATAGCCTGTAGTTCAGTCTCTTGGCAGAAGGAAGAGCCAACAGCACAACAGTCTTCCAACTACTAAGTTGCAAGGAAGCTAAACTAGCAGGTTCAAAAGGAGCCCAAGTTAAATTTTCAATGACAAAACTGAGATCCTAAGAAGGTGGAATAGGCTTTCTCGGGGGGACTGATGTGAAGGATGCCTTTTAAAAAATTTCTTGACCTCAAACTGAGAGGCCAAAGGGGGGTTCAAGGGCAGACGCATAGAAATTGCCGACAGGTGAGCTTTAACTGAAGAATAAGGCAAGCCAGCATGAAGCAGATCACACAAATAAAAGAGAACCAAGGGAACCCCCAATGAAAAAGGTTCCTGATGGCGGGACAGGCACCAAACAGAATGTCTTTTCCTTTTCAACATATATGATTTTCTGGCCTCCTGCAGAACCGATACATGTCCTCAGAAAAGAGGTGCCTAAAACGTATCAAAAGTATATCACCCACAGTGTCATCTGAAGACTGGAGAGGTGAGGATGGATAAAAATCCCTCGTCTTGTGCGAGAAGGTCCACCCCATGAGGTAATTTGTGGTAATTGTCACTCACCAGAAACAAAAGAAAGGGAAACCAGTACTGCCTTGGCCAAAAGAGTGCCACCAACAAGACTTTGGAAGAGTCCTGCTCGACTTGGAGCAGAACTCTTGGCAACAGAGGAAAGGCATACAGAAACATTCCCTTCCAAGGAAAAGACAAGACTCCACTTGCTGTGGAGTGACCTGAGTGCTTGTGTTATGTGGCGGATTCTAGCGCCTGACAGGCAGCTAACTGTGATCTTTTCCTTGTTCAGTCTGGTGAGAGGGACGTCAGTGTGTCTGACTATGGAGTCACCTATAACAAGTGTGTCTGGCATTGTGTTTGGCCTTAAGGGCTGTAACTGTTTAGCACACTGACTTTGAGAACTATGTGTTGCATGTCTTATGTCTTGAGGTGGCAGTTGCTTGGGTGTCTGCTTTGGAGGCCTCTGTAGTTTTGGTAGATTTTGATCAGTGCCTCCAGTATGTCTTTGTGTGTTTATGTGTTTGTTTTGCAGTTGTGATAGTTCTATGTGAAACTGGGTTTGTGGTGTGCGTGGTTTCCTTCTCCTCCTGTCTGGTCTTGCCAGTCCTGAGTTGAGAGAGCTCAGCCTCCAGTTTGGCTATATAGTTGCATCTCTCACATGTATTTGTGTTTTGTGGGAGAAGGAGTGGGTTGTCTGTGTACATGAGGCAATTGTAACATTGCCTCAAGATGCCCAGATTCACCAGCTGAACAGGAGAGGACGCTAGCAACTGACCCTTCGACATGCTAGAAAAAGTGAAAAAGTTTGCTGTGTAACTGAGTCAGAAGGGACCTATAGGAAAATGGGTATTCAAGGGGATTCTAGGCTAATGTAGTACTTTGTTTAGTATACAAGTACTTTCCCTATATAAAAATGCTTTAGGAGCAAGTGCTGAGCTATTGAGATAGAGAATAGACTGTTTAGATTGCAAGTAGAGAAGTTCTAAGGGAAAAATTGAAGAGCAGACTTTACGGAGCCATAAATAGTTTAACCTTGTTTAACCGGCGCTGCCCGATGGTGCTCTATGGGCAACTCCGCGCTAAATCACGCAAAAGCGCGCTAAAGTGGGCTTTATAGCAGGGGGTTGAAAAAACCTAGGAATTGACCCAAAATGGCCAATAGACTACAAGTTTCTGGCTGGAACCACTGCTCTAGGGACAAATAGGCTGCTCAGTGCTCCCCACTGGTGAACAAAGAAGCTTCCCTTTATCCAAATAAGGATATGGAATAGCACAGTAACCAAGCCAAAGCCCCGAGATCAGCAAACTCTGAAGACTGGACTATTCTAGTTCAGTAAGGCGGGAAAACAAGATTTTTTTTTTTTTTTTTTTTTTGTTTTTTTCTTTTTTGCAGAAAACAGAAGAAAAACAGACAGTAAATGCTATAAATGCTTTTAAACGGCTAGCTTTCCCTTCAAAACCAAGAAGATCAGACGCAACCTTTGCTACCTGAGAAAGGAGGGCTAAGACATACTTGGTCATATGGGTTTGATAATTAACAGCCAGAAATGACAAGGTGGTAGCAGCATATACTTTTTTGTACCCAGTCTTTCCATAGAACTACTGTCCTTATCTGAAGGAAGGAACTTGGATTAGAGCAAACATTTAGAAGGCTTATCAGAGGAGACTGAAACCACAGAAGGATCATCAGAAGGACACAAAGAAAAACTTGCAGTCCACAGGCTTCTTAAGGGCAGGGAGCCAAGCCAAAGGACGGTGCAGTGGTGCAACGGTAGCATTGTCGCCTCACAGCAAGAGGTTCTCCGGTTTGATTCTTGGCTGGGGTGCCTTCTGTGTGGAGTCTGCATGTCCTCTCTGTGTTCGTTTGGGTTTCCTCTGGGTGCTCCGGTTTCCTCCCACGTTACAAAGACATGCATCTGGAGCCTTTCTTCCCGGGCCTTCGCTGAAAATTGGCTTTGTTCCAAGTTGGACTTTCCCAGTTAACAAATGATAAATAAAATAAAATAAAAATAAAAGAGGCAGCAGCAAAGGTGTCCAAAAGAGCTGCCAAAACAGGAGGAACTGCAGATGGTTAAGGTGACTCCATTTGTAAAAGCTCATAGTGCCTTTTTTGAATGTCAGAGACCTGGGAACAATCTCATTTAAAATACTCCATCATATGAGCAACAGCACTCACAAAGGATAATTCTTCCAAGGGGGACTCTAGGATCACAGAATCCTGTTCCACTGAGGCACAGTCTACAGGAAAAGGGATTTGAGAGCAGTAAGCTAGGGATTCCTCTCTAGAATGTAGGTCCTCATCTGAGGAATCCAGTTCCTTTATCCCTATAACAGGTGTGGAAGACCAGGGAGTATCAGAAACTGAACCCCCCTGGGGAGGCTTCAAGGCCATCAAGGCAATGAACAAGCCTTAAGTAAAATCCTGACATTCACATTGGTGGTCTGAATGGAGCAATAATAAGTCAGCAAGTAAATTAGAGTAGTATTGCTGAAAATTAATTCATCCTCAAGTCTTGGTGAGTACCTTCATGAGGTGGATCCTGTTTTTCACAAAATCTCACCAAGACAACACTGATATATAGACTGTATTTATATAGCATATATCATGGAGAGAAGAAGGTCAAAAATTAAAAAAGATAGCTGGGTGCACAAGACCCAGGATACAAAAGTGCCTAATCCTGGTAGGCGCACTGGTGCCAGAACTGGAAAAAATGACAGTGTAGAATCCTCAATATACAGAATATTGCTACAATGGGGCCAGGCCAGGCCCAGGGGGTGGATGGCCCCCTGTCACAGAAAGCAAGTAGCAGTCCACAAAAAAATGACAGGGCAAAGAAGAGCCATAAAGATGACAGAGTGGACTATTGAAAATAAGAAAGAAATTATGTATTGTAATTATTATGCAAATGCCCAGAATTTTCAGACTCAAGATCTACAGAAAGATTAAGAGAGAAATTAGAGGAAAGAAAAATATTTCCACAAGAAAAATTGTCAGAAGCTTCCAAAAAATGTTTGCGTTTATTAATACAAGAGATTTGTAAAAAACAGTATATAGACAAAGAAACTTTGATCTGTTTGGAAAAAGAAGCATCTGAGGAAGTACAAAAATATAAACAAAACCTAGAGATTTTTCAAAAGTATAACACAGAAATATGGACATGGGAAAGAAAGAGGGATTTGATACGGTGCAATATTTATGCAAAGGCGAAAGCCAAATTAATTAATGCAAATAAGGTAGCCCCAACAATATTCGAAGAGAAATACATGCAAAGGTATCCAGATATGGAAAATTTCACAATAAAAAATATCACAAAGAGGGAATGTAGAAAAGAAGATCAGTAAAGTAGAAGTTAAAAAATAGAAGTTGAAGTTATGGAGTGCCTGTGAAGTGAAGGATTTGGTGTAGAAAACACAGGTTACATCACAGCATGATGGAATGAGTCCCCAAAGTAAGGAGAAACAGGACAATCAGGAGACATCTGAAGAATAAATGGGGACACGAGAAAGAAGAAGAGATTTAATATGGTGTAATATCTATGCAAAGGAGAAAGTAAAACTAGTCAATACAAAAAGAGCAGCACCAAAGATATTTGAAGAGAAATACAGGCAAAGGAGTCCAGACATGGAAAACTTTACAACACAAAAAATAAGACAGAGGAAAATGAGATTAGTATTGGAGAAGTTAAAGAAATAGAAAATAGGTTATGGAGTACTTTCAAAAGTGAAGGATTCAGTGTAGAAAATCTAATTCAAAAAGCACCACAACAGGATAAAGCAATGGACATCCAAATTAAGGGGAAACCAGTGGAATCGGGAAGCATCTAGTCAGGTGCCATGCAAAGATATTATGGAGCCTTCAACGGGAAACCAGTGTAAACATTCACGTGAAGCTGGAGAGCAAGGGAAAGAACAGGAAACTCTTGACAGTCAATGTTGAGGAGCGATAGGCCTGTGAGTTCCTATATGAAAGAGCAATGGATGACAGAATGAAATTGAAGATGTGTCACAGGAAGATGATACAGAACTTTCTATAAAATGTCTGCAGGAAATAGAAAACAAAAATCTGCCCTCAGTTTAGAAGAAAATGGCTAAGAGAAGACTTGTTTGATTTAACAGAGACAGATATACATATTAAGGTCAATGAAAGAAATAAACTGCATAAAGTCAATAAAACCCAAAAAGTGAGAAGTTAAATAAAACAAATGAACAAAGTAATTAGGACTGTCCACAGAGATCCAATGTGATGTAACAGAAGTAAACAGAACATATTACTGTGCAGCTAAATTAATAACAGATAAAGTTCTACCACAACAACAACACAGGATAGTGAGGAAAAGGAAGGGGGGGAAATCAAATACCATGATGGAAGTATTGAATACAGAAAACTATAAAACAATTAAGACAAAAGTGCCATTGTTAGAAGAGTATAGGAGGAGGAACAGATCAACAAAAATACTTAGCAAGGTAGATGTGATGAAAGTAATGTGCATTATTAGAACAGATCAGGATCTAGCATGCACTATTGCAAAGAACAAATTAAAATCTCAGGACAGGCAGAAAAACTTAGAAGATATGCAGATAAATATAAAGGAAAAGTGCAAAATAAGCAATTTATTGATAACACAAAAAAAGTTTTATAGAGAATTGGGAAACAAGGTAAAAGGAATTGAAAGACTACCCAAAAAAGAAGAAATAGATACATTTTGCAGAAGTATTTATGAAGATCCTGTGGAACATAAACAAAGATGCTAAATGGATAGAAGTAAAAGAAAGAATACGAAGGTTAACGGTACAGGATATGAAATAGGATGAAGTAACAAACTAAGAGATTGAAACAAAGTTATGAAAAGCCTCTAATTGAAAAACCCCAGGCCCAGATGCAGTACCTAACTTAACATCTTTGCACGATGATTTATCCATCAGTAAGGACTATTTATATGCAAACCCCGAACAGACACCAACCTGGCTAACAACAGGAAAAACAATGCTCCTACTTAAGAGTGAACTTGCAAGCGCTACCTTAAAAATTATAGGCCAGTAACTTGCCTTCTGATAACATATAAACTACACTGGAATTGATGCTGATAAGAGTTTACAGTCATTTAAAAGAAAACTCAATTATGGCAATAGAACAGAAGGGCAATAAAATAAAGTCATATGAAACAAGGGATCATCTGTTGTTAAAGTCATAGTGGAGAACATTAAAAAAGGGAAGAATACAAGTATGGCTTGGACTGACTACAAAAAAGCATTTGATAGTATCCCACATTCATGGATAACAGAGTGCTTAAAAATGTATAAGATAAACTCTACACTGATCGACTACAAGACAGTGACCATGAAACAGTGGCAGACCACATTGCAATTAAACCACGATAAAGGACAAATTATTATTCCAGGGATAAAAATTCAAAGGGGGATATTCAAGAGTGACTCTGTCACTGCTGCTATTCTGCCTTGCCCTTAACCATCAAGCTGTCTACTTAACAGCTTAGGCCATGGCTATAATTTGGCTCCTAGAAAACAACAGTGTAAAGACTTCTCATCTTCTCTTTGTCAATGATTTAAAACTGCATAGCTCATCCGATGAGGAACTGAAACCACAACTGCAAATTGTCAAAACTTTTTTAGATGACATAAGAATGCCATTTGGTCTTGATAAATGTGCAAAAGCAACCTTTAAAGCAAGAAAACTGCAGCACCAAGAAAACATCACTTTGGGGCAAGAATGTGACACAAATCAACCTGAGCAAGAGAAAATGTATACATGTTTGGGAACTGATGAAGGATCAACAATAAAACATGAACAAATGTGAATAAAACTTAGTAAGGAATATTTTAGAAGACTTAAGATAATCCTGAAAACAGCGTTGACATCTAGGAACAAAATTCAAGCTATAAAACAATTTGCTATTCTGACTGACTGACTGACCCCAAAACATGTTGGATAGATTAGACAGGAAAAGGAGGATGTTTCATGCTCACCAAATGATTTATAAAAATCAGTGCATACCAAGATCATATCTTCACGGTGGTGGTGCTGCGGTAGCGTTGTCACCTCACAGTAAGACGCTGTCTGGTTCGATTCTCCGCTAGAGCGTCTTCTGTGTGGAGACATGCGTGAATGGGCGTACCCTCGTTGAAGGTTGTGCGTCAGGCCTGGCAAGCCGGTACGTAAAAATCAACTGCCAATCATTAGCTGACCGGAGTTCCGCTGTAGCGACCCCTAACCAGGAAAAAAGCCGAAAGACACCAACAAACCAAGATCATATATTCCCTGTACCGGAGGAGGTATGGGCCTTCTTGAAATTGATTACATATATAGATCTGTAATCTTGGGACTGCACACATCTGCTGACCTCACAAGACCCGAATGTATTGAAAGTTTTGAAACATGAGAATAAATCTAAGATGACTTCCCTGCTTAGTCTAACAGAAGCATATCGACATCAAGTAAGAATGGAAATCAAACTAGAAGTAGATAAAAAGCAGGCAGCAAATGAATGTGCCAAAAAACAAAAGAAAGAATATAAGGTGAAGGATCAGATGAGAAGGCAAGAAATGTGGAAAATGCATAAATATAGCTGCAAGTATAGAAAACTTCTTGAAGAACCTCATGTTGATCTGGATCGAACGCAGGAATGGTTAAGGAGAGGCGAATTCAAAACCAAGACATGGAAGGTTAATATTGGCAGCCCAAGATAGTGGGCTACATACATGTTGGTTTATAAAGTCCATTGAACATGTAGGAGAAAACGACAAATGCAGGTTTTGTAAAACAGAAATGGAAACAGTCACACACCTCGTTGCTGGTTGTGCCATCATAATGGCAGAAGGACTGCATACTGAAAGGCATAATAATATCGCAAGGCTGTTAACACTGGGGATGGCGCAAACATTATAGTATGGAAGTAGCTGAAAATCACTGGAAACATGAGCCACAAAGCATCACAGAAAATGATGAAGTCTACATCATATGGGATCACCCATTACCAACAGTTCAAAAGATAGATGTGAGAAAACCGGACATAGTGATCCATGAAAAGAAGACAAAAGTTGCATTGACCATTGAAATCGCCACACCCAGTGACTAGGGTGTCTTGTGTACCGAGAGACAGAAAGTCATAAAATATCAGAATTTGCAGGGAGAAACAACAGCATAGGTTCATACTAGGCTATCTGCCCTAGGGCATTTATAAGCCTAGCCAGAGTGTGTTTGGCTTTCGCCACCCATTTTAAATTAATTTTGCTATGCCCTTTTTCGAGGTTAGTATACTGTGCCTCTGTCTAACAGTGACACAGAAGTGATACCCGGGGTAAACCTATGAGCTCCCATCCACTCATCAAGATTCCTCTTGAAGAGAGTCAATGAGGGACTCTGCCTAACCTGGACTGGGATTTTATTCCAGAGTGAAGGGAGCCTCTGGGTTATGAATCTGTCCCTCCAGCATGTCCTATTTATTTCAGTGCTGAGGTTCAAGTCTCTCGAGCGCGTAGCTCGATGAGATTTGGATTTTCTGAGGTGCAGCATGTCCATTAATTTCGGGTTGGACATGGCTTTATACATCAGGCACAGATCGCCTCTGAGCAGGCGGTATGCCACTGAGTAGAGCTGGAGTTTCTTTAACCGGGCAGCATATGGCATCTGTTTGAGCCCTTTGATCCTCTTGGTAAGGTACTTTTGGGGTCTTTACAGTTGCTGCAGGTGTCTGGTAAGGTACATCCCAAAAGGGGCATTGTACTCAATTATGGGCCTGATGAGGGATGAGTAAAGAGGCACGATGACCTCCCCTGATCTAGATGTGAATCCCTTCATGATTAGGTGGGCTATATAAAATGTTCTTCTAACCACTTTGGCCACGTGGTTGTCAAATGAGAGACTGCTATCAACTTGGGTCCCCAGGTCCCTAATTACTTCTTCTGTACTTAATGGATTACTACCTATGTGGTAATATGTGGGCACTTTGTTTTTGCCAAAGGGGATGACTATACACTTTTTGGCGTTTAGCTTGAGGCCATGGCTCTGGCACCAGTTGTCTGTTTCTATGAGGCCCTTTTGGAGGATGCTTGTGTTGGCTGGAGAGTCGATTATGGTGCCCAGTTTGCAGTCATCTGCGAACTTGGTCAGCCACAGTCCTTCTGTGTTGGCCTGTACCTCCGAGAAATATATACCGAACAAGAGAGGTCCCAGGACTAAGCCTTGTGGGACGCCACTTGTAACTGGTTTGGAGTCTGACATGGCTCCAGCAATTCTAACCATGTGAGTTCTGTCCTTGAGCCAGTTTGCAACCCATCCAGTGACATAGGGGTTTATATTTAAGCTGGTGAGCTTATCTATAATGCCAGAGTGGGGTATTGTATCGAAGGCTTTTGCGAGGTCCAGGTAGGCTGTGTGGAAGAAAGATACCCTACAGTTCTAATAGTAGTAGAAGCAACGGGTCTTATCAAAAAAAGAATCTGTAATCTTATTTAGATATGTTACCAATCCATGGAACTCAGTACAAATTGCAGGAGTCATTACTGGGCACAATGAGGTTGCTGCAAAGAGCACTTTTGGCTGACATCAAAGATTGAAAGAATACTAATTTCATAAATTTTAATCATACTTTGACTTAGGAATGGGGTCTATTCAAGTCATGGTATTAGAAACCCAAAAGATTTGGAGAAATTAAAAAAGGGATCTTTAACAAAGGGGTAATATATTCTGTTTTTTGCTTTTTCTTAAGAGGAACATCTGCCATCAGATGTTCAATCTCTTGGCAAGATTCAATAAGCATACTGGGAATCTGCTCCTGGCCTAAGATTTGAGGAATACCTCTTGGCCTCTTGCAAATAATCAGCTGTGGTTCTCCTTCAATGTCCAGAGCAGACATTTGAGAAGTATCGGAGGACGTGAGAGAATTCAGATCCATACTGGCCCCTGACGGGGTCGCAGCAGAAAAATCCAATGCAAACAAAGGACAGTCTTCACAGCTTTCACTAGCTTCTAGAGAGACGTCTGGTTGAAGCTAGACAGCAACAGGTTCAGGCCTTCTTCTCAGAAGATGGCTGTTCCTCAGGATGGGAGGATTCTGCTACAGCACCCTCAGCCAACAGTGCCCGACAGAGCAATACATATTGCAGTGGGAAGCACCTAGGCAAAAAAAATAAATAAATTAGACACGACTGTGGCAGTCTTTATGGGGAATCTGCCTCCTACAATGACATTTCCTTCCATGGATGACATGAATACAAGCAAGCAACAAAGCAGAAGAAACAAAGAAACCCCAATGGGGCTCTTACCTGAAAACAGCTTGGCAACCAGCACAGAAGAAGGGCATTCAGACTGACATTCAATAATGCTGTTCAGACTGGTGACAAAAAAGTTCTGAGTATTTGCATCTGTACCTCACCTTTATGCACTACTCCCTACGCAGGAAGCATACGTGTGATGTACACTGCCTGTAAAATCTAAAGGTTTTGGTATACTGTCCGGATGTTGGGCTATTCTTGGCAGGAGAGTCCTTCAGTAAAAAAAATACTAAAACAGTGATATGGAAGGACATCTAGAGTAACCCCAGAAGAAAGGAGAACATGCACATCCAGGGGAAAGAGAAACAGAAGAGACTTTGGGTCAGAAACCAAAGACTCCTCAGCCAGCAAACTGTATCCAACAAAAGCAAAAGAGAAAAAGGGTGCAGGAGGGATGGACTTAATACTGCAACAGTGGAAAGAATGATACCTACCTGTTATGTTAAGATTTTACACAGCTGTACCATGTCCTTCCTTATCACTGTTGCAGTATTCATCACATATGGGAGATTATTAAAGCTATGGGAGGGAAGACACAAAGGAGCCCTCCACAAACCCATGAAGGATAGCCCTGGTAAATCCTGCCCTGGTTCTGGAAATGACATCCAACTTGTAATGTTAAGTGTGGACATAGGGCCAAGTAGCAGCTTCAAAGATGGATCTAGTAATCTTTGAAGAAAGTTCAAGAAGAAACTACTGCCCCTTGTAGAATGAGCTCAAACTGAAGCAAAAAGCTGTTTTCCATGAAAAGAATAACAAAGGAATGGCCTTACAAATCCAGGAGGAGATAATTTGCTTAGAGACCGCAAAACTCAATGTCCTGGTTTGAAAACAAAAAAAAAAAAAGATGCACAGATTTGTGGCTAGCCTTTGTCTTATCCAAATAATACCCGAGCTATCTACATAGATCCAAGGTGTGAATAATCTTCTCACTAGCAGACTGCAGAGATGAGAAAAAGGATGGAAGTTGGACAGACTAAGAGACAACTGACTGACCACCTTGGGGGGAATAGCCATCAGAGCCTGAAGTTCAGAAACTCTCCTGCCCGAAGTAAGGGTAACCAACAAACCTGTCTCCAGGTGCAGTGTTGCAGAGGAGGAGTCAGGCTCAAAGGGAGCCTGAGTCAGTTTTTCAAGGACAAAGTTAAGATCCCAAGAGGGAGGAATAGGTTTTCTTGGAGGTTTGATATGAAGGATGTCTAAGGAATTGTTTGACCCCAAAACGAGAGGCCAAAGGTGGGTTCAAGGGCAGAGAAGCACAGAGTGCCAAGTAAGCTTTAGCACAGAGAAAATGTTAAGTCAGCATGGAGAAGCTCATAAAAGTAAGAAAGGACCCCCACTGAAAAGAGATCCTGGTGGTGCTTGAGACACCAAACAAAATATATTTTCCATTTATCCACATAGGATTTTCTGGTAGTGGTTTCCTGGCCTCCTGCAGAACCCAAAGCATGACCTCAGAAAAGTGGTGGCTAAGTGGGATCAAAATCCTATCTTCCAAAGTGTGAAGTGAAGACTGGATAAGTGAGGGTGAATGACAGACCTCCTGTCTCATGTGAGAAGATCCAATTAGTGAGGTAACTCATGATGACTTCCCCTGGCCAGGTGAAAGGGGAAGTAGTGCTGTCTGAGCCAAAATGCAGTCACCAGCAAGATTTTTTGGGAGTCTTTTCTGATCTTGTGCATGACTCTGGGAAGAAGAGAAGGGTAAGCATTGAAGAAAATCTTCTTCCAAGAAAATAACATGGCATCCATCTTTCAAAGTCAGAGAACCTGGGACTGTGCAGCAGATGCAAGGAAGCTGCCTATTCAGAGGGGAAGCAAAAAGATCCACTTCAGGAATATCCCACCAATGTACTATGTCCATAAACACCTCTCTGTGAAGTATCCATTCATGAGATTGCATCCTGGACCTGTTTTGTATGTCTGCCACTAAGCTGTGTTCTGAAGGGATGTAGACCACCTGAAGGGTTACCTGATGGCAGATGGCCAAATCCCAGGCCTAAAAGGCTACTCTGCAAAGAAGGTAAGACCTTGTGTCCCCCATTTGGTGATGTATCACATGACTGTGGTGTTGTCTGTAAAGACCTTTAACAGGCTCGAAGACCAAAGAGAATGGAAGGACTGAACAGCAACAATGAATGCCCTCATTTCTTTTACGCTGATGTGGCCTGACCTCTGATGAAAGGGCCATAAACCCTGAACCCTCAGATTGTTGGAAGTGGCGCCCTACCCCAGATCGGAAGCATTTGTGAATAGGTCATGAGTAGTGGTAGGAGTCTGAAAGAGCAGTCCTGGACCGAGGGAAATCTGCTGAATCCACCAGTGCAGCTACAGCTCGAGATAAGGAAGTAAAGGAACTGAAAATTCCACAGGATTGCAATGCTGAAGCCAAACTGTCTTTAGGCACCACTGAAGTTTTCTCATGTAAAGCTTGGCAAAGGGGAGTATGCGAATGGTAGATACTATGAACCCCAGGATCCTTTGAAATTACCATGCAGAAATGAGAAAAAGGGGAAACAGAGGCTGGAGGTTGGCTGCCAGAGACAACCTTGGAAGGAGGAAGAAAAGCCAACACTTGAATCCTCTGAAGTCTGCAATCCAGAAAAAAAACATGATGTTGAGAAACAGTCAGTTTGGACTTCTTGAGATTGCTGAATCCCATACTGCACAGAAGCAGCACAGTGAAGTTCAGTCCCTGCAAAATAATGGATTGGGAGGGAGCCTGAAGAAGCAGGTCTTCCATGTAAGGGAATATCTGGATTCCCTGAAGCCTGCAAAAGACTATGACAGAGCACAGATTTTTGATGAAAACCCTCTTCCCTTTAGAAGGTTGGGGAGGTTGCCTACACACAAAAGCAGACTTAGAATGATAGTTTCCAAGAAATTTGGGTATGAGAGAAAAATATTTGCTTAAGATCCTGAATCACTTGCCTTAGTCTTGGAGAGGCCTGAACAAGTCAACAGCAGCTGTACAAAAGAGATTCTGATTGCTCAAAGGAGCACCTAGCAGCTTGGCCTTAAACCTTGTAGAAAGACCAAAGGGCAAAGCAGAGACCTGAAAGTAAGAGAGAGAAACATGAAAACTTCTTGAACAAAGAGTGCATGGGAATATTAAGATAGGCATCTATTAGGTCTAGTGAGACCAGACAACCCTGTGGAAGTAAAATGGGAAACAGATCCTGGAAAGAAAGCATCTGAAAGGTAGGAATCATTAGAAAGGAAATATTTAGGAACCATTTCCAGGATCTCTCTCTTCTAGGAACCAGAAACAATGCGGTGTAAAACACCGTTCGTCTTTGAGACACTGGAACAGGTTGAATGGTGCCCTGATCCAGCAAATCCTGCAGAACTCTAGAAAAATGAGGAAGACCATCTGTAGGAGGCTGAGGAAGACCATCTGTAGGAGGCTGAGGAAGACCATCTGTAGGAGGCTGAGGAAGACTGGGGGGGGGGGGGATTTCTATACCAAAAAAAAAAACAGTGTTGGATAATGGACAGAGCCTAAGAGTTTCAAGTGTTCTGTTGCCAGACAAGGAGGGATGGGGAAAGCATGATAGACAGGGGAATGTAGCCAAGGGGAAGGGGAGAAAATATCTCAGGTGGAAGCTGATTTTTCCTGAAAAAGGGGCTTTTGAGCTTTAGAAGCCTAGGTGGGTTTATCTGTGAAAATACACTTAGGAACCCTCTTCCCTTTAAAAGGTTGGGGTGGTTGCCTAGACACAAAGGCAGACTTAGAATGATAGTTTCCAAGAAATTTGGGTATGAGAGAAAAATATTTGCTTAAGATCCTGAATCACTTGATCTTTGTCTTGGAGAGTCCTGAACAAGTCAACAGCAGCTGTACAAAAGGGATTCTGATTGCTCAAAGGAGCACCTAGCAGCTTGGCCTTAACATCATCAGGTAAAGCCTGGAGGCAAAGCCAAGAGTAACTCCTCATAACTGAACCAGAAGCAGCAGATCTAGAGGAAGCATCATAACTACATCTAATGGAGTGATGGGCAACTGAGAAGTGGAACTTAAGAGGAGGCAGCAGTCTTTCCTTCACAGTCGGGAAGATCAGAGAAAACTCCCCCAATCTGTGACAAAACACACCTAGTCATGTGGGTTTGATAATTAATGTCCCTGAAGTCCAGAATAGCAGAAGTGTACACTTTTCCCCCCAACCACTCCATAGCCCTACTGTCTTTATTAGAAAAAAGGTGTTTGGCAGAGGCAAAAGCATGAAAGGCTTATCGGCAGAGAGAGAGATCCCAGCAAGGTCTGAAGGAGTACACATGCAGAGGTACTTAAAGGCCTCAGTCATCTTATAAAAATGGTCAAGTTTCTTACGGGCTGGAGGTTGGAAATCATGAGCTACAGAAGTAGCTTCAATGGTATCCAACAAGCCATCCAAAACGGGAGGGGACAGCAGAAGGTTTAGGAGATTCCATTTGCAATAGCTCATAATATGTCTTTTAAATATCAGAGACTTGTGAGCAGTCCCACTTAAAATACTCCATCATGCAAACTACTTGTCCCCCAAAGGACAACTCCTCAAAAGGAGAGTCAGGACTCAAAGAATCATCTTCCTCAAACTTATAATCTAAAAGAGAGAGTATTTGTGAGGAGTAGGCCAATAATTCATTCCATGAATCCACCTCCTCATCTGAAGAATTAGAGTAGTACAGAACCAAGGAAGACAAGAACAGACATCTCCTGAGACGGACTTAAGGCCATCTGAAAAGTGAACAAGCACTGAATAAAATTCTGCCATTTCCTCTGAGAAGCCTTAGCAATGAAAGTAATGTGCTTAGTTTTCTGGTTCTTCTTCAGTGGGATGTCTGCTTTGACCAACCGAGAAGGCTTAGAACCATGCCTAGACTTGATAAGCATACCAGGGACCTCTTCCCTTAACAGAATCTGGGGAATCCCCCTAGACCCTTCAAAAATGATCAGTCCTAGTTCCCCCCAACATCCTCTGCAGACACTTGCATTGTATCAGATGATGTGTGAGAAGCTGGTCCCATGCTGGCCTCAAATAGGGTTGCGGCAGAGGAAACAACTTTCTGCACTGGATGGTCTTCGCGATCTTCACTCACCTCAAGAGAGAGATGTCTGACAGCTGCTGGACAGCAGCAGAGTCAGACTGAGACTTCTTGGTCTTCTTTTTGAGAGACAACTGTACCTCAGGAAGGGTGGATTCAGACATGGTACCCTAGGTCAAAAGTTTGAGACGATGAGTAGAAAGCGAGGACAGAGGACTGTGAAGCATTTTGGGAACAAAGGCTTGACAAACAGTACATTGGGTATGATCATGTGATGCACCTACACATAACAAACATTTCTCATGATGGTCTTTATGGGGAATTTGCCTCCCACACTGACATTTTCCCCTCCTGGATGACATCAACCCTAAGTGCACAGGTAAAGGAACAGAAGAAACCTCAATGGAGCACTTATCTGAAAATGACTCAGTAGATACCACCTCAGCAAAGGGCAGTCAGACAGACGTTCAACGGTGGTGTTTGGAGTGGTGGCAAAGTAATTCTGTGTACTGAGCATAGGTATGGATGTCACCTTTATGCCCTACGACTATGCAGACAGCATATGGTTAAACAACAGCCCCAAGGATGAAGCAGCAGCAAAAACTAATAAAAACCAAACCACCAGTCTGACCGAACAATGAAAGAAACCACTAGCATTAGCGAAAAACACAGTTTAATATCGCTTTCGTCTCAAAAGACTTCTTCAGAATGAAATAAAATGCACACAGCAGAATCCTCTTGTATATCAAATTAAAATAATTACCTAATAAAACAATCAATTACTTAAAAGTGCACTAGCAAAAGGAATACAATCATTTAAAGGCACACATCTAATAACATAACAGACAGTTCATTTTAAAATCTTCAGTCTTCTATTTTTCAGAAAACATTTAATATTCATTGAGTCATTAATACCAGTTTTTTTGTCAGCTCCTAACCTGAGCTGCCACAAAGATTCTCTTTGTTCCAGATGGTCCTTATAGCCCCCCCCCCCCATATTTCTAACTACATGTTCCAAAACAGCAAACAGAAACTTTAAAACCACTACATGTAATGGAATGTTTAAATAGAGCATTGCTGATGTTCTTAGTTCTAATACAATAATAGTGCTTTCTAATCCTTTTACTAAGTGGTCGTGTGGACATACCTACATAAAATTCAATGTACACAGAACAAACAGCAAGATAGGATATGCCACTAGTATTACAATTGTATACACCATCAATGGAAAGTGTCCTGTTCACACAGGGTAAATCAATACAGGGTTCCGCTAAAATAAAACGACATGAAGAACAAAAACCACATTTATACATCCCCTTACAGCATCTGCTGTTGCCAGGGGTACTTTTATATATGGAGTCAGATTGTAAACATTTTTTTTAAACAATCAGTTTTTTTATATACAAAATTGGGTCCATCACCTACAACTTGTATTAATTTGCTATTTCCATAGAAGATGTTCCAATTTCTAGTAATAATGGACCTGATGTTAAATGTAACAACAGACATAGCCAAAATACAAGTACCAAAAGTATTTGTGTTAATGTTGTTAGAACTTGAATTGTTAACACCCAAGATTCCATGTGGCTTATTTATAATAGTAGTAAAACCATTTTTCAAAAATCGGGTGGAAAATCAATAGCCCTTCTTGTTTTAATTTCATTAGCTAGTCTGCCAAGAAAATCTGAGGGGTAACTTCTAACCAAAAACATATTCTGTATAAAGCTGACTTCTGATTCAAAATCAGCTTCTTCAGAAATCATTCGTGAAGCACGAATAAACTGACCCTTCGGTATATTATTTTTCATAAAAACAGGATGGTTGCTCAAATAATGTAAACTATTAACAAAGTCTCCTTCCTATGTATTCCACTTGTGAAACAATTATTAGAAGTATCCCATGTCAGGGTAACATCCAAAAAATGCACCGATAGCCCAGCATTCCCCAATACAAATTTAAAAAAAAATCACTGGAATTATTAATACTATCACAGAAAGAATGAACCTGGTCTATGCCACCTTCCAAAATAAAAAACAAATCATCCACATATCTGCCATAAAAAAATACATGATATTGCTCCATAATAGGTCTGAGAACACTATGCTCCCACCACCCAAGAACTAGAGTGGCGTAAGCCGGGGCCGCAGCGGACCCCATAGCTACCCCTCTTAACTGTTTGTAAATTTTCTTGTTAAATAGAAAATAATTGTTATTAAGCACTAGTTCTATAAAGGTACATAAAACAAATATGTGGTCAGAATAAAGGTGGGCTACATTTCCCAAGAACTGTCTAACAAAATCAACCCCTTTATCATTCAGAAGTCAGCTTTATACAGAATATGTTTTTGGTTAGAGGTTACCCCTCAGATTTTCTCGGCAAACTAGCTAATGAAATTAGAACAAGAAGGGCTATTGATTTTCCACAGATTTTGAAAAATGATTTTAGTACTATTATAAATAAGCCACATGGAGTCACAGGTGTTAACAATTCAAGTTCTAACAACATCAACACAAATACTTTTGGTACTTGTATTTTGGCTATGTCTGTTGATGCATTTAACATCAGGTCCATTATTACTAGAAACTGGAACATCTTATGTGGAAATAGTGAATTAATACAAATTGTAGGTGATAGACAGAATTTTGTATATAAAAAAACTGATTGTTTAAAAAAATGTTTACAATTTGACTCCATATATAAAAGTACCCCTGGCAACACCAGACGCTGCAAGGGGATGCATAAATGTGATTTTTGTTTTTCATGTTGTTTTATTTTAGAGGGACCCTATATTGATTTACCCTCTTTTAACAGGACACTTTCCATTGATGGTGTACACAATTGCAATACTAGTGGCATAGTCTATCTTGCTGTTTGTTCTGTGTGCAATTAATTTTATGTAGGTATGTCCACACAACCACTTAGTAAAAGAATTAAAGAGCACTATTATTGTAATAGAACTAAGAACTTCAACAATGCTCTATTTAAACATTCCATTACATGTAGTGTTTTTAAAAAGTTTTTGTTTACGGTTTTGGAACATGTAGTTAGACATACAAGGGGGGGGGGGTCCTATAAGGACCAACTGGAACAAAGAGAAACTATGTGGCAGCTCAGGTTATGGGCTGACAAAAAGCTGGTATTAATGACTCAGTGAATATTAAATGTTTTCTGAAGAACAGAAGCCTGAAGATTCTAAAATGAACTGTCTATGTTGTTATTAGATGTGTGCCTTTAAATGATTGTATTCCTTTTGCTAGTGCACTTTAAGTAATTGATTGTTTTATTAGGTAATTATTTTGATTTGATATATAAGGGGATGCTGCTGTGCGCATTTTATTTTATTTCATTCTGAAGAAGTCTTTTGAGATGAAAGCAATATTAAACTGTGTTTTTGCTAATGCTGGTGGTTTCCTTCATTGTTCAGTCAGACTGGTGGTTTGGTTTTTAGAGAGAGCATATGGTTGATGTACAACACTGGGAGGGTGCAAAGGCTTTGGTATGCTGGTCAGACACTGATTCATCCTTGGCAGCAGACCCCATATATGATGAATACTGCAACAATGATAAGGAAGGACATCTATTTAGTCTCCTAGAACTTCTGCACCATTCTCAGGTACAACCTGAGTTGCAAGTGCACATTAAGGAAATGCAGAATTTCACTCCTTTGGAATTTCCTTTTGGTAGAAAACAGAGACATAAATTGAAAGATTAAAGGACAACTCCTAAACCAAACCAATGACATCAGATGTTTCTATGTATATAATGCCCTGCAATCAAAGATCCTTCAGGTGGAAGTGATGGGCATGAGGAAACGTGTCCGCCAAGATATAAAAGATAGACTTCACAGATGCTAAACTATCTAATTTGAAAAGAAAACAGGCAAGCCTACCAGTTGTGAAGGTCACATCTCCAAGGTGAGAAGGTTCTTCAGAGGAGGGCAGACAAGTAAAAACTCTTACAACTGTTTTAACAAGATTGTGCCAGGCCACAGTACTACAAACCACCAGAGTGTGATGTGCCAAAAAACGTGGACAAAAATACAGCCTGACAGTGGGAAACAGAAAATCCAAGTAATACAAGTGTCTGAACTACATGAAGACTACCAGTAAACACAGACACGGAGAAATATTGCTGAAATGGACAAGCATTTCCCCACACAGAAGCATATGCCCGGTGAACAAAATGTTTCTTGGTAGCGTAACTTACTTAAACATCTGTCAAAAAGTCACCTGAAATCAAAGGATAACAGAAATCACATATGCATTAGCTTAGGGTGCTCAGTTAAAATGTGAAGCTACTGAGCTCCATTTGTGCCTGACAGAGAGTACTTCTTAAACAATCTGAATTATAGAGCTACACAAGTACATTTTTCACACTTTAATTGTTCAGTGTTTCTTATCAGCACTGCACTGGTTGCATTTATTTGCTTATCAGTACTGCATTTTCTTTTATTTATTTGTGTAACAGTTCTGCACTAGTTTACTGCTCTGTTTTTGTTTGACTGAATTATTTACCTTTCTGTGTCTCCATTTATATAACTGCTGATCTGTGGTTGAATTTTTGTACAGTCTATGGCTTTTGCTGTTGCCTGCCCCTACTGTAAATATGATAAGAGATGCTCCTTCCAGTCCCATCTCATTAGCTCATTCTATCTAATACAGAGATCATTTGGGAAGGTCAAACCCCTTAGTTCCTTAACCTTGAATTTTCTTCTGTTCCTCCTCTCTCCCTTTCCACTTTACTAAAAAAAAAAAAAAAAAAAAAAAAACACTTTATTCAGCTTCTTTTATTGTATTTGTGTTTCTTCCTCCTGCTCCATTACCTTATCTTGCTTCTTCTGCTACTTGCTGCGGCTTGCTCTCTAAAGTGTTCGATTGCAACTTTTCTGTTGCATTTGTTACTACTTTATAGCCTGTTTAAATTGTAAGGGTTATTCTAAGCCTCTAAGTTTTGGTTTAAGCACTTGGGCTTTAGGCTAACCCCCTTAGCTCTCCCTGGCCTTCTCTCTCAGATTCTGAAAAATATGGATGGACAATTTCCTACAGTTTCTCCTGCCAGTCTGGCTGATATGGGCATCCTGAGACAGTGTAGCAACGGCCTTATGTACACAGACAACCACCTACTACTACCACCTAGGAACACAATTTGTGAGAGATACAATTACATTAGGAACCTAGAGTCCAAGCTCTCTCTCTGACAAGCCAGTACATCTTGCACAGAGAAGGTTGTCAACACAAACACTACACCTCAAACATCACCCACACCTGCACAACACACACCCACATATTTGGAGGTCCTCAATAAAAACATACCCAAACAAAGGAGACCTCAGAGGCAAAAACACACCATCTCCACAGCCCTCCACACCACATACTACGTATAGTTCACACACCTGTGTCTCAACCACTAAGGCTTAACCATAAACCCAACATATAAGTCACAGGTGACTCCACTGTGAGAGAAACAAGATGTGCCTCTCTCACCAGGCTGGATAAGGAGAAAGTCATGGTTAGTTGTCTGTCAGGGGCTAGAATCCACCATATCACACATGCACTCAAGGCTCTCAACAGCAGATACTGTTAAGACTCTGTCATAGTTCACGTTGGTGTGAATAACTTGAGACGTACCTCCCTGGACTATATGAAGAGAGAAACATGAACTCGCTGAATATGTGTCCCAGGCAGGTATGTCCCTAACCTTAAGCAGCATTCTACCATCACCCAAAATGATGCCTGAATACAAAAAGAAAATGATTGACTAACAATTGGCTTAGTTTCTGGTGTCATTCTAGGGGGATCCAGTACCTGACAGCCTGGGAAGATATGATCGACATACCATGATGCTTTGCCAGAGATGGCCTGCATCTGTCTCACCTGGGCTTCAGGATTCTGGCAAAGGCTCTTGCCTCCCCTATAATGCCTTTTTTAGGAAAAGTGATGGAGTTAAAACTACCAACATAAAAATGTCAACAAAACACAAATTAAAGGTCATGCTGCTAAACGCTAGGAGTCTAAACATGAAACTGCACTCAATGAAAGCATTCCTAACCCTGGAAAATGCTGACATCTGTGCAGTCACAGAAACCTGGTTCAAAGCTGCAGAGAGCACCCCAACCTTACCTGGTTACTCATCCTATCATACATTCAGACCTGTGGGTAAAGCCAAAGGAGGTGAAGTTTCATTATATATTAAAGACATGCACACCTCCAGGCTGGTCAAACAGTATGATGCACAGGAGACATTCCAGGTGCAGTTAACTACTGATAAGACCCCTATACAAATCATAGCTAGCTACCAGCCCCCAAAATCTGACCCAGGATGCCCAAACTGCCTATCTAGATGACACTTTACCCTGATCTTGGGTGACTTTATACTCCCACAAGAGGTGATAATATCTTGGACTTGGTATTAACCAACATGAGTAACCACTGCGGCATCCCTGCAGTATCATCCTCCCTTGTAAGATCAGACTATAAAACGGTCACATTCGAAGTCGCCATCTCCCCTGACCCCCCTCTAGCTAGGGTCAATCAAAAAAAAAATTCTCCAAAGCTGATTACAGCCTCCTGAGGGATGGTATAAACAGCTTCACAGCACCCTCCCCCTCTCTAGGAACTGGCACCATTATCCAAAACGATACCAAATTACGATACGAACATTTATATAGATGCAGGAATCAGGAATATCTGACAGGACTAAATCATCCTACGCAAGGAACAGTAGACCTGTCTGGTGGACATCTGCAATAAATAAACCCTATAACAAAAGAACAAAAATGTTGTCCAGGGCCAAGAAAGAGCAGGTTCCCAACTGCAAGTAATCTCTCCTTAGCCTAAACAAGCAAATAAGAGCACTAGTGAAATCCTCCAAAGCACACTTCGAGTCCAAATTGGCCACATGTACTAGAGACAATCATAAGGCCTTCTTCACATATGTCTGTAATCTTAAAAGTTGCACCCAGATCTGTTCAGAACTGGTAGTCAAGGACACCACATATACAAATTCTGTAGATATAGTGAATTTGCTGGCTGACAGATTCAGCTAAAATTTCACCTCTCTGTCCCCCACTACAGTAAATCAGGACATTCCCAGTACCTGCCCCCTTCCCCTTATATCTAGGGATCAGGTCATCACTGCTCTCTCAAAGGCAAAAAATACAGCCTCCATGGGACCTGATAACATCCCAGGCTGCATCCTACATGAACTCAGGCAGGAACTTGTAGCATCATTAGGCACCCTATTCAACCAAAGCAAGAGTATCGGTTTTGTCACAGTTGAGTGAAGGACAGCCACTGTCATCCCTTTACACAAAGGTGGAGCGTCCACTGATCTGGGAAATTATAGACCCATCAGCCTAACTAGCTTGATCTGCAAGGCCATGGAACGGATTATCATGGACCTTATTAACAAGGACACTGGCAACCTCCAAACACTCAAACCCACACAGTTTGGCTTCGTCAAGGGGAGGACATGTCTGTTAAATCTGATCGAATTTTTTGCGATAGTCAAAGCCATGGATGAGGGAAGACCATGCACACTGCCTACCTTGACCTGGCCAAAGCCTTTAACACTATTCTCTACTCGGGCATAACAGATAAACTCTCTCAACTAGGCATCAATCCACAGGTTACCAGATGGGTAGCCAACTGGCTCACTGATAGAATCCACCTAGTCAAAATAGGGGAAGCCACCTCAAGCCATAGAGCCGTATCGAGTGGCATACCCCAGGGTTCGGTCTTGGGGCCTCTCTTATTTGGGATATGCTTTTCTGAGGTACAGGCCAAAACCAGTGGGCTATGGCTGACCAAGTTTGCAGACGACTGCAAGTTGGGAGCGGTCATCAATTCCCCTAGTGATGTGGACATCCCCTAAGAGGGTCTCACCCAAACAAATGACTGGTGCTAGAAACATGGCCTCAAGCTGAATACAAAAAATGCATCATCATCCCCTTTGGAGAGAAAGATGCCCCCACAAATTATCACATTAACAACAACGTTCTAAGCATGCAGTCAGTTGTGAGAGATTTGAGCACCTGATTGATAGCAGCCTGACTTTTGACCACTATGTTGCTTTCATTGTATGGAAAGCTTTCTACATGGCCCACCTCATAAGTAAGGGTATCTCATCCAGGGACAAGGAGGTCATAACATCCCTGCATTCTTCTCTTATAAGGCTCATTATTGAATACAATGGCCCACTCAGCATGTACCTCGCAAAGCACATGCAGAAGCTGGGGAGACCACAGTGGCTCCTCATCAGAAGAATCCAGGGCCTCAAAAATCTACCATACACAGATAGGCTAAAAGACCTATCCCTCTACTCTGTTTCATACAGACTCCATAGAGGTGACCTCTATCTGACATAGAAGGCGATCTCGGACCCCGCCTTGATGGGACTGCTGCATAACCGCAAGTCAAGCTCCACTCGAGTAACCCACATGTGTGGCCTCAACGTGGTCTGTAACATCAATTGGACTTGCTGGTGGGACAAATTTGTGTCCCAGAGACTCCCCCATCTATGGAATAGACTCCCTCTCCACATCAAGCAGAGTACCTCTTTACCCCTTTTTAAGTGCAATCTGGATAACTGGATGGGGAACAGAAAATACACCCCTGGGATTCCACCCATGTCCCTGCTGGACAGGGGCATCGGGTGCTTTGTCTATGCATGGCTTAACCTCTTGGCTAGGCTTATAAGAGCCTCAGGGCCAATAGCCTAGTAACCTACTATGATCCTTCAAGAGCCCATAGAAGGCCTCCATTTTCCTGAAGGAGAGGTAGTATCTGTTTGCTTCTAGGCTGTCAGAAAATCATCCTTGAGGACTGGCTTTGCAAGGGGGAGAACAAACAAGGATACTCCTCCATCTTTCCATTGACAGAGGTTAAAATCTATTCCTGGGGGAAGACACGTGAGCAATATCTACAGTCCAAGAAAATATACACAGGAATATGAGTGTCATTCATACACTATTCAAAACAAAATTAAGCAAATCATTGTAGCCAAAACCATGCTGGTCACATACTGATGTTTTACTGTTTCAGTTTCCTTCCACAGAACTCTGGTATTAAGGATGTTTGAGCAGTCTCAGCATATTCAGTGAGGCAGGGTGTGAAGGCATGTTAACTGACATGGGAAGAGTACTTTAAATTGTTTTAGCACTAAAAATCAACTTATCCCATTGCAGCATTAATTTTTCATATGTCTTGTAGTGCCATTTTACTGCTCATTACTTACTATGCATCCATCTTTACAAGCCCTGAAGTTTCCCAAAATGAGAGGTTGGCTGGAAAGTGAGCTGCACTGGGGTGAACTCTTATTCTCTGTCCATCTCAAATTCAAGAAAGTACAGTTGTATACACTTACCATAAATGTAGATGTTCGAGTGTATTCACTGTTGCAGTTAACACATTTGGGTTATCTGCCTGCAGGTAGCACTCAGTCGGCCCGAATACCAGAGTCTTGTGATTTCTGCATCAGATGCCGTCATCTCTTCCATGATGTCAGGTCGCCAGGGGTATAAAACATGCAGCCGATGCCATTACATCAGTTTTTCTTGCCCCAGATGTCAGGAGCCCTCAAAATAGGAAGCAATTACATGGTGTGGAACACCTCCAGTAAAAAGTAAATACCACTGCCATAAGATATGGCCAAAAAAGAGGAAAGAAAGGAAGTATAGAAAAGTCAGGGGGGCTGGAGGGAGGGTAACCAGGACTGCAACAGTGAATACACTCAAACACCTACATTTATGGTAAGTGTACACAACTGTATTTATGTTTTTCGTGTTTCACTGTTGCAGTCATCACATTTGACTTGATTCCCAAAGCTGAGGAAGGGTGGAGGCAGTCAAGAAGTATTAGGGTCTTGTAAGACTGCTGTAGCAAATTCAGCTCTGGATTTAGAAAAGACAGGCAAGTGATAATGCTTGGTGAAGGTGTGTACTGAACTCAGGTTGCAGCTTCCAGGATATCCCTCGTAGGGACTCCCCTGAAAAATGCTGTAGAGGTTGAGGTAGCCCTAATCGAATGGGTTCTGATCCCCCTGTGGGGTAGGTTTTCCATGGTGTTTGTAGCAGACATGGATGCAGTGTGCTATTCATTTGGAGATGGTTTGCTTTGAAATGGCCTTGCCCTCTGCCCCTGTAGCAAAGCTGACTAGCAGCTGGTCAGATTTTCTGAAAGGTTTAGTCCTGTCAAGGTAAAACCTAAGCTGTCTGTGTACATCCAAGGAGTGCAGGACCTTTCCCCTTTATTCTGAGGATTAGGAAAAACGGTAGGTAAATGGATGGATTGGTTTAAGGCCACACTGAATACCACCTTGGGCATAAATGATGGGTTAGTCCTGAGGGAAACCCTGCCCACATAGAAGATAATGAAGGGTTCCACAGCCATAAGAGCCTGTAACTCAGACAACACTCTTCTAGCTGAAGGGATGGCTAGAAATAAAGCTGTTTTCTAAGAGAGTAATTTTAACTCTGCTGTAGCAGCAGGCTCTAAAGGGGGAAGCGTGAGCTTCTCTAGTAAAAAGTTAAGGTCCCAGGCAGGAGTGGGAGCTCTCCTCGGGGGTCTTAAATTGTTACCTCCTCTCAGGAACTGTTTGATCAGAGGGTGAGAGAAGAGGCATGGTTCAATATTGTAATGAGCTGAGATGGCAGAGGCATGAATCTTAATTGATGAGAAGGACAGGCCTTTGTGGAGCAGCTCTGCTAGATAATCTAGGATTTGAGGTAAGGAGGGCACGGCTGTGTCCTTTCCCTGAGACTTGCTCCAAGAACAGTATCTTTTCCACTTTTCAGAATAGGATTTCCTAGTACTAGATCTCCTGGCCTCAAGGATGACATTCAGCACCTGTTTGCTGAGGGCTCCTGGTGATGTATTCAGGGAATAAGCCAGGCTGCTAGGTTCAGGGTTTACAGCTGAGGATGCAAAGTCTGGCCCTCCTGCTGGGACAGCAGAGAGGGGGTCTGATGCAGGTGCCAGGGTGGCACTGTTGTCAGACTGCGTAAAAGTGGGTACTAGTGCTGGCGTGGCCAGTCTGGTGCAATAAGGATTGTCCTTGGCCTGTCCTGTTTGATCTTGAGAAGTACATTCGAAAGGAGGGGCAGAAGGGGAAAGGCATAGATTGAGAGGTTTTCCCATGTAAAAGATAGGGCATCCACTTTCCATTCTTGGCTGTGGAGAGTTCTGGTGCAAAATTTGCTCAATTGATGGTTTAGGGGGGAAGCAAAGAGGTCCACCTCTGGTGTCCCCCACCTGTGGATAAGAAGTTTGAATGAGATGGGTTCCAGTTTCCACTCGTGTGGGTCCACTAGATTTCTGCTTAAGTCATCTGCCAGTGAGTATTTTTTTGCCTGGCAGGAATTGAGCTTGCAGGTGCACTTGGTTGCTCAAGGCTGTGTTTCACACAGCCATTGCTAACCTGCAGAGTGGGTAAGAATGAGTCCCCCCCACCCCGCTTCTTTATGTACCACATAACTGTGGTGTTGTCTGTCTTTATCAAGAGTTGTCCTGGAAGAATAAGGTATTTGAAGGCTGTCAGAGCATTCTGTACAGCTAACATTTCTTTTTGATTTGACTGATATGCAGGCACATTTGTCCTGGGCTCCATTTGCCTTGAATGCATTTGCCTGCCATATGAGCCCCCTATGCATAGTCTGATGCATCTGTTATCAGGGTTTGGATGGGGGGGGGGTGAATGAAAGGGAGTCCCTTGTTGTGGTTGCAGGCCTCTGCCCACCAAAGGAACTCTGTCCTTAGGCAAGAAATGATAGGAATCACTGTTTCCAGGTCCTGAGAATGTTGACATCAGAGACTTTTTAAGTACCACTGAAGTTTCCTCATATGCAGTCTTGCATATGGAATTAGGAGAATGCATGAGGCCATGAACCCTAGGGTTTGCAGTATTTTTTTCTGGCAGATAGCTGGGCTTGGGTGGCCAGTAGTTTGAAGTAATTTGTCAAACAAACCTGCTTTTCTGGAGTGAGGAATGCCATCTGGGAAGTTGTGTTCAAGCTTGCTCCCAGGAATACAATTTTTTGGCTGGGCACCAAATAAGATTTCTTTTCATTGATGGTATACCCCAGAGAAGTTAGGAGTCTCTTTACAAATTCCAGGTGCTGAAGTAGCAATTCCTGACTGTCTGCCTGAATCAGGCAATCGTCCAAGTATGGGTAAATTTGAATGTTTCTCTGCCTGCAGTATGTAATGGCTGGAGCCAGTCACTTTGTGAATACCCTGGGCACAGTAGATAAGCCAAAGGGAAGTGCAGAGAACTGATAGCACATAGAGCCTGCCCTGAAACATAGATATTTCATGCAAGTTTCCCTTATGGGGATGTGTAGACAAGCTTCTTTTAAGTCTAGGGTGACCAGCCAGGAGTCCTTGGCTAGCATAGGAAGCAGCTGTTGGAGTGTAAGCATTCTGAACTTTGGTACCACCAGGAAGGTGCTGAGAATTTACAAATCCAGAATAAGGCATCAAGACTTCTCTTTTCTGGGCACCAGAAACAGTCTGGAGCCCTGATACTGAACAGAAAGTACTTGCTTTTGGGCCTCTGCCCACTGGTTTGGAGGAAGGTCTGGCAATCCACATGGGGTTGGCAGTGAGTGGAAATAGAATCTGTATCCCTGGGGTACAATGTTTAAGACCCATCAGTCCTGGGTAATGTATTCCCATTTTTTTGCATGCAGGGCGAGTTTTCCTCCTAGGGGTGCAAATACTTGGGCATGGCTGGGAAGGATGGAGGACAAGTCATTGTGAACTTTTTCTATAAGAGGGTGGTTTACCACTCCCGGTTTTTGAGGTGGGAGCACTCCATTGTTTAAATCTGTGCATACCCTGAGACTGTAGTCTTTGTGATCTGTTGCCCCTAGGTTTGGACTGAGAGGGACTGGAAAGGACCAGTTTTTTAAAGGCCAATGCCTACTGAATCTAGGTGGCTGTACCTTAAGAAATCTAACAGTTTGCATAGATTTAGCTTTATCCTCCATCTTTTTAAGAACAACTTCTGCTTTTGCGCCAAACAAACATTCTTGGTTTAAAGGAGCATCTAGTAATTTTGCTTTAACATGGTCTAGCAAGATTTGTTCCTTCAGCCAAGCATGCCTTCTCAGAACAGACTCAGTGACAGCAGCCCTGCAAGATGCTTCTAAGGCATCAAAACCACACTGCAAAGTATGTTTACTAACTTGGTTTGCAGAATGCATTAACTCTTGTAAATCTCTATTTTCTACACAATCAGGAATCAACATTTTTTGTTTAATTTGTTCTATAATAAGCTGCTGGTACTTCAACATGTGAAACTGGCAATTTAAAGCCCTGATGGCAAGAGTTGCAGAGCTATATACCTTCTTACCCCATCTGTCTAAAGCCCTAGAATCCCTGTCCGAAAGGGTAGGGATTTTGGCTGTAGTAGCCTTAATACCCTTAGGTCCCTGGGAAATGGTCTCTGGATCCACGGTAGGATTTTTAAAGATAAATTTGAGAGAGTCAGGTACTCTCTGTAGTACCCGTCAGGCTTTCTAGGAGCTGGAGGTAAAGTATCAGGGGTAAGACTAGATTCCATGAAGACATCCTGTACAATATCCGGGACAGGGGGTATAGCTAAAGGCCTGTGCTGAGACGAGTCTAAAAATTCCCTGAGTCCCTTTTTGGACTGAGGGTAGTCCTGGCATTCCCAGCGGAAATGCTATCTTAGGGTATGCAAGGTTTCACCGAAAGAAAAATCCTCTAGAGGGTAGACAGAGGGAATGTAATCCTTTGCATCTAAATCCTCATAGGTGGATAACGGTATGTTCCGGTAATCAGAGGGGTCAAAGTCACTGGACTCATGGTCTGTAGAATCAGAAGGGAAATCAATTCTTTGTCTTTTAGAGGGGGAAGGCTGGCTTCCCCTAATTAAAGTAATAAGGTCTTCAGCCATTCTAAGCATTTGTTTCGGAGGCATGGGACCTTGAGAATGTGCTTTGGTCGTCGGTTTCCTAGGCATAGTGCAAACTCTGGACCTGAGAAATTCGATAGTTTTAGTCAAAAATGAAGTAGTCGGTTTAATACGAACATCAGAAGGTCTGAATACACCCTCAGAAGCCGGTGCCTGGACAGCGGCTCCATCCAAGGTAGAGACATCCACAGGTTCCATAGTCAAAGAAGCATCTCGCAGCATACTGGACACCAAATGGGTCTCAGTAGATGCCTGCGAATATGTAGAAGCAGGTATTAGGGGCTGCACAAGCACCTCACTGAGTACCGGTGGACTGGCAACTAGCTTAACGGAAGTGTCGTCGGCAGTTTTGGACCTATGCGGTCTGTCTTTAGCCTTATGTTTTTACAGAAGATCGGTAGTCGGATGGCTTAACGAAGCCATTTCGGAATACGGAGAATGAGAGCAAAAGAATTTAGTGACAAAAACAGCCCAACGATGAATAATTCGGGCATTGAACAAGGCACAAAACCGACAACGAGGAATGGCGTGATCTGGGCCTAAACAGGTGATGCAGCAAGAATGAAAATCTCTGTGAGGTATTTGCTTTCCACAGGCAAGACAATTGTTAACTTTTTCTGACATCAGAGCAAGAATAAAGGTTCCCCAATGGGGTACTTAGCTTTAGAAGACTTCAGGTTTGAAACTCGAAAAACAAAAATTTCAGGTAGCAGCCAACTGACACTTGAGAACTGTTTCTGCTTCAGGCTCCCGCATGGCAAGAAAGACTGATGTAATGCCGTAAGCTGCATGTTTTATACCCCTGACAACCTGACGTCATGGAAGAGGTGATAGCATTCGATGCAGAAGTCCCAAGACTCTAGTATTCAGGCTGACTGAGGGCTACCTGCAGGCAGATAATCCAAATGTGATGATTGTAACAGTGAAACAAGAACATCAGGGTTGACTCTGAAGAGGAAGCAGATACTATTTTACTCCTGAGCTCTCAATATGCATTGCCTGCACTCATCCAAAAAAGGGGTTATTCGCATGTGAGAAGCAGTTAAATGGTGAATGATATCTACTACAGTCAAATGTCTGAAACAACACTTCAGAGGCAGCATCATGGACTGGATGTCCTGTTCAAGGCCATGCATCGGTATTACTGACATTCTCTTTGTATGCTCTCATACTGGCAACTTATCTGCAAACGGTTCAGTAGATACCAGCTCAGCGAAGGGCATTCAGACAAACATCCACTCACATCTGCACAATGAAGTAACAAAAGATGCAGAGCTAAGCAGAGATGTCTATCATCCTAGGAGGACTGTGTGTCCAGTGAATGCAGTTCTTCTGAAATACCTTCAACCCTAGGCAATGAGCCTAATTATACAGGGTGAAGGCCAGGGAAAAGGCCCAAGTTCAACTGCATACTCTGGAAAGTGAGACTGTAAGGTCTTTTCCATGAAAGCTGATAAAAAAACACCAGGTTCTTCCAGGAATTTAAATGAGATTGGGCGATCCTAATATCACAGGAATAGCCCCACCCCACCCCCAGTGGTGAAACCACCACCAACTCAGTCCGTGATTAACAGCCCAATCTTGTTTTCACTATTCAAGAGCAAGAATACTGCACTGGGGAGGTGGTCAAAGGCCACACATTTAGCAGGTTTAATAGAAGTTCTGACCAGTGTTCAACTTTACATCTTACCTTTCCCATTCATTCATGCCTTGGATTGTTTCAGGGATCCCTTGCTGATCCCTACACTCAGTTTACAGCACAGATCTTGACCACAGTTACTGGTCCAAGATATACTAACTTTTAGTTATGTACTCACCATAACTTCAGATGTTTGGGATCCATCTCGCCTACATTCTGACTGACGGGTTCGGAGCCGATCCTCGGCTCCGACTCGGCACGCTTATGCCAAAGAGTGAAGTCTCTTATTGGCTGAGCTTACTACATCCCAGGATGCACCACTACCAGTCCCCCAGATCTAGTTTGTCCGCATACATGCACACACGCATGCACTGCTTATATAACATTGACAGATGATACAAGCTAAAAACAGTAGAACTCAAACCGTTCAATCTCTTCTGATCTCCAAGGCAGGGGGAAGGAGGGTGGGTATTAGGAATGTAGGCGAGATGGATCCCAAACATCTGAAGTTATGGTGAGTACATAACTAAAAGATGTTATGTGATCCTATCTTGCCTACATTCTGACTGACGGGACAGCGTCCCTAGCACCTAAATCCTGGGTGGCTCACTGGAAAACACTCCTGAGTACCGTGGAACCAAATGATGCTCGCCCTTTAGATGCCACATCCAATTTATAGTGGGAAATGAAAGTGTGCGGGTTGGACCAAGTAGCCGCAGCACAAATCTCAGAAATAGCGAGCCTGGAATGGAATGCAATAGAGGTAGCCATAGCTCTAGTAGAGTGAGCTTTGACAGATGTTGTAAGTTGTTTATTTGAAGAGGAATAAGCCTGAGTTATGCAATCTCTGATCCATTTGGCAATAGTAGCTTTAGTGATGGTTTTACCCAGTTTATTATCTGAAAAGGACACAAACAATTGATCTGTTTTTCGAATTTGTTGAGTCCTATCTAGATAGAAGCGCAATTGCCTGTGAACATCCAATGTATGCAAGGTGTATTCCGCTTTGTTTGAAAATTTTGGAAAGAAAACTGGTAGCTCTAGGGACTGTTGGAGACAGAGATTAGAACAAACTTTTGGAACAAAAGATGGATTAGGCCTAAGTGATACTCTATCCTTGTGAAAAATCAAGTACGATGGTTTGATAGATAGGGCTTGAAGTTCTGAAACTCTTCTTGCAGAGGTAATTGCAATTAAGAAGGCAGTTTTCCAAGACAGATATTTCAACTCACATGTAGCAGCCGGTTCAAAGGGGGAAGATGTTAAGGCACGAAGTACCAAATCAAGATCCCACGGAGGCGCAGGATGAGAAACTGGGGGTCTTAAAAGCACAGCACCTTTCATGAAAGTTTTACATAATCTGCTGCTCATCAAAGGTGGGTCTATGGAATCGTGAAATTTGGAGATAGCTGCTAGTTGGACTTTAATAGTAGAGACTGAAGATCCTTGATTAAACAAGGATGTTAAAAATTTCAAGACCTCTGGTATCGGGGCAGTAATAGGGTCTAAGCCTCTGAGTTGAGCCCAGATAGCAAACCTCTTCCACTTACTGTGATACAATTTCTTAGTGGTGGGTCTGTGGGCTGAAGATAAAATGTGAATAACTTCCGGGTCCAAGGTGTGATTTCTGACTATAGACGGAAGTGGAGGAGCCAAGCTGTTAATTTCAAAGTGTGAAGGGACTGGTGCTGTTGTCCCGACTGATGAACCAGAAGGTCCGGAATTAGATCCAAGTACCAAGGACCGTCCCGGGTATATTTCTGTAGGTAAGGGAACCATACTTGACGAGGCCAGTACGGAGCAATTAGAATCATTGTGGATCCCAGTTGGGAAGCTTTCTGGATGACTTTGGGGAGGAGTGGAATCGGAGGGAAAGCATAAAGCAGTCCTGTTGGCCAAGGTTGGACTAGAGCATCCGTAGCTGTCTCCCCTTGACGCGGGGTCAAGGAAAAGAACCTTTGCACTTGTGTTCGTGGTGTTGCAAACAGGTCGCAGCACGGAATCCCCCACCTTTTGAAAATCTGAGCTGCTACTGTTTCGTTCAGAGACCACTCGTGAGGAGAAAGAATAGTCCTGCTCAGTCTGTCTGCTAATACACTGGATTTGCCTGGAATGTGGGTCGCTACCAGGAAGCGCTTGGTAGCCACTGCCCATTCCCACACCCTCATGGCCTCTCTGCAAAGGGGGTAAGATCTGGTCCCTCCTTGTTTGTTTAGATACCAGACCACCGACATGTTGTCTGTGTGGATGGCGATAATGCCTTGAGGGAGAAAGTTGTGGAGGGCTTGTAGGGACAGAAGTACAGCCCTCATTTCCAACACACTGATATGGAGAAAAGTTTCGTTTGGAAGCCAAGAACCCTGAACTGACCTTCCCAGACAATGCCCCCCCACCCCGTCTGGGAGGCATCCGTTGTCAAGGTGGCCACCGGAGGGGGTATAACAAAGGGTCTTCCCTGATTCAGATTGGATGGCAGAAGCCACCAGCGGAGGTCCCGTTTGCACGTTTCTGTTATTAGTATGTGATGATTGAGGGGGAGATCCTGAAAAGACCATTGTGTCGATAATAGCCACTGGAGAATCCTCATGTGCAATCTTGCCAGAGGAACTAGGAGAACCGTGGCAGACATTGAACCTAAAAGTTGCAGGACCATCCTGGCTGGGGCTTTGGATCTTAGAAGCAGGGCTCGGACTTGATCTTGTAATGTTTGTATCCTTTCGGTAGGAAGGAAGATTCGCATTAATTTTGAGTCTATCTCTGCTCCTATGAATCTTATGCGCTGAGAAGGCAGCAAGACAGACTTTGACCAGTTGAATGTAATTCCCAGGGAAGCACCCAGGGAGATGGTGACTTGTAGGTTCTCTAGTAGTAGATGCCTGGTGGTGGCAGTCAGGAGCCAGTCGTCCAGATAGGGAAACACTTGGAATCCGAGACTCCTCAGGTGAGCAGTCACTACTGCCAGACACTTGGTGAACACCCTGGGGGCTGTGGTGAGACCAAAGGGCAGTGCACAAAATTGGAAATGACTGTCTCCCAGGCTGAAGCGCAGATACCTCCTGGACGCCTGATGTATCGGTATGTGATAATAGGCGTCCTTGAGATCTATGGAGCACATCCAAACATCTTTCTCCAGCAATGGGAGAATGGATTGTAAAGTGACCATTCGGAATTTGGACTTCATGACGGACTGGTTTAGTTTGCTGAGATCCAAAATGGGTCTCAGGTCCCCTGTCTTTTTTGGCACTAAAAAGAACCTTGAGTAATTTCCGGATCCGATTTGGTCTGTGGGGACCGGTTGGATGACTCCTTTTTCTAGCAGCTTTGAAGCTTCTACGGCTGCAATTTCCCTTTGACTGGGTGGTGGGTCCGGGATTTTTTTGGACGGAGGGGGTGGGCGTGTGAAGGGAATGGTGTAACCTCCGGCAATAATCCGAAGCACCCATCTGTCCTGAGTAATAGACTCCCAGGCTTTTAGGTGCTTGGCAAAACGGCACCCGACTGGCTCCGGAGCAGCACAGCCGGGCAATCCCTCATGGAGTGTGGGAGGCTGAAGAGCCACGAAAGGACTCGCGGTCTCCAGTATTGCGGGGGCCTCTGCCGCCTCTGGGACGGCGTCTCCCAGAAAAATTTCCCCCTCCTCTGCCTCAAACACAAAAACACGAGATAGCTGTTAAAACAGCTTTTTGTTGAAGATTTAGGAAATTCCTGACAGGAAAGTAAGTGAAAAAGCACTACTTAGCTCAGCCAGCTCGAGACCACGTCTTTGCTTGTTAGCGGCAAACGAGATCTGGGGGACTGGTAGTGGTGCATCCTGGGATATAGTAAGCTCAGCCAATAAGAGACTTTGCTCTTTGGCATAAGCGTGCCGAGTCGGAGCCGAGGATCGGCTCCGAACCCATCAGTCACAATGTAGGCGAGATAGGATCACATAACATCTAATTCTATAATGGGAGCAACAAAATGAATCTAGTGTTTTTTTTTTCTATCAGCAATAACTAGACCACAAAATAATTTAAAGAAGCAAAAAGATTCAGATGATGTAATCAGAATAAATAATTTCAAAGGTGTAATAGCTTTATCTTAACAAATGCACTAGAAATCCCTACAAAAACAAATTAATGTGTGACTAGTAGTGTATGAACGTGATAACAGTCTGGCTAAAACAATAAAGTGTGCCTGTCTGTGTTAAGTATTCACCAATGTTGCTGTCCTCCCTGCTGTGAGATATGCTTGGAGCTTGCTTCATATACGACATCTGCAAGTGGCTGAGATGACTTTCAGAGACACTCATTGCACGGCCAGCTACACCATGACAGTAGGAGAAAAGAGATGGAACGTAAACATGTGTCACTGGGGCTAGGTTTCCTCTCTTAGTCAACACTTCACTGCCATGTACCAGCAAAAGAAAACTTCAAATCCCAACTTAATCCATTGCAGAGGGCCTCCAATATCAGACTATTACAAGATATACAAGTACTCACTATATCACCAATTCCAAGACCACTATCTGAAATAGGTTAACGTTTACAAAACCCTTCACCTGTCAATTTTCCCTCTTCTAGAAATGATCTTAGGTATCCACTTATGAAAAGCACATCCCCTCATCATGGGCCACTCCAGCAACTCCCTAAATGTGGGTTGAAAGGCATGTACTCCCTAATGGTTTGAAATTCTGAACTAACCTAATCAGACTCATACAACACACACAGCAACCAAATCAAATAACAACCTTAGGAAGTTTCATTTGCTTAACAATCAACCATGTCTCAGTCTAAACAAGTCACTACTGGAAAGGACAAGGAAGGTGGAAAAAAGTAGACACTTAGATAGTCTTTTCAATAACAACTGACAAAAAGATCACTTGTAAATATATAACATTTTACACTCAGTTATCTTCGATATGCATTGCCAGATGACCCTCTCTATACAACTGCTACCCTACGATGAAGATTCCAGCAGAAGCGCCTAATAAAAAGTGGTTAAATGGCTATGTACCTCAAGTGTGTACTGGCCAGACACAACACACTGAACACTGCTGCTGTGGAACAGACTCCCCACTCACATAAAACAAAGTTCATCTACATCCATTTTCAAGTGCAACTTAAGATTTATGGATGGGAAACAATTTACCACAGGACTGCCCCTGTACTACTAATGAACAGATGTAGCTCCTAAATGCTTTATCCCATGCATGGGTCCCTTTTAGTTAACTAAGGTATGATCTCAGTTAACCTCATTAGGAGTAACACATAATTACTGACCATAAAATTGGCAAGGCCAATCTATAATCAAATGGGATAGGTTATTTTGAGTGCAAAAAGGGAAACCATCTAGGCTTAAAAATGGCCTGCAAGGGCAGCTAGCCTAGTACTTACCTATTAACCTATGGACAAGGTATTTAGAAATGCTCTATTTTTCATAAAGGAACTCTTTCTCTACTGGAGACAATGGAGATTAAAAATCAATCAATTTCACTACACTTAAGCATCCTTTCCAGTACAGTGACAACTAGAATAAAAATCATGAGTGCGAAGAGAATGTGCTCTTCAATGATTTGATTCAGATAAAAAAAACATGGAAATTATATAATCAACTTTTTCCATGGCCCCTTCAGGAATAACCTGTGGTTAACAAAGGCTAATCTTCTCATAGACCAGATCACAGTGAGAGACAAAGCAGTGCACTTGGCACATAACAGCCTGAAGCTTACTGGTACACTAAGTGAAGGTACAAGCAAGCAAAAAGTCTAGTATTCCAAGGCACATACATCAGGTCTACCATATCTATGAAAGAGTAGATGAGATGATACACCAGTCAAAGTTCAATTTCCAAATACAGGTGTGAAGCCAGGGATAATGCTAGGCTAAGATAAATGTAATGGATTTCTTTTCGTTCTATTCTCTCTTGTTGATCTATAATCAGTGTTGTTCTCATGGCTAGAAGAGTGCATGGCTTTTGTCTTTCTAAATGTAAAAAAAAATAGGGAATGTCATTTAAAGCATGTTGGATCTCCAGACTTGCTCTCTTCTCTTGTTAGTGTAACAAGAAAAGATTAAAGACAATAAACTCTCTTTCTGCTGAGATTACCATTAGACTGCTTACGTTCTAAAACTAAGGGAAAGAGATTTCATACATGGCTTAATTTGAGAACAACCAGGTTTTTAGAACTCTCTGATCCTAAACTAAGAGTGATAGCAGTTCTACCATACCAGGAAGAAAGCCACAAGGAATTAGAGAATTCTGCTAGTCTTTCCTGGGAATTGTCTGCTGGTGTGTGTGTTTGTGTGTGTGTGTGTGTGTGTGTGTGTGTGTGTGTGTGTGTGTGTATGTTGTGCATCTATCAGTGTGCATGTGTGTTTGTACATGTGTGAAAATAATATTAAGTGGTTTATGCAACACTAAGAAAATCTTCTCCAGAGTAAATAAAAGCTAATCAAAATCAGCTTGGTACCATCAACCTGAAACTTCCCTAGAAATCAAGGCATGAATAGACTAAGAGTGCACATTTGTAAGAAGTTACTTCCAGCTCTGAAAGAATGCATCTAGAGCTAAAAATTCCTCCATCATCAACACCTCCTGACATGTAACACAACATAGTTCCCTGCTTTTGGAATAAACCCCTCTACAAATTACAAATCAAACAAATAATACCATACTGACTTTATAAAACAAGCTTTCCATTAAATAGGAAACCATAGATTTATGCCTGAGGTATGTACAAATGTTCTTAATAGAAGCAACTAATATATTCGCAATATCAAGGGGTGTTATAACTAAGCTTCTCAAAGGCCCTTCAGTCACAGGCTTAGTCTAAACCTATGAACTCTGTAGGTAAAAAGCAGGAGAAATGAGGTCCCCCCTTCATGAAGAACACTTTACCTTCTAGTTGGTTCAAAACTATCTGGACACTACTGCTTGAAAGCAGCAGCAGCAGTTTTACTAAACTGTTTGCATGTCTTTGAATGTACAATAACACCAGAAAGGGAATAAGGGTGTCCCATACCTAAATATGGACTAATTCCCTGCAAATAAGAAGCAAATGATTCTCCCATGTTTGTTTAGCTGTCACACAATCATTTTAATCTCCACTGATATTAACAACTGTTTTGATGTCACATAAACCTTGGCTGTGGGAATAAAAACACTGACAAGAGAGTTTCAGCACACTGTAGTGCAGTTTCTGTTCCAGCCAGACACAATGCCCTGAACCATTATGTTGAAATTTGTCTGCAAACTTCCAGATAACCATACAATACAACAGATTGCTCCTGGAAAGAAGGAAAAGTAATGGAGTTCTAGACAAATGGGGAGACCCACCACACCAAGCAAATGAAAAATGATTTGGAGACAACAAACAAATTAAGACAGTAAATGAGGACTCTAAAGGCAATGGTGGTGAATAATACAAAAGACTGCAAATATACGAATGTGGGTTATAAGACTGAAAAGGCAGTCTCTAGCATCAATGTTAACAGACAGAGCAGGATCACTGTTTGGACTCTGAGCATGAAAAAAAATCCCAGAGGCCATCTTCCAATGTTATAGAGCTGTAGCTAATACAGGAAAAGTCTTGCAATTGGCAGAGGCCAGAAAGTCCTACATGAAGAGGACAGTCTATACAGATTAAAAGGAAGATTTCTTCTAGATGACAGAAATACCCCACTTCTGGTGCCAATTAAGACCTGATATAACTTCCAGTATCAGTACAGCCTTAGACAATACTATTAGTAGCCAAGTGTTCAAGTAACAAAACACCAGCAAACCCTGATGTTATAACATTAATACAGTGATGGCCACGTCTTTGGTAAAAACCCTGGACAGAGGAAAGGCAGATGGTAGCTCACTGTACTAAAGTGGCAAATCTCCAAGTATAAGCTAAAGAAATTTCCTGCAAACTCTTCACTCTTAATTTTTTGACATCCATCATATTTAACAGTGCAATCAATAAGAATATCACTGTCTGAAGGGGTGCTGCTATTCATCAATTTATAGTTGAACACCGCACACCCAAATACAGCACTCACAGGGACTCACTAAAACTGCTGACTTTAGCAGTAATGCCAAAGAAAAAAAAAACTTTTTTTGCAGGGGGCAAGCCCACTACACCACCTACAACCCCACATCTCTAAATACACAATGTCGGAGACTAAGCATCTTTGGCGTAGGGTGCGTAAGAGTTCCCTGATCTTGCTGAAATGGGTGCATATTTTTCAAGCAAATGTGCGAGTTGATTTAAAACTACTGACTGTTCCTGCTTTGCTCATAAACAAAGCAGTATTCATTGTGACCTCCCATTTATAATCTCATGGACTTGAAATATAGAAAGTTATTCATGAGCAGAAAGAGTCAGAAATGATTTGGGAATAAGAAATATTCCAGAGTAACATCCCTTCCCTCATTTAACCAGGGCTCCCACTGTCCAGTGCTCTCATGACCAAGAGGGCCTGAAAGAGGGCTAACCCTGTGCCTAACATAGCCTTATCAATCAAAGGATAAAATGGGAATTTTAAGTCCAGCTTTACAGCACAAACCTTCAGAATCATATTGTGGATGCAGGTGTCCTAAGTGGCAACCCTTCAAGTGGGGATGAACCTACAGAACTTATAAGTTACTAGGATACTGAAAAATATGCTGTACTGTTATGACAGCTGAAAGGTTGAAACCATGGCAAGGGTACTCTCAGAGACTAAGCAGGAGATCTGAGGACATGAAGAGGTGAATGGTGCTAACAGGGTTTCTAATGTCTTCATTTGATATTGGTGATTCAATAATGCATGAAACAAACAGATAACCTCAAGTTTGAAAACAGCAAGTTACGGGTGAAGAGGAGGTCTCTGCAAAACATGAACTTCAAACAGCCAGGCACCAGTCTAAGGGTTGGTCTCTTAGACCCTTATTCGTTGCTTCTCTGTTTCTGCCTGGTACCCTGTGCAGAGCAGTCCACCCTTTGTTTACAAAATATAGTCTGTTACAATTACAATGGGGTTCAAATGACACTTTACATGCCTAAAACTTGTGGTAAATGAAAATGAGATCCAGCAATGTCACCTTGAATGGACATTATAGCTACTGCAGCTGCCTCCATTAACGTAGAGGGACAAAGTCCTGATTATGACCTTGGAGACCAAAATTCAATTAGTGCCTGAAGGAATGATGTGGCTTTGCCAGTTTGCCTCTCTTAAGGGAGAGGGGGAGGAAGCGCATAATTAAACACCCTATGAGAGAGCTGGGCATCAGAGGGACACAGGGCTATCCCTGAGGGGCTACTTCATTTACAGTAGTGAATGACGTGTCTTCACTGACAGCCAATGCACACTGAACCCTGGGCATGTTACTTAACATGCACAGTGGAGTTAGGGCACTATAAGTGGGAAAAAAAACTCTGATGGCTGCCTACCAGTGGTTCTTTTCAGTTGACTGTCATCTCAGTGAAGGGGAATGAATGGACTGGTTAGTGTGTGTGTGTGTGTGTGTGTGGGGGGGGGAGTGACTGGAAAGCAGTGCAGAAAAAATATGTCAAAACTGAAAGGACATTACTCTCCAGTTATAAAAACTGTCAGCAGCAAGCTTGGCTCATGATCCAATACTCACAAAAGTATTTAGATGGCATATGCTTTTTGACTGTTTCATTCTTTACCAAATGCATTAAAATGACTAAACCTAGGCATTTTCTTTAAAAACACTTTACACTGTGCACCCAAACGAATCAATATCATTAATGAGTACAGTAAATAAGTAATTAAAATTCATTTACAGTCTCTAATTAATTTACAGCTTCCAACTAAAATGTATAGCTTAAAAATCAGATGTACTATCCATGCTAGGCTCAAAGAAGACTTTCCAAATAAGAAGTCAACATACATGGTCTCCCCAAAGATGGACTCTAACTCTCATACCTAAATCAGAGAAAGTAGTCAATCTGATCACTGCAAAGCAGCCAAAGGAAATCCTGACATCTCAAGACAGCCTCTTGGAACAGACTCAGCAATTCTTTCAACAAAGCAGGACACAAATACTCTAGGGCACAGAAGCAGAGTGATGACCTTAAAAAACATATGGCCAATACTAACAGCAGTACTGATCTTGCAACATAAGAACAGTATATGGTATTCCAAAGTGTGCCAGTCTGCAACTTTGCTGAAGAATTCTGGACCTGCTACAAGCAGGCCAGATCACGAGTCATGCAGCACAGCAACATCATGCACTGAATCATTTTTCAGTTGCATACAGCACTGGTGGACTTGCACAGTATGAAAGTGTTATGAATACCACCCTGAATGTCATCCACAAATAACCGATGGAAAGTATTTCTCCTATCAATGACATCTGTAAGTGGCAACATGTACAAATAAACAACAAGGGAGCTAACTAAGCTTGAACATTAGGGTACATTGCACTCGAATGAGTAGAAACCTGATAAATTCAAACTTGACACAAACAGGTAAGAGCATCTTGAGAAGGAAGACGTAACCCACACAAGGTGAGTAACCTTATAAACCACAAAACAACCTCAGGTGGTCGATAAGGATCCAATGGTGTTAAAATCACTAAAAGATCAAGTTAAGCGATCCCTGGTTATCAGCAGATCACTAACCACTCACTATACTAATACAGACTGCTTCCCTATTATGCTTAGATCTAATGCCAGACAGAGACAGATCCTATAAGCCATGTGATGTCAGATATTAATACAACTGAGCACAGAATACCTTCTCAATAAATCTTTCTACAAATGGAAGGTTCAAGATAAGACGACAGTTCTCGAGAAGCATTTTGTATCATGGCTTAATTTGGTACTGCCTTACTATTTGAGGATGTCAAGAAAAACTTTTTTTCCTGGGGGCATAATGATACAGGTTTATATCTCGGAACCAGTCTGACATTTTTCTGAATAAAAATCTGGATATTCAATTCTACATTTTGTTTTTAAGGCTTAAGTAATTCAACAGATGCATGTTAACATCTAACAGCCAAATCACAATTCTCAATGATGCTTTCCTTTCCTGTAACAACACATCACTTTTGCTGTAAAGCAATCCTGATTTTAGCTCTTATGTTACAAAAATAAAATATGACTATCAGTTAAGAATCCCCCCCCCCCCCCCAGAAAAAGTGCAACTTTGATGTGAACCATCTCTGAAGACGTACGGTATGTGGAGAATGTCAAATAACAAAAAATTATCATGGAAGTCAAAACAAGGGACAAGTCTTCACTGTGTTTCTAAAAATACAACACACACAAACTTCACCTTTTTTCACATGTACAGTCCTCAGTGGGTTGTGGTCATTCTGAGACAGTACACCACCTCTGACTGTGAGGACTGGGGTGATCAATGCTTATTTTAATGAAGATGGAAAGAACATGGTCCTCAAAAAGCTATCAACAATCTGGTGAAAAAATGAACTTAGTGACTGCAGTAAGAGCTTACTAGCTTTGTAAGGTCAAGATCCAAAGCATAATAAATCCAATATACAGCCAAAACAAAAGCTGCAAGTTTTCCATTATCCCCATGCACATCTAAGCCTAGCATAAATCTGGACCACTCATATCAGACAACCAACCATACTCAGGATTTAAATAATTTTATGGCTGCCTTATCACAGACATTTTATCTACGATCAACATTGCAATTACCTCAAAAGAGACGCATGGGAAAACTACTGGTAGTCAGTCATGCCTGGCTGCACAACCTGTCAAACCCCTCAAAGGGTAGAGCCAGCTGATTAGATTTAGTAGATACCACCTTAAGATACAATAGCAACCTTCTTTTGTCAGAAGACACAACAGTCATTCATAACAAGTTAATCCTCAAGAAGGAACATCCTACTTCATTCCAACCTTGGTCCTAGCCTACACACTGACTGCCAAACTACGGTTACTCTTGTACTATAGCCCAATACACACACAACAGTCTACATTATCCATACCACCAGCACCCACATGTAATACACTTGTCATTAGTGCATCTGGATTACCTGCACTGCCCTTCTCAATGAGAAAGTCCAGGATTGGGCATAATATATCTGGAATTATATCCCTAACATCTCTACATCTGATCAGCTCCATACCAGAAAACTGAGACAGAGCAAGACCAAGCCTGAAGTAACCCAGGTGATGGCACAACCAAAAGTCATATTCCACCACCACTCCTCAGTTTCTGAAAGATTACAACTGATGACCGTCCAGACTTATGAGCTGCAAAGGAAACATGATTGAAGCCTCTCTGATAAACCTAATGGATTCATGACATATTCACATGTTTCATCATTAACCCAAGCATTAATACCCCCCTCCCCGAAACTTATCAAAGGAAGTTATGGCACTACATGGATAATGTGATCAGCGAACTTCTGTAGAATTGTAGAAATTCTTCTAGGAAATCTACACAAGGAGGACTACGTAAATTCACCCCCCCCCCAGATATAGTCAAATATGTTAGATTCCCCAGCTTCCACTCTGGTCAACTCCAATCCTCAAATACAAGCACTATTCTACAATGAATTGCTGAAGGGAAAAAAATCAGCATTGTGAGAGGCTACACAAAACTGAGGAGCACTGAAAAATGTTGTTGTTGTCTTTCGGCTTTTCCCGGTTAGGGGTCGCCACAGCAGAACTCCGGTCCACTAATGACTGGGAGTAGATTTTCACGGTGCCGAGTTGCCAGCTCAATGCCCAACCTTCAACGAAGGCATGCCCATTCACGCATGTCTTTCGGAACACCATTCGACCCGTTGGGAGGACATGCAGACTCCACACAGAAGCATGTACGCTCTAAATCAGTTTAAAGCTACCAGCATGGGACAAAAGAGAACCTACACTCTCCAGGCATGAGCCTTGAGAAAATTCAAATAACTAGGGTGTTAAAGCACAGAAAGGATTTCTTTAGTGTTACCTTATGCACAGGGTTCCTTGAAGCAAGATCAATTTTTCACATAAGAAAAAAAAGTACTTTTCATAAGTGGATAGTAGCACAACAGATGTAATTGTTCTCTCTCTCTCTACAACACATGTAAAAAGAGAAGGCAAATGATTTTCAAGACTCAATCAAGACTTTAAATGCAAACCAGTAGGACTCAACTGTGGTACTGTAACAGGATGCACAACTTCTAAATTTAACTCATTTAACTCATCACACAATTCTGAGCTATGTTATAACATAACATCTGCAAGCCCACAAGCAAATAAATCAGCACAATCACTCCCTGTGGCGCAAGAGCTAAGAGAGTCATTCATGGAGCCATTTATTCCTATTAAGCCTTATGCCAACCCCTTGGTACCACACAAACACCTGCATCACTGTAAGGGCTTACTATCCACCCCCCCCCCCCGCACAAGAACTTTCACCTACATACTAAGGGCTGCCATCACCGGCTTGTAAGGGAAGCCCATGTCTCCAGTTACAGCTGTTGCTCCTACAAGCCTCCACCTGCATGTGGTTAAATAGCCAATGGGTCCACCAGTTTCCACCCCCGAAGTACACAAGCAGTCCCCTTTTGCTGCTCACTCCTGATCTCTTCGGCCTGGCTCTTTCAGAGCCTGAGATGCTACAAGAACTTGGGTCATAAGAGTCAGGGCTTTTTCCCTCTACTCCACACAAATGAGTTTGTGTTGGCACTTCTTAACTGTATTTTCTTGATTCTACAGCACAAATGTGAATTCCATTTGTTTACTGAAAAGGAAATCACAGAATGTTGACTTAGTCCCATAATACAGTGATTCACTTTGTTACCTTCAGCCATGGAATGCTTTCAACTGTCATGGTACCATCCTCCCCGATGACAGACATAACTGGAAGTTTATGTTTGAGCCCTATTTCGTAGTCAGCATAATCGTGTGCTGGAGTGACTTTTACTGCTCCTGCAGAAAAAAAAACAACAAACCAGTCTTCATCACCAACAGATATCACCAGAACCTCAAAAATTAAAACATTAGCATGAAAAGAGGAAAAAAAACATTCCAGCTGCTATACACAAAGCCTTCAGGTGAGAGGTAGTTTCCAAATTATTACTAGGAAACATAAAAAGACATCTCAAGACTTGAGATAATCTGCCAGAAAGCAAAAATGCATGCAATATACACATTAAAAGCACAAGCATCTCAAGCTAAATTCTGCTAATAAAGAAATACCCATCCCTAGGGGATAGCAAAATAGATAGAAGCCCGTCTAGTGACATTCTTCCAACAAGCATAGAGCACACTGTGACAACATTAGTAGTGACAGCTCCTTTAAGCTTTAAGTGATCATAAATATGGAAGACTAGAATGCCCCCCAAAAGTGAAGGCATTACAAGGCGACACAGTGGAAGATGTGAGCACTACAGTTAAACAGGTCTTCCACTGTGACCATCAACTTTAGATGCACATTGCTCATTGTCAGGAAAGGGTGACTCATCTTAAACCTTTACAGTGCACAAGCAGGTTACTTTCTGTCCTAAGATTATACTAAAAAATTTGTAAATTAAAGAGCAGGAAAGCCTAGTCTTTTGTCATGTAATTAAATATTCTGAAAGGAGAAGTTACTGGTAGATAGCAATCTCTTAGAAATGTTTAATGCTCTTCTGCTCTATTTGAGCATAATATCCAAAACATTAGTACATGACTAAACCAGTAACACAAAATTATTCCTCAAAACTATAAAACTTTAAAGGCAATCAATGTACAAAGCTATACAGTGAGACTGTCTTCTAAAAATGTCAGTGCCCATATTTGTGGGAGCTACACTCCCTTTGGCTCAACTTCTCTGCACTTCTTCTACGGGATAATGTCACTCTCAGACACTACCAGCTACCATGCATATGAATAAACAGACCCTCCCAAAATAAAATAAAGGTATTGCACAATAAAACTACTCAAGACTTGTAAAAAACATTAAGAATCAATTCCAGATTGCCTCAAATAGGTCTGGCAAATTAATTGGTGGAAACTAGGTTACTGTCCAGTCTGTCCTCAGCAAGGCTGTAAAACTGTTGACATCAACTGGGATACAAAATTAACGAAGATAAAACAAAGGCAATAGCTGTAAACTATATACCCATACACAAATTGGTTCAGCAATACTCATATCTATAGGAACATGATGAAATGAAGTACTCAAGAGTATGGGTTAAAAAGGATTCTGTTATGGCAGCTAAGGATATGAAGGAAGAGACTAAACAAAAGATAATATAAAAACTGAGAACTATATCTCTCTCTTATACATACTGATAGCAAGATACAAGCAGTGAAAATGTTTTTAGTCCCTTAAGTTTTATGCACAGGTCAGGGATATTTTTATCAACCAGAGGAGAAGCTGTGGATAGCAATAAAGAGCCAAGGATTTTATCTGGGAGGGGAAGAGGTAAGAGTCACGTCAGATAAGTTGATCCTTCCAACAGAATTAAGGGGGGGTTAGGATTAGCTGATGTGAAGGAGTACTTCAGAGTTACACAGTTAAAACTCGTGTAAATAGCACACACAGAAAGCTATACTTCGAAGTGGAAAGGGATGTTGTAATGGGGAAGTTCAAGAAATAAGAAGACTTGGATTTTGGATGCAGATCCTTAAGGAGAACAATAACCATACAGAATAGTATATTCATAAAGTAGCAGAAAGTATTCTAAGAACTAAGCCAACAGGGGAATGTTGAAAGAAGATTCCACTGATGGGGATGATTGCAATTAGGGTACACAGAATAGGTAAGAGGGGGCTGGAATTTATTGGAGCAAAGGAACCAAGGTATTGGGAGCAAATAATTACTGAGGGAAAGGTAACAGAATGGGAAGAGGCCAAAAAGACATTTCGACTGTGGGTTAGAGTGCCTTCTCTATCAAGGATTGATATCAGAGTGCCTTCCCTATCGAGGATTAATATCAGACTATAGGCAGAGAGAAAGGAACAGAGGGATCCAAATGAAATACCAGCAATGGCAGAGTTTTCAGTAGAATCTAAAAGAGCAGCTGCTGTTAAAAGGGGATAATTAGTAGGGCGTATAAAATATTGTATGATAACTACAGGAGCCAATCATACAAGGCTAGAAAGGATTGGGAAGAGAGACTGGATAAGCACTTCACAAAGAAATAATGGGAGGATAAAACCATGGCTACCAAATATGCAACAAAGTCTAGAAGATTTAGGATTTTTGCTTGGAAGTGTTTGCATAGGTACTTTTATACCCCAAATAAACTCCAAAAAGATTTTCCTCAGGTAGACTGCAAATGTTGGAGATGTGATGGGGAAGAAAGGGGTAATAAGGAACATATTTTCTGGGAGTGCAATAAGTTGGCAGACTTGAAAAACTCCCTGCAGACAACTCTGTCAGAAATACTGGGTGAACAACTCAGTGCAACTAAGGAAATTATTTTTTGAGCTGTGATACAGAATCAGAATGGCCTAGGCATATTAAGGCCTTGCTGAGTATAATTCTGGTGGCTGCCAATAAAGCAATTACTAGAAAATGGAAATCAAAGTCTAAACAGACTAGTGAAGATAGTAACAGAGATAAAAAATGAAAGTGGGATCTTTAGAAATCAGTAGAACATATTAAAAATGGGAATTGTGGGAATACATGCAGAATAATGTTTTGGAGGAGGGATGAGGTTTAAGGGAAGAGGAATTATGTCATGTCCTATTGACAATAACTGTTTAGAAACATGTCACTATTGTTTGTTTTCATTTAGATAAATATGTGATTGCCTATGACATATGTACAAATTCAATAAAGATATTTCATGTTTAAAAAAAAAGACAGGAATTCAAGTCCCAGGAAATCCATGGATCTCTTCTGAGGAGCTGTGGCCTCTCAACTAACAATTGAAATATTCGCTAATCCTAAACACAGAGTCCCTAAACTAAGTGTCCACTAAGGGAAAACCACAGGAAATTGTCCTCATCCTCTGGGTCATAATTAAGGGAGGAGGATATCTGGGATCTATAATTAAGTTCCTCCTCTTCCTCAACAACTGAGAAGTCAGAGTCTCTCTATAGGGAAGAGTTCTCTTTTCCTTTTAAAGGTAGGGACTTCTGACAATGAAGGTTAGTCAGGGTCTATAAGTCAACTTTGTGTAATCTACAGAATATTATGAGTCAGTTTTAAATGAAAACGCTAGGTTGGAAGTAAAAGAAAATGTATTTTGTACTTTATCTATGTATGCTAAGTCATGCTTGACATGAGAAAATGATGTCTTGCTCCTTTCCACTGACACAGAATGGAAGCCGTGTAAATCAGACATTTTTCACACCTTCTGGAACAAGACTGTTTGCATTTTGGATGGGGCGGTAGTGTTGTTGCCTCACAGCAAGAAGTTATTCGGTTCGATTCTTGGTTGGGGTGCCTTCTGTGCAAAGTCTGCATGTCCTCCCTGAGTTCGTGTGGGTTTCCTCTGGTGCTCCGGCTTCCTCCCACATTATAAAGACATGCATCTGGAGCATTCCAAGTCAGACTTTCCAGGTTAGCAAATGTTAAATAAAAAAAATAAATAAATAAATTTTTTTCCTGAATCACAGGATCAATGAATGTACAAAGCAAAGGAGCCATGTGACCATTTAGTTCTTGCCAGTACCCATCCTTAGACCTTACTTCCTTTTTCAGGCAGCAATAGACCAGTCCTACTGAGGTGAATTTATGAATATCCATCCATATAAATCCTTCTTTATGGTAGGCAATGCATCATATTACTTGATATGGAAAGAACGCTTGTTCCACAGAAGGAGTAGTCATTACAACACAACTGTGTTCCTCCACCATGATTTATTTGTTGTAGCAGGTTCACATCTCTGGTTCTAGTGTTCAATGGACAGTTATTTGTGGAGAAGTTTTAGGTCTTGGACTGCTGGATTCCCAATGGCCCAGAAAGCAAGGCACAGATGGCTCCTAGGTGACCTACAGAAAAATGAATACAGAGATAAGGGCTCCAATCTCTCTTGGTAGCTCAGATCCCTTTAAGCCCATGATCTTTCTTGTCAGGAACCTTTGGAGTCTCTCCATCTGCTTGCTATCTTTAGTAAGGTACACCCAAAAAGTACAATTGTGTACACTTACCATAAATGTAAATGTTCGAGTGTATTCACTGTTGCAGTCCTGGTTACCCTCCCTCCAGCCCCCTGTTTTTCTCTACTTTCTTTTACTATGCTTAAAAACCTTTTTGGTGTATTTGCTTTTGGTTGGAGGTATACTTTTGTGTTTTTAATTTTATTTTGCTCCCCATTAGGGGGGGGACCTGACATCTGGGGCAAGAAAAACTGATGTAATGGCGTCGGCTACATGTTTTATACTTTTATACCCCTGACGACCTGACGTCATGGAAGAAGGGACAGCAACCGACGCAGGACCCAAGACTTTGTTAATCAGGCCGACTGAGGGCAACCTGCCCAGCAGATTACCCAAATGTAATGACTGCAACAATGAAACACGAAGAACATTGGGTCACTGTATTTGATGATGGGCCTGATCAGCACAAAATATAAAGTTGCAAGGATTTCTTTGGGTCTGGAGGTTATACCTTTTGCAATCAACTACGCCAGATAGAAGGGTTTCTTGACCACTGCTGAAATATGACGAAGAAAGGACAGTAATCTACTCATACTCCAAAGTGTCTTACAACATCTTCATTTTCAAGTAGTATGTTTCCTATACTAAAGGCTGGGTACAGAGGTTTATTTATTTTTTTTTGTCAAATGCAACTACACTGCATTTTTAGCCTTTAGTTTTAGCTTGTTTTCAGAGCACCAGCTATTTACATGTGTAAGTTCACTTTATCAGAAGGGGATTTAAGTATACCATCAAGTTTACAATCATCTGCAAACATGGTTAACCAAAGTTTTTTAATTTTGATTTTGAGATCAGATAAGTACATGCTAAACAGCAGCATCTCCAGTACAGATCCCTGCGGTACTCCACTGGTTATTTTCATGGTCTCTTTGGATGTACCTGCCACCCTCACATTGTGGGCTGTGTCCCTCAGCCAATCAGCTGTCCATCTAATGACACAGGGATCAATTAAGAGGACATTTAGCTTGTTGATAATGTTGGCATGCAGTATGGTATCAAATGTCTTGCCTAGATCTAGGTATGCTGTATGAACAGCATAACCACTAACCTCTCATCACTATCATCTCAAAAAAATTCATAAGATTTATCAGACAGCATCTACCCTTAAAGCCAAACTATTATGGGTCAGGTTTTACAAGGATTTTTATATTATAGTTTATCAGGTCTGTTATAAACCATTCCATGGCCCTACAAATGAGGCTCATCAGGCTGACGGGTCTATAATTCTTCTGGGCCCTTGTGAAGTGACATTACAACTACTGTGTGCAAACCACAGGGGACTAAACTGGTGGATAACCTCAGGTTGAACAGTAGTAGGAAACTAGTCAACCAGTGCATGTTTAGTGTTACTCAGCAGGCAGCCTGGTATGTTTTACGATCCCATAGGGGGTGTATATTTGGTTTTAGAGAGCATTTTAACGAGTGTTCTTTTGTGATGATAGCGAATTTGAGATCCTTGGTTATACACAAGTTTTGTATACATGTCTCTGGGATGAAATTTGCACTGAATTTGTTATCACTGCTGCTGTATCTACTAGATCAGAGTAGGCAGTGCCATTATGAATAAGTGCAAAGCAATGTTGGGTATTTTTCCTAACTTCCTAAATTATCTAAAGAATGACTTGTAATTATCCTTAGCTTCCAATGCTAGTCAAGTTAATGGGAAGCCTTTGTCTTCCTGATGGTACTTTCAGTACCTTGGATAACCTTTTGATGTTGACCTTAATTTGTGGGTGTTAAGTTTTGCTATAAATTCTAATGAGCTTTTTTTCTTTTAATGTAATGTTTATTTTATATGTGGCTGGTTTGATCTTATCCTTTCCTTCCCTTTACATTTAGTTTTGGTTGTGGATAACACGTTTATACAGTTTTCTATGTGAGCATGTAATGTAATTGCATAACTACTAGCCTTGGCAACATTTTGTGGGTTACAGATATACTCAAACTTTAGAGACTTCATTATAGAATTATATGACATTTGTATGCATTAAGTATTTGAATACTGCAACATTTTCATCCAATGATCTACAAATTTTGAAAGAGAAGGTTACCAATTTGTGGACAGACCTGGCTGGAAATGGGTATACCAAGGTATAGTGCATTTAGATGCTACATTTGGAAGGAACAGGTCAAGACATTTTATCCACTAGAAAGCTCTTTAACTACTTGATATCTTCCAGTTTACTGACGGGTAGTTATAGTTGCCCAGAATTATGGAGTGTCTACATATCTGCAGTTTATCTAAAGCTTTAAAAGAAATAGATGCATTTTAGGGGTCATTGAAGGCGGTTTTGAAACGTGCTATGATCTGAAAATTGGTTTTATTTAGAATAAGTTGAATCTCACTAAGGTCAGTTTACAGGTCTCTGGGAGTTTGCCTTGAGGTAATGTGGTCTTTAACAAATATGGACACTCCACCACATCTCCCATCAGGTCTAAAGGCATGGCAGGTGCAGAACCCTGGTACAGATCGGGTGCTTTCTGCACTTTTAAACCAGGTTTCAGTAATAATATACATGTGAATGTTTTCCAAATGCAGGAGGGCTTCAACATCAAACAATTTATTAAGACTCCTAACACTTGAAATGGACCACACTGATAAAGACATTACTTTGTTATATTTTAGAGATGGTAGATCCATTAGCTAAACTGTCCCTAAAAAGGCACTACTGGGGCAGCGAAGGTTTTAACCAGTATGAAGGATACTCGGAATGAGACATGCAAGTTATACTTGGCAATGTCCTTCTTTCAGAGCTTCTTTTAAGATCTTCACAGTAGTTACAAAGCTTCAAAATAGGAAGTACTAAATTGAAAACTAAACTTTTATAAGGATGTTAATTTGTAGTCCTGCAAGTACTGACAGACTCCACCTCATACTCTTCCTGAGATGTCAAAGCTATCACTGTAGTGATTGTTGCTTGATTATATGTGTATGCCAGATATCACTTCAAAAAACTTGTACAAAGTTACATGCAAAATAATTCTGTTACTCCCCTGCAGTGGGAACATTTTTTTAAATCCACAGAGTTGTAGAAAAATAAAAGTGTTGTATTTGCTTTCATAACTGCTGCCATGTTATCTTTTCCTTTACACTGCATCTTCCTACAGCTGTACATCAATACTGAGGCAGCTCCCTGTTCTTCAATGTGTGCTATGAGATTTTTCCATTTTACTCAGGCTGAAATGTATTCTTGCATTACATTTTTTTACTTGTGTACACTGCTACACTTTTCATCAGTTGCTATATAACACAGTAACACTATCAAAACCATTACCCTTGCGTATGACAAAGTAATACTTGTTCTTCATGATATGCGACTAAAATACTACTATCTGTAATTTTGCAGTAAAACTACACTACTGAGTGTTATGGCCATTAGTGAAATGATGGTATGTAACATCATACTCATGTTTCATAAACAACCTGTGCTATGTGCATATCCCTTTACACATTTAATTCAATATTACATGCTCAAGTCATCAAAAACTATAATCTTTGATCATGACAAATTATCAGTTACTTTCTGTGTTGTGCATAAAAATAAAACACTATTGAGTGTAAAGATGCTGCAAGTGCAGAAAAGAATACCTCCAATAGGAGGATCACTACTTAAAAAGAGGTGGCCAGTTATATGAACTGATAAACTTCCTCTGTAATGCTCCAATACACTGTGCAAATTTTTTTTAATATCAGCTGTTGATATCAGAAGACTTTGGACTGTCAAGGTTGTGGGTGTTACCTGATAGGAAAAACTATTGATATCCATGCATCAATGGTACACCATGTAGGCACAGACAAATTCCTTTGCTAAAGCACACAAGAGGATAAGTGTTAAAAAGGACACTATTTTATCTTCTGCTGATTCAAAGGCAATTGAGGGTATTTTCCAGAGCACCAATAGAGCTTGCTACAGGTCAGAACAAATGCACAAAGATAACATAAGGATATACACTGTGTGTAAGACGGTATGTAAACATGTTAAAATTATACCTTTGAAAACCTATCACAAACCTTCAAATTAGATGTGCTATCAGGGATACAATTTGAATGTACTACAAGCTTATATTAAGCATCAGCCAGAACAATTCAGTAAAAAAGAAACATCATAATGTTTCCTGAGAAAGTCTTAGGACCCAGTGATGCACAACAGTATAACTATAACTAAATGCAAGAAACAAACCACCTAAATTATTTTGTCTAGGCCAGCTAACAGAGGGAGGACAACAGACCGAAAACCAAGTACAGAAGTCCTCAATGGGGCCACCTGGAGGTAGAAGAAATAAGAAAAATAATACTACACACTTCAGAGCGATACTGAAGACAGATGCACCAGTCCAACACAAGATCAAGATAAGATGAAAAGGTACATGTTCGCAGTTTCTGTAACTCTCATTTAAGCCAACAGTATTCTGAACTGAGGTAGGCCTAATATTATACTTTGTTCAACTTGCGAAATGACCATTTAAACTAAGATGTAACTTGCAGAATGGACAGATTCCTAATACATATCCTGTACATACATATATATGTAGTTAGAAGGAGACCGACAAAAAGAAGTAAAAAAAAAGAACACTGCAGACCTCAACCATGACAAACTAAGGAAAAACAAAACTCAAAGCTGAAACAGAAATTTCTAAACATCAAGTGCATTTATCCTAAAAAAAGAAATTGCTTAAAAAAAGTTTTAGTCACATAATTATCCTTTACATATATTTCACAGAATTTCAAATAAAATTAGCTCAACAGTTCAGCCCTTAAACATAAGCCATGAGGTTCAAGTAGCACCCGCACATATACATTTCTTTTCAACAAAGCAGTCTGAAGAACAACACAATTACAATGAATGAAATAAAACTTGGCTTTGTCTTTAACCAAATGCTAAAAGCAAAAGTTATGTACTTACCATAAAGGCAGATCCTTTCATTCAGGTCTGTCTGACAAGACATGTTGATCTTAAAGCCACCTGTAGGATCTAAATTGGCAGCATCAATGCTCCAGCCTCAAGCTCCTGCAAGAATTCTCCCTTCCATAATACATCACTTTGCCTGAACAGAAGCTAAATGCCCTACAACACAAGGATCCTTCAGGTCATGTAGAATAGGGAAGGGGGATGGAAGGAAAGATATCATATTGGATGGACAGAAATGAAAGGATCTATCACTATGTTAAGTACGCAACTTTCATATCCTTTTCATTCTGTCCATCCGATCCAACATTTGGATCAGAATTCCATTCTACAAGGTATGCTGGGTGGCCTCACAACAGGAGACCCTTCAAGACAGAGGCACCAAAAGGTGCTCCTGCCTTGCAGGTGCAGTCCATTTTACAATGCTTGATGAAGGTATTCATGGAAGACCAGGTGGGCAGTTTCAAAATTTCCACTGAAGAGGCTCTGAAGAAGGCAGTGGCAGTTGCAGCAACTCTGGTAGTATGAGCCCTCAATTTATAAGGAAATGTCTTATTGTTGGTTGCATAAATAAAGTAAATGCAATCAAACAGCCACCTCACAAGTGACATATTCCCAACTTTTGTGACACCCCAGCGATGGCCCAGTAATCAAGGAGCCTCAATTCTTACCCCTGGCAACAGTGGGGATGTACTGGGAGGATGACAAGCACATGCACAGTAAAGTGTGATTTCTCTTAAGATCACACAGAGACCACAGTCAGTCTGGGGCTGGTTTCTCCTTCGTTCTCCAAATTGCCAATAAGACTCCCCACTAGCACAGCTAGAGAGCTGACATCTCAGATGAGTAACCAAGTCAAGACCCCCAGCACTCCCTCTGTTCAACCAGTGCTTCGTGTCTCTACCCAAGTAGCTGACATGCACACACTTTAAAATTTGATTTATATACAAACATGCACACACACCTGGGAAAGGCTGGCACAGGTTTACTAGCTATGCCTCCTTTTGCCCAGACTATACGGTAATTATCACTGCCACCAGCCAACTCTTTATCAGTTACTTTAAGGCCCTTAACAAAGGGTGTCCCAATCCTACTGTGTAATGTTACTATTAATCCAAATGGTAGTTTGACCAAGAGCAAGGCTAGTAGGAGTGGCCCGTACAGTGTCACCAAGTAGATATGCAAGTACTCCAAGAGCTTAAATATCTCTAGACATACCAGCCACAAGTGAAAGGTTTAATTATTTTTAATAATAAATAAAAAAAGCCAATACTAAATATTTATGCACAGTGACATTAAGAGTTCAAAATCACAGGGAATGTTTAAAACAACACTGCAGGATAGTCTCAAATAAATACAGAAAACATCTAAGCTATACTTCACTATATTCCTAACTGAATCTAAGAGAAATTACTGTACCCTAGTTAAGGCAAGTGCAGAGGTGGTGAGTGGGTCCTTCCAGGTCAAATACAAAATACAAAATGAGCAGTCTCTCTCTCTCTATCCCATAGACTTCTTAAATTAATATCAAATATTACTGCTGGGGTAGCTGGCAGGATGACATCACTTTTTGTCACCGGAATTTATTTTCCAAGTTAAACCCCATTGTCAGAAACTACTAGCATTTAGCATCTCCCTGTGAAAACACAAACAAGAACCCTTCCTTAAATATGTGCAGCTGCTGGAAGATATAAAACAATAAAACACAAATCAATGCAGAAGGCTCCCTAGTTTTAGACATCCTATCTCCTTGCTGCATTGAAACTAATTTCTACGATGCAAAGAAAACTTAATTACCCCCACCTAACACGGTTTCCGCCCTGGCCATAGCACTTCTACAGCTCTCATCTCATTCATATATATTATTGCTCAAGCTAGGGAACAAAATAAACTTGTCTCTTTCTTGACCTATCAAAAGCATTTGATACTGTCCACCATCCATTACTCAGAGAAACTTTCCCAATTAAACCTATCCCCTGCCACTATCTCCTGGTTCTCTAGTTATCTTAGCAACCGCTCCCAGTCAGTCAAATGGGATTCAGCCATCTCCCCAGAACTTACAGTACTGATGGGAGTTCCCCAAGGATCAATCCTAGGACCACTGCTTTTCAACATTTTTACCAATCAGTTATCTAGCTCAACCCCACACTCGTCCCTAATGCAATATGCTGATGACTCCACAGTCATCACCATTGCAGACACACTTCCCAAAATCCATACTAAAACTCAGGATTTCTGAAACACTTCCAACATCTCCACAAGATCTTTTGCCACCCCCCGTTACAGACTCCCCAAGTCTGGCAACAGCCCCCCAAAACCTATGCCATCTGAGCTGCTACTCTAAAAGCCCCTACTCTCTAATGTCAAAAAACAGCTGCCCAACAGCAATCCCCCAAGCCTGTGCATACCACCAAGGCAATTCCCCACCTTTTGCCCACCATCTTGCAACTGATCTACTCTGCCCTGTGAGACTCCTCTCGTCCCGCAACATTTCAACATCCATCAGCCCCTCCAAACAACCCCTGCCACCCCTCCACCATAGCTCCCCCTCTCTCACCTCCACCTCAGTCACATACCCAAAAAAAAATCCATCCTCTCCAACAGCTCCAGAGTAATCTCCACCACCCACTCCCCAAACTCCTCTCCATCCAACAGACAGATGGGAAAGCACCAATGCTCCACCTCCACTTCACTACCTGGTGATTTTACTTCAGCCATCACTGTTCCATGATCTGAAACGCCCACTGGGTGAGTATCAAGACCCCAAACCAAATGCACATGCCCCTGCAAAATGCAAACTCTGTCCAGCCCAGTCCCAACACCCTGGGGAACAAAATGTATACCCACTCAGAACTCCCACCACTGAATCCACATCTTCCATGCCAAACATTCCCACAAATTTACTCAAAAATCTACCCTCATCTGCTACACCCTCCCCTCCAGGCCCCCCAGACACATCCCCACTGCCGCAAATCAAATTCCAGTCCCCACCAAAAAAAACACTCCCCACTGAAAACTGACCCCCTCCAGAATTCTCCCAAGCGCCAATATACCAGTTTTAGGTGGAACATAAATACATGCCAGCGCAATCCTCCTCCCCTGCCAGCAGGCCCCCAAACACAACAAATCCACCACTATTATCTTTCTTATCTTCTAACACCACTGGAGCTTCTCTTGCAGTTAACATAAGTGCATCTCTTTTTCTCCATCCCATGCACTCCACCAAACAACTCTCCTGATAACTCTTCCCTATCAAACTCACATGCTCAGTTTCTTCCAAGCGCATCTCCTGCAACATAGTCACCTGCACTCTAAATTCCCCAACACAGTTTACCACTCCCTCTTGTCTGCATCATTGTATTAAAAAGTCATTATTCCTACCTGCCATGTACAACACCCCTTTTGTCAAATATCTAGTTCCAGTTTCCGTGCCACAATCACACACAGCCTGGCAAGCTGAATGTCCACACAGCTGCCTCTCTTTACATCCACCCAAGCCCATGTCACATCTTACAAAACTCCTTGTTTTACTGAAAGCCCCCCCAAACAATCACCCCCAATACCCCCTAAACCTGTCAACTCAATACCAACACACAAAACCATGTACACCCCCAAATACCAAAGCCTCACCCTCCCAATAGGAACAAAAGTCCCAAGCCAACAGTGACAACCACAGACCTGAGTTAACTTAAAAGAAAGCCTATCCATGGCAAGACGCATGGCACAGCCTGTGTCCCCACTAAGTGCTCATTGGTTTTGTCTTATCTTTGTACCTCTCCCAGCTGGAAAGACTCCTGAATTCTTTCAGAGAACATTATCTAGCTTGGGAAAACCCAGGAATGTCTTCAGAGAACATTATCTCCAAGCCAATCCCCCCCAGCCAATCACTCTCCACCAGACTGTAGCCAGTTTCTCTATCAGATTGCCCCAAGGAGACATGAAAATCAGGTAGCCAGTTTCTCTTTATCAGGCTGCTTCCATGGGAACATGAAGACCAGCTGCAGAATTGTTACTAAGCATGCATGTACTTGCCAGAAAAAAAGCCCTGCAACATTCAATTTTCCCTTTCACTCACTTGCTCTCTCCTAAAACTCGGTCCCAAATCAATCAAAGGCCTTCAATCCAATCACTTCCCCATGCAAAAATGAGAATAAGTACATACATTTTTATTTTATTATTGTTTTTAAACCATTTTTTTGTTTTCTACACTACAATACCTATACCTCTCGAAACCAAACAAGAAGAAAGAGATAAGGGAGAAAGAAAAAAAAAAGAACAGCAGCACCTGTTCAAAATCCCCACTACACTTGCAACTAACTGAAAAAAATTGACTTTTCTAGAATGTAAAGAAAACCACATGCCACAAAACTGGTACTTTTTTTTTGTTGCGTCTTTCGGCTTATCCCGGTTAGGGGTTGCCACAGCAGAACTCCGGTCCGCTAATGTTTGGTAGTGGATTTTTACATGACGAGTTACCAGCCCTGACGCACAACCTTAACGAAGGCATGCCCATTCACGCATGCCTCCACACAGAAGACGCTCTAGCTGAGAATCAAATGCGACAACGTCTTGATGCCGCAAAACTGGTACTATTTAAGGAAAAAATCTCTACTCACAGTTAACTTTCTCCCTCCTCTTCCCTCCCCAAAGCACCTTCCTGAACATCAATGACCTGAAGTAGGGCACACTTCCCAGAGTCCCCCCACAAATCCAACAAATTCCGAAAAAGTTAAACATCTCCAAATCCTCTTGTTCCATCACACCTCACAAATATAATTATTATTGCACCGTAAGCCCATATTAAGTTACTGGTTTTATTACCGTCTATCTCGGAAATTCCTGACTCCCCCAGTCCACCCCTGCCCACCCCTTCCTCCCTCAATAATTTCCACTGAAAACTCTGAAAAGGTTTCACAAGCACAGTCCCTCTGTGGTCTCCACTACCAGAAGAAAAAGAAGCAGAATCCCCCCCCCCATTCCACAGTCCACCTCCTGCTGGAAAACTTCCACACCTCCTCCCCAGCATGCACACTACCAAAAAATGATTCTATCCCTCCAGGGAAGAATACCCTGAAGACAGCTGGGCACAGCAGTCTGAATTCCACACCTGCATCCTGACACTCCCTGAATAGTGGAACAAATCTGTACACCAGACAGAGGAGTAATGAGCAACCATCCTCCACAATCACTGTGCTGCCTTCCACCCGCTAGAAACAGCACCTGTCACCCTTAGGCTTTTGAATACTGGCCAAGGCTCTTGCCACCCCCATAGTGCCTTTTTTAGGCAAGGCTCAAAAGACAAACCCACCGCTGTAAATAGCACAAGTAACAAAAAACTGAAGGTAATGCTATTCAATGCCAGAAGTCTAAACCCCAAAATGCACGCACTCGAGGCATTCCTCAGTATGGAGAAAATCGATATATGTGCAGTAACAGAAACCTGGTTTAAAGCTCCAGAGAGCACCCCAGCACTACTAGGCTACACCCCATACCATACATTTCAGCCACAAAACCTGGACCGAAATACAAAAGGCGGGAGAGTATCCATATTCATCAAGAATACCCACACCTACAGGTTAGTGGCACAGCACAATGCTTCAGAGATCATCCACGTGCAACTAACAACGGGCAAAACTGCTATTCAAATTATAGCTTGCTACAGATCACCCACCATGTCCCAGGACCCCCACTCCGCATTCCTGGAAACATAAAGGTCCAAACAAATACCCTGATATTGGGTGATTTCAATTACCCAAACATTAACTGGGAGAACTACTCAAATACAAACTCCCTTGCCCAACATTTCCTAGAATTTATAAAATCAAATGCTCTGCATCAACTGGTCAACATCCCCACCAGAGGTGACAACATATCGGACATGGTCATCACCAACATGGGCGACCGGTGTTCCACATTGGACGTCAACCCCTTGTTGGTTAGATCTGACCATAAACTAATCACTCTGGATATCCACATTCCGCCACCACCCCCAGTCATAGAAACCACCATGAAAAACTTTTCAAAAGCAAACTTCATGTTACTTATGACATGAGATGGGAAGTTTCAAAGCCCCCATGCTAAAGGATAACTCTGTCCAAGCTACAAAATCTTTTACTAATGCACTCTATGGGCACCTACAAGAATGCATGGAATGTGCTATCCCAAACAAAACCAAGACTCACTCCTTCAAGAAAAAGAAAACAGTCTGGTGGACCCCTGCCATTACAAGTTATACAATAGGAAACTAGGGCAGAAAAAGAGTAAAATCCCAAGAAGGGAAGAATCCCTGATCAGTATCAGCAAGAAACTACGTTCCCTCATAAAATCATCCAAGGCTAGCTTTGAAAGAAAAACTGCCATGGACTCCAAAGATAACCACAAGACATTCTTTAGCTATGTCAAGAATCTAAGTGGCAATTCTCAGATCTGCTCAGAGTTAGTGCAGAATGGCACAAAATACAGTGAACCAACCGATATCGCCAACATCCTGGCAGACAGGTTCAGTGCAAACTTCACCCCCAAAAGGGCCCATAACTATACCAGAAGAATGTAGTGCCCCTGAAATCACAGACACTCAGGTTAAAACAGCTCTCTCCAAAGCCAAAAACACAGCATCAATGGGATCGGACGGTGTCCCAGGCTGCATCCTACATGAGCTCAAAGATGAACTAACCCCTCACCTAAACACACCATTTAAACTCAGCCTCTTCACAGGCTATGTGCCCACAGAGTGGCGCACAGCAACGGTTATTCCACTCCACAAAGGTGGAGCCACAACGGACCCCAGGAACTATAGCCATATATAACCCTGACTAGCTTGGTCTGCAAAGCTATGGCGTGCATCATCATGGATCTCATTAACAGAGACATTGGGAACCTCCAAACACTGGACCCTACCCAGTTTGTCTTTGTTAAGGGCAGATCATGCCTCCTAAACCTGGTAGACTTCTTTGAGACAGTTACCAAGGGTATAGATGAGGGAAAGATAGTCCACACAGCCTACCTAGACCTCGCAAAGGCCTTCAACATCATTCCTCACTCAGGTATTATAGACAAGCTCACCAGCCTGAACATAAACCCCTACATCACGAGATGGGTTGCCAACTGGCTCACGGACAGAACCCACATGGTAAGAGTTGCGGGAGCTAGGTCTAACTCTAAACCGGTTACAAGTGAAGTTCCCCAGGGCTCAGTCCTAGGACCCCTCCTGTTTGGCATATACTTCTCAGAGGTACAGGCAAGCACAGGAGGACTATGACTGACCAAGTTCGCAGACAACTGCAAACTAGGGGCTATAACTGACTCTCCGGCTGACACAGACATCCTCCAAAAGGGTCTCACCGAGACAGATACCTGGTGTCAAAACCATGGCCTCAAGCTAAATGCCAAAAAGTGCATAGTCATCCCTTTTGGGAAAAACTAAGTACCCACAAACTATCACACAGGTGGTAGCCCCCTAAATACAGAAGATGTAATAAAGGATCTGGGGACCCAAGTAGATGGTAACCTCTCCTTTGATAATCACATTGCCAAAGTGGTTTGAAAATCCTTCTTTGTGGCCCACCTAATCACAAAAGGGTTTGCATCCAGATCGAAAGAGGTCATTGGGCCCCTCTAGGCATCACTCATCAGACCCATCATAGAGTACAATGCCCCATTAGGGATGTACCTTACAAGACACCTGCAACAACTGGGATGTACCTTACAAGACACCTGCAACAACTGGAAAGACCACAGAAGTACCTCACCAAGAGGATCACTGGCCTCAAGCAGATGCCCTATGCAGTATGACTGAAGAAACTCCAGCTGTATTGGGTTGCATACCGCCTACTCAGAGGTGATCTCTGCCAGACATACAAGGCCATGTCCAACCCAGAATTGATGGACATGCTCCACCTAAAGAAAACCATATCCCCTCAAGCCACACGCTCCAGGGATCTAAACCTCACCACAACAATAAATAGGACGTGCTGGAGGGATAGATTCATGTCCCAGAGACTTCTCATGCTCTGGAATAAGATTCCAATCTATATTAGGCAGAGCTCCTCGCTAACCCTCTTCAAGAGAGACCTTGACGAGTGGATGGAAAACAGAAAGTTTATCCCCAGGGATCACTTCAATGGCTCTGCTGGACAGAGGCACAGTGAACTAATCTAAGGGGGCGGCGAAAGCCAACACATTCCGGCTAGGCTTATAAATGCCTTTGGGCAGATAGCCTAGTACCTACCTATGAACCTCCAGCACCTTGTCCTTCTGCCACAACTTTGCCAGAACCAACTACCCCCCGCCAACAGGACTGCATCCCCACCACCAAAAGTCTAGGCTGCTTTCCCATAGCCAAGCCCAGGGCACACACACAGTGTGCCCCTCTAGCTAACAACTCCTGCTGTGGAATACCAGCTCAGTTTCTTATTTGTGCTGCAAATAAAATTAATGCAGTCTGTTCCAGTTTCTCTGGTACAGCTGAAAATCTCAGGTTTTCCCTGCATGCTCTGTCCTCTAATTCTATTATTTTTTGAAACATCTCTTCCTGAGCAGTCTCATATTCAGCCAGCCTTTTCATTGCAACCTCTGATTTTTGCAGCTTTATCATCTCATCTGAGCATCTGTTCAAAGCCTTCTCCATTTTTTTCCAGCCTTTTGTCTCCTGTGCCGATACACACTCCATCAGTGATTTATTTTAACCAGGTCTGTATCCAGTTGTCTTACATCTTCCTGTAAACAATTGGAAGGGGTCTATATTACAACATCGAACTCACAGGAGTCTGAATGTTGTAATATCGAACCCATATGTTCGAAATGCAAAAATAGCGAAGCCACGGAACACAGATTTTTTTTCCAGGGGAAAAAAATCAGTGGGCCATTTTCATGGCTATGCTATTTCCTCCACTGTGGTGCAATCTTTGAGTTGGTATAGCCCCCCCCCCCCACATTAGTTTAAGTTTAACGTGTACGTGCGTTATTTTTTGGTACCAGAACAGTGGTTTTTTTCCCTGGGAAAAAAAATCGCTGTTCTATGTTTTCATACTTTTTGGTTTTCAAACTTCCTGGTTCGATATTACATCGTTCAAACTCCTGTGAGTTCGACGATGTAATATAGACCCATTGGAAGTCATGTCTGAAGGCTGCATTGCTTTTTGCTGAACACCTGCAGAATTTTCCTCAGTCAGTGTTTCTTACTCACTTTTTGTAGCCAATTTTGTTTTCCAGGTCTTCTGTATTTCTTTATTTCTGGGATCCAGGCAGTACACTTACTAGCCAGTTACTGAAATTTATCCATAAACACAAGTCTACTGGCCTTCTCTGCTGAGTTTCTATTTTCACACTGGGAGAGCTAGAAATAAGCTGTTACTCAATGTGCAGCCATCTGGGAAGTCCTAGACAGAATGTCTTGGTGGGTAGTGAAAGCCACAATTACCAACCACCTCCCAGTTCCAGTACCAGTCATCATCCAACACCAATCCTTTGCTTTTTTCAGTAAAATGATAGATAGCTACCCAGGAAGATAAAACAGCAAAGCACCACAATGTGGTCCCTAGAATAAGAAATGAGTCGAGAATCAAGTAATATGCCACAAACAGACCACGTATATCAGAAAATACAAGTTAGAGTTAGTAAAACCATGGTTATAAATGGCAAATTGTAAAATCAAAGCAGCAGCTAAAATGAACAGTCAATGATTCGTCATAATAGCTGGGTGACAACTTTCTGGTCTTGGCATAAGCCACGACTAAAACAGAAGAAAGTAGTTCAAACAAAAGGAAAAAAAACAATGACGAGGTTAAAAATGGATACTTATCTTCAGGGTCTTGGCAGTGTCAAAAGCTACTGAACAAAACAAGCTACAAGAAAGATTCAGCAGTGTTCCAGCAGTCTTCTGAAAATGGTAAATTAAGATACTCTAAATACACTGAAAAGTGATGAATTTGCTTGGTGGAAAGAGAATGTAAACAAACCACTGGTGAAATCCAAAAGTACAGTTGTGTACACTTACCATAAATGTAGATGTTCGAGTGTATTCACTGTTGCAGACATTATATTTGGGTAATCTGCTGGCAGGTTGCCCTCAGTCGGAAAGTCTTGGTTCCTGCGTCGGTTGCGGTGTCCCTTCTTCCATGACGTCAGGTCATCAGGGGTATAAAACATGCAGCCGACACCATTACATCAGTTTTTCTTGCCCCAGATGTCAGGTGCCCCCCAAATGGGGAGCAATATATATATATATATATATATATATATATATATATATATAAGAAACACAAAAATATACCGCCAAACAAAAGCAAATACACCAAAAAGGCTTTTAAGCATAATAAAAGAAAGAAGAGGTATAGTAAAAGAAAAGCAGGGGGCTGGAGGGAGGGTAACAAGGACTGCAACAGTGAATACTCGAACATCTACATTTATGGTAAGTGTACACAACTGCACTATGTTCATCGTGTTTCACTGTTGCAGTCATTACATTTAGGTAGATTCCCAAAGCTAAGGTTGGGAGGATGGATTTATACAGCATTAGGACCAGCTATAAGGCCCTGCAAAACAGCAGTGGCAAAGCCAGCTCTGGATTTAGAGAAAATTGGTAAGTGACCATGCCTGGTGAAAGTATGAATTGAACTCCAGGTAGCAGCTTCTAGAATATCCCTGGTAGGAACACCTCTGAGAAAGGCTGCTGAAGTAGATGCAGCCCTGGTGGAATGAGATCTGATCCCCCGGGGGAGAGGTTTGCCATGGTGCTTATAGGTTCATAGGTAGGTACTGGGCTATCTGCCCGAAGGCATACATTAGCCCAGCCACGTTGTGTGGTATTCACCGCCCCTTTGGTTAGTTCCCTAGGCCCTTGATCTAGCATCTAGTACCCTTGGCCCCTATCTACTACAGCTGTTGGTATGATCCCTGGTGTGAACTTTCTTACCCATCCACACGTCAAGGTTCCTCTTGAAGAGTGATAGTGAGGGGCTCTGTCTTATGTACATCGGGACCTTGTTCCATAACAAGGGAATTCTTTGCGAAGTGAATCTATCCCTCCAGCATGTTCTATTCATTGTTGTGCTGAGGTTTATATCCCTAGAGCGTGTAGCTCAAGTAGATTTGGTTTTGCTAAGATGGAGCATGTTCAACAGCTCTGGGTTGGACATGGCTCTGTATGTTAGAGATTGCCTCTGAGAAAGTGGTATGCAACAGAGAAAAGCCTTACTTTTTTCAATCGTGCTGCATAGGGCAACTGTCTGAGGCTAGTAATCCTCTTAGTGAGGTACCTCTGTGGTCTCTCCAGCTGCTGGAGATGCCTAGCCAGGTACATTCCAATTACAGCATTGTACTCAATAATGGTTCTGATGAGGGAAGAGTAGAGGGGCACCACTACATCCTTAGATCTTGATGCGAACCCTTTCATGATCAGATGGGTCACACAGAAGGATTTTCTAACCACCTTGGCAACATGGTTATCAAAGGAAAGCTGACTATCTACTTGGGTCCCTAGATCCCTTATTACTTCTTCAGATTTCAGGAGGTTACCTCCTATGTGGTAGTTCGTGGGTATTCTGTTTTTTACAAAGGGGATTACTACGCATTTTTTTTAGCATTTAGCTTGAGACCATGGCTTTGACACCATGCATTAGTCTCATTAAGGCCCTTCTGGAGGATATCCACGTCGGCCGGAGACTCTATTATAGCACCCAGTTTGCAGTCGTCCGCAAACTTGGTCAGCCACAGCCCTTCAGTGCTTGCCTGTACTTCTGAGAAGTATATGCCAAACAGGAGGGGCCTCAGGACACAGCCCTGAGGCACACCGCTCGTTACTGGTCTGGATTCGGACATAGATCCCGCTACTCTTACTTTGTGGGAATCTGTCTGAGAGCCAGTTTGCGATCCATCTTGTGACGTAAGGGTTTATGCCCACGTTGGTGAGTTTATCAATAATACCCGAATGTGGAATGGTGTCAAATGCTTTGTCAAGGTAAGCCGTGCGTACCTCCTTTCCCTTATCTATAACCTGAGTAACTGTCTCAAAGAAGTCCATCAGGTTCAGGAGGCATGATCTGCCCTTGACGAAGCCGAACTGTGTGGGGTCAAGTGTTTGGAGGTTCCCAATCTCTCCATTTATGAGTTCCATAATGATTCGCTCCATTGCCTTACAGATCAGACTGGTCAGGCTTATTGGTCGGTAGTTCCCAGGGTCGGTTGTGGGCCCACCCTTGTGCAGCGGAACCACCGTTGCTGTGCGCCATTCTATGGGCACATTTCCTGTGGAGAGGCTGAGAATGAACAAGGTATTCAGATGCGGGGTTAATTCATTTTGCAGTTCGCGTATGACACAGCCCGGGACACCATCTGGTCCCATGGAGGCAGTGTTTTAAGCTTTAGATAGAGCCTTATTAACCAACGTATCAGTAATAATTGGAGTTACACAATCCCCTGGAATAGTAATAGGCCCTGTAGGTAATGAGGGGGGGAGAAATTTGCACTGAACCTGTCAGCCAAGATGTTGGCAATGTCAGTGAGGTCAGTGTATTTTGTTTCATTTTGTACTAGCTCAGAACAGACCTGGGCATTGCCATTTAGGTTTTTGACATAACCATAGAAGGCCTTATGGTTATCCTTGGCAACTTTCTTTTCGAAATTGGCTTTAGTTGACTTGATGAGGGCCCTCAATTTCTTACTAATGCTGATCAGGGATGATTTTTCTACTTGAGATTTGGCCTTTTTTTGTATAAGTCTCCTCCTTTTATTGTATAGTTTGCTTATGGCCGGGGTCCACCAGACTGGTTTCTTCTTGCTTGAGGAAGGAGTCTTGGTTTTATTTGGGATAGCATGGTCCATGCAATCCTGAAGATGTATATAAAGTGCCTTGGTGTAGGATTCTGCATCCTGGATATCATTATCCTTCTGCAAGGGAATAGTGAAGCTTTCCACTTCTGATGCAAGTAGTTTGAAGTTTGCTTTAGAAAGGTTTTTTACGATGGTTTCTTTGACTGGGGGAGGTGGAGGGGTGAGGATGTCCAGGGTTATCAGTTTGTGGTCTGATCTGACCAGAGAGAGAGTGATAATGGGTGTGGTACAATGGGCGCCCATATTTGTGATGACTAAATCCAATATGTTGTCCCCTCTGGTGGGAGAACATACTAGTTTGTTCAAGGGCATTTGAATTTATAAATTCTATGAACCGCTGGGCATAGGAGTTAGAACTTTGGTAGTTCGCCCAGTCTATACCAGGGTAGTTGAAATCACCCAAAATTATGGTGTTGGGTAGGACCTTTATATTTTTCAATGCCTCAAGGAATGCGGAGTGAGCATCTTGGGACATGGTGGGCGATCTATAACAGGCTACGACTTGAAATGTGGTTTTGCCTGCTGATAGTTGCGCATGGATAATCTCTGGGGCATCATGCTGTGCCACTAACCTGGAGATCTGGGTATCCTTGATGAATATGGATACACCTCTGCCCTTTGTACTGCAATCCGGTAACTGAGGCCGGAAGGTATGATATGAATTGTAACCTGGTATTGCTGGGGTGCTCTCTGGAGCCTTGAACCAGGTTTCTGTCACTGCACAAACATAGATTTTCTCCATAATGAGGAGTGCCTCGAGTACGTGCATTTTGAGGTTGAGACTTCTGGCGTTGAGTAGCATTACCCTTAGTTTTTGGTTACCTGTGCTGGTTACGGTGGTTGGTTTGTCCTTTGAGCCTTGCCTAAAAAAGGCACAATGGGGATGGCAAGAGCCTTGGCCAGTATTCGAAAGCCTAGGGCTGACATGTGCAAACCATCTCTGGCGAAACAGCGAGGCTTGTCTATCATGTCGTCCCAGACAGACAGACACTGGATCCCCTTAGAATGACACCAGAAGCTTAGCCAATTGTTGAAACTGATCATTTTATCTTTGTATTGTGGTATCATTCTAGGTGAAGGTAGTATGCTACCCAAGGTCAGGGTCATACCAGCTTGGGCTACATGATCAGAGAGCTCCTCAATGTCTCTTTTCATGTAGTCCAGGGAGGTACGTCTTAGATCATTCACACCATGTACAATGACAGCGTCATACTTGTACTTGTTCTGGAGTGACCTAAGTGGCTGTGTTATGTGGCGGATCCTAGCACCAGACAGGCAGCTGACAGTAACTTTCTCCTTGTTCAGCCTGGTGAGTGGAACATCTGTGTGCCTTACTATAGAGTCTCCTATTACTAGCGTGTTGGGTATGGTGTTTTGCCTTAGGGGCTGTCGTGAGGCACACTGCTGAGGTGAATTATGTGTTTTCTGGCTTGTGTTTGGAGGTGCAGGTTGCTTGCTTGCCTGCTTTGGAAGGCCCAGTTTCTTTTTCAGATTGGTACCTAGTGCCTCCGAAAATGTTTTTGTGTATCTATGTGTATATTTTGCCGGTGCTTGTTTTGTAGATCCATGTGTGACTGGTGATGTGATGCTAGTGTATCCCTTCTCCTCTTGACTGTCTGTTATAGTCATGGGTTGAGAGCGCTTAACCTCCAGTCTGGCTGTGTATTTGCATCTCTCACAAGTGTTTGTGTCTAGAGGTAAGAGGAGAGGGTTGTCTGTATACATGAGGCAGTTGTGACATTGCCTCAGGATGCCCAATTCCACCAGATGAACTGGAGAGTACACCTGAAGCTGACCTCTGGACATGCTTGGAAAAGTAAATTTCACTTGTCCTGCAGACAATCGAGGGTCTTATGCTATATTATAATAGTGCTGTCTAGGAGATTTGGAAAATAATAGTGCTGTCTAGGAGATTTGGACAAGTGCTGATTTGGGTTATGCAAGTGCTGCAATAAGAGCAGTTGATCTGAAGCACTTCAGTTGAGGCTTGCCTAGTTCTAAGGGAAAATTTGCAGCACAGACTTTGTGGAGCCAGGAATAGTATACCCAAGCTAACCGACGCTGCTCTGTGCGCAAGACCGCGGCAAAGAGAGTTGCAGGGTTTTAAAAGAAAGAGCAAGGAGTTTGGAATTGACCCAAAATGACTAATAAAACTACAGTTTCTAGGCAGTAACCACTCCTACAGGGACAGGCAGGCTGCTCAGTGTTAACCACTGCCACTGGTGAACACAGAGACTTCCCTTTAGCCCAAGTAAGCATTGGCCTCCAAGAAACTTACAAACAGTTCAGAACAGCAACTCTGTAACTGAACTTTTTTTAAATTATAGAAAGTGGGAAAATAGCAAGATTTTTTTTGTTTTTTTGTTTTTGTTTAAGGATAGCAGAGACACAGGTAGCAAAATAGTAAGAACAGTGCAATAAATGACCCCAACACGTGTGTGCTAGGTCAGAGGCAGGTAAAATGCAATTTTAAGAAAAAACGATTTTAAATTAACTGCAACACAAAAAATGCAATAAACAGGCTCTAGGTATGTTCTAAATACTGTTTATAACACATATATCAACTTTTGCAAGCAAGAAAGTGCCAAAAAGTAGGCGGCAATGCAGTTTTTCTAAGAAATAAAACAGAAGACAATACTTAAAATCTCAAAAGTGGCTCCTTTCCCCTCTCAGCGTTTTCTCCTCTTGGTAGGTGCTTCAGCAACAACTATCAAGCCTGGAAAGACGCCAAAAAGTACAGTTTTGTACCTACCATAAATGTAGATGTTCGAGTGCTAATACAGCTGCAGTAATCACAGATGGGTTCTCTGCCGTCAGGCGGTCCCTCGGTCGGCCGAATTCCAAAGTCTAGGTCCGGCGTCGGTTGTTGTCGCTTTCTTTCCTGACATCAGTGCGACAGGGGTATATAAGACACAGCCGACGCCATATTCTTCAGTCTTTCTTGCCCCAGATGTCAGGTGCCCCCAGAAGGAAGGCAATACATAAATTATATATATATATATATATATATACATATAGTCAAGCAATGCAATATAATCAAAAATCAGTAGTTGCAAGCAAATACACCATAGAAGGATAACCCAATCAGGTTGTATGAGGAGGTGTTAGCCACTAGGCCTTTACCAAGAGGGGAAGGAGGGAGGGAAACCTGTACTGCAGCTGCATTAGCACTCGAACATCTACATTTATGGTAGGTACAAAACTGTACTATGTTCATCGTGCATACAGCTGCAGTAATCACAGATGGGTAGAATCCCAAAAGCTACGCACAGGGTGGTAGGCACTAGTTGGAACAGGTATGAGCCAGAGTGTCCTGCAACATAGCAGTGGCAAAGCCTGCTCTAGTTTTGGAATATAAAGGCAGGTGGTAGTGTTTTGTGAAGGTATGCACAGAACTCCAAGTGGCTGCCTCCAAAATGTCTTTGGTAGGGACTCCTCTGAGGAAGGCTGTAGAGGTAGCTGTGGCCCTGGTGGAATGGGATCTGATGCCTGAAGGGACAGATTTTCCATGATAGGAGTAACAAAACCGTATGCAGTGGCCTATCCATTTGGAAATTGTCTGTTTGGTAACTGGCTTCCCTTGAGCTCCTACAGCACAGGACACAAAAAGTTGTTCTGATTTCCTGAAAGGCTTTGTTCTGTCCAAATAATAACGTAGCTGTCTATGGATGTCTAAGGAGTGTAGCAGCCTTTCCCCTTTGTTTTGAGGATTGGGGTAAAAGGTAGGTAAGTGTATGGCTTGATTTAAAGCTACCCTGGATACCACTTTAGGCATAAATGACGGATTGGTACGAAGGGAAACCCTGTCCTGATGGAAGATGAGAAAGGGCTGCACAGCCATGAGGGCTTGTAGTTCCGAAACCCTACGAGCTGAGGTAATGGCCAGAAGGAAGGCTGTTTTCCAGGACAAATATTGCAAATCTGTTGAGGCAGCTGGTTCAAAGGGAGGCAATGTTAATTTTTCTAGAATGTAATTAAGATCCCAGGCTGGTATTGGTTGTTTCCTTGGTGGTCTTATGCTCTTAGCCCCTCTGAGGAACGGTCTTAAGAGTGGGTGAGAGAATAAGGGTGGATCCGTGTTGAATTCTGCAGAAATGGCTGAGGCATGGATTTTTTATGGAGGAAAAAGAAAGTCCACTGTTCAGCAGCTCAGCTAGATACTGTAATACCTGAGGCAAATTCAGTTTTCTAGGGTCCTGGCCTTTTTTCTCATTCCAAGAGCAAAACCGTTTCCATTTTACAGAGTAAGCCTTTCTAGTAGATGGCCTTCTGGCCTCCAAAATGACATCCTGCACCTCTTTGGGGAGTAGGGTCTGTTGTGGTGGTAAGGAATTTTCCATGCAGCGAGATTGAGTGTTTTCAGCTGACTGTGAAGAGTTTTGTAGTTGTGCTGAGTCAGCAGAAGAGGCATTAGAGGTAGAGATCAGGGAGGAGTATGTGTTAGGCTCCTCAGGAGAGGGTACCAGTGTTGTCTTGGCCAGTCTGGAGCAATCAGTATCATCTTCGGTCTGTCTGCTCTTGCTTTCAAGAGTACCTTGGGCAGAAGAGGCAGAGGTGGGAAGGCGTAAACTGTCCATGCTGTCCAAATGAACGAAAGGGCGTCCACTCTCCAGGCCTTTGGATGAAAGGTCCTTGAACAGAACATTTCCAATTGATGATTCCTGTGGGAGGTGAAGAGATCTATGTCTGGCCTCCCCCATGCTTGGATTATCATTGTAAACACTTGAGGATGCAACTTCCATTCGTGTGGATCTGTCATATTTCTGCTTAGATTGTCTGCCAGCGTGTTTTCCAAACCTGGCAAGTACTGTGCCTGAAGTTCGATTTGCCATTCCAGAGCCAAGTTCCAAAGTGTCATGGCTAGTCTGCACAGGGGGTATGAATGTGTTCCTCCTTGTTTGTTTATGTACCACATTACTGTGGTGTTGTCTGTTCTTATCAATAATTGTCCTGGATGCAGAAGGTCCTTGAAAGCTGTAATTGCATTTATCACTGCTAGCATTTCATTCTGATTGATGTGAAGGTGCTTTTCCTTTTGGGACCATTTGCCCTGAATGCACCTGTCTGTCATGTGCGCCCCCCAGGCATAGTCTGAGGCGTCTGTCGTGATGATTTGCTTGAGGCTTGCAGAATGGGAGACCTGTGTTTGTTTGACATGCTTGGGCCCACCATAGAAATTCCTTTTGCAAACATGGAATTATTGGTATTGTTTCCAAATTGTGGCTGTGTTGAGACCATAGGTTTTTTAGGTACCATTGAAGTTTCCTCATATGCAACTTTGCACATGGGATTAAAAGAATGCAAGATGCCATGAAGCCCAGAGCCTGCAGGATTTTCCTTGCAGTAAGCCTGGTACAATTTGCTGGTATTTTGAAGTACTGAGTTAGTTGCCCTTGTTTTTATGGCGTAAGATAGGCCATCTGGATGTTTGTGTCCAAGTTGGCACCCAGGAAAGTTATTTTCTGTGATGGTGTTAGCCTGGATTTCTCATTGTTGACTGTGTATCCCAGGGAATTCAGTAACCGTGTTACATAAGCCAGATGCTCCAGAAGTATGTGCTTGCTGTCCGCTTGGATCAGGCAGTCATCCAAATAAGGGTAAATTTGTATCCCTTGAAGTCTGCAGTAGGCAATTACTGATGCCAGGCATTTCGTGAATACTCTGGGTGCAGTAGATAAGCCAAAGGGCAATGCAGAGAATTGATAGTGAATTGAACCTGCAAGAAATCTGAGGTATCTTCTGCAGCTTTGTCTGATTGGGACATGCAGGTATGCCGCCTTGAGGTCCAATGTTACCAGCCAAAACTCCTTGCCCAGCATGGGAAGAAGCTGCTATAATGTGAGCATCTTGAATTTTGGTACTAGTAAGAATGTGTTTAGGATGGATAAGTCCAAAATGGGTCTCCAGTCGGTCCCTTTCCTTGGTACCAGAAATAGCCTGGAATAAAAACCTTGATCTTGTTCGTGAGTTGGTACCTCTTGAATAGCTTTCATGTCTATGAGCTTTGAAATTTGAAGTTGTGCCTCTGCCCTTTGATTGTGTGGCAGGTTTGGCATGCCTCTCATTTTTGGAAGAGTGTGAAAATGAAATCTGTAGCCTCTGTTTATAACGTCCAGGATCCATTTGTCTGTTGTGACAATATGCCAATTTCTTGTAAATAATGCCAGCTTTCCTCCCAAGGGTGCTGCCAGCTGAGACTTGTTTGGCATGGAATGGAGGAAGTCATTGGGTTTGTTTCCTGTATTGTTGTGCACTGTCTTCGCCACCTCTTGGTGCTGGAGTTTGCCATTGCTTGCCTCTATATGATCCTTGTGATTGTCCTCTGCCCCTTGTGCGCCTGTATCTACCTCTTTGGGGCTTGTCCGTGGCTGGAAAGGACCAGCTTTTAGAAGGCCAATTTCTGCTAAAATGTGGTGGTTGAACCTGTAGAAAAGCTTTGACAGTTTGCATAGATTTGGCTTTTTCTTCCATTTTCCGTAGTATCTCCTCAGCATCAGTACCAAATAGCACATCCTTTTGTAAAGGAGCATCTAGTAGTTTAGCTTTCACATGATCAGGCAAGAATTGTTCCCTAAGCCAGGCATGTCTACGAATGACTGTTCCTGTAACAGCAGCTCTACTTGAGGCCTCTAGGGCATCATAGCCACATTGTAAGGTGTGTTTACCCACTTGTTCTGCACTATGCATCATATCCTGCAACTCCTTCAAATCTGGTTGTTCAGGTTGAGACATTTTATTTCTTAATTGTGATAACAGAAACTGCTGATATTTAAGCATATGAAACTGTCAATTTAAGGCCCTCATGGCTAGGGTGGCCGAGGTATATACCTTTTTTCCCCACCTTTCTAAGGATCTTGACTCTCTTTCGGAAGGTAGTGGATAGGCCTTCATTCCCTTGGGACCTTGTGAAATGGTTTCAGGGTCAGCATTATGGCTTTTGTAAAGAAAATGGTGCGAGTTAGGAACTCTGTAGTACCTATCAGGCTTGACTGGGGCAGGAGGCAGGGAATCCGGATTAAGGCAACCCTCCGCATAAACATCATCAAGTATATCCAAAACAGGAGGTATCGCCAGAGGTCTGTGTTGAGGTAACAAAAGAAATTCCCTAAGTCTTTTCTTGGAATCAGAAAAGTCTTGGCCTTCCCAATGGAAGTGTTCCCTCAAGGTGTGCAAGGTTTCCCCAAAAGAAAAATCCTCTGGAGGAGATACAGAAGAAATGGACTGCTCTGCATCAGAGTCTTCAAAAGGAGAGTAAGAATGTTCCTCTACATCAGAATTTTCTGAAAAAATGGAGCCCTGATCAGAAGAGGGAGAATCTTCCTCCACTCTGGGTCTCTTGTCTGGAGGGGGTTGGGAACCCCTGATAAGAGTAATTAAATCCTCAGCCATTTTAAGCATCTGCTTTTTAGGCATGGGGCCTGGGGATGGGCCCTGTGCAACAGGCCTCTTGGGATGCCTGGCTGATTTGGACTTAGAAAAGGCCTTAATGGAAAAGGAAGATAAGGGTCTAAAGACACCATGGGTGGAAGTGGACCTGTCCACATTAGGAGGCTCAACGCTCACAGTGGCTTCAGTGGTTGTAGTCTGGGTATGGGCCAAGGTACCTGCGGTCTCGGTTACAGAAGACACTGCCAAAGAAGTGTCGTCGGTAGTCCAGGACTGCATAGGCGTCTCGCTGAGAACCGGACCACGTGTAGCCGATTTTGCCGTGGTGTCGGTGGAGACCGCGTACCTTGCGTGTCGGTCCTTGTCCTTGCGTTTTTTGGACAAAACGGTAGTCGGAGTCTCCGACGACATTTTATAATCAAAGGCTTTACCAAAAAGGTGTTGGGCGAACTCCACCCGACGCTTAATAGTGCGTTTATTGAAAGTAGCGCAAAAGCGACAGCCTGAGACGTCGTGGTCTGGGCCTAAACAAGGTATGCAGAGGGAATGGAAATCCTTATGCGGTATTTGCTTCCCACAAGAAATACAATTATTAACTTTTTCTGACATCGGTCTGAGGCAAGAAAAGTTTCCCCAACGGGGTACTTAGCTTTAAAGAAGACTTCGGTTGCCAATTTTTCGTAAATTCAGGAGCTGGCCGACCGGCACTTGCGAACGGCTTCTGCTTCAGGCACCGCGCGGCAAAAAAGACTGAAGAATATGGAGTCGGCTGTGTCTTATATACCCCTGTCGCACTGAAGTCAGGAAAGAAAGTGACAACAACCGACGCCGGACCTAGACTTTGGAATTCGGCCGACCGAGGGACCGCCTGATGGCAGAGAACCCATCTGTGATTTTTGCAGCTGTATGCATGATGAACATCCACTCGGCTGCAGAATGGCGCAAGAAAGTCTGCAGAGGGGGTAGGAATGTGTACCCCCTGCTTGTTTATGTACCACATAATTGTGTTGTTCGTCTTTGTTCTGGATGACGGTAGCCCTTGGAGGCTGTCACTGCATTCTGTAGAGCTAGCATTTCTTTTTGATTGATATGAAGGTGCATTTGATTTGGGCTCCATTTGCCCTGAAAGCAGATGAGCCCCCCATGCATAGTCTGATGCGTCTGTATGAATGGCAGTCCCTCATTTTGGTGGCAGGCTTCTGCCCACCATAGGAACTCTAGGCGCAGGCAAGGTATGATAGGAATCATTGTTTCCAGGCTATGACAATGTTAATTCCATAAACTTTTTAAGTACCACTGAAGTTTCCTCATATGCAGTCTTGCATATGGAATTAGAAGAATGCATATGGCCATGAACCCCAAGGCTTGCGGTATTTGTCTTGCAGATAGCAGGGTTTTTGTGGCCACCTGTTTGAAGTAAGTCACCAAATAAATTTGCTTTTCTGGCGTAAGGAAAGCCATCTGGGTAGTTGTATTCAAGCTTGCACCCAGGAATGTAATTTTTTGAGAGGATACCAGTTGAGATTACTTTTCGTTTATGGTGTACCCTAGACAGGTTAGAAGTCTTTTTACAAACGTTAGATGTTTTAGAAGCATGGCCTGGTATTCTGCCTGAATTAGACAATCGTCCAGGTATGGATATATTTAAATATTTCTTTGCCTGCAAACTGCAATTACTGGAGCCAGGCACTTTGTGAATACCCTTGGCGCAGTAGACAAGCCAAAGGGCAGTGCAGAGAACTGATAATGCATGCAGCCTGCTTTGAAGCGTAGAAATCTTCTGCAAGATTCCCTGATTGGGATATGCAGGTAAGCCTCTTTTTAAGTCGAGAGTTGCCAACCAGGCATCCTTGCCTACATTGGCAGTAATTGGTGAAGAGTCAGCATCTTGAATTTTGGAATGCCCAGAAAGGTGTTTAGAGGAGACAGGTCCAGAATTGGACGCCATAATTTGCCTTTTCTGGGTACCAGGAAAAGTCGGGAATAGAAACCTTGTCCCTTTTCCTCTTCTGGTACTAGTTGAATAGCCCCCATGTTTAGGAGGAAAAGTACTTGTTTCTGATCCTCTGCCCACTGATTTGGGGGCAGGTCTGGCCATCCGTTTGGAGTTGGCAGCGTGTAGAAATGAAATCTGTATCCCTGGGACACTATATTTAAAACCCATTTGTCCTGGGTTATAAGTTGCCAGTTTCTTGAATGAAGAGTCGGTTTTCCCTCCAAAGGGGCGGATAAGAGGTAAGTGCTTGGTAATTTCAAAGGGAAGTCATTGAGAATGTTTACCATAGGGTGGTGCCTTGTTGTTTCCAGATTTGGAAGTGGACGCACCTCATTGCTTAGTTCTGTAAGTCCCTTGGGACTGAAACCTGGTGGTTTTGGAATGTCTGTTTGGCCGTAGTGGCTCTGGAAGGAGCTGGAAAGGACCAATTCTTAGGATGCCAATGCCTACTAAATCTAGAAGGTTGCATTTGTAAGAAATCTTTCACAGTTTGCATAGATTAAGCTTTATCTTCCATCTTTTTTAGAACTTCTTCAGCCTTATTGTCAAATAAGCGATCCTGCTGTAAAGGAGCATCCAAAAGTTTTGCTTTAACATGTTTAGGCAGAGATTGCTCCTTAAGCCAAGCATGCCTTCTAAGCACAGACCCAGTAACAGCAGCCCTACAAAAGGCCTCTAAGGAATCAAAACCACATTGCAAAGTATGTTTGCCAACTTGTTCAGCTGAATGCAATAAATCATGCATGTCTTTATTCTCCACACAGTCAGAAATCAACAAAATTTTCTGTTTAAGCAGTCCCATGATATGCTGTTGATATTTTAGCATATGGAATTGACAGTTTAAAGCCCTGATTGCTAAGGCTGCAGAAGTATAAACCTTTTTAACCCATCTATCCAGCACCCTGGAGTCTCCATCAGAAGGGATAGGATTTTTAGCAGTAGAAGCCTTAATGCCCTTGGGCTCCTGAGAAATGGTTTCAGGGTCCGCAACAGGATTTTTGAAAAGGAATTTGTGGGACTCAGGAACCCTGTAGTACCGGTCTGATTTGCTAGGGGCTGGATGCAAGGAATCAGAGGCCATACTGGATTCTGAAAACACATCAAAAACAATATCTAGTACAGGAGGTATAGCCAAAGGTCTACGTTGAGGAAGGAGGAGGAAATCCCTAAGCCTCTTTTTGGACTCACAGAAAGCCTGACTTTCCCAGTGGAAATGCTCCCTTAAGGTATGCAAAGTTTCCCCAAAAGAGAAATCCTCTGGTGGAGAAGCAGAGGGAATGGAATCCTCTGCATCAAAGTCCTCATAAGTAGGTATGGACAAATCCAGATCATTAGAAGAGTCAGAAGAAACAGAGTCCTGTTCAGAAGATTCATAGTCAAATTCAATCCTAGGCCTTCTTGGCGGGGGGGGGGTTTGACTACTCCTGATTAGAGTAATTAAATCTTCAGCCATTTTGATCATCTGTTTTTGGGCATAGGGGCCTGACCATGTGGCCTGGGTGTCAGTTTTTTAGACATAGATCGAGATTTACGCCTTAGCAGTGTAGTTGGAGTCGGTTCAATATGCAAGTCTGTAGGCCTGAATACACCCTCAGAAGCCAGTGCCTGCTCAACGGCTCCGAACTCATCCAAGGTAGAGACATCCGTGGATTCCATATATGAAGCATCTCGCAGCACACCGGACTCAGAATGGGTCTCAGTAGAGCCCTGCGAATCAGAAGTAGCGGGTATCAGGGGCCGCGAAAGCGCCTCACTGAGTACAGGCAAACTGGCGACTGGCTTAGGAGAAGCGTCGTCGGCAGTTTTGGACATCAAAGGCCTGTCTCTGCCTTTTTCTTTGTGTTTTTTCGGTATTCCGGTAGTCAGATGCCTAACAGACATAATTTCTGGATAATTAAACCGAAAACCGAAATATTTTGAAGCAAAAATTTACCTACAACGGATCGTGCGCTGATTAAAAAAAAGCACAAAACCGACAGCAAGGTACGTCGTGGTCAGGGCCTAGGCAAGGTATACAGTACAAATGAAAATCCTTATGAGGCTTATGAGGCATTTGCTTCCCACACGTAATGCAATTATTAACTTTTACTGACATCGGTATGGAGCAAGAAAAAGTTTTCCCAACGGGGTACTTAGCTTTAAGTTAAAGACTTCGGTTCTGAAATTGTAAAACGAAAATTTCAGGAATCGGCCGACTGGCACTTGCAAACTGCTTCTGCTTCGGGCACCGTGTGGCAAGAAAGACTGATGTAATGGCGGCAGCTGCATGCTTTATACCCCTGATGACCTGACGTCATGGAAGAAGGGACAGCAACCGACGCAGGACCCAAGACTTTGTTAATCAGGTCGACTGAGGGCAACCTGCCAGCAGATTACACAAATGTAATGACTACAACAGTGAAACACGATGAACTTCAGGCAAAACTGTATCGATTAAAAGAGTGGAAAAATGTTAAAAAAGTATTCAGGATCTAATCAACCTGCATGCAAGTTAAAAACAGCTCTGTGAGTTGATAGTCAGTAAAACCTGTTGAATTAGCAGGTAGGCTATGCAGACTGGTAGCAGACTGGATAAATGACAGGAAAGTAATGCCGTTTGCAAAAATTCATATACTGCTGTCCCCAAGTTTTCTGCTCTTCACTACAAAAAAATTAAGCAAATGCCTGTGGAAACTAACAGCAGCAACATATACAAAATCACAACTCTCAAACAGAATAATAAATAGGAAGGGAGGGAAGGCTTAAGACTGTAGGTGAAGAAAAGCTGTAAAGTTGTCACAAAGACATTCAGCTGATCCATACGTAATGCTTCCACTACTCACTGCCAGCTACACATCCAAACAGCAGTGGAATCAGCAAGTAAATAAAACAATGTAGTCCAAATACAAACCCAAGCCACAGGAAGAAACCAGAAGAGCTGAATAAGCAGGCAAAGTTTAGCTACCAAGCACTAGCAGCAAAGGACAGAGGCAGAACACCAGGAAACCACAGGAGACAAGTACAGCTTCACAAACTGCCATTATTCCAGTGAACCAAGAAAAACACAAGAACAAGGAGCAAAAGTGCAAAAGGCAATCAGCCGACACTGCTAAACACAGGAAAAAAATACTTACTCACACCAATGCAAAAATGCAGACTAAGGAGAAATACAGCTAGACAGATAAATGCTGCCATGTTGCCTGAAGCAATCACTGAAAACCCACATGGGTACAGGGAGAACATGCAAACTCCATAAGAGGGCACCCCCAGCTGAGATTTGAGATGAAGAAAGTACAGTTTTGTACCTACCATAAATGTAGATGTCCGATAGGTATGCATCTGCAGTCATAACATATGGGTTGTCCTGCCTCAGGCAACCCTTCGGTCAGCCGGATTCCAAAGTCTGGGTCTGGCCTCTGCTGATGTCGCACTTTCCCCGACGTCAGAGCTTCTGGGGTATAAAGGCATCAGCCGACGCCATTTTCCTCAGTGTTTCTTGCCCCAGATGCCAGGTGCCCTCTAGGAAGGCTAAATTTGGACAAATGCTGAAAAGTTCCAAACAGTAGCAAATTATATACATATATATATATATACAAATAAACAAATACACCATAATAGATTCCACCAGCTAGCTGAAAGAGGGGTAAGCACCCTAGGAATACCAGAGAGGGGGAAGGAGGGTGGATAATCCTGACTGCAGATGCATACCTATCGGACATCTACATTTATGGCAGGTACAAAACTGTACTATGTCCTTCAAGGATGCATCTGCAGTCATAACATATGGGTAGAATACCATAGCCAAACTGGGGGAGGAGGTACTAAGAGAAGGATGGTGTAGTTAAGATCCCCTGCAGAACTGCAGTTGCAAACCCTGCTCGGGATCTGGAGTATAAAGGTAGATTGTAATGCTTGGCAAATGTATGCACGGAGCTCCAAGTAGCAGCTTCTAAAATGTCCTTGGTAGCCACCCCTCGTAGGAAAGCTGTAGTGGTGGCTGTGGCCCTTGTGGAATGAGGCCTGATATTTTCAGGAGCTGTCTTTCCATGAAAGGAGTAGCAAAACCGAATGCAATTTCCTATCCATTTTGAAATTGTCTGTTTGGAAATTGCTCTTCCTTGCACCCCAGTTGTTGCATATGCTACAAAAAGTTGGTCAGTTTTTCTGTTGGTTTTAGTTCTGTCCAGATAGTAGCGTAGTTGTCTGTGTATATCCAAGGTGTGCAAAAGTTTTTCTCCTTTGTTCTGTGGGTTAGGGAAGAAAGTAGGCAAATGAATAGCTTGGTTCAAGGATACCCTGGATACCACCTTTGGCATGAAAGTAGGATTGGTTCTCAGTGACACTCTATCCTGGTGGAAAATAAGAAAAGGCTGCACTGCCATTAATGCCTGTAACTCGGATACTCTTCTTGCTGAAGTGATTGCCAGAAGAAAAGCAGTTTTCCAAGATAAAAACTGTAGGTCTGCTGATGCTGCTGGTTCTAAAGGAGGTAGTGTCAATTTTTCCAGCACAAAATTGAGATCCCATGCAGGTAGAGGGGGTCTCCTTGGAGGTTTAACATTTTTGATCCCTCTCAAAAATTGTCTAAGCAGAGGGTGAAAGAAGATAGGTGGATCCATATTGTATTCTGCTGAAATTGCTGAAGCATGAATCTTAATGGAAGAATAAGACAGGCCATTGTGGAACAATTCTGCTAAGTACTCTAGGATGTGTGCTAGGTTTGCCACTGTGACATCTGTGCCCTTTGATGTGCTCCAAATGAGAAATCTCTTCCATTTAGCTGAGTATGTCTTCCTTGTGGAAGGTCTGCGAGCCTCCAGGATAATGTCCTTCACCCTCTGAGATAAAACAGTTTGGTTTGGTTTTAAGGAATTTTCCAGGCAGTTAGTTGCAATGTTTTCAAGTTTGGATGCAGGGTCTTGAAATTGTTCTGCGTTAGAAGAAGAGGCCATAGGGGAAGAGGCCATGAGTTCGCCTGAGACATGCTTCTCAGTTGCGGATACCAGTGTTGTCTTGGCCAGTCCGGAGCTATTAGTATCACCTTTGGCTGTTCCTCCCTGATCTTCAGTAGAACCTTGTACATCAATGGGAGAGGTGGAAAGGCATATACTGTTAGGGCATTCCAACTGAAAGAGAGAGAGTCCACCCTCCAGGCTTGTGGGTGGTATGTCCTTGAGCAGAATTTCTTCAGTTGGTGGTTGAGTGGGGAGGCGAACAGATCTATCTCCGGCATTCCCCATTTCTTTGTTATGAATTTGAAGATGTCTGGATGCAGCATCCATTCATGTGCATCCGTGGTAGTTCTGCTTAAGCTGTCTGCTAGTGAATTTTATTTTCCTGGTATGAATTTGGCCTGCAGCTGGATATTGAGATTCAGGCATAAGTTCCACAGATTCACTGCCATCTGGCATAGAGGGTAAGAATGTGTGCCTCCTTGTTTGTTTATGTACCACATGACCATGGTGTTGTCTGTCCTTATTAACAGATGTCCTTGCTGGAGGAATGGTTTGAATGCCTCGATTGCATGCCTCACTGCCAGCATTTCCTTTTGGTTTATGTGCATGCTTAGATGCCCTTGAAGCCATAGGCCTTGGATGCATTTGTCCTCCATGTGTGCTCCCCATCCTCGGTCTGAGGCGTCCGTGGTGATGGTCTGCCTTGTTTTTGGTTTGTTGAAAGGCAACCCTCTGTTGGACTGGCAGGCCTGAGCACACCACAGGAATTCCTTTGGAAGGCATGGAATGATTGGTATCATGGTTTCTAGACTGTGACTGTGTTGAGACCATACATTCCTTAGGTACCATTGCAATTTTCTCATATGCAGCCTGGCATGTGGGATCAAGATTACGCAGGATGCCATGTAACCCAGGGCCTGCAGGACTTTCCTTGCAGTAAGCTGAGTTTGTCTTGTCAAAATCATGAAATAATCTGGAAGTTGTTTTTGTTTTTCTTCTGTGAGAAAAGCCATCTGAGTGATTGTGTCCAGATCCGCACCCAAAAAGGTTATCCTTTGGGATGGCACTAGTCTTGACTTTTGGATGTTGACCGTGTATCCCAAGGCCTGTAGCAGGTGTATGACATAGGCCAAGTCCTTTAACAATTTTTTCTTGTTGTCCGCTTGTATTAGGCAGTCGTCCAGGTATGGATAAATTTGAATTCCCTGAAGTCTGCAATGTACAATTACTGATGCCAGGCATTTCGTGAATACTCTGGGCGCAGTAGATAAGCCAAAGGGCAATGCTGAGAATTGATAATGCTCTGATCCTGCAAGAAATCTGAGGTGTCTTCTGCAATCTGGTCGGTTAGGGACGTGCAGGTATGCCTCCTTGAGATCTAGAGTCACCAGCCAAGACTCCTTGCCCAGCATGGGAAGAAGTTGCTGTAGGGTCAGCGTTTTGAATTTTGGCACAATGAGATAAGTGTTGAGCGCGGACAGGTCGAGAATAGGCCTCCACTGGTTTTCTTTTCTTGGTACCAGGAATAATCTGGAGTAAAATCCTTGGCCTTGTTCTATAGATGGTACCCTTTCTATAGCTTTCATCTGAAGTAAATTGCTGATTTGTCTTAAAAGCCTCTACCTTCTGGTTTGGTGGAAGGTTTGGCATTCCGCCCCTTTTTGGCAAAGTGTGGAAGTAAAACCTGTATCCTTTGTCTATTGTTTACAATGTCCATGTATCCTTTGTAATGCAATGCCAGTTTTTCGAGAATAAAGCCAGCTTTCCGCCCAAGGGAGCTTCCAGCTGATCCCTGGTAGGCGGAATCAGAGTCAAGTCATTGGGTCTGTCCTGTGGTAGTGGTTGTAGTTGTAGCTGTGGCACTACTCCTCTGGTTGGCAGGCTGCCACTGACGGCCCCTGTAGGCACCCTTTGATTGACCTCTGCCTCTAGGGCGTCTGTTCCTGCCCCTCTGTGCTCTGGAGGTGTCTGGAAAGGACCAATTCTTTGTAGGCCAGTTTCTGCTGAACCTCGGAGGTTGGACCTGCAGGAATTCCTTACTGTTTGCACAGATTTTGCTTTTTCTTCCACCTTCTTTAGAGTCTCCTGTGCAGGGGAGCCAAATAAATTTTGTTTCTCCATTGGAGTATCGAGGAGTTTAGCCTTGACATGGTCTGGCAAAGATTGCTCCTTCAGCCAGGCATGCCTACGAATTACTGCCCCAGTCATAGCTGATCTAAATGAAGCCTCCAGTGCATCATAGCCACATTTTAAGAAATAATTACTGACCTGCTGAGAGTTGTGTACCAAATCCTGAAGGGATTTACGGTCTAAAGGTTCAGGAGAAGAAAGCTTCTTATTCAGCTGATCTAACAAAAATTCTTGGTACTGTATCATATGGAATTGACAGTTTAATGCCCTGGCAGAAAGAGTAGCAGATGTATAAACCTTTTTTCCCCATCTCTCTAATGCTCTAGACTCTCTTTCAGAGGGTAGGGGATTTTTGGCAGTAGCAGCTGCAACCCCTTTAGGGCCCTGAGAAATAGTTTCTGGGTCTGCAGCATGGGCTTTATACAGGTGGAAGTGAGAATTCGGGACCCTGTAATATCTGTCAGGTTTGGCAGGGGCCGGGGGAAGAGAATCAGGTGCAGTACTGACATCATTGTACACATCATCAATTACAGTTAGAACAGGTGGTATGGCTAAGGGCCTATGCTGGGGCAAATGCAAAAAGGTCCTTAATCTTTTTCTAGAATAGACCCTGCCATTGAAAGTGCTCCCTCATGGAGTGTAAAGTCTCCCCAAAGGAAAATTCTTCAGGTGGGGAGGCCGAAGGAATAGAATCTTCTGCATCTGAATCCTCATAAGGCGAGTAGGCCCCTTCCTGATGGTCTGACAAATCAGATCCATCCGTGGAGTAATCTGAGGAGAGAGGTTCAGAGGGATCAGTCCTGGGCCTTTTGTCTGGAGGAGGTTGGGAGGCCATGTCTGGGTGAGGTTGGGAACCCCTAATTAAGGATATAAGGTTCTCAGCAAGACTGAGAATCTGAGAACTAGAGGAAGGCCTCTGGGAAGTAGATTTGGCAGGCAAAGTTTTTGAAATGTTGGCAGCTTTAGCCCTGGAGAAGGCCTTAATAGACATATAAGCTGGGGGCCTAGCTGCCCCACGTGCAGGGGTAGAAATGTCCACAAGTATGGTGGACAATTCTTGAGCACTAGCTTCGGTAGGGAGTTCTGAAGCCGACTCAGCCGGGGCCTCTCTGGCCTCGGTGGTCGGAGGTATGGTTTCGGTAGTAGCAGTAACCGTGGACTCGGTTTCAGCCGAAACCGAGACACTCGAGGTAGACCTAGCCGTGGTTTCAGCCGAAACCGCGGGCCGCGAGTGTCGGTCCTTTTCCTTGCGTTTTTTGACCATATGCAAAGTCGGAGTCTCCGACGGCATTTTATAAGCAAAAGCGGTTCCAAAAAATTCCTCTGCAAACTCCGACCGACGTCTAAGAGTCTGTCGGTTGAAGGAGGCACAGGCTAAACAAGCTGATACGTCGTGGTCTGGGCCTAAGCAAGGAAGGCAGTAAGAATGGAAATCCTTATGAGGTATTTGTTTCCCACAAGTTAAACAATTATTTACTTTGTCTGACATCGGCTGAGGCAAGAAAGAGTCTAGCGGGTACTTAGCTTTTTTCGAAGTCTTTGGTAGCTGAAATCTCTGGATCTGACCGACCGGCACTTGCGAACAGCTTCTGCTTCGGGCACCGCGCGGCAAGAAAGACTGAGGAAAATGGCGTTGGCTGATGCCTTTATACCCCAGAAGCTCTGACGTCGGGGAAAGTGCGACATCAGCCGAGGCCAGACCCAGACTTTGGAATCCGGCCGACCGAAGGGCTGCCTGAGGCAGGACAACCCATATGTTATGACTGCAGATGCATCCTTGAAGGACATCCTAAGTGCTGTTACGCAGCAACACTAACCACTAACTACTGCTGAACTAAAACATTACTATTCAACAAAAAATGTTAACGTTCTTATAAAGTAAAACAGTTTTTTACACATTTAATAAACATACACGAATAACACTAAAGTGTTGTGAGTGTAAAGGTTGTTCAGTATCATATACAAACAAATATTTTTTTTGGTGAGCAAAAACAGATATAATGCAACTTTTCCACATTTCCTAATAATTACTGTGAATAATTTAAAATCTCAACACGAAAGGAGGGTATTATTAATGCAAAATTGTTTATCATGTACGTGTATACAAATAAATATACGTACATAACCCTTTTCATCCAGTGATTGCCTGAACAAAAACCATTACCAAAGAAAAGAAATTTTGCCTTAGCTTTTAGCTCTGTTTTTTTTCCTGTATCCTTTTTCAGCACATCTTAACTGACCAAATGTGCACTGTAATACCTGCAGTGGAATTAACTATATTAAGACAGGGGTCTGGGGGCTGCTAGGCCCACAAAAGCCATGAGGTTTCCAGATGCTCTGAGATGTGTTTTAGTGGGGTTTTTTTTTAAACCAACCTTTGTCCAATCACTGCCTGAACAAAAATCATGATCAAAGAAAGAAATTTTACTCTTCAACTTTGCATTTTCCTGCTTCCTTTCAGCACTGACTAACCAAGAGTACACTTTAATAAGTGGAAAAAATGTATTAAGCACTGAATGCATTTTAGAGGGTTTTTTTATTTCATCCAGAGATGTTCTGAATGAAAACTGGGATTAACTCATTCCCTCCACTGGAACTCTTTTGAGTTTGTACTTTAACTCCCAGGGGGGCACAGTCTGAGCCTTTTAAACAAAGTGAAATTATTGCCTCACAGTTTAAACAAATGTTCATACTCTTGGACCATAAGTGTTACTAGAAAATGGTAAATGGTAAACAGTTCAGCACAAAGACACCTTTTCAGTAACTGCCTTCATCTATATCTAGGTCTTTAAACTGGATTTTATAAGACAGGATAACTCCAGTAAATATGATTGTTGTACTACTGTATAACAGCTACTAACATGCACACTGCCCAAGCAGAACTTTCTTCGTACTACTTTGAGCTTTCATATGAGGCTAAGCAGCTGTATCTGTATCACTTAACTGCTAAAATATTTACAGAAATACGAAAATTATTACAATACAAATAATAATCAATATCCCTATCTGCACTAGACAGAGGTAAAATATCAGTACAATTGTATTTGTCATCATGTAAGCTTTAAGATAAAAATCTTTTAATGCGTTGTATGTAGCAAACTTTTGGACTTAATGCAAACGCAAACAAGAAATATTTAATGTCTATAGGCACTAGTAGGATGTAAATGCAGAAATGTTATTAAGTACCATGATTAAGTTATAGTAAGGCAAGTGAACTGGCTTTCAAGTACTTTTGGTTTGAATGAGACAAAGTAAACCACACAGCTAGAACAATAAATGTGATTAAGACCAAAGCCTGATCAACATTGTCAGTGTTAACTAGTTACATAATCAGAAATGCTCATGTATTCATTCTCTGACTACCCACTTAATCAAAACCTTAGCTGTAGAAAAACTGGAGCTAGTCCACACTCACAAGGTGCAAAGAGGAGGAAGTAATGGGGCGCCAGGAGGATACAGGAATGCACAGCATACTTACACCAATGGACAATTTGGAGGAACATCAATATATGCAAAGCATGTCTTTGGGATATGGGTGGAAACAAAAGCAGCTAGTAAACCCTATGTGAACAAAGGCAGAAGAATACTTCATCAGAGAACCAAATTAGACAGCTATGTGCTCTGAAGCAGCACTGCTAGTCCCTGCATCACTGGGTCACCTATTTTTTTTCTGTTTGTGTGCCTCCAGCTGGCCATCAGCTGCCAATACATCACTGTACCTTTAGTGTCCCCAGTACTAACATTGAGTGTTGGAACCACACCAATGACAGACTGAGAAAGGGAAGTGGGGCAGATCAGCCTACAACATCAATTATGCTTGTCTTGCATGCCAGTGGACTTTTTAGCATGCCCTAACAAGGTAGAGCTAGTGATGCCTCACACATCACAGCACAAATCAGTCATCTCTGCCCCCTCAACTGCCAAAGTTAACAGCAATCTGCTCTGTAATTACGGCCCCCTCACCAGGAATGCATCCTTATCACATGAAAACCCATTTCTTTCAGAGTAGGTGAGCTGGCAAAGCTGCTACTTTTCACCCATCACTCCTAGTCTTATCCTGCTTGAGCTGGTTGTCGATCATAGGAGATTTAGGTCACAGACAGGGCTCCATCCTTCTATGCCTCAGCCAGCGGCCACTCCATTTTGTAAAAGTCTTAACATTTTGCATATATGGAAGGTTTTACTTGAAATGTTATAATGACTTAATACTATTAAGCTACATTCTGAAGACAGTAGTAAACCATGCTTTGCCATGTCAGTGTCCTGACTCAGTACTATAGCTTTACACACACCATCTGATAGACTGAACTGCACTTTATTCTAAAATATGCTTGAACTATATTATACAGGTCATCACCTAATTAACAGGGAGAGTCATATACAAGATGAAACAGATAAAATGTCATGGTACCAAAAAGGTTTGATGTACTTCTAATATTTTCATAGGGCCTGATTCAAAAGATTTGCTCTATAAGCATCCACTTACACTAAGAGAAGGCTGACAGCAAGTCTTTTGGAATCTGGCCCATAGTGTCCTCACACTGTATTGTTCTTTGCATGTTTTCAGAAAAGTACTGCAATTTCTCTGAATAATTTGGTGAGCAGCCTCCTATTATCTACTTGCAATCACAAAAAACAAGGGATCACTTTTAAGATATCCAGCCTCTGAAGAAAAGCCATCTCACTATAGTGGTTCATTCTGGATGACTTACAAACTACTGCACTGGTATAAGTGAACTGGATGCTAACCTAGGAGTTTCACATGACCCTCCTGCTCACTACTCTGCCTTCATACTATACTTCCTCTATCATGATATAATATGCCCTGCTCAGTTCTGGCAGCTGTTCATCCTGACTGCTCCATCTTCTCAGTTCTAATTGCACATTTTAGCAAAACATTAGTATTAAATTAGTGCCTTTCTTCTAGCACTGGATTCGGCAATGCTTCTTCACTAGTCTAAGCAACAGAGTCTCTTAGCTGGACACTCGTTTCCTCTTGCCTTCATCCTGTCACTCCCAAATTAGCTTTACCAAACTGTCTTCTGCCTTCCTGCACTTCCGGAATCTGTTCTCATTGATCTGCTCTGCAATTGGATTTTCTATGGCTTCTGCTCTGATGCATGCTGTGGGACAGACGAAATGAGAGCATCCTACCACCCCATCTCAATCACCTGCAGCTTCCTCAACTGCTCTGCCTTCACTGCCCAGGTTTGTATACCACAGAGCAGCACTGGTTGTTTTGTACACCTTACTCTTGTTCACTGACATTTTTCTTTCACATACCACCCAGGAAACTCAGTACAATTTGGTTGCAGAACCTCATATTATAGGTTTGATCTCCTCATTCAGACTTCCACCATCAACCAGCCCTCCCAGACACTCGAAGCTGTTAACCCATTCTATTTTCCCTTCTATCTCAATTCTCAGCTACTTCTGATTTCCCCCAATTATTGCATTATAACAGTCTTACCTGTACTCAGTTTCATCCTGGGCACCTTCAGGTTTGCATTCCATTCCACTACCATCTGCTGAAGTTCTTGTTCAGAGCCTGTATGCAATGCCGCACTGTCTGCATACAGCAACTTTGTTGAGCTGTCCCAGCCAACCTGTTTGCTAATGTAGTCCATAACAAGTATGAACAGTAATGGGCTCAGAGTTGAACCATGATGCACACCCACTCCCACTGGGAACTCCATTATGAGACTTTTTTGGATCTTGTCATATGCTTTCTCCAAGTCTAACAATGCCTAGTTGGACCCCTTTCTTATCTCAGCTTCTTTCCTACTGTTTATCTCACTGCAAACATCGGGCTGGTTGTGTTGCATCTTGATATGAATCTGAGCTGATAATTCCCCATCTTACTTTACTGCAAGAGTGTCAGATCTTTCAAACCACACACTTCTACGAGAGTTATCTTTAAATCCAGATACCTCTGCTAGAGTGTCAGCAAGTTGCACAGACTTCTTTAACATTCTACCAATCTTTTCTCACTACAGTAAACCTGTATTACTTGCTACAGCTACACAGCCACAAGAAATGACTGGTGTCTTTCACTGATTTATTGACAGGAATAATTCTAATGCTGCCTACTACAGGAAAGATACATGTAATGCCTCCTACAACAGATGGTCTGAATAATGACCCCTGTAACATGGAAAACTTATATTCCCTGCAGTGTAACAAGCAGGGGCGGCTCGTGGTATCGGACTGCCAGACTGCAGCCCTCCCACCTTAAAAAAAGAAAAGAAAAATCTGTAAAACTAAAAAACAAACGAAAAAAAAAAACTAGACTGCAGTCCGGATAGAGAAACACAGGTTCTCAGCAGTCATTGCTGCAAATGCACCCAGGAATCAGTGCAGGGACGACCGCACAGAAGAGGAGGTCCGGACTGCTTCGGCTGCAGGCAGATCCAATCAGGACTGAGAGAGGTGAGCTGCTCTCGCGGGACTTTCGTTGTGCGGGCTCATTCAGGAGGTAGGTGTAGCAGGTTTTGGTCGCTGGCTGGAATGCTCCGTGTCACGGGTGGATTTTGCTGCTTCAGGTCGCTGGATTGTTCGGGTGGTATCAGGTAAGTGAGTTGCTTCCTGACTGGAGGTTAGGTCGTTTTGCTGCTGGTGTTGCAGGTCGGAGCAAATGGTGGTGGATAGAGACTCAGGCTTGAACCCTGTACCTTGGATGCAGGTGGCAAGGACCTGAATTCCCTATCTAAAAAAAACTTGCAGAGTTTTGCCTCATATTTGTTCTGTTCCTCATAAAATCTGTGGTTTCTGTATCTACATTTTTCCTTACAAAGTCTGTAGTGTAGTGGTGCACTGGTAGCATTGTTGCCTAACAGCTACAGGTTCTCTGGTTTGATTCTTGGCTGGGGTGCCTTCTGTGTGGTGTCTGCATGTTCTCTTTACTTGCAAAGATGTGAATGGCATTTCTCTCTACTCTGCTGAAAATTGTCTTTTGTTCCAAGTCAGACTAGTTTCCTGGTTAAAAGTTTAAAAAATAGGCATTTGAATTTCAGACTTCATATTCTTCAGAAAGTACATGGTAACACAAAATTGTTTTAGCAGTTGTCTAAGTTTATAACATGGATATTTGAAATTTGTCCCTATTTTTGGGACTGTATTTCCCCATTATTGGCTTTGTCCAGGTATTTGTGCTAAGGTTGAGAGTTATCTATGGTGAGAACTGTATTCATTGAATGTTTGGGGGCTGTATTCCCTCCCCATTACTGGCTTTGTCCACATGTTTTTTGCTAAGAGGTTGAGAGCTATAGTGAGAACTGAATTCACTGAATGTTTGGGGGCTGTATTCCCCCCCATTATTGGCTTTGTTCAGGTGTTTTGTGCCAAGAGGTTGACAGCTATGCTGAGAACTGAATTCACTAAATGGTAGCCATTTAAGTTTATCTTCCTCTCTTTTACAAAACAGCTGATCTGGCATAGTGGTATGTTTCTCTGACCGTTTTGCACAGGGTCCCCTGGGTTAAAGACGTGGCAGTGAAATGTATGGTGGTAACACAGCATTTTATTCTAGCAATTTTCCAACATTATACAAGCAATGTTTAAAATGTGTCCCTGGTTGCCCCCACCCCAAATAAATTTTGGCTTTTTCCACATTTCTTGTGCTGCAAAGTTCAGAGATACAACTGCGTGTCGAGTAGATTTTACAAGGAGCTGAGAGCTGCAGGGGAACAAAACTTTAGTTCTGCTTATTCTGAGTCTGCTTGCATTAATAGCACAACAGGTAGTATACTTGCTTTTGAAGCAGAAGGCTGTGAGTTCTACTCCCACAGTAGATAGATGCATTGCTGATACTGTACTGTGTTGTAAAGTGGGTGGATGCTGCAGTCTTTTCGGCAAAGATACCTAGAGTAGTAACTATGAACCTGTTATCCGTTTGCCATAGAGTCCCTATTGCAATATTACTAGCTTATTTTTATTTTTTTTTAATGCATGCAACATAGGCAATTTATTCCTTAAGGGCAACAGGCACTTTATTTGTAGATGAATAAACAGTGACATATAAAGTTGTTTGCTAGCAGCAACCTCTTCATTGTTACAGATTTCTTTAATGTGGAATTATTTAGATGACTTTTACTACTTCAGAGATTGTGCATATTTACTGATACTAGTGGACTGTAGAAGGTTGAGTAGACTTTTATGATTGAAATGTTCTGAATTGGGTAGTTTTGTCATTGGTGCATGCATTTTGTTTTATTGTTTACTGGAAAAATGTTCAAAACAATAAATTTAAAATGCCGTCTAACAACTGTATTGTATTGTACAAGGAATATAATTTAGTAGATCAGGAAGGTGTATCAAAGAGCACATGTATGTTTCATGTGCAAGGGGCCTATGATTTGAAAACAGCCCAAAGTTAATCTTTATCTGCCACTGGCAAAATGTATTTTCTTTGAATGTGGGTTTCAATGCTGTTTCATTGAATGTGCGTTTCAAGGGCAGAGAAGTTTTTAATGCTAAGCCTGTTTTCATTGTGAGACTGCGTTGCTTTGTTTAGCAGATATCTTAGTGTTTGTGCTGTAAAATGCAAAATAAAACTTTCAAATGAAATCCAGATCATCGTAGAAGTAAAGCAGTATGCACATTAGTGTTTATGGTAAATGGAGTGATATAGCCAAGTAATGGATCACTGGAATGGCTGCAGGGGGGGAGGGCTCCATTCGACCATGATTTTGTGAGGGGGAAGGGCGGCAAACTCAAAGACAGCCCCAGCTGAACTATACCTCCCAACTGTCCAGATTTTCACAGAATGAATAGATTTTTGCTTCTTATTTTTGGTTTGTTCCTCATAATATTTATGGTTTTCTGGAAAATCATTTAGGAATTAAGTCACTAATGACACTGAGTTTCAGACTTCATAACCATCAGAAAAATGCATGCTGACTAAGACCTGTTCTATCAACTGTCTCAGTTTATACAAGGCGAGTGCAAAGTAAAAACAGCTGATGTAGTCCCAAGCACAAAATAACGCCACAACAATGCGTACGTTTTCGACTCGATACATACAAGTCTTCTTCAGAATCAAAACACAAATCTTTGTTCATGTAATGCCTTATACATTACCACCACCAGTTCAAAATAAATTAATTAACCAATGAAATCTTCTCCAATGTTAATTAACCTAATTAAACAATGAAAATACATTCCTTAGTTAAACCAACACAATTCCTATATTTATTTAACTTGTTTATAATAAATAACAAGATAAAAAAAAATTTTGATGTTAAAGTATATAAATGTATACAATAAAATATACTTAGAGCTGCCAAGCTTTGAAACTTTGTAAATTTTGCGAACTTACCACAAGAGGGCACTATTGGATAATACTCAACACATATTTTTTAGTATGAACTAAAATATGTTTTAATTAAAGTATAAATGGTATTTAAAGTATATTTTATTGTATACATTTATATACTTTAACATCAAACAATTTTTTTAACTTGTTATTTATTATAAACAAGTTAAATAAATACAGGAATTGTGTTGGTTTAACCAACTAAGGAATGTATTTTCATTGTTTAATTAGGTTAATTAACATTGGAGAAGATTTCATTGGTTAATTAATTTATTTTGAAGTGGTGGTGATATATAAGGCATTACATGAACAAAGATTTGTGTTTTGATTTCTGAAGAAGACTTGTATGTATTGAGTCGAAAACGTACGCATTGTTGTGGCGTTATTTTGTGCTTGGGACTACATCAGCTGTTTTCACTTTGCACTCGCTTTGAATAAAGGAGTATTTTTTTTACATATTTTGGTTTACCCTTCATTTGGATTTCCAGGGCAGGCAAATCTTTTTGGTTTTGGTCTCGTTCGAGCCTGCTTACCATTGCTACTCAGTTTATACAAGAGCAATTTTTAGTACTGTTTATGTTCCCCCAATATATTTGGCCTTGTCCAGATTTATTGCATCAACAGGTTGAGAGGTACATACAAATAAATTGCTTTATAGAATTAGGCATAGCCAAACCTCTCAACTTTCCCCGAATTTGGCTCAAAATGTTGCTCTTCCCCTAATAATCCCTCCGCAAAATAGCAATTTTGGAAGAAAACATGGAGGGTTTACAATTTAGAAATAACTGTAATAATCAGAGTTATAGATCACTTTTATTTCAGAAATGCATGTAGATTTTTTTATTTTATATTTTTGCATCACATTTTTGGTCCATTTTTCATAAAATTGTGTTTTTGGCAAATTAGTGGTAAATCATTAAAGACTGAAGTTAGAAAATAATGAGAGACGTTTGAGTTTCAGATTTCATAACCTTCAGAAAACCCGTACTAATAGAAGACCTACTATTCTGTTATCTTTCTAAGTTTATAAGAGCAATATTTAAAAATTGTCCTTATTTTTGGGCCTTTGCCCCACTTCTATGTATGGCTTTACTCTGATGGTGAGGTATGACAAATGTGTCGGGGCCATCAGACAGCCAGAGACATTTCAAATTGTGACATACTTGTTGCACCCTACTCCCCCATGTAGTGACTCAGGATGTGTCCAAGCAAGGCTAGGAGCAGTTGTGCAGGGTATCCCCCCATGCAGTGTAAATGTGCAGGGTATCCCCCATCCAAGGTAGACACAAGTACTACAGTGGCTTTTCATCTGTTCTTGATTTTGCAGAATGGTCTGGTTTCTGTCATTTTTGTACAGTTGATTTATGCTTATTACTAAGTGCCTGTTGCTCTGTGTTTTAAGTAGCAATGCTTTAATGACCATCAGGTAAGCTTGTCTGAGATCATAACATGCAAGTAAGCTTTAATAAGCCTACTGTTAAAGAATTGCCAACACTGAAGCCTTTCTGTTGTTGCCATGCAGAGAATACTTAACTAGATAATGTATAAGCATTGGGTATTGAAATGCATATGACAGTATTTGTAATAAAGGACAGGATTACATTATTTTAAGAAGCTAATTACACTTGTTGGATACTTCCGGTGATCTCTGAGGGCTTTGCCCATAAACTAAACAGAATGCCATTCATGTGTGGTCCATAACCTGTACAGTAATCCTTTAAGCAATGTATCTTGAGCTTGTTTGATTTTCATTTTTTACTTTTGATCATGTTTTCCCCATGAAACAAGTAGATAGTTGTCAGGCAGCAGGTCTTTTTTGGATAAACATTTTTACAAGTGGGGGTATCACAGAGATTGCTACTTTCAGCATGTTACTTGGTACTTTAATAAAGCTGAATATAAATTATAATGCAGTGCAAGGAGAAGCGGTTTGAGCTGAGTGCTGCATGTTTTTCTTATACTTGATTTTGACTGGCATTCCAGTAATGTATTTAAAAAGTAATTTATTTTTTCATGCCTCACAACCTTTGTTTCCATCTAGATATTAAGTAAGCTGTCAAGCAGCCAATGCATTGAAATATTTTTATTCTTTTACACTTCATTTGTCTTGATTGGACTCTCATAATAAGGGTTTGGCACCCAGGGTAGCATTTTTAATTAATGTTTAGTTTTTGTGGTTTTGAGCATAGCCCCTCCCCTTTCTAGTTGTCTGCACCTCTTCCCATTGACCCCACCCATTCGGCTATCTCCTGCAGCCCCCCCTTGATTTGAAGGCACCAGCCACCACTGGTAACAAGCACACCTATAAAATAAGGTTTTGTTACTTCAGCTAATAAGCATAATCCTGTGAATGATAAACATTACTATGAACACCGCTTCCCACAAATAAGTTGACTACCAAACAAACACACACAAAAAAATTAAATTGCAACACAGACCAAGGAGGTAGTCCCCTCTCTTATTAGAAAAGATGTTCAACCAAATCCTAGTCCCCTCAAGTGATGCTAAACATAAATAATAGCATTAGATCTTCTACTGATAAAACCCTGAACTGACACCAAACAAAACAAAGTTCTACATATGAATGTCTGCAGTGTTAGAAAAAATATTTTTCTATGTTTTTTGCTCCTTGGGCCTGCCAACTATCAAGCCTTTGACAAACACTCACTCATCCACCACAGTCATTTGCATCTCCCATCATCCCACAGGGCAAATGTCTTTCCAGAGTAGATTAGCCTTACACTTACTTGCGCTTGGATGTCTGGGTGTTGGCAGCAAGAGCATATCAGGTGAGAGACGTCATGCAAGCAGCCAAGAAGGGAGACTTGGTTCCTTCTTCCACCACATAAATCTTCATTTCTGCTTTTCCACATTCATTTTATCACAACTGTGAGAAAGGTCTAGCTCCACCTCTTATAGACCATGACCATCAACATTACATGACTATGCCCACCCCAGAGAATGGCATGGCAGCCCTGGCAATCCAAGCCGTACTATCTCTTGGTGACAGGAGAGATTTACAGTACTAATCCCATTTTGGGGGCTCAATATGCACACTTGGATCAATATGAATGCCTACAAAAATGCCTTTCATCTCATGCATACACCTCCTATACCTCATGACAGCTACGGTGAATGGCTTGGTAGGATCCTAGCACATCCTCAGGCAATGGTGCTCCATTCCACCCACTTTTGCCTCTGATGGATGTCAGCGATTCAGTGGACAGAATAGCCTTCTTCCTTTCAAAATGGGCAAGACAGTGTTTCCTTCTCATTCTTACCCTCCCTTGCTAGCACCTCCAGCACCAAGATTGCTAAATGGTCTCAGATATTCTAGGTCACATTCAAGGCTGCAATAGAACTGGCATATTAGAAGGCAAACTAATGAAACAGAAGCACTTTTCTCTAATTTCAGACCCAGTGTTCATTGTATGATTGAATCGCAGCTTGAAGGTGTAAGGAATAAAACATTATGCAATTCATGAGAAAAGACAGGAGTAGAAGAGAGCACAAATGTCAGTATCTAGACAACTTTTTAAGACATATGTTAGGAAATTTTTCTTTATTAAGGAGACGACAGACCTACTGAATGAGTGAATCTGTTGTGGAAAAAATGACAGTAAATCCATTTAAAAGTGCTGGGGCAAATTCACAGCATGCTTTGTTTAAGGGATAAGGCAGATATAATTTATGTATTTGTTTCTCTTAGACCGGGATAAGTCCAACTGGGTAAAACCGATCTTCAGTGGAAGCCCAAGAAGAAAAGCTCCACATTTAATTTATGTGTGATGCACACTTATAATTGCAGGGTAAAAACATCTATACATAAGCTTATTTACATGATTTTTTAGATATTTTTTTTACATAATGGCTACAGAGAAAAGATGCATCTCGGGAGTTTTGGAGGTTAGTAATAATTTACAGATAGACAAGTAGTAATGTAGCTTAAAAAAGTACAGTTTTGTACCTACCATAAATGTAGATGTTCGAGGATCCACATTGCTGCAGTCCTAACTATTGGGTAGTCCGCTGTCCAGTCGGCCCAAATACCAAAGTATATGGCTGACGTCGGTCAGGGCGCATTAGACTGACGTCAGTACGTCAGGGTACTAATGCGCATGACCGACGTCATATCCTCAGTCTTTTCTTGCCCCAGATGTCAGAAGACCCTGAAAAGATAAAGCCAAAAACAAAACTCCCAAAATACCTGCACCAAAAAATATATATACAATATATACACAATTAGCAGAATATAACCTCACCTACACAACCACCCCTAAACACAGAGGGGAAGGAGGGAGGGTAAATTGGACTGCAGCAATGTGGATCCTCGAACATCTACATTTATGGTAGGTACAAAACTGTACTATGTTCTTCATTCCACATTGCTGCAGTCCTAACTATTGGGTAGAATCCCAAAGCAGAGGTAAGGGAGGCTGGCAAATCATAAGGAAGCAGGGACTGACAACATGCCTTGCAAAATAGCTGTGGCAAAACCAGCCCTAGACTTAGAGTACAGAGGAAGGTGATAATGCTTAGAGAAAGTATGCACTGAACTCCAAGTAGCTGCCTCCAAAATATCCTTAGTTGCCACCCCCCTTAGAAATGCTGTGGAAGTGGCAGTAGCCCTAGTGGAATGAGGCCTAATCCCAGCTGGAATCTCCTTGCCACGATGGGAATAACAAAATGTAATGCAACACCCAATCCACCTAGAAATAGTTTGTTTTGACACAGGCTTGCCCTTTGAAGTCAAAGCAAAAGAAACAAACAACTGCTGAGACTGCCTAAAATCCTTAGTCCTGCTCAAATAATAACGCAATAGCCTGTGTACATCTAAAGTGTGCAAAATCTTTTCCCCTTTATTTTGGGGATCTGCATAAAAGGTAGGCAAATGAATAGTTTGGTTTAAAGCCACACTAGAAACCACCTTAGGCATAAAGGAAGGATTAGTACGTAAAGATACCCTATCCTTATGAAAAATCAAAAAAGGCTCCACTGCCATAAGGGCCTGCAACTCAGAAACCCTTCTTGCAGAAGTAATGGCCAACAAAAAAGCAGTCTTCCATGACAAGTATTTCAATTCAGCAGTAGCCGCAGGCTCAAAAGGTTGTAGAGTAAGTTTCTCCAACACAAAATTGAGATCCCAAGCAGGAGTAGGAGCTCTACGTGGGGGTCTTATATTCTTTGCCCCTCTAAGAAATTGCTTGAACAAAGGATGCGAAAACAATGGTGGGTCACAATCATAGTGAGCTGAAATAGCTGCAGCATGAATCTTAATGGAAGAGAAAGACAAACCTTTGTCCAGTAACTCAGTAAGATATTGAAGAGCCACACTCAAATTTGGCTCAGTAATCTCCAAATTGTTTGCTGCACTCCAAAACAAAAATCTCTTCCATTTTTCTGCGTACACTTTTCTTGTACTAGGTCTTCTGGCTTCCATAATCACATTTAAAACTTGTTGAGGAAGCTGAGACCTGCTGTCCTTCAAAGCAGAATATGCCAGGCTGTTAGATGTAGAGAGTGAAGCTTGACATTGAGCAGATGACCGTCCCTCTGAGACAACAGGTGTGGAATCAAGGGTAAAGGCCATGGAGGCTTCCTTACCAGACTCCTTAGTAATGGGTACCAATGCTGCTGAGGCCAATCTGGAGCTATTAAAATCATCCTTGGCTTGTCTTGTCTGACCTTTAGAAGCACCTTTGGAAGAAGAGGCAGAGGTGGAAAGGCGTACACATGAAGATTTTTCCAACTGAAAGAAAGAGCATCCACTTTCCAAGCTGTGTGATGAAATCCTTTCGTGCAAAACTTTGGCAGCTGGTGGTTTAGTGGAGAAGCGAACAGATCTATGTCTGGAGTTCCCCATGACACTGTCAATTTTTGAAATACATGAAGATCCAGTTTCCACTCGTGGGGATCCATGACTTGTCTGCTTAATACATCTGCTAAGGAGTTCTGTGCTCCCGGCAGAAACCTTGCCTGAAGAGTTAGTTGCAGACTGAGCGCAGTCTCCCATAAAATCATTGCTTGTCTGCACAATGGGTAAGAATGTGTTCCCCCTTGTTTGTTGATGTACCACATGACAGTTGTGTTGTCTGTTAGAATCAACACCTGCCCTGGAAGAAGTAACTCCTTGAAAGCCATTAATGCAAACTGAACTGCTAACATCTCTTTCATGTTGATATGTAGATGCTGTAGTCTGGCAGGCCACTTGTCTTGTATCCACTTTCCATTTAGATGAGCTCCCCAAGCAACATCTGAGGCATCTGTCGTTAGAATCTGACTTGCCTCTGGCCGGGTCACAGAGAGTTCCTTGTTTAGGTGACATTCCTGAGCCCACCACAAAAATTCCTTTTGAATGCAAGGTATTATTTGAATGACAGTGTCCAAATCCTGGCAGTGCTGTGTCCACAGATTTTGAGATACCATTGTAGCTTCCTCATATGCAGTTTGGCATTGGGAAGCACCAGAATACAAGATGCCATGAACCCTAAGGCTTGAAGGACTGTCCTTGCAGTCAGCCCGGACTGAAGAGATAGATGATGGAAGTAACTGGAAAGATTCTTTTGTTTGTCCGGGGTTAAAAAGGCCATCTGGGCTGCTGTATTCAGTCTCACACCCAGAAAGCACATGTCTTGAGAGGGTACTAGACTGGACTTTATTTCGTTCACAGAATACCCTAGGCATCTTAGCACTGCTATGACATATTCCAGATGCTGTAGAAGATCCTCTTTTTCTTGAGCCAGAATCAGGCAGTCGTCCAAGTAAGGATAGATTTGGATTCCTTTTAGCCTGAAGTAAGCTATCACTGGAGCCAGAACCTTTGTGAATACTCTGGGCAGTAGATAAGCCAAAGGGCAATGCAGAGAACTGATAATGAGAATTTCCAGCTCGAAACGCAGATACTTCCTGCAACTTAGTCTGATTGGCACATGAAGGTAAGCTTCCTTGAGATCTAAAGTTACCATCCAGTGATCTTTGCCCAACAGAGGTAAAAGCTGTTGTAACGTCAACATTTTGAACTTGGGAATGTCCAGATAAGTGTTGAGGATAGATAAATCCAGAATTGGTCTCCACGTGTTCCCCTTCTTTGGTACTAGGAACAGGCGAGAATAAAATCCTAGACCCCTTTCCGGCACAGGAACTGACTGAATGGCCCCTATTTGGAGCAACAGAGAAATTTGCTTGTGAGCCTCTGTCCTTTGAAGAGGAGGAATGTCTGGCATGCCTTTGAAAGGAGGCAAGGTATGGAAATAAAACCTGTAACCGTGGTGAATAATATCCAGAACCCATCTGTCTTGGGTAATTAAATCCCAATTTTCTTTGAAAAGAGACAGCCTTCCTCCCAAAGGTGCTGCCAGGCGAGAATGTACTGGCAGCTGAAAAGGTAGGTCATTGGGTCTGCTTACGAAAGGACTGACCCCTGCCCTCACCCGAAGTCTGAGCAGGGGAACCCCCTGTCCTAGGCCTAAAAGAACCCTGAGCTCTGCCCCTACCACGTCTAGACCTACCCCTAGACTGGGAATCATAAGCAGGATAAGTCCATCCCTTAGTAGGCCAATTTCTACTAAACTTCGGAGGCTGCACCTGTAAAAAATCTTTAACAGTTTGCATAGACTTAGCCTTGTCCTCCATTTTCTTCAAAACTGCTTCCACAGGCGAACCAAACAACACATCAGACTGTAAAGGAGCATCCAAAATCCTTGTCTTAACATGCTCAGCTAAATTCTGATCTCTCAGCCAGGCGTGCCTACGAAGAACAGAACCAGTGGCAGCCACCCTGGAGGAGGCCTGCACAGCATCAAAACCACACTGCAAAGAATGTTTACCTACCTGTTCAGACACATGAACTAAATCCTGCAACTCTTTACACTCAATACCTTCAGCCAGAGCATCCACCTTAGATTTCAACTGTGAAAGAAGGTAATTCTGATATTTTAACATGTGAAACTGACAATTCAACGCCCTCATGGCTAAAGTGGAAGAAGTATACACTTTCTTTCCCCATCTATCCAAAGCCCTTGCCTCTTTATCTGGAGGGACAGGATTTTTAACAACTGAAGCCTTCACACCTTTAGGCCCCTGAGAGACAGTTTCTGGGTCTGCCCTAGGACTCTTAAAAAGATACTTATGAGCTTCAGGCACCCTATAATACCTATCCGGTTTAACTGGGGCAGGAGGCAAAGAATCAGGATTCAGGGAAGCCTCAGCAAACACATCCTCCACCACATTCAAAACAGGAGGTATAGCTAAAGGCCTATGCTGGGGTAAAAACAAGAATTCCCTAAGCCTTTTCCTGGAATCAGAGAAATCTTGACCTTCCCATTTAAAATGCTCCCTCATGGAATGCAGAGTCTCTGAAAATGAAAAATCCTCAGGAGGAGAAGCAGAAGGAGTAGAATCATCCACATCAGAATCAGAATAAGGGGGGTACTCCTGCAAGTCTTCAGCCGAAGACTCTGAAGCCTCCGAGCATTGCTCAAAACTCTCAAACTCAGGTTCCACCCTAGGCCTCTTATCAGGAGGGGGCATAGAACCCCTAATCATAGTAATCAAATCCTCTGCCATTTTAAGCATATGTTTCTTAGGCAAAGACCCTGAAGTACTAGGAGAAACCCCCACAGAAGCTAAACTTGGCCTGCCCCTCAAAGAAGCCTTGGAAACTGAAGGAGAGGCTCTAACCACCTTAGGAAGAGAGGGAAGAACAGCCACCTGAGAAGCCCCCTCAGCCTGGCCTACTTCCTGAGAGGATACATCCTGTAACAGTAAAGTCTCTTCCTGAGACTCCAAAGAGACACCTGGCAAAACCTCTGGCTCCACTGAGCCTTCCAAAGAACCGACGTCTGGGACTGTCGGTTCCTCCACCCTAGGCTTTGCTGCTTTATCTTTGCGTTTTTTAGCCGAAGCGCCGGAGCATCCGATGGCATTTTATAATTACAACGCTTCCCAAACACTAACCTGGCACAGTCTAACCTTCTCTTAATAGTGCGTTTGTTAAATCTAGCACAAGAGCGCATCCAACAACGCCGTGCTCAGGCCCTAAACAAGGTATACACAAAGTATGGTAATCCCTATGAGGTATCTGTTTCCCACAAGAAATACAGTTATTCACTTTTTCTGACATCCGGTTAAATACTGAGGCAAGAAAAAACCAAAATATTCCCCAACGGGGTACTTAGCCAACTTTGATTCGGTCTGAAACTCTGATTTCAGAAACTTTCAGAACGCCAACCTGCACTCGCAAAATTGCTTCTGCATCGGACCATGCGGCAAAAAAGACTGAGGATATGACGTCGGTCATGCGCATTAGTACCCTGACGTACTGACGTCAGTCTAATGTGCCCTGACCGACGTCAGCCATATACTTTGGTATTCGGGCCGACTGGACAGCGGACTACCCAATAGTTAGGACTGCAGCAATGTGGAATGAAGAACATCTGATGACGAGAGATGTGAAAGGAGAAATTATGGAAATGAGCAGGAAGTTAAATGGACAGAGGAGGAACAGTAGTTGGTGGTGGGATGTGAGAGGAGGAGACGGAGGAAGTGTTTAGGAAATTACTGCAATATGAGGAGGAGCGATAATATACAAAAGACTGGACATAAGAAAAATTAGCTGCAGAAACAAAAGTAATTGTAAATTGGCTTATTTGCTGGCTATGGAAAGCACCTCAACTAACATTTAAAAATGGAACAACAGTGTCAAGTTCTGTAACTAATACACAACTAGAGTTATTTTCCTTTTCTGTATTAATGCTTATTATCTACTGCCTGCTTAATGTAAAGTGTCTCTCAATTCTACAAATCTAACTACAAATTAACTGTTGCATTCTATAACATTTGTTCAGTTTAATTCTGATAATGTCTGTGTACCCTTCCAGGCAATATTCATATACATTCTTACACTATTTCTATTGTTCTCCATCTGACTTGCTAGTACACATTCATTATAATATTTTCTCTGAATTTCTCTAGATCCTCTCTAAACTCTACATCTTTTTCAATCACCCTGTGGCAGATTCTGCTGGCAGAAGCCCACCCCCAACATCATGAGCATTACATGCAGTCCTGTCAAAACAGAAATTCACACAAATTGTGAAAAGGATTTATAGATTATATATATATGACATATATACATACACACACACACACACACACACACACACACACACACACACACACACACACACACACACACACACACACTTTTTTACACTTGAACTTGCTTGGTCAACTAACATTCTACTGGTCACTATCCTAACCCAATCATTCCTTCTGTCTCTAGCAGCAGCATTCAACATCACCCTTGTTAACCCACATTTATGGTCAGACTTTGGAGACAACAGTAAATGCAGGCTCAGAGTTTTCAATTATGACCTTAACCCTTCCCTGATGTGCTTTCATGCATAAGCAATGACCTGCTACTCCCCTCCCGGTATATGTATGTATATATATATATATATATATATATATGTATGTGTGTGTGTGTATATCACTTCCACATTCAGACTCTAAAAGTCAATGCATAAGCATGGTTCAGCAGATCCAAGGCCATTTTCTTAGTCCAAGTGGTGCATGCCATACATTCTAATCTCCACTATATGGCAACGATACACTGGGTTGGGCAAGCCAGCATGTTAGTGACTCATTCTAATCATTCTTCACCAGCTCATCCAGTGTTCAGGTTGCCAAATGATCCTCAAGTGTCTGCATCATCAGGCCTTTATATCTTAGTGCTACACAGACCACCAATTCTGCGACAAAGACATCTCTTTGTAGCTTTTTTAATGAAAGACTAACACATCACTTTCAAAGCTTGAAATATCGTGAAACCCTTACATTCGTCCTCACAGAAAGCATTGAGGGAATTTTGCTCTACAAAGAAGAGTAGGTTTTCTAGTAAAACCTATCCAGTGTACAGAATTCTTCCTCTGGACAAATGGGGAGCAAGGCACTGTGGAGATAGCAGAAATGACACGTGGCCGACCTAAAGATTATTTTCCTTGAGTAACTGAATAGGTAGGGGACAGCTGTACATACAAATCTTCATTTTTCAAGAACAGACGGATGGTTGTTGGATGTTTTCTGTTTCAATTAACTGTATACCACACGACAGGCTCCAAGGAAAAGAACTCCACATTTCTTAGTACAGATAAGTATTTAACATTTCCTGAGTGAAGGACTTTGGACAAACTAGATCCTATAAGATGAAATTGATGAACAAGATGTATTGACCATCTCAAACAGTTTATGAACAGTGGACTTTACAATACAAAGTCTGCGGCCACAGATAACTCAGAAGGGGCAGAGGAAATAGCTAGGTGGCCTTGTGTGGGAGTGGGTCACTACTAGCCAAGAGAATGAGGGGTGGCAAGTGAAGCACAACTGAGTCACAAATGACAAATTGGCATGGCAACACCAGAGTTCCCAGAAAAAAGCCATGCAGACAATGAGGAGAACATTCATGCTTCACAGAGACAACATCCAGAATTAGGGAATGAACCATGATCCCTAGAAATATAAGGTAGAGATTTTAATGAATAACTGTGCTGCCAAAAGGCTGACATTAACAGGGTGACTTGCACCACTAAGAATGGCAAAAGTCCCAGACCAAACACAGTCTGATCAGCCAGTTATTTAAAAGCATTTTCACAAGCACATTTAATACCCTTTCACTGCTGAAATACCTCAAAATCAGCTGTAGATGGGAGCAGTTTCAAGGGCCATGGTAGGTATATACTGGACACTTACATTTCTAGCCAGTGACTGTAGAATCATCGGTGAGAGAAGATAAGTTGAGGAGAAATCCCTGATGGTCAAATGATGGAATTCTGTCCTTAGCACTATAGCAACATTAATGACATTTCCAAAAATTAACCGTGGGACTGTCTGTTGCAACTGTTCTCAAATTCTCTCCCAAGACCACTGGCAAAGGATATATTTCAATTTATATTTCTCTCCTACACCACTCATCAAGTCAGGTACCCAAATAGACTGGCTAGACCTAAGTCCCTTATGGTCAATGGCCTAGTAAACACCTATGAACCTATGAACTTCAGTGTTGGTGTCTCACTTTACCAATAACTGTCCAGACATGGTGAAAAGTCAGCAGACTCAGAAGATGGACTAGGTCTGGTAGAATTAGCATTGGATTTCCAAATTCCTAGTTTAACCCTTGTGTTGAAAGTGAACTTTCAAATGTTCTTTCAACTGATGCTCTGTCCTGGGCACTTCAGTGGTGGTGAGTAATTAGGAAAGACATGAGGTATGACTGACAGAGGTAAGTTAAACTGCTGCAGTAATGCCAGTAGGAGATGTCAGTCAAAGACCCAAAGCAAAACAGGTACTCCCAAGTAATGGAGTTCCTGGTAACAAAATGGATAGTTTACAGTCTGATCAGATCTATGCCTTGCCTTTTTTTTCAGCATTAAATGCAAGCAATTTCCTGCAATGACTCCAAAAAAACATGAAAGTGGTAAAAACATACTGAAATGCACATTGGTAAGTACATCCTTCACCCATTCACAAGTGTGGCTCAAAAGGGAGGTTCTTCTACAAACATGGGTACTGCAAGTTTTATTAGGGTGTAAAATGGCAACAGCAAACATTATTGTCACAAACTAAGGCTCACTTCAGGACTACTTCGACAGTATTATCTGTTCACTTCACAGCCATAAAACTTGGCATATTCAAATTCACTCAGTAAGAAGACTTGCACATCACCAATGTTGCTGCTACTAACATGTACCAATAACAGTGATTTGCCAGCTATAGTTACTTACCTGCTCTGGCGGCCACGGTGGTGCAGCGGTTAGCACCGCCGCCTCACAGCAAAAGGTTCTTCGGTTCGATTCTCGGCTGGGGTGCCTTCTGTGCGGAGTCTGCAAGTCCTCCCTGTGGTCGTGTGGGTATCCCCCGGGTTCTCCGGTTTCCTCCCACATCCCAAAGACATGCTGTAGCTGGATTGGACACTCTAAATTGGCCCTAGGTGTGAGTGGGTGCATGTGTGTGCCTTCTGTGGAAGGTTGGGTGCCAGACTGGAAACTCGACACCGTAAAACTCCATTGCCAGTCATGAGCGGACAGATGATCTGCTGTCGCGACCCCTAACCGGAAAAACAAAAGAAGAAGTTACTTACCTGTTCCAAGGTCCTTGTCCACAGAAGCTTCAGGCAGCACAGGCATCAGGCGACCAGTGAATGGGTGCTCAAGCATTTTATTATGAAGATGCTAGGAAAAAAGGCAAGAAATACACTGAACTGGGAAGACAACTGGCATTAACAAAGTCAGCACTATTAAGATATGATAAGGCTTGAATAACTGAGAAATCAAGGAACCATACAATTCTTATCAGACACTATGCATGCCTTATTTGGAAGTCACCACTCTTATGAAATGCATATGTGAGAGGAGGCACACTTGGCTGAAGCACCATCTTCTCAAATGAGGTCAATGAAGTAGGTATGAGACTGCAGGACTTAGCTTTACTCTAGAGTGTAGCAATCTTAAAGATGTAATTAACATTAAATCAGGATTAAAGTCTCTGTCATGAATCCCTCACAAATATTTTTATAAGTGAAACCCAGACCAACACCTTATTATTAATAAAGCAAGATTAATATATTTTCTGAAAAGACTGACCTACACCAATCATACTTTAAGTAACTCCTAAAAGCCACACTGATGCTTGAATTTAACACTAAAGTTCTAACAGTTTGTGGAATTAACAGAGGTGATTAAAACTTTTCAAATAATTTGTTAATGACCTGATACACAGGAAAGGCAGTTAATCAGCACAATAGGCAACAAGCACAAAATTAAAAATGCTGGTGACAAGTGGCAGTGAGTAGTTTACGAAATACTGCAGCTTCCTTCTGGCCTGACACAAAATACCTTTAAACACCTAGAAGCTATGTCAATACCTTACCAGCCCTGAAGAAAATGTATCCAACATTTCTTATGTTAATGTTCCTGACCTAAGTAGGATTGCTAGGAAATGGAATGAACAGACATAACATATTCATCATCTCTACCAGTTTACAAAGAATGGACTTTTAAAAGCATACTCAAAGACTGCTTATGTTGCATCCTAAGTATATACACTCCCTCTCCCGAGTGTACCTTGTGTGCAACTGACAAGTGTGATATTCACAATGCAGAAATACCTTTAGCAGAACACTGAAATGTTGATTCTGGAAGACCAACTGCTAATATGCAGTCGATCTTTACACTGTCTGCTAAAGGAATCCCTGCATTCTGAAAGCATTGAGATCGCAGGACAGTGTGGATCGGGAGAGTTACCCTTTTCAGCAATATACTTCATCAAGGATACCCACACCTCCAAGTTAGTGGCGCAGCACAATGCATCAGAGATCATCCATGTGCACCTAACAATGGGCAAAACTGCAATCCAAATTGTAGCTTGCTACAGATCACCCACCATGGCCCAGGACCCT